>NW_020665189.1:13873328-13992543 GCF_002925995.2 Terrapene triunguis | reverse complement strand
GACCAAGTATTGTCCCTGACAGTTTTTTTTTTTTTTTTTTTTTTTTTTTCCCCAGATCCCTAAATGGCCCCCTCAAGGATTGAACTCACAACCCTGAGTTTAGCAGGCCATTGCTCAAACCACTTTTGTTACTCTTCTCTGGATTTTCTCCAAATTGTTCACATCTTTCCTGAAATGTGGCACACAGAACTGGACACAATACTCCAGTTGAGGCCTAATCAGTGCAGAGTAGAGCGGAAGAATTACGTCTCAGGTCTTGCTTACACTCCTAGCAATACACCACAGAATAATGTTTGCTTTTTTTTTGCAACAGTGTTATGTTGTTGATTCATGTTTAACTTGTGATCCACTATGAGCCCGAGATCCCGTTCTGCAGTACTCCTTTCTAGGCAATCATTTTCCATTTTGTATGTGTGCAACTGATTGTTTCTTCTTAAGTGGAGTATTTTGAATTTGTCGTTGAATTTCATCCTGTTTACTTCAGACCATTTCTCCACTTTGTCCAGATATTTGAATTTAAATCCTATCCTTCAAAGCACTTGCAACCCCTCCCAGCCTGGTATCCTCTGGAAACTTCATAAATATACTCTCTATGCAATTATCTAAATCATTGATGAAGTTATTGAACAGAGCTGGACCCAGAACTGATCCCTGATGGTGCGTCTTTTTCCATAATTGTGCTGTTGTGCTCTTTACTCTAATGGTCACTTGTGTGACCCTGAGGGATAGCCGTGCATAATGGTTAAACCACTGGCAGCAAGAACTTTCTCCATCAATATGAAAACTATTTCTGGGTATGTTATAGATGCAGCTTTGCAGAGTTCCTACTAATAGGCATTTCTTCTTCCATTATTTGTGACATTTTGACTCATTGCCTTCTCCATTTAAAAAAAAGGTTACAATGAAAAGACAGTAATTACAGCATAATAAAGCTGATTTATGAGGTAGGAAAAAACTCAACTTGGCTTCAAATTGAAGAACTTCTTCAAAAATAACTAAATTAACAGGAGACTATCCCTCCAAATGTTTAATTATTCTCAGAAAGCTGCATAAAGCATTTCCCAACTCACACCTAGCCCCTATATGAAGACGACAGTTTAACCTCTGCATTTTAAGCAAATGTGGATCTGATTCTCTAACTTGTGCTTCAAAAAATGTCTGCCAATTTCCTGGCAGTGTGAAGCAAGATCAGAATATAATCTCTTGTTCCATCCATATTCCCAAAATTCAAATAAACTATACAGAAGTCTATGTACTATAGCAATTACTCAAGGCTCAGAACTGCAGCTCAGAAAAAGTTAATAATTCAAGCAACCCACTATCAATTTTTATGTTGTTTTTTTCTTGAAGTTTGAAAGACAATAGATTTTTAGTCTGCTAGTGCATGACATTTCTTTGTTAGATCAGGTTATTGTTTGCAAAATGTTGTCCACTTAGCTATCACTTAACCTAACCCCTTTCATCCTGGAGGTGTGATTTAAGGGCATGTCTACTTTAAGTGGGTTTTAGCCCACAAAAGCTTATGCTCAAATAAATGTGTTAGTCTCTAAGGTGCCACAGATACTCCTCATTCTTTCTACTTAAGGGGGTTAGTCTAATTTCAAAATGCCTACGCAAGACGCAGATCATTAGAGAGCACTAGCTCTACGTTTACTGTGAATTCTGGAGTCCTCTTTAAAAGTGTACTAAGTTTGATGCAAATTGAGTTACTGCAGTCTTCTGTTCATGTGCATGCAATGTTGCTGCACACTAATTTGGCATTCCTCCAACTGCTATCTCACACTGCTTTGTGGGACTCCATTACTGAACTGTCTGTTTACAGGTGTGCCCTCCCCTGCTCTGGGATCGAGTAGACTAGGTGTCCCTTCCCCCATTTAAAATCTGGCACTGTGCCAGAATAGGCTCATTTGCTCCAGTATATTGGCATTACAGCGATATTACTATAGCAGCCTTTACAACATGCTTTGAGCAGCTGCTTAGAGCCATGCTGAGATCCTAGATCTCCTTGTAATCTGGAGAGAAGCATCAGTGCAGCAAGCTTTTGGGGACAGCCACCAGAATAAAGATGTGTTTGTGAACATTGCTAGTCGGAGATCTGCAAGGGGTCACAACTGGAGTGTAGACCACTGCCACATATACAGAAAACTGCTCAGGAAGACCTATTACCAACAAGGATGCCAAGAAACTGTCTGTCCATGGAAATGTAATCTGTCCATTTTTTGAGAAGCTGGACAGGAGTTTGAGCAGTTGCACCACTACTGAACCCAAGGAAATTGTGGACCCTGCATCCTCCTCCCCTCCCCCCACAGCGTTCTGTGAGGACAAGCAGCAAGAGGGCAGTTGAAGAGCTCTCATCAGAAAGCCAAGATCTCTTCAGGACTCAGGACCCTCAGCACAGCATTGTAGGAAGCAATACCAGTCCTCAGCTAGAAAGTCAACCCGGGACTGAGGAGGCAGATCCTATGGAGGGAATCTCGTCATGGATGTATGTGTCTTTACAAATTATTATTATATTATACTGTGGTGTTAACTTATGTTTTCGGTACGCTGCAGCTGCAAACATTTTTTGGTGGATGTGACCTGGGAGTCTTTCTGAGTCCCCAGCCCCTGCCTCTCACCCTGAGCTCACAGCATTCCCCTTCATTATTTTGCCTCCCCATACGCCTTTTTAAAATGACAGCTGCTCAAGCTTTCCACTTGGCTTCTGTCTCATGCTAAAGCCATGATCATTGATAGGTATGTGCCCTCCGTGGCATGGGCTTGTAAACTATCTACTTATTTTCCTTTCACCTCCCCACCTCTATCCTGACCAGCAAACATGATCTCCCGTAAAAAAGTGTGCACGCACACACAAACATGCACTCCTACACACTTTTTGCTTCCCGAAAATGGCAGCTGACAGCATGATACAGCCATAACCTCTATCCCTCCTTCCCCTCCCAAGGCATATTTGTATAATGAAAATATTCACTTGTGCCAAATTCATTTTTAGACAGTGCTAACAGGAAAAAAGATTGGTGAGTATTCTCAGTTTACATGAGGTAGACATGGGCGTTGAAGACAATAAAGGTTCTAAGACGACAGCTCCCGGATGATGTGTATTTTTTTGTGTGTCATGAGTTTGTACAGAAATGTAATGGCATGGAGATGGAGCCCGTCATCATCAACGCTGGGGTTAAGCAAGGATGCATTATTGACCCAACCCTGTTCTCCATCTATTTAGCAGTAATTTTGGTCCTCGCTAAAGACCCGCACCCAAATGGAGTTGACATTCAATACAGAATGAATTGGCGGCTTTTTAATCTTTGACATCTCTTCAGAAAGTCTAAAGTCCTTAGTGCGTCCATTACTGATCTTCAATATGCTGATGACTGTGCCATTCTCGTGCACACTGAGAATGACCTTCAGTCCCCACTGGATTTTTTTGCACAAGCTTACTGAAGCCTAGGACTCTCTCTCAATATTGAGAAGATTAAAGTGCCTCATCAGCCTGCTTCCGGCCTTGCACATGACCCACCACAAATCCCCATCGAGGGACAGACTTTAGAGACAGTTGAGCACTTCTGTTACCTCGGTAGCCAAGTTTCTGAAAAAGTAAAAATCAACGATGAGATCCAGCACAGGATCCAGTGCACAAGTGCTTCCTTTGGGAAATTGCTCTGATGGACCATGACACCTAGTTCCAGGTCACAGTCCTTTATGGATGTGAAACCTGGATGACCTATTGACAGCACCTCAAGAGACTGGAGAGGTATCACCAACAATGCCTCCGGAAGACCCTTCGCATCAAGTGGGACGATCGCTGCACTAATGCCAGCAGCCTCACTGAAGCTAGTGTCAGCGGCATTGAAGCAATGATCCTCATGCAAAAACTCCGCTGGACATGTGTGTGGATGCCGGACTCTTGCCTCCCAAAACAAGTCCTCTACTCTCTGCTCACTCATGGTCAGAGACACCCTAAAAGCATATCTCAAGACAACTGATGTGGACATCACAAGCTGGGAGATGCAAGCCATCAACCGACCTCAGTGGTACCACATCCTCCATCAGGCAGTGGCCCACTTTGAGGAGAAGTGCCTTCCCTTCAAAGTTGAAAAGAGAGGGAGAAGGAAGGAAAAAGAAGGAACTTTCTCCCAGCAGGCAGCTGTCCCACCAAGAAATGTCTGTACCTACTGCAGGCAGATCTGTGGTTCCAGGATCAGACTTCTGAGTCATCTCAGGACCCATATGTAAATCTGTGGTAGAGATCATCCTTGAATTGAGGGATTGCCAGTGATGATGAGTCCAGTCCCCTCATTTGTAGTGGTATTCTGGCACCATTCGATCCTTCCCACCATTAAATCATCTTTTAAGAGGGCCAAGGTAGGGATCCTCTCCTACATCCTGCAAGTCTGTACTATATGGGCGAGAGGGAGGAGTCCAACACCCTTTCAGTTGAGGTTTACTATTACTTCTCCTTTGGGTCTTCCCCCTCTATATAAGCCCCAGAGACCACAGAGAATCTTCCTGAAAGTTCCCAGTTATGAATGTAAAATATCTCAGACAAATTGTTTCACTAACCAGTAGAGAGCCCATGGGCATTTGTACTGCTAGGAAAAAGCTGAGCACATCCAGTCTAGATGTCATCTTCTGGGGTAACCAGATCTCTGCTCCCCCACCCTGGAGATGCATAAACAACTCAACAGTATCCCTCTCATTTCCTTTAAAGTTTTAACATGCATTCATGTGTTTAAGAACCACTAATTATGATGATGAGATGACAGGGAAGGGGCTGGCTCGCACCTTCCCTGGATTTCTGCAAGATTAGCAGTTGCTATTGTAAGACGTGTTAGCAATATGATGTAATGCATCAGATAAATTTGTTAAACCCATTTAGCACCTAATCCACTCGAGTCAAAACAGGTATTCAAGTTATCATTCCACATCCTGGCTTTGTGCACATAGTAATTCAATACCACTCATCTTCACAAATTGCTGGTGAAAATCCTCAAAGAGCGAGCTAAAGCAGATGTAAAAAGATATCTCTCCAACGCCTACTTTTCTATATTTTTATTTCACACTTAACACCTCTTTGCAGGCAATTAGCTTCTCCCCCTTTTTTCTTTCTCAGCCTATTTTAAATTAGCCCAATCCAGATTTATGAATGAGCAAAGTTACAGCCCACAAAGTCAGCACTAATTGAATGCTAAAATGATGCTTGTTGTTCAAGTGCTGTGCAACTTTTTTTATTCTCTGAGGCAACCACAGATATGTTCATTTTTTACATATTCTCAAGCCAGTTTACTTGAGTAAATTTGAGACTTGCCGTATAGTTTCTGATGAAATATCCAGAGGCAGATTGAATGACTGGAGAACAAGCATACCTGCTTAAACCTGGGCTAGCTCTGCTGATTTCATTGGCCACATGTGACGGGCAATGTTCAGACCTGAGCCAGTAACACGTTTAGGGCTTGCTATCTCATGGTGCTGGGAGCTCTACAATATTTCTTCTCTTATTTCAGGAGTGACTTGAAAGGTCATAGGTTAAGGGGTGGAGAGAAGGAGAGGGAGGGAGCGTGCAAGGCCAGATACAGCAGTAGCATCCAGTATGGCAGGGGACGGCAGCTTAAGTGTTGGGTGAGGGAGCTGAAGAACAGATAGTCTGTGTTGTGTAACTGTGAGTGACTGTTCTGACACTGAACATGGAATTTTATTTAAATGGGAACAAAACCCTCACTGGGGGGTTTTAAGAACAAGTTAGATAAATACCTGTCAAGGATGGTCTAGGTATATTTACTCCTGCCTCAGAGCAGGGGGATGAACTGGATGACCTCTTGACATCCCTTCTAGCCCTATATTGATATCAACAGTACTATCCCTAAAGCTGTTCTTGCTCACTGTCCTTCTCCCTCGCATCCACTACCATAGAGTTGCTGACTGAAACCTTCTCTGGCCTCTGCTGCCTTGGTTTTTGCTACAGTTTTAAAGAAAAAGTCCAAATAGCCTTACATCTTCCCCTCCCTTTTTCCTACATGAAGAAACAAGAATTCATAGCTAACAAGTTACAGATCTTGAGAAGTTATTGGCTTTACCGTTTCTCCAGATCGGGTAGTTATGTATGAGGGCTTTGCCTCATTGATTCATTTGGCTTAACAAATAGATTTAGGGATTTTTTTCCCCCAACAGGACTGTCTCTGTTCTCTGAGATGGCAAGAGTACTATTGTGACTAGGATAATAATTCCACTATATGTCGAACTCGCAGAATATGCTGCTAGTATCTTCTGCACTGACTAGCTTAATTAGTCTCAATCACGTGGGATGTTGAGTTGCAGCTACATTCACTGACCACAGCTGGAGCTGGGCAATGTTTTTCCTCATCTACTTATATCTGGCTGGGTCACCTAATGTAAGAGTGGCTAATAGTCTGGAAGTTTCCCATAGTTAAAGCATACAGCTTGATGCTTCTTACATTTGGCATGTCTCAGTATAGGATTTATTACCAGGAACGCTCCTTGGGCAACTCAGTTAACCTTTCTGTCTCTCTACCCTGATCTGTAAAATAGGGATAATATTTTTTATGCCTAGCATGGGTGCTGTGAAGGCTAGTAAATCTTTGTGAAGGTCTTTGAAAATCTTAAAAATTCAGTACATGTGCAAAGAATTAGTGTTTCTTCTGCTAGTGGACCTGTCTCCCAGGGTCCAAAGAAGAAGCATCGTCAACCCTCATTGACTTCAGTAGAAGGTGAAGATGCCCAGCAGCTGTCAGGCTGAACTCAGAATAGCAATTGGAACCTATGTTCCTGCTGCTTGTAGTAATAAATGAAACAAGGGACAATACTTTTCAAAGACAGGTTTTTTAAGTCCATTTGGCTTATTTTGAAAGGATGTTTTATTGATGGAAAAATAAAACAGCTAAGCATTATAAATTACATTTTGTATAGTACTGATTTGTGGCATTCAGTCAGACATTTCAAGTCTTCATTATTATATCACTGTTCCTTTGTGCAAACTCAGATTCTCTTGCCAAACCCATCTCTAATGCAGTATATACAAGAAATTTGAGCTGTGAAAATTTCAGAAAAGTGGTTGCACCAGAATGTTTTTGTTGGTTTTTTGTTTTCCTGTATACTTTTATCATTACATTTCTAGGAATTCCTTCCCCTGCACTGAGTTCAGCAGCCATTTTGTTACTGTCCTGTAAAAAGACAGACTGAAATCTCTCATGAAGACTTTGGTTTTCAAAGCCACTAAGGGATTTAGCTACACAACTCCTATTAATTTCAGTGGGAGTTTTGTTGCTAAATCCCCTAGGCCTTGAAGACCTTCCTTTGTGCGAAACACAAACTGAATGGCTTGGTTGAGACATACAATCATAAGTAAGTTAGAAAAAAAAAATGTTTTTTCTTCTTAGAGTTCGATGGGGGGAGGGGCCTATGGTAACTGATTTCAGAATAAGCCCAATCATACATCTCTTGTGGCCAGGTTCCCCATCACTCCTGGTACTGAGAGTTTCCAGTTAATGTTTTCTTGGCTCATCATGGAGTGTTAACATTTTCCCTACCAACTGCTGGATGGGGTCTACCACTAGACATTTTTCTGTATCTTTGTACTTATCATCAAGAACAGAACTGGATGTGTTGAATAGGAAGTGCTAGAAACTTCCCAAGGAAATCTTTTTTTCATAGGATTTCTAGCCCAGTTTTAGAGACCCAAGAGGGTTTGGATCTCCTAGAAATGAAAGAATGCTTATCTGAACTGAACTGAAAACAAACTCCAATATATTCAGGTTTACTTAACATTGCTAACAAGAAGAACATATTTTCATAGTATTGCTCCTACAATTGACTCCCAAACACTGGCATCATAGTTCTGACTCTTTTCCCCCCTCTTATTATACACAACAGTTAATAATTAATCGATTTTAAGATATTGACAATCATCTTATTTTATTTTATATCATTGATTTTTTTAACTACTTTTATTTCCCCTAAAGTAAAGAACACTGAAAAACAAAAATCTCGTTGGTTTCCCCTAAATATCCCCTGCTATAAATATTTGTGAAATATGAACTCATTGCCTTCCTGGATTTTTATGTGACAACAGCCAAGAACCAGTGTAACATTTTGAAATCCAAAGAAAAGAAGAATTTAAATCATAAGTAATGTGCTCATGAAAAGCATGGAAAAGTCAAGGGCAATGTCATAAAAATAATATAGAACGCCAGATATAGCTCTGCTAAATTATATAATTTAATATAAAAAGCCAGGTTAACATAATATTAAGGATCTGGCAAAGAGAAAAATAAAGACATTTGGATTTAAGGCTGCCACATGGCTCTTAGCTTGTTGTGAAAAGTAGGTGCCAATTAATGTACATTAGCACCATAAAATATATTTGTTATGTTACCTTGTAATCTTTGTATTCTTTTCAAAGTTTAGGGCCTACAAAATCTTTCATTTCTTTCCTTTGCTGTGCATCATGCTGTTTTATACAGAACAATGTAATGCAGTGGGCTGTCATTTTATGTTATCAAAGAAGAAATAAAGAAATATATGGTATTCAGAAAAACATTTTAAAATACATTTGGTCTGAGAACTTTTAATGTCAGGTTTCAACCTCATGCAAATGAAAAGGACTGAATTTATAAACTCCTCAAAAATCATGATTTTAATGAATATATCCAGAGATTTCTGAATGTCAATATAATAATCCCTTTTATGTAGCACCTGCAAAGATCATATGATCCTAAAGGAAGTAACCTATTGTTCCAGTCTGCAAGGCTTTTTCTATTACTATGTTTGGCTTCCTTATCTAAAAGATTAAGAAACTCCTTCAATTCCAGGGCTAAATTATGTCATGACATCATTATCATCATCATCAAATTAGAAAATTCTTAAATATAATTTGACCTCTGTGACATCATAACAACATCCTGACCTATTTAATTCTACATAGGTTTATCCTGAGTTAACTGCTTATCTCCCGTTTGTGCCAGGAGACCTTTCTGTACAATCATTTCTGCGAGGTGTACAAGATTTTACTATTCACCTGCTGTTCATTAATTTCCTCCCAATGTTCACTCAGCAAAGACCTATCCTATAAGTCACACAGAAAAACTGCAATGAAATAATTTTATCTTGGGGGAGAAACGAAAACAGAAGTTGCTCTTGTGAGCCCTTGCTCAGGAATGTCAGGAGAAATTCACCCATGCATGGGGCCAACACAAGGCCTTAACAGCCACTTAAACAGGGCTTAAATGGGATTTTAACAGATGCATAGACCTTATGTTGGCCACATGCAAAGTCATGAATTTCACCCCCTGGTGGTGCTTACTCCTGTGCAGTGTTTCACTGGGACTCCACATTTCAAAGTAAGGGTTTGCACAATTGCACTGAGAACCTGGACAACTGGCTGTTCTGTTGTAAAAAAGGATTGTCTCTAAAGGGAACTATGTCTATTTTAGAATAAGCTACTGCACTTACAGTGAAATCACCCCTTTAGAGAATCACAATGCCCTATATACACCATGTAAAACCCTGCCTGAGCCTTAGTAAACCACTGAAGCTTGTTTAAGGGCTTATGTAGAATTAGAGCAGTGCACAGGGCTTCATATGGGCCTTCTGCACTGAGGTGAATTTCATCTTATCTGCATTCTCTAACGGTTCACTTTTGAAAATCTTATCCATGATGATATACAAAAATTGCCTAAAGGAGTCTGGTACTCAGGTCCCACCTAACAATCTTCTGAAAATTCCAACCTATGCTGATTAGATATAGTACTGTTTATTAAATACATGCAAAAAATAAAAAGTTGCATAAATGTTACATTAAAGTTGCACCATTAAAGCCAAGAAATGCAAACTAAAGGTTTCACTAATAAGGCTATCTAATCTAGATCATGTTGAATATCCTGTATATTTACTACAGCTTTCATGACAAACAATAATATTAATCTATGCACAATCATAGAGCAAGAGTATAAAGTGCTGTGTTCATGATACACAGTTGAGTTAACATTGCCGTTGGAATCTTAACTTTTGTATATCCTGGGAACTTTGTGCAACCCAAACATATGATGAACACAATTTTGTATTTAAAGTTGTAATTTTTGTTTTGTTTTCTTAAGAGAAGGGAAGAAGAGTGGGGAAGAAAAGAGGGAAAAATCCTTAAGGCAGCGTAAGAACTTCTGACACATTAAATCCTGAAATGGAAATAATCGTTTACACCTTCTTAAATATTTACAGCAGTTCAATCTACCTATGGTGGCGTAAACACTTAAGCCACCTAAAATCCTTCATTATATATAGACTGATCAAACTATGTTCCATATAGTTAAAGCTGAGTGAGCTCTCCAATATGAGCCTGATCTAAAGACTATGAAAAAAATGGAGAGTCTCCCATTGAGTTCAGTGGGCTTTGGATCAAGCCATTTTAGGATGGACCCACTCTAATTTCACCACTATTAAAATATCAGGACATAGTATATCTTGCACAAAGATGTTTTTGTTTTGTTTTGAGAGAAATGGGGATTCAAAAGATATATAGGCTTTCAGTCTTCCATCTAACTTTTTTTAAAATTCATATTTCTAAGGGGTTGTCTTACAAACATCAAATTTGCTTTGTTTGTTGGCCTCATTTGAAATAAGTGCACTTAAGTGATGGGGGTTTTTTGAGGGGGGGAGGGAGGCAGGCAGGGGGAAGAAGGAATAAGAAATCCCCACATTTCAAGCATGTTCATCTGTGGGAATGTCATGAGGTTTGTTACAAAATAGGAACTAGGTGCAAAATTTGGATCTAGGTCTGGATTTGAAATTTAAGTACCCGCAACACTCATTGGCTGAAATTACTGTGTATCAGCCTGCTATAGTTCTCTTCACTTTTATTCCCATCAATGTATGCCATAAACTTGCACTGTTGATCACCTGATTTTTGTGGTCTATAGGCCCATATTTACACTGATCACTGTCATCAAAACTCCCCAACAATATTGCAGACATTTAGAATTATCAATGTGCTCCAAGTTTAATGTTTTAAGTGTCAAAAATAAACCCCCTAGTGTTCTATAACGTTGGAACACTTTTTACAACAATAAAAAGGAAGGAAAAATCATACTTGATGGAGTGTAGTTGGTATGTTTAAAACATAGGGTGCATCCTGCATTCCTTATTTAGACAAGACTCCCCTTGTGTCTAGTGGGAGTTCTGCCTGAGTAAGGAGTGCAGGATCAGGCCTAAATGAAATGCATTTGAAAGTAATTAAAGGCATTAGCAATTTCAGGTTATTTAGCATGAGTCTAGGAAAACTCCATAATTACTGACAGGTGGACTAGAATCAGGCACTGAAATTCCCTAGGTAATTGTAAGTTGATATTTTATGCACATCCATTTTGATTTTAACATCAATTCACGCAAAATGTGTCTCTCTAGTCACATAATTGTGTGAAGAGATTTTACAAGATTCCTATTTCCTGAGGATCCATTACAGTCTATCAGGCAAAATATGTATTTCGTTTTTCAAGCTGCATATTATAAGATCTTTATAAAAAATAAGATGTATTTACCCAATAGACTGTAAAGACTTCTTTGGAATCACTATAAATACATATTCAACTTCTATTATGGTAATATGAGAAAGTGCTCATATAAGGCACTAACCTGACTACCAAAAATGTCATTGTAGCTGCAAAGGATTAAATCGGTGCAGGATTTATTTTATCAATAATCCATAGTACAGAGTTGTTGCAATATTTTAGGGCCCGGTCCTGCAAAGACTTATGCACATGAGAAGTCCCACTGAGTTCTGTGGAACCACTCAGATAATTAAAATTAAGCACACGAATAAACTTTTGCATGATCATACGTGTGTGTGTGTGTGTAGATATGTAGGTAGACATCTCTATATAGGTTCACAAACTTTCTATTTTCAAAAACTACAACTTTTTTAATGAAAAAAATATTTCAATTTGAAAAATGTTGACCAAGTCTTACAAATAATTGCTCATTGTGGACTAACGATTTGCAGAATTCCCTTTAAAGAAAAAAATGATTTTTTTTTTAGCCTGAATCTGCAACAGTAATATTTAATTACTTAAGGTTTGGTGGGGGGGGGGGGTTCTTGCAGAAATTAAAGTTAGGATTTTCAAAGCAGCCTAAGCGAGTTAGAACTCTAACTTTCAGTGAGAGTTGCATGCAGTGTTGTGAAATCTAGCAATTTCATCATGATTCTTGTGATAACTGATGGTTTTCTTAAAGCCCTAGTTCCTGGAATCCTGTGATTACATAAGAAACTCAGCTTTCAGTTTTCTCTTTAAAATGTGAGTTTCTAGCCCTCATGAATATGGAGCAAAACTTGAAAATGTGACCCAACTGCACTCAGAGGGCTCTCAAGCCAAAAAGAAATTGTGTGTGTGTGTGTGTGTGTGCGCGCATGCATGTATATTTAACACATGAGTTTTGGGGACCTTACATGAGTTTTGAACACCTGGGGTTGGCAATACAGGAAGGTGGGTAATATCATAGGCCCCTTTGGAAATCTCATCCTAAATGGATTTTAGAAAAACTTTTACATCCAAAAACTTCCCTCCTGACCTTTACTTCGGGGCTTGATACTACTGCATGCCATACCCAGTAGCCCCAATCAGCACTGGAGGCCCCATGGTATAGAGGGTTAGGTTGTAGTATTTATGCCATAAGCCTGAGTAGTCGACCGTTCAGAGCCACTCCAGACCAGGAAGATCACCAGGGAGATTGTGCATTAGGCATGCAGTCTCTCCCAGCACTGTGCCATATGCTCCAATCATTAGGCTGGAACAGAGTGCTCTCCTCTGCCTCCTGGCCAAAGAGGGAATAGGGACTGCTATAGGGAGAGACCCATGCACAGCTGTGAGACAGAGGAGGCTTCTTGCACACTTTTCCACCTCTGCAGAGCCATGCGAGAGCCTCTCAGAATCTGGACCTCTGCAAGTCTCCCTATCCTGAGGTGAACATCCCCTTTCTGAAGTGTTTACATTGTGAGAGCAGAATTTCACCCACTGTCTTCAGTAGTTTATGGAGTGATGATAGTAGAAATTAAGGGCAATGGGGAAAAATATTGTAAGTTTTAAGATCTAAGAACAACTGACAAAAGGACAGTGTTAAAGGTTCATGGAACATGCAACTATCTGACATAACATCCTCATTTATATGTGGTAATACTGTTCATACAGAATGATGAGGGAAAAGGCTGTGCTGTAACTTATTCAGATGAGCCAGTATTAGGCTGATATAACTGTTGCCAGCATGTTCATGTGTTCCAATTGTTTTTTAAACTGCATTTTACACGAGGGGAAATTGCAAATAGTAAATGTCAAGCATTCACTAGGGGCATTACAATTTCTGAGGCATGAAGCTAATACATATTTGTCTCATTACTGTCAGCAGATCAAAGTTATTCCATGGATGGCAAGGGCTCATAACTCATAGGAGACATAGTTACAAATGACCTGTGGGAGGTCACAGACACCACAACTTCCTAAATTCATAGTACAAGCTTGTCATTAACAAGAAACAAGGGAAAAGATGTTCATAGTCTTTTGAAAAGCTGATTTTCATAGAGAAACAGGTGAAAGATTTTATATTTTCAAGTCCAGATTGGTCAAACCCTGTGCTGACCATAATGTGTGGGGGCAGGAAGGGCAATCTAATCCTTTTCTATACTTTCCAAAATGTGCAGTGTCTTGCACCTATGTGTATGAATACACCTAACCCATTTTTGTCATATCACTTGACTATTGATATTCTCTTGATGAAATATCTCTAAAACATTTAAAAGGTTACTCGGCTTATGTGTTATACACTCTCTGTTATCTCTTGTAGTGACATCTCGAATCTGGACCTTATCATAGTAACCCACACATTGGGTATGTTTCAATGGGCAACAAGCATGTGGGTTTTTTTTGGTTTTTTTTTAATTGCTTAGTTCAATGTGATTGAAAAACCCCATTACGATGAAGGCTAATGTGTTCGAAGTAGTACCGGATTTACAATGACACCAGTGGTGCCATGGAGCTGGGGCTGTGCTCAGAAGGGGCCCTACCCTGCTCCATTTGCGCTGCGCTCCAAGATCCTGCCAGCCCACTGGCTCCCCCCACACACACACCCATCACTTTCTCCTCTCGGACTGCCCACCAAAGGCTCCTCTCTGCCCCCTGGCTGGACCCCAGTGCACCTCTGGCTCCAGGAAGTCTCTGCTTCCCACCACCTGTGGGGCTCTGCCTGTCTCCCCGGAGCTGAGCCGCCTGGGACTGGTGCAAAAGCCTGGCCAGTCTCTGGCAGTCGGGGGAGGAGACAGTTTGGGGGCTTGGCTGGGTCCTGAGGGAGCCTGGCTGATCGCGCCACTTCTGAGTGGCTGGAGCAATTCCCTGCCCCAGAACCAGACATGGCTGTACTGTAAGCTCAGCCCGGCAGACACAATTGCCTCTCAGCAGGGCCAGTAAGTGCAGCCAGGAGGCAGGGCATGGGAGAGTGGGTCTTTGGGGTGCTGACCTGTGTGTATTGGGGCAGTAGGGAGTTGGGGTTCTGTGTGGAGTGCTGGGCAGTTGTGGTGGGGCTGTGGGCAGGGGGTTCTGGGCAGAGGTGGTGTTGTGCAAGGCGCTGAGCATTCAGCATTCATCTCCTTAGCATTCGTCTTAACAGGGCTTTCCAATCATGTTAATTCTCAGCTGTGCTAACACAGCTGACAAACATCCTTTTTGCCCACCAAGACAGGGTCATTGATGGCTTTTAGATTAGGCTGCAACAACATGATCTACACAGTACTATCCTAGGAGGTCACTCAGAAGCTACAGCCGTTTGCCTGTTGAATTGCATGGGCTGCAGGGAATATCTTCCATCATTTGTCTGACAACTGCACTGTCTTGCTATGTGTTTCTGGGTGCAATTTAAGGTGTCAGCTTTGATTCATAAAGTCATATATGACTGCCTGATAAACTGCTTCTCTCCCTGCTTGCAGTAAAGATGTAACACTGACATGAGCCAGGATTACAAAGGGTTATTCTCCTGTCCTGTGGCTGGGGTGAATCACCACTGACTATTTGAAGTATTTTCATGGCTCCCCTCATCATAGTATCTTAGCATCTCACAACATGCCGTTGAAGTTGGGAAGCTCAATTATCCCCATTGTACAGATGGGGACCTGAGGCACAGTAAGGCTGGGCAGGACTACTACTACTAAATAAACTTGATATTGTCTATCTACCGTATATTTAGTAGTAGTAGTCCTGCCCAGCCTTACTGTGATTCACCCCTGCCACAGGACAGGAGAATAACCCTTTGTGAATTACTTTTTTTCTTATTCATCAGTCACTACACAACACAGTGATAGAAGGGTCCATGTTCTGCATTGGCAGGGAGATAGTTGAGATGACCTCACACAACTTTTCCATCTCTACATCCAGACTCTCCACGCTGCAGATAACAGAAATAAATTTTGCCCAAAGAATGCAAAGGCACATAATTCAAGCTTTCTGGTCTTTTGTTTGTTTAGTTGTTCAGTATTCAGTCCAGGTATTTCTATAAATAAACTGAAAATGCTATGATGTTCAATACACATATAACCATCCTTCTATCACTGTGTTGTGTAGTGACTGATGAATAAGAAAAAAAGTAATTCACACTTATATATTGTCCCATATGTTAGGATATCGAAAGGCATCACAAAGTGGTGTTAACATATAGGGAGACCGAGGGTATGTCTACACTGCAATTAAACACCCGCTGCTGCTCCATGCCAGCTGACTTGGGCTTGTGGGGCTTGGGTAAAGGAGCTGTTTAATTTCAGTGTAGATGTTCGGTCTTGGGCTGGAGCCTGGGCTCTAGGACCCTCTGAGGTGGGAGGGTCCCAGAGCACAGGCTCCACCCCGAGCCCAAATATCTACAGCACAATTCAATAGCCCTAGTCCAAGCCAACTGGCATGGGACAGCCGTGGGTGTCTAATCACAGTGTAGACATACCCAGAGAGGTGAATTACCTTACCTCAGGTCACACTACCTCCTTGCTAGGTGTCCTGGCCTCCAAAGTCTGATTTGGCAGTTTGGTTCAAATAAGTAGAGCTGGTTGACAATTTTTTTGATGTTGCTATTCCCTCCCCTCCCCTCATCAAAAAATGCCTATTAGACTAAACCAAAGCATTTTGTGGAAAAGTATAACTTTCAATTATACTTTCTCAGGGGGAAGAGAGAGATGCCCCACCACCAGAATAGCAAATAGCACTGTTGTTAAGCATTCGCCTGGTATGTGGAAAACTCAGGTTAAAGTGTTATGCCTTGTTTTCTTAGTACTGTGGATCTCTTTCGCCCATTTTTTGTGAAAATTTTTGAAAGGTCTCATTTTCAAATCCTCAATTATTTTCTGGAAATGTTTTCCAGCCAGCCCTACAAATACCTGAAAGATCAAGTGCTTTTCAATGCTCATGAGTTTGCAAAGTCATACTGGAAATCTGATAAGGACACCCTCTGTCATAAGATTTCTTTTCTTTCTGCTTCTGGAAATAGCAGAAGAACAGCTGGCTCTACTGGAATTTCATCACTGCTTCTGATCTGAAACAGAAACTAGAATTCCAGACACTGCAGTGAAAAAGAAAAGAAAAACCCACAAACCACATAGAAGAAAAAAAAATGAATTTAAAAAAGTTAATCTAAGTATGTTGTGGTAGAAGGTTTGGAGTGCATCATGGGGCTGTTTGATTTTATTTATCTATCCGAACCCCTTCTCCTGTTTCTAGGGCTGGATTTATCTACTGTTAGTCAACTGTGCTGTATTATGAAACTACATTGGAATACTGACTTACTCTACTTCTACTAGAGTTTTTGTTGCTGTTCTGTTTTACAATTGACTGTGTCTAAGTGCTTGGGGTGCTGTGCTCACCATGACTTTAAGTGTTGAATGTCCTAGCAGGTTTATAAATGGATTAGGACCTTTTCTAAGGTAGAGTGACTTTCCAATCTCTTCACTTTAATTATTCTCAACTCTAGGCTGGAAACAGACAACTTTCTCACCAGGTGGGTTTTTCAAAGCTCTTACATTTCTAATTTTATTTTATTTTTACATAGAATTTAGTGTTCTTGCAAAGTGCTGAATTAACAGCCTTGCAGAATAAATTGTTCTATTTATCCACAGGACAGATATAGCATGGGCAGCGCTAGCAACACACTCCCCATGTTGCCCTGCCAACGTACATCAACTCATGGTACTTCAGTCTTGGTACCCAGCTCACACTGAGGCTGGCAGTAAGCAAACCATCATGAAGATACGTTTTCTTGATGTGGATCCTGTCTAGAGCTGGTCAGGAATTTTTTTGACAAAACCTTTTTTTTTTGGGGGGGGGGGGGGGGAAAATGCCAATTTGTCAAATTAAAAAGAGTTTCTCAGCTCCAGGATGGAATTTTTGGTCAAAATGAGAGCAAAGCCTTTCCCTCCTCCCTCAAAAAACCATATAGAGTCAGTCTCTCTGGCCAATGAATATATATTTATACAAAATGGAACAGCTCCAGCAGGGGAGATTGAGAGACACTGGTTCTATAGCCCAGTGATTAGGTTCCCTCACCTGAGATGTGGAAGACCTAGGTTTGAGTCCCTGCTCCAAATCAGGCAGACTAGCAACTTGAACCTGGGGACTCTCACATTCCAGTGAATTTCCTATCTGCTGGCGTGGGTCTCTCATTTTGTTTTTTCAAGAAAAAACATAGAAAGGACTCTGTTTAATTTGAAAGGTTTCATGAAATGCAATTATTATTTTCCAGCCAGCCCTACCGCAACCTCTAGGAAATGAGCTGAGACCATCAACTCAATTCACATGACCATGAGATCTATCATTTCTGATCTTGGAAGCACAGAGAGAAAGACTTAAATATTTGTTCTGCTACAGGTAGAGGCATTGCTCTTTAACATGGAATGAGTATTATTTTTTAGGGCTGTTGCATGTGTAGCACTGCAGTTAATAAAATTCAGCTGGTCTCTGTTAGAAGACTATCCACTGTGGTCCATCTTCTGTAGTCGTTCCTCAGGCAAAACTCCCACTGAGCTTGCAGCCAATCCTTTCACATCTCTTAGGGTCAAATCCTTCCCACCTATACCAATGATTAGTTAATTGGGTTTGATACAAGGGGTATTCTGAAGGGGGGGTGAGGAGAAATGAATCTTCCCTAATTAAGATAAGGAGCAGCACCAGGAAAGATTTCCCCCTTCAAAGGATGCTGGAAGCACTATTTTCTTCCTTCCAAACCCCTCACCTCCCAATCTAGACACCACAACTCCCCCTCCCCCCCGAGCAGAAGCATACTAGTATCACAAAAGGCTGTGCTACATACTGAGCACACTGTACATATGCTGGTGGAACATGCATTTCAAATGCAGAGCTAAAGCTGGTGTTCTGATCTGATTATTTCTCTGACTTAAACGCTTTGCTAGCCCTAAATATAGGTATTGTATGTCCCTTCTTCATTTGCATGTATAGTTTACATATGTGTCACCGTATGTCACCTTTGGTGAAATCACACACTTTTCTGCTTACAAAACAATACCAATCAATCTATAAATGTTTGTCATGTTAGTGTGACGCTGGCAAAACCACTACAGTGTAATTTGGAATCCCTTTAGTGGATGAATTCTTGTATTTTCCTATTGATGACATGCAATTGTTGACCGATCCCAGGCTTTTATTGAATCTGCTTGTCATAAGGACTAGCCTCAGACTGATGAGTCACCACTCATTTTCTGTTGAAGTTTTTCATGTGTATATTTTTCCTTTTGTCGTGTTATCTATCCACCAAAAATAACAGCCACCGCAAAAGTGACAGAACAAATTTTATAAAGAAAATAATATAATCCACTGCTGTGAACATGTCACTTCAGGCAAAAACAGTTATATGTGCTGGCTGGAAAATTTCTCTGATTTCTTTTCTTAAATAACTTCATTATTCAATGAGAGAGTTTAATTATTTAAGTAACAAAAAAGATGATCACTCAGGATGTACATAAAGTTGCTCTTTACTCTTTTTAAGTATTTCCTTATTTATTTTACAGCTACAAGCACTGGCAAAACCCCATCTGATAGGCAAGCTATTTTGTTTACACACACTGGCATGTATGCACACACAAAAGCTCTTTGCACTCTGCAAACTCCTGAATGTTTCCTGCTGGGGTCCCATGATAACACTTATGCTGGCAGGCACCACGTTCAGCTCACATGGACCTACCATCACCAAAAGATCTTTCCCCTCACATGCTTTTCTCCTGTTTCACAGCAGCTGAGTTGACTGTCGATCCTTCGGCAAACCTCACTTTCTTTATGTCTTTCTGCTGCAGTCTGGGATGTATGTGTACATTTTCTGCTAACACTAAAATCCTTACCCCCTGTTACTTTCAATTTCTCTCCTCCTTTCCAATGGACACCTACTCATCACTCTCCAGTGAAATATCCACAGTTTGAAACTGGTTCGCTGAAGCTAGCTTAGTGAGATGATGTGTGCAGACGAAGTTTTTCTTTTGTATCTCTGCCCATGACACCATCGCAAGACTCTCTTAATGGCCAGATGGCAGTCCAAGCTCAGTTTATTTATAACTGCCATGGGCAGGGGGAAGAGAGTGTGGAGGATGGATGGCTTGTTTGCAGGAATGCTCATCTTTGCATATTTAACCAATTGAGCCACTACATAATGATGCTTACACTTCCCCGTTGAGCAAAAAGTTGAGTTGAGCTGAGATGGTAGGGGGTGGAAAGTGACATGGCAAATTGACCAGGAACAAAACAAATATACTGTTTTTTCCTGGGTGTTTGATTATCCTAAAATATGCCAGAAAGTTACATTGCTTGTCTGCTACCCAATTTATTTTACTCCCTGCTATTGGGATTCTTGTCAAAGTTTGGATTGGGCTTTTTTAAATATATATATATATATATATTATAATTATATATATATATATATATATAAATATATATATATATATATATATATGTATAATTATTACTGTTAATAAGAGAAAATAGGAAATGAGTTTTAAATGATTAATAAAATTTTAAAATGACAGTGTATGCCTCCTCTAGCATGAGGAGGAGATGAAAATTTGCTACAATCTTTGTCTTATATGATGTAGTTTAATGCATGCGGCAGATGGTTAATAACAGTGCTTCTGAAGGGAAGTGATAGAAGCACCATGACCTGAGTCATTTAAAAGTGGACTGAACAATGCACTAGAAAATATTTACCATTGACTTCAGTGGGAAATAAGTTAGGCCATCATTAAACTCTGAAAAATCCCACCCTTTCTGTTTCTAATACCTATGGCTCTGTGACCTTTCACTTTGTCACACACAGTAAATTTCCTAGCAGCATGATGTGAATGCTGTCCCAGCACAGTCCCAACATAGTCCCAAAACACTGGCTTTCTGGAGGTGTTCCTCACTGTTTCTGAGTCTTGACTTGCTTTTGTTACTGTGCTGAGAAACTTGTAAATAGTGGAAGGAGTTTTGGTAGGAGCTGAGACTCTCTTTAGGACAGTGAGGTGCATCGCTCTAGAACAGGGCAGTTAAAGTAGAATCATTTACAAATACTTCAGAAGTTTGATCTTCTATCTCAAATAACATTTTCCTGGAGGAGAAGGGATGTATGGGGGGATACTTTGCTATCATTTTGCAGCACAATCTGCACTTTTGTTTTGCTTGAGTGGGAGTACTTGCTTCCTGGCTTTGTTGCTTCTCTGGCATTTGACGTAAGGAAGAGCAATTTTTTGTTCGTTGCTCAGCTTATTTTTCATTTTCCCAAGAGTGAAAGGAGGATTTTTTTCCCTTTCACCTTTAGTTATCTTACAATGCAAGTATTCTATAAACTATAACAGAGATGCTTTAACTCTGAGGATCATGTCCTGCAATGCTGAACATGGAGATGAATAATACTCTACAGATAATAATTAAAACAAAAAGTTTTCCTTTTAGAAAGAGAGAGAGAGAGAGAGAGAGAGGGTGTTTGATATATTTGTTTTTGAATGTGTTACTCCAAAGTGTAACTGTTACTTTAATTTGGCTTCACCTCAAAACACTTACCCAAGCCTCTTAGTCACAAATGATGACAATGATAATGAACTTACCTAGTTTTATTTTCCTAGAAAGATCCCAACACACTCTGTAAACTAAATATAAAAATCACTTCATCCTCCACTGAAATTCAGGTGAATGTAGGGTGAAAATTGAAGCTGTTTAGCAGAGCCCAGCAACACTTTACAACAGTATTTAAGGTAAGACAGGACATGAAGAGGAACTGTCAAAGTCACCTTCAGGGCGTAAAATTGTTTGCCAAACTGATAATTCAGGTAGTTGTATAGGATAATTACTAGCCATCCTCTGGTTATTAAAATGTATTACCAAGAGATATGTGAGGTTGGAATTATGACTAGCCATCTCAACACTTGTTGCTCCCCCCAACCCCACTGATCCTACTTTCCCAGCTCGCAGAATAATTGCGTAACTGACTTCACAGAGAATTAGAATGGCCTCAACATGTAAGAGCCAAGATAGAAACAGAACTAAGGCATATCTCAAATATGTTGGTAGAGTTCAGACTTAAAACTTTGGAAAAATTGACTGCAATCCGAACTACCACCTGTGAAGCAGGCCTGTGCCTCTTTTGGCTGGTGAAGAATATGCTTGGGTCCTTGTTAACTTACTTCATCAATAACTCATTCATAGAGGTCTCTCTATCAGCTATCAAAATGCTATAGTCCAGGCAATCCTGGAAATCCTACACTTGATATAGAGGACCTCATAAACTAGTACTCTGTTCAGCAAGAGTAGATTGGAAACAAAGGCATGGAGAAGGTGATTGCAATCATACTACAATAATACCTAAACCTGTGCAGTATCAGAGGGGTAGCTGTGTTAGTCTGGATCTGTAAAAAGCGACAAGGAGTCCTGTGGCACCTTATAGACTAACAGACGTATTGGAGCATAAGCTTTTGTGGGTGAATACCCACTTCGTCAGACGCATGTGGTGGAAATATGCATATTTATACCTACCTCTGGAAATTTCCACCATATGCGTCTGACGAAGTGGGTATTCACCCACAAAAGCTTATGCTCCAATACGTCTGTTAGTCTATAAGGTGCCACAGGACTCCTTGTCGCTTTAAACCTGTGCAGCATCTTAAAATCCTCACATCCTCCATGCCAGGATATGGCATAGCAGATCATCTATCAGAACTAGGTGAGCCATCTCTAATGGCCTTAGACAGAGGCAACATCTCCATGCTGCTATTACTTTATTTCTCAGGAGCCTTCAATCCCAAGTCATGAAAGGCAGCAGGCTCAAATAACCTGGCAGAGGCAGATCGAATGGCAATATTTTGACAACTTGTGTATATCCCCTTCACCACCATAGCAGGCTCTGCAATTGCTAAGGTGACCCAATGCCTGGAAGAAATAAGTAAATGATTGAAGACCCACTATCTTGGACTTAATCAGAAGTGATATTTAAGAAAGCTTGCCATCACATTGAGCTTACCTTCAAATTTTAAGTTAAAATGAAGCATTGGAGACTCTTCTGTCATATGATGACCTTTCCACTATGCTCCAGCTGTTAATCACCTACAGATAAGACTACTTGAAAACTATAGATTATCCAGTGTGCAGCATTACACTTAAGACCTTAATGCCCAACCAGACAGGCATGAACACATCACACCCAGTACTCTATAGATCTACTGTCTGCTTATCTGTTTCCAGACAGAACACAAAGTCCTATCTGTCTAGGTAACTATAACCTACATCACTTTTTTTATTTAGACTTATACACACATCCACTTACAAAAAACACCTCATATACTACCCAAGTGCCTAATAATATATTCTCTGTACCCCTGTGAGACAGGGAAGCATACAACTCAGATTTTCTTTGGCATTTCAACCTGAGAATCTAATTTTAGCTTCTCGCAATTCTCTAGAATTTTTGAAACAGCTGCCGCAAGTAGAATTCAAGAACCATTCCTTGACCTTTCTGATCATCTGTGGTCATCCCTGTAAGATTAAAAGGGCATTACATGATAAGAAGTAACGGCAATCAGTCCCTTTCTCATTTGTTCCCACACTTTCTTTCTACTTCATATAGGTTGGTACTTCAAAGGATACTTGGTTTGCCTCATGTTAGAGCTCCCTGTTTCAAAGCTCACCATCCTTCACAAAAAGACAAATACTGAAGACTCTCTGACACTTCCAGATAATTTAGGCTTTAAAATTAACAAAACAACTCCTAATTGATTATCCAAATCCTGCACCTTCTTTAGTAGAAGCGTGATGTATGTGGTATGGTGGTAATTTGAGTATGATACAAGAAAGAGGTATGCATTTTTGTTTCATCTTCTTGTTCAAAGATTAGTTCTTTTGATTAGTTTTGCTGGGCAGATTCTTTGTCTAAAAAACAAACATATTCAAAGGAAGAGTGTTTCTTTGCTTTCAGACAGAAGGTTTTTTAATGTAGTTATTTAATTTAAATATTGCTATAATTGACATAACAATTATATAAGTACCATTGACTCTATAAATCTCCTAATGTTACATCTTTCTCTGAGTCAGCTTACATGCACTGCAGACTGTTCAACCCCCTTATGGCAGTATAAAGAAGGGGAGATAGGAGGATGGTTTTGGTACTGACATTTCACTGACAATCCTGTGATCACAACCTTAGTCTTAGGATTTCTTAAAGCCCATACTAAAAAGTCTTATCTGCATATAACAGATCCTACAACACATGGGACTTCTCTTGTGCAACTTTAATCAAATGAGTAAAGGTTTACAGGATCAGGTCCTCATTGTGAATGGAACAAAGTCTGATATCACTGCAGCCTTAGAGTCAAGGTTCATCTGTTGTTGCAGACAATAGCCCACTGGTTAGGGTGCTCAGCTGGGATGTGGAACAGGGACTTAAGCCTTGGTCTTCCACATCCCAGGCGGATGCTCTAACCACAGTCTATAGAGTCAGTCTCTCACTCCTTCTCTTTGGCCCAATTCATATTTAATTATTCATACAAATAGAAACATCTCCAACCATGTGAGAGAGAGGGAGAGATTTCTTTTCACAAAACTGAACTGTGGTTTTCCAGCCAACACCAATGATGAGTGCCTTATAAATGCATGCAACAAATAATGTATAAATAGTGAGAAAAATAATTCTACACGTAACTTTTTTTTAATTTAATTCAGGTAACATACAGTCTTGCACCGTTTAGCTTATAATGCAAGACACATCCATTTGGTCAGCTTTCTGGTGATCATCATAACAATTGCTCTGATGGTAATCCCCCACCAGGTTCTGGTTTTTAAGGGATCATGTTGACGACCTATATAAATAAGTCACTCCTAATTTGGAGGGGAAAATGTATCTTTCCATTAGGTAAATGGTGTTCAGCTGCTATGGTGATTGGCCCCTTAGAAAATGTTTCCAAATTGCAGGATAATTCTACATGTCATTGAATTTGTGACCACTGTATGTAATTGGGACTTTCGGTATGCTACAGCATTTGCTCTGGGGTGCCTTCATTTGGAAAATACCTTTAGTAAAGGGAGAAAACTCCCCACCACTATCACCACCGTAGCTGTGTGCTGTTAGAACTATAATTGCATTGTGCATCTTTTCATCTCATCACTGAACTCTGCCTCTCAAATACTATTCATGGAAGGAAGATAACAACTTGCAGTCTCACCACAAGGAATTAAACTGGTTCCTTTGTGGTCTTTTCAGACTCCTACCAGTCTGAAAATGCTGGTCCCCAGAGACTTCATTGGTATCTTCCAAAAAAAAAGGGGTGGGGTGGGAGAAAAGCAGTTGAATAAAAGCATTGGACTGAATTTAGGGGAGGAGTGAATGAGAAGTATGAATAGAGAAAGAGCCCAAAACTTATGTGCAGTGAGGGAACACTGTTCACCTTCTCCTCATGGGATTGGCTATTTTGGTTCTGTAATGTCATTCTTGTAAACACAGTAATCAGGAGACATTAGCTACATAAGTGCATTCACCATACTAGAAATGATGATTCACTGGCACTGAAAGGTTGTTTCTGAAAATACCACTTACGGGAAATGACTTTTCTCGGAACACTCTATAGCCAGTGCAGAGTGCTGGGGAAGAATGCCAGCAGGTTGGTGTGGAAGGTATGAGTACCTACCCATGTATTTTTTTGGATCCAAATAAAGTGATTACTCAATATCTTTTCTAAATATTTTGATTAGTGAGAACATCCCTATCGTGAGAGCACACTTAATGCAATTGTAACCTCCCCCCATCAGGTTTCCTACCACTGAGGGCCCCTGCAGATGAAAATCTTGGCTTCAGCCTAGCTCATAGCTCCAAATGCAACTGCCTGCTCAACTGTAAGGTAGCATTTTCCATCTCTTTTACACCTTTGCTCTCTACCAAGGACCTGCCACCTCGACATTGCTTTGGGGTGGGCCTGAGGCATGACAGAGTATAGCAGGGGACTCTGCAGCATCATTAGTTACTCAGATCTTAGATTTCTGTATGGAAATACAGAAGAAAGTTAATACTTCTCCAAACTGTTCACCTCCCAATGACTTTTCCAGGCAGTTACAGGGGGACTAAACCAATTGCAGCAACTCCCACAGATGTAGGGAGGCAGAAATGCTTCCAGGGCCTGGATGTCCTTGCTTAGAGATCCACAGAGTTGGGAACCTACTCCCTGAAAACACCACACACCTTAGCTCAACTTTGCCTCCTGAAGACTTGAGATATAAATACAGAAGTCAAAATAACTAAGTACTAGGAGACCCTCTGGTTTATTCAACAGATCGCCATAAATGGTCTCCATGCCTTCCCTATTGTTGGATTTCACAAGCTGATTTTATGTTTAGTTTAGTTTATATTTTTGTAATGTTTCCCATTTACTCCACACCCAAACAAATGAAAAAAATAAATAATACTAAAACACATTGCCCAGCAAGCCAACAAAGCAAATATGGTTAGAAATTTCATAAGAGAACGTCAGATAAATGTTCATAATTCAACAAGTTAAGTCCTGGCTGCATTGAGGTCAATGGAAGTTTTGTTATTGATTTCAGCAGGGCCAGGGTTCCACCCCATAATTTTTTTAAAACTCCTTTTTTGATTTTTTCCAAACTTCCCAGAAAAAATACCACCCTCCACGATGAGATGTGGTATGCAAAATTTCAGGAAGATTGGTTCTTTTGGGGTGATTGGTGGGGTGGGTTGCAAGTCGTGTTTATGATGATGGTGTCAGCCATAACTATGGAAAAGTTACTGCTGCTCCATAATTATTATTTTATACAGTTCCCATAGTGTGCTAGGCACTGCATAGTAGACTTCTCATGGGGATCTGTAGCCCCATTGCTGTCTTTGTAATACACAATAATTTTCTTAGCTGTTGGCAGTGGTGATTATTAGATTCCTTCTCTTACATATGTTATATTTACATGATGCCTTAGACAAGCTATCGAGTGGATGACCCCAAGCTCTCATGGTGCAGTTCTTGTACCCTTCAACTGAAATTGTGTTTACAGCTGAAATAAGGAAACCTGCACCAATGAGAATAGAATTCATGGAGGAAGAATGGCTGTAAAGAGTTTAAATGTGACAAAAAGCTGAAAAAGAAATATCTTATCTCTTGCTTGAAAAAGTTGTAATTACCCAGTAAGATAAAAGCTGTTGAATTTGTAGCAATGGAAATATTAAGACAAATTAAATACCAAGCTTATCTCTTCACTGTGGTATCAATATTTTATACTAAACATCTGTTCCTTGTATCTCATCTCAGAAACACTTCCACACTTTATCAGTGCAAGCACAGCTTTTCAAAGAAAATTAAGCTAAACAGTTTGCACCTAATCACCAATTGATCACAACATGCAGAATGGCATATATTGATCAGTGAGAGCCCCATTTTTCCCTGTTCAAAGAAAAAAAACTATGGGAGGAAACATTTGATTTGCAGCCTGAACAAACTTGTTAGGCACAAAGTCCAGATGTTTCTAAAGTGGGATATGTGTCGGGATAAAAGAGGAGAGATAATTTAGAAAAAAGGAGAAAGTGTACTATCCTAGTTCAGTAAGGAAAGAGATTAATTAACCAAAAGCAACCACAGCCACAATCTTAATTTTGTCATCCATAGTTTCAGTGCAGCTTTTTCTGGAGTACTCAGCAGGAGTAGAGGTGGTGGAATCTCACTCTTAGAAAATAATACACAAAGATGTTAGCTATAGCTTGTTTCATAGATATATTCACCTAAATACTATTTCTCAGTGAAAATATGTAAATCTGAAGTAGTTCCACTAAAGTTAATGGAGTTTCTTCAGATTTAGATCAGTCACTGAGAGCATAATTTGACCCATTATGCCTTGATTGTAATATCAGCCTTGCAGATCAGAAACTTTCACAAACATTACTTTGTAAGTAATGGGGCTGACACATTTGTCAGTCACAGAAGCATACTCTCATATGATTAACACTGGGCCACTTTTTGTGCTTGGGACATTTACCAGCACATATATTGCACATCAGGTCATACAAAGGGTCACATACCTCTAGTGCACAAGAAAAAAAGGTACTTTCACAACCTATTAGCAAATAAATATTTTTAAAAGATGTACTATTTATTAATCTGCCTTTGGTAAAAAGATAATAAAGAGAAATTAGAAATAAATAAGGACATAAAAAGATCACACTGGAAAATAAGAATTTAATTCAATTGGCTGGCTCTTCCTCTCTGCTTCCGCTAGATCTGCATATCTTCCATTGAGGGCAGAGAGAACTGTCTTCCCATGGTGGTATTTTCCCATTACCAAATAAATCCCAATTGCAGGTGCTCTGCATGCTTCCGGGATCCATTTTTGGAGGGTTAGTCCATGTATATGCATTTGTGTTACATGAATAATATGGGTAATATATATCTGCAGACTTTTGCAAGCTCAAAACTTTTATTGATTTCAATGGACGTTCTGGGTGTGCAAAGCCCATAGGATAGGATCAGGTCTCACCATTTGCTCACCTAAATAATCAAAAATCATAGGAATTTTATCTTTGACTCAGGCTTGTGGAGCTCAGATCGCATTGCTAAAAGCAGCAGTGTAGACTTTCAGACTCAGGCTGAAGCCTGGGCTCTGATACCCTCATGGGGTCTAAGAACCTGAGCTCCAGCCCAACCATGAACTTTTAGACTGCAATTTTATAGCCATGCAAGCCCAAGCCAGCTGATCTGGGCCAGCCGCAGCCAGGCAGGAGTCTTTTATTACAATGTAGAGATACATTTGGTGCCTAAGAGCACATTTAAGTGATTTAGGGTAAGTAGGATACTTGAGCTGTCTTTTAAAATTAGAAGATAGTAGTATTTTCTTTGAAAGACTAAAACGTACCGAGAGGGCAGAAATGTTTGGGAAGTATTTGCATATCTGATATCTCCCTTTACAGTAATAATTACTGGACTACATTCTGATCTCAATTATTACCATGTAACCAACTGAAGCCAGTGGAATTGCACAGGTATGAAAAAGCAAAGGTTATATTTTATATCTCTGTTATGGCTTTGGCTTTGTAATGTTGAGTGATGAGGTCATTAGCCACATGCAAGTATTGAATTTTAGCAAATAGGTGCAAATTGTAACTTTTTACCTACTGTATTGTAGTGGTTTGAGTCCAAGGCCCCTACAAAACTCCAGGCCTTTGTGACTGTATACTACATACTCAGCTAGCTAGTGCCAATATTGCTTGTAAAAATTCACAAGTGCAAGGAAGTTGAAACAAGGTTTCCCTCAAAAGTTTTTATTGTTTGGTTCTTTGCAAGGAGTTATACTAATAGCACAGCCATTCAACTTCGTTAAATTATGCTGATTATTCTGTGTTTTGTTTTATGGAAGGCATATGTATATTCTGAGCATAGAAGTTCACATACCAAATGTAACCTTTTCAGCTCCCACAGATTAAAAAACACACTGCCTTGGTTTATTGCATTCCACCTCAGCTAGGGACACATTTTCAGTAGGAAAAGGGCAAACCAGAAAATTTGCTCATGGAAGCCAATTTATACAATCACATGAATAGTCTAGCTCTTCACATATTAAATCTGGTGTTCATCTTATGAACTCTTGGAGTTACCTTTGTTATTTACAGTAAAATGTCTGGCTATCCTACAGTAACAATACAAATAGAAAAGCTATAATAAGCACAGTTCCTTTCTGGTATCAGGTATAGTAAGTGTGATGCCCTGTGAACTCTTTCAAAATGCTCCCTGCAAAATCAGAGTGTGACAAGGTGTCAGCGTTGTCAGATCAGTGGTGAAGTTTGAATAGACTTGAATTAATAAAGGTCAAAATCATCAAAAGGAAGACCTGCCCAGTGGCATGTCAGCAAACACTCATGTATAGTATCTGAAATGGACACTGCTGGTACAGAGTTGAAAACAGAGAGCTCAGGGAAGATCTGGGTATGGCAAAACCTTTGGATTTCTTCAGAACATTTCTAGGTGTTTCCAAAGTGCTTTTAAAACACTTTTTATTAAAATGGCACACAAAGAGATGGTTTATCATCTACCCCTAAACAGATGGTTTATCATAAGTAGTTAGAATGTACTGTAAGGGACCATTCAAGGTAAAGTGGCCCATTAACACCTCTGCAGTCATACTACAAAACGAGGGGGTTAGCAGGTTACAGATTGTAGTAATAAGCCATAAATCCAGTGTCTCTGTTCAGTCCATGATTTTTAGTGTCTAGCAGAGTAATGAATTTAAGCTCACAGGCTCATCTTTTCAAAGTGTTGTGCAGTTTCTTTTGAGGATGAGGACTGATAGGTCAGACATAGAGTACATAGCATAAATAGTTATGTGCTAACTACTTATGCTAAACAATTTGTTCCACCTTGCATTTGCTGTGATGCCAGGAGTACCTTTCCTAGCCCCGAGGAAGAGCTCTGTGTGACTCGAAAGCTTGTCTCTCTCACCAACAGAAGTTGGTCCGATAAAAGAGATTTCCTCAGCCACCTTGTGTCCTTACATTCATTGTCTCACACCTTCCCTGGGGCTGGATAGGTATTATTCTTATTTTGCAGGTGGATTAAATGAGGTACAGAGATTAAGTACCTTGCCTGAAGTTAGTAATAGACCAATTCTCTCAAAATCAGAGTTTGCCTTTAACTAGATTGATCACTACCAACTTCCATGAAGACACAGTCAGCAGACTCATAAAACAGACAACAATTATTTGGGACTGTTCTGATAACAATGTGTTAAAAAAAGATGAGAGAGAGAGAGAAAAAAAACCAAGAATAATTCAGGATTACATTTTTCCACTACTCTGCTCAAACTTTCCTTTCAATGTTTTTAAAAGATTGATGTGTATCTAACTTTTAGGTGATTATGTTACTTACCTCCCCCATCAAAGTTCTATGTTTAATTTAATAATAATCACCATGCATTTTAATACGTCAGTAAGTAAAGATGATCTTCTAGGTGTATTTTTTTTTAAACACATGGTGGAACTCCATTTGTTAAGCACCACAAAAGGGTAACACTTGACATTTTAAACCCTGACATAAAAGCAGACTCATTATCCTATACTGTATAAAAATTGCTCTGGGCTATTATTAGATGACTGTCCGGTATTTCCCACTACAGAAAGTTAATTGAGATTTATTAGTGCAGTGGGACATTTTGCTCAAATAATGAATCTCTATTTTATATTAATTTTATTTCCTTTTTTCTCAGACACAGCTCCCTAAATATCTGTACCCAATGTAGATACCAGATACCAAGAACATACAATTGATTACAGGGAAAATATTTTAATTCAGTATTCAGTATTTTGAGACTTTGGTGAAAAGTAAGAAATTTCAACGTTCAGTTTTTCACTGAAATTTTGTCTCACTTTCCTTGTGTGATGTGTATATTAGTAGGGACTTAAGTACATGATGACACAACTGGTATACATTAATAAAGAATGCTGCATATATTAAAAGCATGCAATTTAGTAGACATGCTTCAACAGATTTATACAGTTCTATTTTCAAAGCACTGTAAAAAAGTGCAATTTTTCATTTTAAGATATGATGTGATGTACTATATATTTGGGCCTCTGCTTGGGTATACAAACCCCACACTGGGGACCAAGGAGTTAGGGAGCAGCCCTGGCTTAGGTGGCCCTGCTCTGCTGCACCTGCAAAGTCTGCACAAGCTGGAGGCAGAATTTGAAAGGGGAAGCAGAGCAGCTCAGAAGGCAGGCAGTCACTGTAAGGGAGTAGACGGCTTATCTGAGCTCTGGGGAACTATAGCCCAGGGGCTCTTGTAGGATGAAACCTGGCAACACAGATTAGCCTGCAAAGGAGAGACTTGTGACTGTTTGTGAAGGTTACGAACTTTAGTTTTGGATCTTTAATTTACCCAGGGGGAAAAAGGCAGCGTTCGGTAGGAAGTGATCCAGAGAGTCAGCTGCTTCACATCCCAAGGCACAGAAATAAGCTGCCCACCATTGGGCCCTCCTAGACTAAAGCCTAGTGGAGAGAGTTGGCCCGGGCTCCCCTACTAACTCCAAAAGACAACACAACAAAGGGGGAGTCCAGATCCCAAAGGGGAATGCTCACGAGTCCAGATCCCAAGTCCTTGAATTAAAGAGAGAGCCCTGAAGCCCTTGCAGGCACCAAAAAATTTAGGCTGTTAGTTAACTTTCTTTTGTATACCCCATGTATACTGGAACACATGACCCGCCTGATCCCCAAAAGAAGGAGTAGACCCCACAAGACAGAATTGTAATAGAAAAGGGTGAACATCAGGGAGAGGGGCAACCTGCTGCATCTCTGCCTGACTACGAGGTGGCACTGGTGGTGACTGTATCCTTTCACATGGCCCAATTTTGCAAGCTGCTTGCAGAGCCCCAGTGTTTTCAATAGGCCTCTGCACAGGTGCCCAAGTCCTTTGTACAGAGCAGTTTACTGATCTGGAAACTAAGATACTGCATTTGTTCCACAGTGCTCTGCTCAATGCCATCTCCTCTATCACCACATGATAACATATCTTCCTTTATGACATCCCACCACTTCTTCTTGGATTGGCCTCTCTGCTTTTTCCCTTTAATTTTGATCTGTTGGACTCACTTACCCACATAGTTGTCAGGATTCCACTTTATGTGACCAAACCATCTAAGCCAGCATGCCTCATTTTTTTCACTCCGAGCATGTCTGTAACATACATATTCCTCATGTGGTCTTTCTTGCTTATACAGTACCACTCATCCATCTCAATATTTGCATTTCTGTGGAACAGATCATTTGCTCATGTTTCTTCTTTGTTGTCCAACACTCAGCTGCATGCACTAAAACTGGACGGACCAATGTTTCATAGACTTTCAGTCTTACTGGTATCTTCATGTCACTTACTACGCCATTTATCTCTCTCCATTTAAGTCAGTCAACTTTTATGCCGGTTTTAATTTCTTCCCCTTTTCCCTATTTTCTCAGATTGTGGAACCCAACTACTTGAAACTTTGCATTTTTGGTAATGTCTGCCTATCTAGTTTCACAGACAATTCTTTTGTTCACATTTATTGAAATTACATATCATATACTCTGTTCTTCCTCTGCTTATTTAGAGCTGATGTCTTATATGAAATAATCAGTAACAAAAGAAAAAAAGTGTTTGTAGAACATCCAATATGCTGAAACTTATTATACAACATTTTTGGTGAAACATTATGAAAAATTTTGGAAACTTTGCAACCATTTTTATAGCAAAAAAAAAAAAAAAAAAAAAAAAAAAAAGAGGCAATAATAAAAAAAAGCCAAAAAACCAAAAAAACCAAAATCAAACTTCACCCAGTTCTGTTATCAAGTTGAAGGAAAATGGATATTTTTTTCTGGTGATTATAATCCTGTTTCAGGTGTGTAAGCTTTAGCAGCAGGTTGGTGCAAAAAAAGATATTTGTGTTAGACTTTTCACCTTCTCCCCATATAAGGATGTAAGCATATAAGTACTATAGGCAAATGAGTAGCTGTATTGACTTCAGTGAGACTACTCCTGTGCTTTACTGGATTGGGGCCTGAGTGCTCAGAAGTAGAGCTGGTTGGGAATTGGAATTTCCATTTCACAGGAAACTCCAAAATTTGGAAAAAATTACCTTTTGAATTTGAAAGAAAAGCCAAAATTTCCCTGAAATGAAGGGTTCACTTTGACTTTCTTATATTGATTCATGTCAACTTTTAGGATAAAGTATTAATTTTAATATGATACTTTATATATTATTTTAATATATACATCTTAGAATTAATATTGTAATATAAATGATTAAATGAATCAAAATGAGACAATCTAAATGAAATGTTTAGACCTTAATGAAACAAGATGGTAAAAAATGATTAATTTAGATTTTTCCTGTCAAAATTTCATGACCATCTTAATTCTGATGAAATTGCATTTTTCAATGGAAAACTGTTCTGCCAATCCATTTTCAACCAACTCTTCTCAGCACCTTGCAGGAATAAGCCCATAAATCGGATATATTATTATTTGCATTTGTTATATATAGTTCCTTATAGTAAATTTATAATCCAGGACAGTGCTATCAGATGGAGGATGGCTTCTGTTGCAGAAAAGTTTGTTGAGGAGTGCACAACCTGACTAAATGTAGTCTACCCTCTTTACAGTAGATATAATCATGCCCTGTGATAGCAGGGAGGTAGATTCTGTAGGTCTGAATGTTTGCAACACTAGTTTGTCTTTCAGTTGTTCAGGGAAACTAACACACTGCACGTGTGCAGTATATTATTTCCTATATTATAAATTATTTTCCTAAATATTTTTTTTCAAAAATATGCCTCATCTTAGTGCTTATTCAGGAGTATGAATATGCCAAGTTTGAAGTTTTACGATAGTCATTTTTGAGTCCTCCATGTGCAATAAAGCATATACATATATCTTATGGGTAAAATGTGTTTTCTTTTCCTGCTCCAATAACTAAAAAACAGATTAGGGGACTGAACTTGCACTACTCAATTACATGGGAGCAGAATCAGGTCCTAGCAGATTTTTATGAGACATTTCACTAGATGAAAATCGCTGTTGGTTGAAACAAAGAGAAATTTCAATCTAAAAGTAACTTTAAAAAAAGATGTTTGAAAATGGGGATTTAAAAATTGAAGGGCCACCTCAGCCTTAAATATAATATAATATTGCTGGTACAATGGGATAATCCATTCTAAAAATCAGCAACAAAAATATCAAATAAATAACATTCCTCAGAAGTATGCAACCCCACAGTAATGTAGGTTCAGACCAAAAAAAATGTCGTTCCATTTAATTAGGAGCATAGCTAGTAATATAAATTGTACCACATGTTGGTCTATCCTACACATACATCCATATAGCAAACCTATAAGCTCCTCATGTAACATGCGCTTACACTCAATATGATCACTAACATAGCAGGTGCAATGATAGACAGAGAAATCTACCAGTGTGTTGTTAAAAGGGGTGAGGATAGAAAAACTCTTAAAAGCCTGACAGTACTTCATAAGCATTTTTGTCTCCAAGTTAGTCAAATTGTACAGTCTACTGTACGTGTCATATGTCTGCTTCCATCTATTTGTCCAGCTAGTTATTCACAGACATCACCGCACTAATGTTCTCTCAGTATTTTAACATAGGAATCCCACAAATATTTATCCTGTGATAACCCCTGAGTTCCAGAGGTGCAGGTGCTTATACAGAGGAAGAGTGGATTGGAAATCATTTACAGTTTAAACAACATTAGGAAGCATGAAATAGCATTGGGATGAAACTGTAGAGAGGGGAAAGAGGGAGATGAACTTGCACTTGGCTGGAAATGTTTATACTTTGAATGAAAAGATAATAGAAGGTCCTGGGTATCTTTCCCTTTGATTTTTTTTAAAGTCTTTGACACTTGGTGCAACCTGGTCCATTCCAAAGGAATAATGTTCTTCAGAGGTATTTTTAAGAATTCCAAATATGTATCTCTGACAGTGGTGATTAGCCATGTCCATGGTGACTTCACTAGAACCAGGGAAATCATTGCAGTGTCCCTGTAATGGGGTAGTCTGTTCTCTTAAGGGTAATAGGCTGATCTGTAGGCACCATCATGTGGCATGACCCTTTAGGATTTTCAGAAGTCTGAGGTATGCAGGGACCTAGAAAACAGATGATATTGGAAAAAAGGACACAGTCCTGGGGAATAAGTAGTGTTATTGTCTTTCTCGTTAAGGGACCAGGAGCTGTGCACAGTGGGTGAGGCAAGGTTCCCCTCTTTCCCTGTCCATTGGGAAGTGGCAAGAGCTAGTAAGATGCAGGCCTTAACTGCCTAACATGGGATCCCTGGGCTGGAACCTAGAGGAGAGGGTGGGTCTGAGTTCTCCTACCTCTCCCCCACCAAGAGGGGAAGTACAAGACTCAGGACGTGAAGAGACAAAGACAAATGGATGAGTCCCAGATGGGGGCTGAAGCCCTGACATAAAGACCATAGACTTTTGGTTTTCTGTTTGTATTTCTCTTGTTACCCCTTAAGGGGATGAACTGAAAGATGATCTGGCCAGAGGGCCAGGATATGGAAGCTGCAGACCACAGCAATACTAGAACTAGAGATGACTGGGGCTGCTAGAGCAGAACCATATCCTGGCACGAGGGGGTGCTCTGGAAGTGAGTACACCCTGTTACAGTCCTTTTAAACCACTGGCGACATTTTATCAAAGACCTTCTTGTAGTCCCCTCTTACACATCACTATGTCATAGAGGGTAACTTAAAAATTATAAAGAAATACTAAGAAGACAAGATTATTTACAATACTTATTTAGCTACTGCTCATCTGAACACTATTCTTGTTTATAACCAGTCAACATTAGGCCAGCCAAAACGGAGTCTGCAAAATACTTATTTTTGCTCAGTAGTATAATTTTAGCCCCATTTCAATTGATTCTATGATGAGACTAAGGGCTGGTATACACTAGAAAATTAGCTATGTCGCTCAGGAGTGGAAAAAAATCCACACTCCTGAGTGACAAAGTTTAGCTGACCCAAGTCCCTGAGTAGACAGTACTAGGTTAACAGGAGAATTCTTCCGTTGACCTAGGCACCACCTTCTGGGGAGATGGATTACTTACACTGATGGGAGAACCCCTCCCATCAGTGTAGGTAATGTCTATCTGTGCCACTGTAGCATTTTAAGTGTAGACAAACCCTTAAGTGATGATGCTGTAAAGCCACATAGCCATAATTTGATCTACTGAAACGGGAGCAGCATTGTACACTGAAATACAATAATTTTGCTTAGGGAATGAGACTTTAATTCTCTCAGCTGGTGAAGACTGAGCTTAGAGCACCTCCTGAGACACGGGAGTAGATTGATATATGACTCAGAGGAGATCCTTAGCCAACTTTCACTTAAGTGTCACACGTTTCTTGGATAAAAATGAGGTCAAAATGGATAAGAAGAAATGGATTTGCTGAAAATCTAAAAGCATTCTTTGGGCATATCCCAATATCCTGAGTCATTTTATGAAGTAGAAGTAGCAGATGGGTCCCTCACCATATTATATGTGCTATGGTTCTGATTGGTGCTGGGGAAAAGTCACCTGGGAAATCTGATGCAGCAAAAACATAGCAATATAAAAATGCATTTACTTCTGTTAGAGTACACACTGTAGAATTGAGTAATATAGGACTGAAAATCACATCTCAAGATTATATTTGCTCATTTGGCAGTTACGTCACTTAGTATTTTCCAGTTTATCTCTATCAAATATATACTGCAATTTAAAAAAAAATAATAATTTGTGTAGTGCATTTTACTCTTGTGGAGTCTAAACAGCTTTAGACTTACAGTAACTAAGTGATATCCTAGCTATATACAGGAAACATTTAATTCAAATGCTGCATCTGTTTAACAGATAGCAACACTGCAAAATAGTTTAGGAGTGAAGAAAATATGTATCCAACTTAAACTGCAGTGTAATTTAAGAGAGGCAAAATGTAATTACTACAGCGGGGTGGAAAACATTTCTCCCATTCTGCAAAAATTTTCCCATTCCACATTGGGATGAAACTGAGATCTTTTAACACTCTTGGTTTTGTTTCAGGGTGGGGGTTGTTAGAGAAAGACCACAGTAGCCAGTACCCTCACCTGACTTGTGGGAGGCCCAGGTTCAAGAGTCTGTGTCTTGCAGTTGAATGTCCTTGAGCAATAGAATTACTTCTCTTGCCCAATGAATATTTAATTATTTATACCTTGTGGAAAAGCTCTAATAGGAGAGATTGAGAGCAACCTATCCAAGAATACCAAGGTCAATAGCCAGGTGTTTAGGGCATACACTTTGAATGTAGGAGACACAGGTTTCAAAGCAAGGATTTGAACCTGGGTCTTCCACTCCCAGGTGAATGCCATTCTTGGGTGGATTAGTTTTGTCAAAACAGATGTTTCCATGACAAATGTTGGTCTCAATGAATTGGCATTCAATGTTTCATTGAAAAATTTCAGATAAGCTCTAGTAATTGCCCAAGTTGAAGTTTGGCCAGGATGAAAATACTTGGCAACACCTCTGCTCTTTAAAGAAGTGTTATAGGATGTTTATTGACCACAAGTGGTCAGAAGGTGGACCTCGGTTTAACATTTCATCCACAATATGTCACCTCCATCAGCGTGCTGGAGCGTTACATGACCCAGACACAAGACTGCCACCTACAGAATGGAATTGGCTTTTAATGTGAACTAATATATTACAAGGTCAATTAATATTAGTTTTTCCAGCTCCCCTGAATGTCTTTTTCCTGAGGCAAAGATGAAGAAGCATACTGTAAGAGTAGGTCAATTATAGCATGTGCTAGAGCACAAATATAAAAGTGTATATAATGTTAAATAGGTTTAGTGCAGGGATTCTCAAACTTCATTGCGCCACGACCCCCTTCCGACAACAAAAATTACTACATAATCCCAAGAAGGGGGACCAAAGCCTGAGCCCGCCCGAGCCCCTCCGCCCTGGGTGGGGAGGAAAGGGGAGCAAAAGCTGAACCCCAAGGGCTTCAGCCCTCGGGGGTGGGGGGAAGGCTTTAACCTGAGCCCCGCTACCCGGGGCTGAAGCCCTTGGGTTTTGACCCTGGGCAGTGAGTCTCAGCCTTCAGCCCCAGACCTCAGCAAGTCTAATACCAGCCATGGTGACCCCATTAAAATGGGGTCCCGATCCACTGTGGGGTCCTGACTCACATTTTGAGAATTGCTCGTTTAGTGCTATGTTGTCCACCCCCGTGTTGGTAAAAAGAAACTCAAGCAAGTGCAAAAACAAGCAACTAGGAGAAGAGCAAGAGGACCATAAATAGACATTGTTTCTGTCTCCACCTCTGAGAGGATAGAAGCCTCTCCGAGCAAGTACTGCAGGGACAGTGTGTAATTAAGAAGCTTGATGGCTGGGGTAGGGAGTCAGGGAGTGACCTAAAAGGTTTAGCTCATTATGCAAATTCCCCAGTTGTCTATGGGAATGCATGGATAGCACATGCCCTACTCCCTAAATGTGGCTGCAAACTTCTCCAAAGTGTGAAACTACAGAGATCTCTCAGTATCCCAACCTCCCCCTGATGTTTTGTCTATGGCTGTCGGTAATATTTTTCAGTGGCATATCATTTTGTAGTCATGATTTCTAATGGAAGCAACAATATTATATATTCATTTTATGTAGAAACAATCTGAGGATATTGGGTTCAAGGATTAAACAGTTCTGAGGGGGCAAAAAAGTCAGGTAAAAGACATGGACTGTAAAACAACTTTATTTGGACGCCCTGGAATAAAATTTGATTGATTGGGTCTGTCTATATGGTTATCCCATATTTCAGTTTTATTACGCTGAATACAGTATTCCTATCTGAGGCAGTGACTGTGTATGTACGTGATTTATTTAGTGCTGTTCGTTCTTCATCCTATTCTTCCTGCATTGACAACTGCAATTATCGTAATATCTCAGCTTCCCCTTTGGTAGAGAGAAGCTCTTTAAATCCCCTCCAGTATCATTCAACAGGTAAATACTACTGTCTTTATCACAGATTGCATAATTCACAATAATTCCATGACACACAGAGGAAATTTTCTTACTCTATTATCCCTTTGGTTCTGCAGGCTGCTGTAGAGAGTAAATCATAGGCAGCAATCCCTGTGCTCCCACCAGTGCAGGGCTTTTAGTTGTCTCTGACTCTTTTGTGGGAGGCATAAGGAGGTGAAAGCTATGTGTACCCATGCTAGGAACAGGCACAAGCACAACCTTCCTTTTCCTTTTGTCTTATTTTGAGGTGTAATTTAATCATAGTCACCATAGTGTTTGAGCACCTTAACAATGTTCACAGCTCTCCTGTAAGGTATGTAGGGGCATCTGTATGTACAGAGAGAGTAAATGACAAAATTCACATAGGAAGTCTGTGGCAGAGCCTGAATAGAACCCAAAAGACATGACTCCTCGTCCTGAGCCTTAATAATATGATCATTATTCCCCTCTCTACTGATAACTAATTGGTTCTGACATTCCTACTGGTTGTGGCAACTGTCTCAAATGGTCAAAGTTGGGGCAAACTGCTGTACATTACAGTTTAGTGAAGTCAATAGAATTCCTTCCTCTCCTTTTTTTTATAGGATATTTTATAGTCATGCTCAGCTACCTTTTGTTCTAGGAGTCAGTCTAGCATCTAGAATCCTCCTGCCTCAGCTAATATTAGAACAAATTGTTTTCCTGCTGCCACTCAGTCATGAATTTTTCTCTTCTCCTCCGAATGGCTAAAGTGGCCACAGATATATTTTATACTTTCTATTCTCTGGTTAGCATGCAGTAAGTTAATGACCAATTTTAAGCACTGTCAAACCATAGCATGAAGCATTTACCTTACAATTCCTTATTTTGCTCATGTTCTACAATGCCAGCATTGTACTACATGAGAAAAGAAACACACCAAATTGCTATTGCTATGACTCCCATTCATTGCAATCTGAGGTCTTTTAAACACCTTTTAATACAAAGTAACGAGGGTATCATGTTATAAGGTGTTTTAGATGTAGTGAAGACAAGATTCTTACTTTCAGTGTGTAAGATTTTCTCAGGATTCCCAATGACTGCCAGCTGTTTAACCCAGGTCCACTCTCAGTAGGGAAGAGAATACAATTGCTTTTGGTTTTTTAAAATGACAGTGATTCTTGGAACCACATCTTTACAAAGCAATCGAAAGCTTGTTGTGGAGAAGAATGTCCACATGGCTGCCTAAACGATACATCTGTTTAAAGGTTTGTTCAAAACACAGCCTTAAAGCATCAGTCCGTTTAAGAGCTGTGAAATGCCATGAATAGGGTAATTTTGAGAGTCTCTCTTTTCAAGCTATTGTCAGTTGCCTTTTCACAAAGAAAGAAAGAATACAGTACATTTTAGTACAGTTTGTGTGTTTCTCTGATTATGTTACTTCTAAAGGAATAGATAAACTTCATAGGCAATGACGGGCAAATTCCCAAAGGATTGGCTTTCGGGTTCAGTTTGGATGAGTATATGAAGTTTATCTAAACAATCTGAACTTTGTGAGTTGGAATAACTGGGCTGGAAGTTTTCACAAGATGTGCGTTCATGCAGAATTTTTGGAACTTCCTGTTTCTGGTTGTGGCAAAGAATGCCACAAAGATCAGTATATTTTGCTATATTTTGTCACTTCCAGATTAGAACTGGACAGAACCCAGCACAGTGCAAAATTAAAATGTGTTCCCAGAATCTCCCATAAAATTGAGGGGTGGGGTGTGTGCTGACTTTGGGTTCAATTCCAGCCCCATTGTAAGTGCAGTTGTTCCTCCTGGCAGTTGGGGACTGCTGTGATGCTGTGCACCAGAACTGAGAGCAGGGAGAATGTCTGACCTGTATTTTCAATGCCCCAGTGCTGGTGCCCTGGATAGGCATGGAGGACAAAGAGGAAACAATCTGACTCAAATGTAGATGAGTGAGGAGCAGAGTGGGAGGGGGAAGGCAGGATGGGATGGGGGAAATAACAGCAGAGGAGTTGTAGGGACAGGCTGTGGGAGAAATAATTGGGGAGAATAGAGACAGAAAAGTACATGCTGGGATTCTGAAGGAGGAAGTCATGCTGGGGGGTAGACTGGGGAAGATGGGGGCCAGTGAGTCTCTGAACACTAGAAAACATGCTCTTCTGCAAACTGGAAATGAAATTTAGCAATCCTGGGTTCAGCAATCACCTATTGTCATCAAATAACTGTGAAGTCCTCTGGCAAAATGTGTGATTCATTCCTCTGTAGTGGCTGATCCACAGGAGATAACAACCTACTGCACCTACTAGTTACTCTATTATAAATCAAATGGTAGAGAGCTTCTGATTACACTGAACCATGTAGTTGTCAACATAGTCTCACATGATGGAATTTGTTTGTTTTCAGTTTACAGTAAACCTAGGAAATTACATTTTAAAAAAAGCTAATTATAAAGAATGTTAATGCTGAAAAGTCAAGCACTTAAATTATAAAATGCCTATCTGTGCTCATGTGTATTATGATTGTCTTTAGTTACATGATCACATACTGTGAACATCTATTCTGTGCACTCATTGAGGCAGGGTCTTCTGGAAAAAATAGTATGTGATCATGTAATTAAGGACTATATCAATGGATATGTAGAAGAGGGCTAAACTGAGGTTGCACGGGCAACCTTAAATCAGCATTTCTTAACTTTTGAATGAATGATTTTTACACTTGGTAACCTTAAATATTCTTTAAGGTATGTGTTTGTTTGTTTTTTAATGTAATCTCTTTCACTATGGGCTAAGTTGTCAGTCTTTATATGGCTACACAGGAATAAGGGGTAATAAAGTCCCACTTACAGTCCTGCTAAGATTTTGAGGGGGAGAGTAGGGCCCTCTTAGCCAATACTCTCTACTATGAGCAAATGAGTGTGGAAGAGGCAAATAGTGTTAATGAGCAGGAGGAGCCTCCTTACTCACGGCCAGAGTAGCTGGCTGGGTGAACAGCAGGGAATAATCTGCTGGACAAAAAGGGGATCAAGCAATGTGCGCTTTCCTCAGAGCAAGTGGTAAGCAAAGGAAGAATCATGACTGAATCACAATTCATTCTCTGGCTTGCTCCTGTAGCGGTACAGCCACGTGCTGCCCGTTATTCAGGGAATATTGTAACATTACAGTATAGTCTTCAGTCTTGTTATGACCTTGAACTATACTACTAGTGACTAGTACTGTATTTCAGTGATTGATTCCAGGAATCAGGATGGTGAACTGGCTTTGTGCTGTGTAGAATAATGTGGAACATTATGCACTCAACGCTATAAGCTCTTTCTTTCTTTTTCCTTTAATTAAATCGTAAGTGCTGAAACATGTAGCCATAACCTTACAAACTAAACAGTACAAACTACTACAATTTTAATCCAGCAATGGAAAAGACTTGTCACATTTCTGCATCTGCCACCAGTACGGTATATAATTTTAAGATCTCATTCTGACACAGAATTATTTCAGTTTCTGCACAATATGTTTAAAAACATGTATTTATCCCTTTTATTTTTTTATAAATAAAAGGAATAAATACATGAATAATTCTGAAATAAAGGTAAACCTGTCCTAGTTATCCTACTTAATTCTTTTACTAAATCAGCCTCAACCTGATTATAGTATCTTTAAAGAAACAAATATATAGTAAACCTGAAAAGATGTTTTATTTAGATAAAATTACTTTTTTTTAACCTCTCATCTAATTTGCCTTACAACTCTCATTAAATGCTCATTTTCTGCTTTATTACTTCTAAATGGTAATACTAGGTTACATAGCCTTATTCACAATCCTCTATAGAAGTCAGAAACTAGTCATGTTGCATGTTAGGAAGCAAGCAAAATAGTTCTCAAATCTTGTATTTTTCTTAAACATAACTTTGTTCTTACTGCTAAAATAAACTGCTCTGATTTACAGAAGGCTGTTTTATCACTCTATACCACTGGTCACAGACTCCCAAAGAGAAGACTGCATGTGCCCGAACTCAATCGGACCTGATGGGTATATAGGGTAGATACATGGGTCCTGCCAGGGCTATATCTAAGAATGGAAGACTTGCAAAACTCCAACATGAGATGGGATAGGTAAAGGCATGCGGCCTGACACCTCATGGGGTGCTCTCAGAGAGACTATAAAGGCAAACAGTGTAGCTAGCCCTGTGACCATGACCGGCATAAACAATTGGACTAGTCAAAACATTTGTCAACATTTTTTAGATTTGTGAAAATTTTCATGCATAATTATTGTATGAAATTTTCCAGTTCTTGACTAACAGTTCAGAAAAACATGTTTGTTTGAATCAAAACAAAAATATTCCTGTTTGGGGTTTATTTTTTCCTCTTTGAAATGCCCCTTCCCCCCCCAAAAAAAAAGAGGGGGGGGGGGGGGGGGGGGGCAAAATGTTAATTTCACTTCCATTTCAAATAATTCACTTCCTCTTTCAATTCAAAATAACTTTTTTTAGGAATATATTCATTTCATTCAAAATATTTTGTGGAAATTGCATTTTTAACCAACTCATTAATTAAGCTGATTTTTGTATACAGAATCACACAAACTCATATTGCAACTCTAACTGAAAATACTTTTCCAACTTTTATTACCTGTCCTTATCCTTCATTACAAAAAGAGGAAGTAAAGTGGAGGAATAGTTCCCTTTTTGCAACCATTCTCCAGCTTCAAAAAAACCCAGTATCTTTTTCTAAGTGATTGGGCAACAAAATGGCAAATGAAATTTAATGTGGATAAATGTAAAGTAATGCACATTGGAAAAAATAACCCCAACTATCCAAACAATATGATGGGGGCTAATTTAGCTACAACAAGTCAGGAAAAAGATCTTGGATAGTTCTCTGAAAATGTCCACGCAGTGTGCAGAGGCGGTCAAAAAAGCAAACAGGATGTTAGGAATCATTAAAAAGGGGATAGAGAATAAGACTGAGAATATATTATTGCCCTTATATAAAATCGATGGTACGCCCACATCTCGAATACTGCGTACAGATGTGGTCTCCTCATCTCAAAAAAGATATACTGGCACTAGAAAAGGTTCAGAAAAGGGCAACTAAAATGATTAAGGGTTTGGAATGGGTCCCATATGAGGAGAGATTAAAGAGGCTAGGACTCTTCAGCTTGGAAAAGAGGAGACTAAGGTGGGATATGATAGAGGTATATAAAATCATGAGTGATGTGGAGAAAGTGGATAAGGAAAAGTTATTTACTTATTCCCATAATACAAGAACTAGGGGTCACCAAATGAAATTAATAGGCAGCAGGTTTAAAACAAATAAAAGGAAGCTCTTCTTCACGCAGCGCACAGTCAACTTGTGGAACTCCTTACCTGAGGAGGTTGTGAAGGCTAGGACTATAACAGAGTTTAAAAGAGAACTGGATAAATTCATGGTGGTTAAGTCCACTAATGGCTATTAGCCAGGATGGGTAAGGAATGGTGTCCCTAGCCTCTGTCTGTCAGAGGGTGGAGATGGATGGCAGGAGAGAGATCACTTGATCATTGCCTGTTAGGTTCACTCCCTCTGGGGCACCTGGCATTGGCCACTGTAGGTAGACAGGATACTGGGCTAGATGGACCTTTGGTCTGACCCGGTATGGCCTCTCTTATGTTCTTATGTTCTATTATTCCAGAATTATTGGAGGTCTCTGAGTTTCACCTGAAATAACAGAGCACTAGCTCTTGCTATGACAGAAGCTTATATTTTTTGCACCTATATACAGGTAGAGGCACTCACCAAATTAAAAAGTTTTATAAACCTTTGATTTCCATATGATTAGTGTTAGGTACAAATTAGTAATTGTTTGTGATGGGGTTTACAGAGCCCACACTAAGGATAACAGAGTGGTGGAACAGCACTGGGTCAAGAATATCCTGCTTCTCAGTAGCTGCCGGGCATACTCACTATAGAGGATCTGCTTAAAAGGGAGCTCTTGCAGCTGTAGGGGAGGGGAGAGAGAGAAAGTCTGGCTGCAGCTGCTGAAGAAGGACCAGGACTGTGAGCAAGACCTGACTACAAGGAACAATTGGACTCTGAGCTTGAGCTGGGAAACCCCCTGCTGAGGCTCTGAAGTATTGAGTGTGCAAGCAGAAGACTGTGGCCATGCCAGAAGGAAAAATAGGGAAGATAAGAAATAGCCTAAAGAAGGCTGATCTGGAGTAGAGACAAAAGGGACTGAGTCACACCTTGCCTCTCTCCCCTTGGGCCTGGACTGGGACCCAGTGGAGAAGGAGGGTTTTGGTCCCCCTACCCTTCCTTCATCCTCCAGCTGCCTGCAAGATTCTGGAGGACTCTTGGGGGGGGGGTGACAAACTGTAACTTGGCCATTGGCCCCCTGGACTGCCTGGAAGAGCCGTTTCAATGAGAGTTTTGTGCCTAAGTACTTTTGAGGATCTGGGCCAGATAGCTTAAGGGACCACCCCAGGGTTATTCAGTGAGTCAGTGATAAAGCTGGATACAGGAACGTGGGGAACGATCATGCTTCTGTTGAAGTCCAATAGCAAAACTGCTACTTCAGTGGTCCAGAATTGTGGAATGGCAGGCCCCACCAGTAATCATTATACCAATGCCAGCCCCCACATTGAATGGAATAATTAGAGAAGACCTCATTAGCCCTCCATAGGATATAAGCAGATGCAAGATTAGTAGCTAGCTATTTCCTTCTTCCTTATTTAAGAAACGAATGTCAGCTTGTGGAAGAAAAAGTGAGAAGCCAAACCCCCATGCGTGTTCCATCCTGGCTAGTGTTTCCTTAAGAAGTCTTTTAAGAGTATTGGGTTGCCATCTGCACTCCGCTAAGTCTCTGTTATTTTCTTTGAACTCACTAACTTATTCAGAGTTTGCAGGTTTCCTCTAAGTTAACATGTGATGGGCTTTAGCTGATCAATTAATACTCTCTGCTGTAATGTATCATCATCATAATCCCTAGCTCATTTTCATCCATAGATTTCAGAGCTCTTTACAATGGAGGGCAGTTTCATTATCCCCATTTTACAGATGGGGATACTGAGGCACCAAGTGGTGAAGTGATTTGCTCAAATTTGTCTTGGTAGGCCTGTGATAAACCTGAGAATAGATTTCAGTTCTGAGTGCTAATCCAGTGCTTTACCCACTAAGCCATGCTGCCTCACTTATTTCATATGTATACCAGTGCTCTGTACTGGAATATGTTTACTCGGGTATTTATCAGTTGCAATATCCTCTAGTGGACCTAAAACTAAACTAATAAGCTCTGCTGCCAGATTGTGATAAAAGAAGACAGAAGATTTCCCTTTATATCAAATGTTGACTTCCACATAGGGCTGGTTGATAATTTTCTTTTGAAACCATTTTTTTGATGGAAAATTGGGTTTTTGGCTAAACAAATTTTTTTGCACAAAGTGTCTGTGTTCTGTGAAAAATGGTGACATTTCATAAAACTGAACACCCAAAACCAGAAAATCTTTCAGTCAAAACATTTTGACCAAAGTCCGAAAACTGTCAATTAGGAAATGTTGCTGTGGTGTCTTATGGGAGTTGCAGTTTGTGTATCTCATGCAGGTTCACTTTCTGGACTCAATTTCCCATCATACACCTCAGTGGCTTAGCAAGAGTTGCGGAGACTTAGTTTAGCCAGGAAACCCTTCCCATCGAGGCAAATGGGGAACAAGGCACCCAAACTTGACTGCCTAATAACTATGGTATACGTATTTGGCCACTGATAATTGCACAACTGTTTTCCACTATGTTCTCCTTGTCACAGTACAAAGCAAATTCATACAGAGAATGAAAATAAAAAGGGTGTGTATGGCTTTATACTATATGGTGTTTGAGTGGAATATGTCCTCACTTAAAATCAACTACTTATTGCCATTGGCTTCATTTGTCACTAATGTATCAATGCCTGTGCTACTACTGATTTGTTTTCTCCTTGGGATCCCTCACCCTGAATACCCTTTCATTCATGCAACTGCTCTGTTTTTTTTCTCATAAGCAAAGTAATCATCTTAGAGCTACATAGATCTAGTTTTCTTTTGCCCTGATGGGTTTGGAAGTAATGAATGGGGAATCATATATTCTTAAACTCTCAAGTATAACTCCTTCGTTCCTAATCTCAAAAATAGTGGATGCTCCAAGTGGCATTCAGAGTGATATGTGCTCAGCAATACCCTGACTATGCTCATTACTCTAATTAAGGCTATGTCTACACTACGGACCTTACAGCGGCACAACTGTAGTATTACAGCTGTGCCTCTGTAAAGTCTACCGTGTAGCTGCTCTTTGCCGGCAGAAGAGAGCTCTCCTGTTGGCATAATGAAAGCACCCCAACAAGCGACGTTAGCTATGTCGTCAGGAGAGCCTCTGTCCACATCAGCATTTTTGTCAGTGTTGGCCAACAAAAGTTTTACCGATAAAAGTGTTAGTGTAGACAAAGCCTAAGAAATAAGAGGTGTATTGAGTAAATGTACTACAGGTATATAGATGTAATTTTTGTTGAATATTGGCATTTAGCACGCCATTAGCTAAAAGATGTCTTCTGAGTTACACATTATCTCTGACTCCTGTGTTTCAGCCTGTATGGAGCTCTTTAAATAAAAAGTTTATCTATCAGAATTAAGTATATTTCACTCAACACTCTAGGCATATCCATTCACTTTCTTCCAGACAATTTTGACACTGCATGTTATTGGATTTGTGAAGGTCATCCACATTGTAATGAAGCTGAATGAAATCTGAGGGATGGCTAAGAAAGATTCTACCATAACTGTCCACCATGTATTGAAATATATCAGTAACCACAAATTGTATCATCATGAAATTTTCACACATGGTAGAACTTCATTTGTTAACTGTAGCAAAGGGTGATGTTTGACATTTAAACTCTACCATAGTATTGAACTCATTATCTTTTGGACTGATATAGATTTGCACTGGATAAAAAAACTGTTCCGGGGTATTAGTAAACAAATGTAATTTTTTATTAAAAATAATTTAATTTGGATATTTGCTTCTTTTTTTTTAAATGGTTCTTTTGTCAGACTCTCACATATATAAAAGCCAAGATTTTTTAAAATGGATGCCTAAGTCCATATTTAGGCCTTTAGTGGCCTGACTTTCAAAAGTGCTGAGCAATCCACAGCTCCCATAGAAGTTAATGGGTGTTTAGTACTTTTTATATGTATTTAGGAATCTATTTTTCAGCATCCATTTTTAAAAATCTTGGTCCTAGTATTTGTGTCCTTATGTATGTACCTATATTTCTATTTACATTTTTATAAGGCCCCCATTACCATAGTATCTGAGCCTCTATAATATGTTCACACACAAAAAATAGATCAAGCATACCATCTATATTCTCATTGGATGGTCACATAAGTAAAATACATCATTTACTTTGTGTTGATTTGATAAATTATCATTTAAAATATTCCTTCTTTGCCTTCAAACCATGTCCTTAATTCCTACTTCTATAGGAATTCCTAATTCAGTATTAAAATATATCTGACCACTGTGGAAAAACCTATAAAACTATTCCAAAACTGATGTATCTTTCTATTCTTAAGTCACTCTCATACAACAGTCACTTCAGAATGGCAAAATGTTTTATTAATGGTGCCCATTGTCCTACTATTGTACCTAACAGTAATTTGATGTTTCCCAGTTCTCCCTTTTAAACTGGTATTGTAATGTAACTGCATCTAGCATCTAGGTTTAGTGAATTAAGATACAATGAAAATAAAAGAAAAAGGGTTAGTAATCAATAACCAACTGAACAAATTGTATTCCCTATGCAAATCTTTCAGTTTTGTTTCACTTCAAGCTGTGAAACTCCCATGTAATTCAGCTTTATAAAATGGCTTCTGTGCACCTTTAATTATAAAGGCATGTAAAATCACAAAAAAGACTTTAACTTCATTTATTAGAATGCCTTCAAACTGTTTCTCAGGATTTTTCTTGATCAATTAGAAAGCTAATTGGAAGAACACCTTTCTTTCAACCTCCATTGATCACCTTAAGCTATCCCTCCAGTTAACTGATAACAACACTCCTCAGCTAACCCCCTAATAAGTTATTTAAACTTAGGAACCTCCTAATGTCATAAGGCCGCAGCATGAATACATGGCTTTGTTTGTAGGTTTTGTAGCTGATTTCGAGGCTGGTGATTCCCTGATAGTTCAGTCTAACAAGTTTTTTGTTTTTTACCTTCCATCATTTGGGATGTTTAAAACTCTTTTATATCCCTCAATATTGGGTAACAGTTTTCCCTGGAACTCAGAAGACTGGAAACTAAAGCTTTAGGACTGACTGGTCTAACTTTCCTGGTAGACTTCTCTTGATTGGAGAGAGGATTCTGCTTAAACACTCCATCAGGCAATTGCACTACATTTCAGAAAAACTAGCATTTTCATTGGGATATACATGTTCCAAACAGCTGAGCAGTTTATCCTCTTTATGCAGTCTTATGCAGATGCTGGTGGGCCATCTTTCTCTGGAAGTATGGCCTAGTCCAGAGATGGATTTTAATTAAAGCAATGTATAGTAAGAATTAATGTTGTAAAGTAAAATAAATACTCATAGGGAATCCAAGGTGACGAGAGGCCAGAGTTGAAGGATGAAAGAGAAAAGTGTCTACAGTAGCAAAGTTTTTAATGCCATGTTACATAACTACGAGAGAGAAACACAAATAAAATATCTTTGAACCAGTATGAAGTGCTTCTAATAGCAGTTCATGGCCATTTAGCCCTGTTTCCCACAGCAAAACAATTCTGTCCCAGAAGTCTCTGCTACAACAGAATGGTGTGAGCAAGAGTTTAGCAAAAGTTCATTTTACAAGTGCTGTTACATGTGTAAGAGGTTCTTAACCAAATTTTTGACAGAATAGATGGAATTGTTCCAGTAGATACGATGATGAACAAATATTGAGTGGCATATAGTCAATACAGCATGATTCTTCAGTACAGAGAAACACTGAGAGGCATATAATGAATACAGTAGAATGAAGTACAGAATAAATCCTGAAAGGGATATTACACTGCTCTACAGCCAAAATGCTTCTGAAATAAATGTAGTCAAACTTTACTAATTCTGGGTCACTGAGAACGAAAATGATGCTTAAAATTGTTGATTGGCTCTAGTTTTCAAGATATGCTATTGGGTCAGTATATACGACCCTTGACTTGGGAATGGCAGAGGATAAGTGAGTTATAAAGGGAAGGGATCTCAATTTAAACCAGAAATGACTAAAATACATCTTTGACTGGATCTATGAAGAAATCTATGACTGGGTTTGGACAGTACTTGCTTTTTAGGCAAAACAATGAATGATGCAATCTGAAGCTGGTATTGCGTCATACATGATATGAATTGCATCATGTTATTCCTAGAAGTCATGGATGATGCAATCATAACGAAGCTTACATCACTCTGCTGAACAAATTGCCCTATATCAGCTCTAGAAATCATACAGTGTCGTGCTCTCTTATTTGTCAGTGTTTGATTTTGCAAAGGGACACATTTCTGTTTAGCCAAAGTGAGCAGAGATGCCTCGTACTTGTGTGAACAATGCAGATAACTTCTGCTATGTTTGTGGTGAAGTGACTTTTGCATCACAAAAGTGCAGTATAACCACTATGGTTAAGAAAGCCTATCACCTTTATTTTGGCTGCAAAATTGGAGATCAGGACAAGAGGTGGGCCCCACACATATGCTGCAACACTTGTGCAACAAATCTTTGCCAGTGGTTGAACAGGAAAAGGAAATCTATGCCTTTTGCAGTGCCAATGATTTGGAGAGAGCCAACAGATCATATCAGCAATTGTTACTTCTGCATGGTGCCTCCAGTTGGGAAAGGTGTGTCAAAGAAGAAAAAGTGGACTGTGCATTATCCAAACATTCCATCAGCTATACGCCCAGTACCCCACGGAGGACGACTGCCGGTTCCTGATGCACCAGAATCATTCTCATTTGAGTCAGACGAAGAAGAGGAAGAGGATGAAACTTCTGGTCCTGAACCATCAATGTCACAGGACCCACATTTTCTCCCATCCTCCTCCTCTGAACCACACCTCATAACACAAGGTGAACTGAATGACCTTGTCAGGGATTTGGAACTACCCAAGAGTAAGGCAGAGCTGTTGGGCTCCAGACTACAGCAGTGGAATCTCCTGGCAGGTGATGTCAGGGTTTCCATGTTCCGTGACCGTCAAAAGGAACTTGTCCCATTCTTCTTCATGGAAGGTGATCTTGTAGCCTGCAACAACATCAATGGTGTGATGGCAGCCCTCAACTTCGTTCACGATCCAGATGAGTGGAGACTGTTCATTGATTCATCGAAGACGAGTCTTAAAGCTGTTTTACTGCATAATGGCAATGTTTTGCCATCAATTCCAGTTGGTCATGCAGTCCATATGAAGGAAACCTATGACAACATGAAACAACTTTTGAGGTGCATAAACTATGACCAACATCAGTGGCAGCTTTGTGGCGATTTGAAGGTTGTTGCTCTCTTGCTTGGTCTGCAGACTGGATACACAAAGTACTGCTGTTTTCTCTGCGAATGGGATAGTCGTGCAAGAGATTCCCACTACATCAAGAAAGATTGGCCACTCCGACAGTCATTGGAGCCTGGGAGGAAAAGTGTTCAGCATCCACCACTTGTTGAATCAAGGAAGATTTTGTTACCACCCTTACACATCAAGCTGGGTCTGATGAAGAACTTTGTCAAGGCCATTGACAAAACAAAATCAGCTTTCAAGTACCTCCGTGGAAAATTTCCAAGGTTAAGTGAAGCTAAGAAAAAGGAAGGTGTCTTTGTTGGTCCTCAGATTCGTGAACTTCTTCGAGATGATGCATTTGACCATGTACTGCGTGGCAAGGAAAAGACAGCATGGAAAGCCTTCCAGTTAGTGGCAATAAATTTTCTCGGAAACAACAAGGCAGACAACTACAGGTTGTTGGTGGAAAACCTCCTCAAGACATACAAAAGCCTTGGTTGCAACATGTCACTAAAGATACATTTTTTGCACTCTCATCTAGATTTTTTTCCACCGAACTGCGGAGCAGTGAGTGACGAGCATGGCGAGCGATTTCACTAGGACATTGCAACAATGGAGAAACGCTATCAGGGCAAATGGAGCCCATCAATGCTTGTAGACTATTGCTGGACAGTGACAAGAGATGCTCCATTTAATGAATACAAGAGACAAGCCAAGAAGCGCCGAGTAGACACTGAATAGGACTAAACTATGTACATAATAGTTTTTTGCCTTTTGTTTCATAATAAATTTTATTTATATAACCCTTTTGCTGATTTTTAAAGTGTTACATAAACAGGACAGGTGAAATATTATCATGTAAAGCAACCATAAACACATGAAAAGACCTAGGTTTACAATTTATGATTAAAACTCTACTATCTACATAATATTTAAGTTTTTATATTTTATTTCTATGTATATCTTAGAAACAGTAGCCAATCAGTTGTTTTAATTGTCATATTTGAATTCAGCACATCAAAATACATAATAAATAGCACATTTTATCTCTGAAGCAGACGACTTCTCAAAAATTGTAGACCAGTGTTATCAAAATAACTGAAATGCTACACACACACACACACACATGCGCGCGCGCACACACACACACACAAATGTGAGTTGGAAGGTATTTGACGGAAGCAAAAGGCCCACTCCATTACACATTTAATTCAATGCTAATTTTTCCATTGATTTCAATAAAAATTGAATCACTTCTTAACTGGATGGAAGGGAGGCTGGGGCAGCATGAAAGAAAATAGGGCATTTAGAGAGGGCAGATAAGACAAGAAATTGGTAAAAAGGGAAACTGGGATGGAATGAAGTGAGCCTGGTGGCAGAATTATTAAAGGCTTGAAGCAGCTTGAACTTTTTCCAAAAAAGAGGGAACCAGTGCAGAGGTTAAAGAACGTGGTGTTCAGGACAGAAAAGTAGAAAGGAAGGTTATCTTCACAACTGCATGTTACTTCAAGTGGACAAAGGAGAGGGGACAGGGCAGAGAGGATGAGGGTGCAGTAAACAAGTCAGGGGTATACAGGAGAATATATTAAGAACTTGGCAGAAGGAATGGAAAAGAAGGGATGAATGGCTCTTAAACAGTTGTGTTAAATACTATAAATCTCTTACTCAACATTATGCAGGATGTTTCCCTAAGGACAGAGTCAGCCCCAGAGATTGTATTTTGTTGTTCAGTAACTAATTGTTAAAAGAGAGTGAGGGAACCCTTCCTCCTTGGATGGCAATTGTTCCTGCTAATTATATTTTGTCTCCTTTAGAATTCCAAATGTCAATCACTTGCTCCCAAAGTGTCCACAGTATAAAAACCTGTCTATTATGCAGAGCTGTTTATTTTATAGTTATGCCAGGTGAAAATAAATGTTTGAGACTTTTCTAACACTGCCACCCTTTGGTTGAGATGTTAAACTTAGTACCTCCTTTTCATCTCCAGTGGCTGTCCCAGTGGAAGTTGGAGGTCTCATGGCACATTTTGAAGAGTAGAGGATACCCCAGCATCTTAGGCTACGTCTTCACTACCCGCCGATCCGGCGGGTAGCAATCGGTTTATCGGGGATCGACTTACCGCGTCTCGTGAGGACGCGGTAAAATCGATCCCTGATCGCTCTGCCGTCGACTCCGGAAATCCACCTCGACAAGAGGCGGCAGCGGAGTCGGCGGCAGCGCGGCAGCGGTCGGCTTTCCCCCGTCCTCACCACCAGGTAAGCCGACCTAAAATACGCAACTTCAGCTACGGTATTCACGTAGCTGAAGTTGCGTATCTTAGGTCGGAACACCGCTGTAGTGTAGACCTAGCCTCAGTAAACCTTCCGTCCCTTAAGTAAAAAATGATCCGATGCCTCAGGTGATATTTTCCACTGATATTTAGTGGAATAGAAAATTCAATGGAAGTAGATATTTGGGGGCAGGTTTTTAATGGAAGTCTAAAGGAGGAGGAATATCTGAATTGCACCATCTGTATAATAAATTGCCGATATGATTTTACATTGTTTCTTTCTTTAGCATTTTAACTTGTCATTGTAAGCAAAAGGGGAGCAAAACATACCATTATCTCCTTGTTCCCTCTCCAGTACAAAAACTTGAAAAAATTACAATGAAAATCCCTCATAGTTTGACCATGGAATAAGAAATAATCATGCAACAAGATTGAGCTATCACTGTATTTGTTTTAATAGTAGTAAGGGCTTAAAGTTTAGAGAGTATGGCTCCATATACCTTCTTCTTTGTCAACGTGGAGTTTTATAATGAGCTATCTAAACATTCTCATAAAATATAACCTCAGGACTTTCTTTTATGTCCTGAATCACATGGGGGAAAGGGAAAAAGCAAAATAGCTCTTCACCTCCAGCCAGTGTATTAATGCCTGCCACTGGATTAGTACTGAGAAAACTAATTCAAGCAATAAGAAACCAGCTGTCAGGCAGTATTATTCTCTTTGGAGGTGGCAAATACACATCCTATTGCCAAGGAAAACAACCTCTAACATTAGCTCTGCCCTGCACAGGGATGAATTCTTGCCTCATCCAAATAATAATTTCAGATTTCAGAGGTCAGAGTTCGGAAATTGAAATTCATGGCCAGCACAGTTAGAGGATCAATGCAGCAACACAATCCTGTATACAATATTCAAATAAAGAATACCAAGGATTTATCCATTGTCCGAGTTCATGCATGATTAGAAAGCAGCTACTGTTTGTTTAAAGGATATGCATGGATGGTATTTGGATTTAAAATATGTAGAACTCTATTTGTTTTGAATCGCATTTTTAAAAAATGTATGTTCTTGTCATACAAGCAATGATGTATCTTTTTCACTTAAATAAGTCTTTTGTCATGTTTGGAAGCCTGCTATCTCAAACAGTCTTTGAAACTGTAAATGCAAACAAATATAATAGCTAAGACCTTGTGTGAGTTTAAGTACAGAGAAAGATCTGGACATGTTTATAAATAAAATAATTACTCAGGAAGCTTCAGGGTTTTATCACTTTATGCATTCCCACTCCAGTTCTGATTCAGCAGAGTGGCTGACAATGTGTTGAGAAGAAAGTACTCTTCCCTTCTGCCCCCCCCCCTTTTTTTTTGACAGGAAAACTATTTGGGGTTGATACCTGCTAACTTGAAGTCTTTAAATCATAATTTGAGGACTTCAGTAATTCAGCCAGAGGTTAGGGGTCTATTATAGGAGTGGTTGGGTGAGGTTATGTGGCCTGCAATGTGCAGGAGGTCAGACTAGTTGATCATGATGATTCCTTAAAGTCTATGAGTCTTAAGAACAAGACTTGCTATGAATTAGGTACAGAATAAAGCATGGAGGCCCAGATCTGCAAAGGGATTTAGACACCTAGAAAATCATACGACCCACAATGGGGTCCACAAAGCCTGAGTTAGGTGCCTAGACTCCCTACTCAATGAAAGGGGAGAGTTAAGAGCCGAAAAATACAATCCACAAAGCCAGCATGCTAGGTGGGGAAATCACCTAAGCAAGCAAAGGTGAGAGGTATGGCTTTAGCCCCACCTCTCTCACAGAGATAGGCACCTAAGTCTGGGCTACAGGGAGGCACCTAGCTTGGCTAGCGACGACAGCTGGGAAGCCTCACCTGGAATAAGGTGGCCTCAGTGCCTAAATCATTTCGCATAAGAATGAGTTAGTGACCTTCCTCGCTCCATGCAAAATCTCCAGCAGAGGAGGTGCCCACCTTATAACTTAAAGCACTCACCTGGGATGTGGAAGACCAAGGTTCATTTCCCTTCCCTAGCTGCTTCATGAAAGGGAGAAAGGATTTGAATAGGGGTCTCCCACCTCTCAGGAAAAAGGTCTATCTACTGAGCTAAGGGATAGTCTGGTGTAGGGCTTCCTAAATCTCTCTACTTGAAGCTTTTCTAGCTGAGCTAAGTGATTAACTAGCCATTGGAGCAGTAGAACTGGATCCTGCAACTCCCAGCTACTAGATGGGTGCCCTAAACACCAAGCTAGAGTGCCATTCTTTCACTTTCTGGACTAAAAACTCTTTACATATTTATCCAAGAGGGAATAGTTTCAAGAAAAGAGATTGAGGGAGCCCCACACCAGACTATCCCATAGCTCAGAACTTAGAGCACTCTTCTGAGAGGCATGGGAGACCCTTATTCAACTCCCTCCTCCTGCTCAGGCAAAGAGGGAATTGAACCCAGGTCTCCCATAGCCCAAGCAAGTGCTCCAGCCACTGACTTAAAAGTTATAAGGGGACATTAGTAACCACTTGCTTTCCCTTCCTCTCCCTGATTTTTTGAATGGGATCTGATTTGGAAGATGGCCTCTGAGGCTGCCTGCTGGATCAGGCCCCACCCACAAGTTAGGTGCATTTCCACCTATCTTCTCCTGCTGCCTGGATTGCTCTGTTTCTTAGGGATCTGGTTTCCTAGAGTGGGCCAGCAGTGTGCATGTTCAAAGACAGAAACTTAGGCACTGAATGAGTTTAGGCACTTATAGGGTTAGGCAGCTTCTGAGTGGGAGTTTTGTTCACCACAGTGGAGCATAAAACTGGGCACCTGAGTACCATTATGAATTTGCACCTGAATTTCCTCAGCTCTCATTTTAATTCCATGAGGACAGCTGATCCCAGAAATACAAATACATTGACATGAGTGGGAGTAGATGATGATCAGCATCTCACAAGACTGGGGCCCTTCGTTCCTGACTCAGTAAACTTTACACTACTTCAGTTCAGTGGAAATGTTCACATTTGCTTCACTGTAGTCTTGCACTGTAGTCTCGCACTACAGTAGAACCTCAGAGTTAGTTAGGAACACCAGAGTTACGAACTGACTAGTCAACGATACCGCTCATTTGGAGCCAGAAGTATGCAATCAGGCAACACAGACCAAAACAAAGTACTGTACTGTGTTAACGTTAACTACTAAAAAATTAAGGGAAAGTTTAAAAAAAAAAAAGAAGATTTGACAAGGTAAGGAAAGTGTTTCTGTGCTTGTTTCATTTAAATTAAGATGGTTAAAAGCAGCATTTTTCTTCTGAATAGTAAACTTGCAAAGCTATATTGAGTTAATGTTCAGTTGTAAACTTTTGAAAGAACAACCATAACATTTTGTTCAGAGTTACGAACAACCTCCATTCCTGATGTGCTCATAACTCTGAGGTTCTATTGTATACATTATTTTGTTCACCATTCCTCTGTTCCCCTTCTCAATAAGCTATTTAGAAGTGTGGCATTAAAATGAGCACTAATACATGTCTCAGAGCCACAGAAATAGGGTGCTACTCCTCAGGATATTTGTATGCATCTGTTTAGTGCTAATCACAATATAATGTATGTAAAATGGGAAAGGTGAAATACAAGGGGAAACTGTTTAACATCAAATAAATCAGGAGCCATTGGGAGTTCTAGTACTACTTGTAATAATTGTCTGAGATGCTTAATATTGCAGTAGCTATTTACTTTCAGAATTAGTATCCATTATCTTGCAAAATATTTTTAAAACATTTATTTGAATCTCCAAGGGTTGGCAGGGCATGTTAAGGGTAGTTATTTAAAGCTTCAATAGTCTTGTGAGAGCTAATTTAATCTCTATATCAAAAACTGTTGCTTGTTACAAATTCCCCCCATCTCCTCCGGAAAGCATCTTTCTGCATCTGTGTTAACGTGTTTATATGCAGCTGGGAAATCATCCCTGAGTTATATGTTTCACCAGAAACTAACTGTGCTTTCATGTAAGCAGGCTTAATTCGTCTCTCACTGCAGCTGAGCTGAGCTGGGGGAAAAAGCCATTAAAAAAAACAACCTACCTTTAAATTTTTCAGATCAAAGAATGCAGCTTAAAAATAAACACAGAAGCTGAAGGAAAATATTTTGAAAATTCCTGCTGCAATAGAGCATTTAAGAAGCCACACATTTGTGGGGTCGGTGGGTAGGGTCTAGGAGGTTCTATATTCTAATTCTGACAATCACTAAATTACTATGTGCCCTTGAACATGTTGTTTTGCCTTTCTGACTGTTTCCCTATCAATATATTTATCGATCTGTCACACAGGGATGTTGTGGGAAATAACTGGTTAATGATTCTACAGTGTTTTCAATATATCAGGACCAATCCAGTTTCTAGTGTAGTCAATGGATTTCCTTATATGGGATCAGGAGCAGGCCTATAAAGTGTTATACAAATACATAGCAGTATTTATTATTAGTGTGCTGTACATATGTATGTGTACAAACTGTACGTATTTGAGTGTAGAATTACAAAAATTACAGTCTTGGGTTAAATGTAGTTGAAATCTGATGAGCAGATGCTCACTTTTTTTGTTTGAATTACCATATACACAGATATTGTGTATATGGTAATTCAAACAAATAAAACAGTAATTAAAACAAACTCATGGGCTATAACAAAATGTAGCTATCTCAGGAAATGTACTTAAAACAATTTTTCCATGAAACATCTGCATGTTTGAAAAAAATCCTGTAGGATAACTTAGCAAGAATTTAGTTCATTTTATTCAGCTTCTTGAAAGTTTGTCATGTAACTATATTATGATAGCTAAGCACAGTCTGTGGTGGCAACGCTTACATTTTCTTTTCTTTCAGGAACTGGAAATGGGCATTCTGGGTTTTACTGCCCATGTTTCTCATCCTCATAATTAAAATTAAGCACAAAGCATATCTTATTAAACAAATGAGATAGAAACATACATAGTGCAAGCAGGAATAGATGCAGTGATTAAAGTGACACAACGGGGACTATAGGACCAACTTCAATTAAAAAAATACTCCAGCATAGCCAAGGATATAGGCCTTCTTTAAACCCACTCTGAGGATCAGGCTGTTTGCTGGGTATTTTTATGGGAAAAGGCAACAGTGGGTGGGGGAGGGGGAGCGAGTGACAGAGTGATAACCATCCCTTCATGCTATGTAGCTGCTCTGCTGCCACTCCACAGGTACTAATTCAGCACAGTGACTGAAGCACCCTTTCATGCTTTCAATATATCCATGCTGTGGCATAGGGGGTGTAGCAGTAAAGTTTCTGTCTCTAGCATTTCCTATGCTTATCTCTACACCTAAACACACTGACACTCAGGAAGTCCCCACAACTCTGAGCTCTGTGCCAGACAGGAGGCATGCATGCAGTGTTGCCCCATAAATCCAGCTTCCACCACTGGATCTGCAGGGACACTTAGGGGCCATGTGGGTGAGACATTCAGGGCATGCAATGCTAGAGAATAGCATGGAACTATAAAGACAAGATAATACAACATTCTCTGTTTATATTATTAAAAAAACAATAACATAAAAACAAGATAGGCCCATACCAAAAAGAAATCAGACAGAGACAATTTGAGAGAGAGAGAGAGAGAGAGAGAGAGTCAAAAGTTGAGCTGCCCAAAAGAATACCAAATTTCTTTACTGTATTTAACAGATATTTAGTAATGAGTTCAGCTGCTTACATTTTAGATACAGTGAACACTAATTCCACCAGTATGAAAGTGAAGTTTGCTTGATAACATGTAGGAAACACCATAACAGGGCCCTCCAATGCATAAACCATTTAATACCCTACCCAATAAGGTGAATGAAAGGGTCTAGTCATTCGTTATATGCACAGCTACTGGAGACAGGTTGCCCAATTTGTGATTACCAGGGCCTGAGTCATGAGGGAGCAGGACAGGCAGAGAGTTTGATTTTATTTTGATAGTCACTATTTTAAGACATTATAGGTGGCCCCAATCTAATGGTTTTACAGATGCCCCAAGATTTGTTTATTTTGAGCTTGGACAAATGAGATAGATCTTAAATAGTCTGCCAGAGTGAACAAGACTAAATAACATACCCCAGAGGTCACAGGTCAGAGCTGTCAAGCTGTCCTCCAGTGGCCCAAGAAGAGAAGGGAAGGAATTTGGTTAAGCAAAGCATTTATAGCCCAAACTAATCTTTTTGTAGCATTTCACTTCCTGGTGACTAAGCAAAAACTCACCTTCCCCAAACCAAGCATAAAGGGGCACTTTTCTGATATACAAATACTAATTTTTGAAAAACAACCCTCTCACATTCATTTGCAGGATCGGGGGCTTACATTGTCATTTCCTTCCATAGCACTGAGCTGCTGCTTATGGTCCTTTCTGCCACTTTGAACTCCTTGTCTAATGTAAAAGGTAAACAGTAATTGACATTTAATTTTCATAAGAGAAAGTGAGTTAAAATTGGTTGCTGGGTGTCAAATTGCTCCTGAAAGAGTGGCTGGGATTTGGCGTATGGGAGAAAAAGATTCACATAGCCCAAAAAGCAAAAGAGGGTTAGGGTAAAATTTAAAAAAAAAAAAAATGTATTCATAATAGCACAGAGAATGTATTTGTATCTTTTTCCCTATTTTCTCATTATTACTAGGAACTACTTTTCATAATGGAAGGATACTTTGTATAAAAGACCATACACCTATTTAAAAAAAAATCAACTTGTTTTTAAAGTGCAATGTAAAATTAATGCACTATAGTCTAATGGCAATAATCGGAGGTGTACATTGTGCCCTGATACATGCATGTGTGTAACTTTAAGCATGCCTGCTACCCCAGTGATTTCAGTGTACTACACACATACCTAAATGCTTTAAGGGGGCTGTGGTGCATTTCTTGCAAGACTGAAGCCAGTTGGCTGACACCCAAGAGATGCAGCAATCGTCTATTTTGCACATCCTGTCACCTGGTAAAGTGGGTGACACTCAAATGGTTACGAGTTTTAATTCTGTTTCCATAAACACTTAAAAGTTTAGCTGAATCACCAAAGTTTGCATAAAATATAATTTTCTGAAGATGAAATTCTCTGTGGTAAATAAATTCTTTCCAAGCACTCAAATAGCACAGTGATGCAAGCACTGTAATTCAAAGAAAATGTTCAAAACATTTACTAGAACTATTATTCCCTGCTGCTGATGGAACAAATTCAGGGATCAGTCGTACAGGATACTGACAAGAACTAAAGCAAGGCAAAGAATTAGCAGCTTCACACCATAACTGTCCAATATACCCTCTTCACACCTGTCCTTTCCCCCTCCCCTCCTTCCCCTTCCCTTTTCTTTCAGCTTAGTTTATCCCCCCCTAAGTAAACTCACCCAAAATAAACAAAACAAAATTGTGGTTAGCCTTTAGGCATGACCATAATAAAGATGATTAATAATAATAATAATAACTATGAACATGCAGTTGCAGCATCTATACAGTGAGGCTTCAGCATAGGGCAGAGAAATGGGCACAGAGCTTATTAGCTGACACATGTTGCTGCTAGGCTGCACTGACCTGAGCACTGGTTAGCAAGGTAAGAGGATGGCAAGAAGTAGGCATGATGGGGGAACAGACAAGCGATGGTCAGTGGTGTAAGTATAATCCAGTATGTGCAAGTGATATTCTTAGTTATGGTGACCATATTTCCCAAAGAGAAAATGGGACACCACGTGAGGTTAACCTGAACCCTCTACCCTTCCCCGCGGGGCTGGTTCAAGCTGCTCGCCCAAGTCCCCCACTCCATGCTGGCCTGGCCCAAACTGTTCTCCAAACCCTGCCCCCCTTCCCCAGGCAGGGCTGGCGTCGCTGCCAGGGCCGGCTCTAACTTTTTTGCTGCCCCAAGCAGCAAAAAAAAGCGCTGCCCCCCGAGCCTCCCCCGCTGAGCGCCGCGCCCCGCGCCACCCCCCCACCGAGCGCCGCGCCGCTGGAGCCCGCCCCCCCCGCCGAGCGCCACGCCGTGTCGCCTGAACCCCCCACCCCAAGATTGGCCGCCCCTTACCAGGTGCCGCCCCAAGCATGTGCTTGGTTGCCTGGTGCCTGGAGCCGGCCCTGGTCGCTGCTCACCTGAACCCCGCCTGCCCCCCGCCCAAGCCCTGCCTCCCCCACTGCACGGGACTGGCACCACTGCTCGCCCTCTCCCCACTTTTGGGGGGAAAGAGAGTCAGTTGATCAGTTGGCAAGAGAAAATGGGACAAGTTCCCACTTTTGCCAAAAAAGTCTGGATGGCCAGGACAGGGCTTAAAAACAGGACGTATGGTCACCCTATTCTTAGTGGCCATTTTAATTATTTCAGCACTCTCCTGCTGCCAGCTTACAGCATTGCTTTACTCAAATATACAGAAGAGTTGACCTTAGGAGAAAAATTAGAGCACAGGCTGTCATGAGGGTTAGCAAGCAACAGACTTAGCAATGCTTCTGAGAGTTCCCATGATGCAACATGTCTTGCACCCAACGGCTCATTGATATACACAAGGGTACAGAGTTGTTGCTAGCCCACCTACCTGCAGTACCCACACCTTTCAGGATCATCAGGAGCACGGTGCTGTGTTGAGCAGTCCTACCATGAGCTCAGCACTGCTTTCTCTTACCCTTCATTGGCAGTCCTGCAAGGAACAAACCCTTGGTCTATGTATAAATGGGTGCAGCTTTATTGATTTCAGATGATTTGCAGCTGCTTACACTGGGTCTGAGACTGATCCATTCTGCCAAATTATGTTGAAAATACTTGACTACATAAGACTTGATTTTAAGCTGATGAATCTGTTATAAAAATTTGCATTGGGCTAGGTTCTCTGCTTCTACTGAGTGCAGCAAAGGAAGGAGGGCTGGGTCTCTCAGAGTTTATTATTGATTTGCTGCTTTGACCTTGACTCAGGTTACAGCAGAAAGGGGGCTCTCTGCCCGCTATCTGCCTCCTGCACGGGGGGCTGTATGGAGGGAGGTACAGGAGCCAGCTACACCAACACCACACCTGCTGGGGATTCCCCTAATTCTTTTGTGTCCCACAGCAGGGAAATTATTGACAGTTGCTGCTCCTTTTGCACTATCTGAATGGCAGAAAGGAAGGGGAGCTGGGCAGAGAATATGGCGTGTGTTCTTTTCTGTCTCACTTCATCCTCAACACTGAAACACACCAACCTATTGATCGGACTCAGTATGTGCTATCAAGGATAAGAAGTCATTAAAATAATAATAGTAAATCTCATTTCTACTCAAACAGCTATAAATATTTGTATCAAAATTCAAAATTCCCTTTGTGTATTTTTTTAATATCCCTTCTGGATAAGCATGATCTGTGTTAGATGTGTTCTGTTTCTGCAGATTTTACTTTTTGTTTCTACATATAGAGCTAACTCTGAATGTTAAGGACCTACTCATGTGTGAAAGTTCTACTCAATGGGAAAAGGACTACAACTGGACTGATGATTAGAATATTGTTGATCTCGACATATAGAACTAAACCCTCCTTTTAGTGGAGTTATGCCTGCTCAGAGCTTGCCTGAATTTAGCCTTCATTATGGGTGTGATTTCTAAAACTGTTTTCTTCAATAGATTGATGAAGGGAATGAGGATAAAGGAAAAATCAACAAACGATTGCGTGTGTGTTTCTGTATTGCATTGTAAAGCAACAATTTGGCTACCGGCAATGCACTGTGCTTTCATTTTATGTGGTCATAGGTATCAGAGCATAGTAGTTGTTAAGCAGCCTGTCTTCTGCTTAATTACAGAGCCGTCCCATCTTCCTCTAGAATTGGACAAAAGAATAGTATTTTTTTCTGCATAAAAATTAAATTTCAGTCATTTCCTTCTTTTTGATAATCTAGTAGCAACAGGAAATGAATTGATTGAAATTATTTTCTATCTTCTGCAAAGAGTGCTTTGCTGTGGTTCCCCCCCCCCCCTTAGTCATAGTGGTAAATTATCTATTATGCAACTGGCAATGCCTTTCCCATTTCAGCTTCATTGAAACTGATGAATGGTGTAAAAGGGTAGACAGGGATTAATCCACAATTGGATAGTCTGATATCCTTAAAAAAAAAAAAAAAAAAAAAAAAATCTGCATGGCCATAATTTTTGCATTTTAAAGAAATACTGAATTAATAATGTTTTGCCATCTTGTCAGCCCTTTGAACCCCTGTGACTGAGATAACATCATTTGGCCCATTTAATCAGAATGTCACACTGCAAAACTTCCATTTTTAACAGATCATCGCCACTGAAGACTCAGTAATGTTCACTGTCCATTTTCAGTAGCTGCTGAAGTCACAGAACCCTATGTTTAAAAAATCTTCACACACCCCCACACCCCAAATGGTACAGTTATTAAAACAGTGCCATATGTCATTATTATTTGAAATAAAAAGTCATTCACTGCATAATGTTTAAACATAAGGCTATAAAATCTTGTTGGGGTAGTGAGCAAGGCTGCTGGCAAGGCTATCTGACCCATCTGGAGTCTGCAGGCTCACACAGGACAGATTCCAAGCTTTCCATGTAAAATATAAGGGGGGAAAAAAACAAGTGATTTATGTGTGATTTTCATCTCCAAAAACCCAGGCAGCAAATGCATCACACAAATATTTACAAAGTGTAACATAGCTGTGTAACAAGAGCAAAAATAGCTTTTCTAACTAATAACTCATATATATTATTGTTTTAAATGAAGAACACATTGACTTGAAAGTTCTCTTCTGATATCACAGGATTTAAATATTTTTTGCCCACTGTTAAACTGATTCTCCTTTACATTCTGGTGTTATTAACCTCCTTCAGCTGCTTTCTAGAAGTCTGCCATATTTAAAGGGGGGAAAAAACATTTGAAGCGCTGGTTCATTTTATAAGGCAAAAAATCTGGCTCCCAAGTGTGTGAACTCAGAGTCTGAAGAAGTTTATCACACTTCAGAGGAGAATAGACGGGCTAGGATCAAGCAGACTACTCAGATGATTACTCCCTCCCCAAAACAGGTGCATAGGGTGTGGGTGGGAATGGGCAGAGTCTTGGCTCCACCTCCCCCTATTCATTGCTCAGCACAGCTGAGCTGGCACGAAGGAAGTAGTAATTTTCTGCTGTTATACAGAGCTCTCAACTTTACTGCATTATGTGGTATTTACCAAATAGGAACTCACTCTGCTTCCCTGTCCAGCTGCACTATGTTCTGAGACATGTTCTAGGGCAGGGCAGGTTTGGAGAAGGAGGAAGAGATCTCCTTGGGCAGCTCTAGCCCTCCTTCCCGGTGGCTCCTGTTCTCCATAAAGCAAAGAGGTCTCTGAAGGGACAAGCTGCCCAAGAGTTACGAAAATACTGACACCCAGACAGCTTACTCTCTCCTCCCCCTACCGTATTCAGATATTGGCAGCTGTGCTCCTTCTTACACAGGGTTCTGCTCCATGGAAAGGGAGGGAGGAGCAGGGAGCCCAGAACTGCCTATGGGTAAGGAGTTACTGAGTGCCTCTTGGGACTGGTGGGCAGCAGGCAAGAAGAAACACTTGCAAATAGGGACAGAAAGGCTTCCACTAATTGAGTCAGAGGGTAGCAGGGCCTCTGTTAATTGCAACACAGAGCAGGGAAGAGCATTAATTGAATTTGCGGTGCCGGGGCTTGCATTATTTGAATCAGGACAACGTGGGCAGGAATCACCCTTCCCTCCCAAAATCTGCCTCCCAATAGTGCTGTACAAGAGGCCAGGCCAGCGTCCCTTCCCCCAAACCCTGACTCCCAAGCAGACTGGGCAAAAATCCTACAAACTGATCACAAAAGAGGTATAATTATTCAGAAAGTGAGAAACATTTTAAAGAAACATGTTTTGTACTTTAAATATTAAAGCATGTTCTTTATAGTGCGACATGCAACAAAACCAGGACATTCCATATTTCGTGTATTTGTCGAACGCTGGCAGTGTTGTAGATTGAGAGGTGTGTTGGTATAGGCAAGCAGTTAAGTACTATTCACGGGACCAAGGAGGAAGCAGGAGAGGAAACTGTGACTTGGAGGTGTGTCTCAGGGTAGGTTTATGTTGCACACTCACGTATGGCAGCTTATAGAGTACATACACTGCTGGACCCCTCGTACTGGTATAAATAGCAGTGTAGACAGTGAGGCACTGTTTAGGAGAATAGAATAAAGTCACACCAGAACCTTAAGGTACATACCCTACATGGCTGAGTTGTGCCTTCCCCATCTATACTGCTATATTTACCAGTGTAGTGTCCCACTGCCCTCTCACCGCTGTAGCCTTTCCTTGTATGGGGGGCACGAGGGGCATGTGACCTCCTTCCATTACCCTCCACGTGACTCCTCCCTGCCCCAGCCCAGGGCCCCCATGCCCTCCCCATCCCCTTCCCATAATCCACCCCCTTTATCTGGGGAAGGGGGGGGCTCTGTCCTCCTCCCGCTGCACTGCAGCAGTGAAAGGAGCAAAACATGGGGCCGCTGGGCGACCCCACACTCGCAGCTCCTCCGGCACAGCTGTACCACCCCCAGTCCCAGCCCCAGGCCTGTCCTCCAGCAGGGCTGCTGTACAGACGGAAGAGACCCTGCGTGGAAGAGCTGGGGACAGTACAACTGCAACAGAGAAGCTGCCGGCATGGGGCCGCCCAGTAGCCCCATGTTCTGCTGCTCCTCTTTCCTGTACACTGTACCAGCTATAAATATCTTGTTGGTAGGTGTACTGGACCGTACCACCCTACTTGCACTGCTGCCACTGCCAGAGCCTTTCCTTGCTGCAGTGAAAGGCTCCAAGCAGCAGCGAGCTGCCACAGCTTTTTCCCGCTGCCTCCTTGCTTTTCACTGCCACAAGTAGCTACACACCTCAAGGTGGCAGCAGCCTGTTTTTCACCGTGGCATGTAGCTATTTGTACCCTATGAGCCACTTCCAGTGTAGACAAGGCCTTAGAGTTACGATGCCTCCTAGGGCAGAGCAGCTTGCTAAAGTCTGTAAGAAAAGTCACAATCATCACAAAATTTCACAAGTTTAAAAATAAGGTTTACTTTACTAGTAAATATAATAACAGTTATTACTATTTACTTAATTCCTCCTCTTCCCACCTAAGGTCATTCTCATCAATCCATGATTTAAAAATCCCCCTCTGGTACCTTTTGGATTCACTATACCTCCTTCCCACAAAGCAGCACTGTCTCTGTTTTCATAGCCAAATGTAAAAGTAGTAACTCCCTTCCCTCAGTACAACTGTGAATGCAGAATTCATCAGTCTGCTTATGCAGTAAGTGACTCTGTGTGGGGGTTAGCTCAGCCACTCAGCATTCATGCTACAGCTGAAACTAACAGAAGGTACTGGCAAGAGAAATGACAGGAGAAAGGAATGAGACAAGGTAGGTGAGGAAATATTGTTTTATTGGACCAACTTCTGTTGGTGGAAGGTATGAGCTCTTGAGATACAGAGAGCTCTTCTTCAAGTCTGGAGAAGGAAGTGTCTGAGTTAAATGTCAGCTTCCTTCACCACACCTGAAGAAGAGTTCTTGTACTTTCTACCCACAGAAATTGGTCCAATTTACATCATTTACCTTGTCTCTTCCATGACCTGGGACCAGCACAGCTACAACAACACAGGAGAATGGAGTGTGAAATTCTCTCTGCTTATAAATATGTCTAAACTAGCCATGGAAATACAGGATGATGTTATCTAGGGTGAAAGACGGAAAATATTTGATAATTGAGAAAGATAACATTTAATGTGGTCCTTTGATTAATTCAATTTCAAGTGATATTTGAAAGTTAAAATAGTTTTTAGTTTTTGTTTTTGCTTAAATTGGAAGAAATTGTGAAGCTGTCATTACTGATGGGGGATCCTTCTGTGATGGGGTGTCTACCTCACACTTGCCCTGAAGAGGTTAATGAAGGCCAGATGGACCAATTAGGCTATAGGCTGTGAGAATGAAGGCTGAGGGTATGTCTTCACTACCCGCCGATCCGGCGGGTAGCAATCGGTCTATCGGGGATCGACTTACCGCGTCTCGTGAGGACGCGGTAAAATCGATCCCTGATTGCTCTGCCGTCGACTCCGGAAATCCACCTCGGCAAGAGGCGGCAGCGGAGTCGGCGGCAGCGCGGCAGCGGTCGACTTTCCCTCGTCCTCACCGCCAGGTAAGCCGACCTAAAATACGCAACTTCAGCTACGGTATTCACGTAGCTGAAGTTGCGTATCTTAGGTCAGAACCCCGCTGTAGTGTAGACCTAGCCTGAGAGGAAAGCCCTAATTGGGGGAAGCTCACCTGTGTGGGAACAGGTGGGACTTCTATAAAGGTAGGGAGCTGATAGTAGAAAGGCACATCCAGGGGAGTAGACTGAAGGGAGGTGTGTTTGGGACTACAGGGGCAAGTAACCTGTCATTATTCTTTGGGAGGAGGGAATTGTGAGGCTGGCCAAACTCAGAGAGGGGGTTCAGAGCCAGAAGATAAGGAAAGGGCTCAGGGAAAGACAGTAAGATCTTGGAGGGAACAGACCTTAGTTGCTGGCTAGAGGATTCCTGAATTGGAACCAGGAGCAGAGGGTGGGCTCAGGTTCCCTTACTAGCCACTGAGAAAGTGGCGCCAGCTGGGCAGTGAACAGGAAGACAGCCTGAGCCCATTTATTGGGAGAGACTGGTATTCTGGAAGAGGGAAACATGGATAGTGACCTGGTAGGAGGGCTGAGTCATGAAAAAGAGGCTGCAATTCCTGCAATGAGAGAGGGACCGCAGGGAGAGAAAGAGGCAGAGTGATGAAGTGCGACTGCTGGAAGGGGTGTCAACCTGGCAGAGTGGACGTCATGACACCTCCAAAGAGGAGACGTTGGGTCCAGACTACGTTCTTAAATGTCTGCTGTTGCTTGACTAAATGCACTATAGCAGAACTACTGTCATCTAGCAGCCGAGCTGGATACCTTACATATATATAGGCTTGTTTTTGAAATCTATGGTACATTCTGGTTCCAGTCAGGCATTCTCAATATTGTTGATTCTACTTCAGGATGAAATCAGGATATTTTGCAATATACAAAAATACAAGATGTGTGCCTCCCAAAAGTTTTCACTTGAGCTTTAAGTAAAGGCTTGGGCTGAGTCCTAGCTTATCTAAATCTCTCCATCATTCATCTGTCTTTATTCTGCAGAATGTCCTTTTTTTCTGAGACATAATCTCACAGTAGCTCTGTGTTTGGATTGGTGTAAGCTTCCACCTCAAAAGTAATTATATATATCTTGGGTCTATGGGGAAAAAATTAAATATATTCCAACAGAAGACAATTGCATTACAGAAACATAAAACAGGGTCACTTACGTTCTCTGCAACCTTTGTAGCTACCATGTGTCAGGATGGGCAGGCCAGGCCAGATAAAACAAGAAGCCCCTTGAAACTTGACCCCAAAATGCTGAACCTCAAAAGAGATTTGATTCAAAAAGTTTGGATAACTGTTCTCCACCCTCCTTTGTTGTTTTTCATTTTCATGTATATCTTTATCGCCTGGTTCTCAATATGACCAGACATTGAAATGATGAAATACCATAACACAGGCAATTCTTGCTATCAAGGTCATAGAGCAGAAACTATGTAATATTTCTGTCAACTCTATCTATCAGAAATCTCATAGAACGGTCTGTTCTTGTGAGATTGCCAGATTTTTTTTTTTTTTTAAGCTTGAATTTTGTGGTTTGGCTGCTTGAGAGAAGCATTCAGATGCTTGGATGCTGCTTATCCAAAATGACTCGCCAGATATTTTGATAATCCTCCATTGCTACTACATCCTCCTGGTATTGTTCTTCAAAAAAGATGATTTAGCAAATACCTTTTCTTGACTGGGTTAAGAAAGGGTCAACCTTGTCCAGAAGTTTCTTTCTTTCAAATAACTAATTTCCTCCTCAGCATTTCAAGACACATTGAAGCCTTCACCACACTGTAGTCCAAAAGACTACGTGTTATAGAACATCTCTGGTTGTAACTTATTTCCACAACAAATATATGCTATATTACTGTACCCTCTTTTAGTAGGTAGAGCTGGCACCTCTGTGGTTCCAGCATTGGGGTTAATTCAAAAATTAAGTGTAGGATTTCAGTTCCTGAGATAACAAGCATTTTTGTTCCTGTCAGATGCTTGGATTTTCAGTCCTGTTTTGCTTTTTTTTAAAAAAAAAAAGTCTTTTTTTTTTTAATCTTTGACCTGCTACATAAAAGGATTGATGTAGGTAATAAACATGACCTAGTTCTAGTCTTAAAACTGCAAGTGTCAGTAACTTGTTAGGGAGTTTGATCTCCACCGAGCTAATCAAGGCTTAAGAGGCAACCCCAATAGGAAGTATATGGGATCATAAAAATTCCTCAACATGTAACTTTATGAATTGGAATAAAAAGGCACAAGAAGAATGTCAGCAAAAATGTTTTCTGAGATTGTAGAGCTGAGGAAATTGATACGTTTCTGGCCTTTCTGTGACATAAAATAACACACATTGGAAATACATCAGAGGCACAGGTATCTTTCTGTCTGATAGTGGAAAACAAAAATAATTAGCAGCTTCAAATTATCAAATATCTAGAGGAGACTGCATATGAATTTGTCTTCCTGGCAGGAAGAAGACGCCTCTTAAAGCATACTCAGTGGCCAAAAGCTCACATCAAGAAAGAAAATGATTTAATTGACAAGTTTCAATGCATGACATGCATCATTAATAAAAACAGGAAGGACTGCTGCAGTGCAAGTGCTGCTTTCATTTATTTCTATAATGGGTTCACCTGCTAGAATATACTGATCAGCAACCTGAGAGGCTAGCTGTGTTGACTGTTGTATTATGATTAAAAGTAATAGTGAAGAATAAATCTCCAGTGATAAGAAGCAGCACATAATCTTTATACTAGTGTTAGAGAAACTCATCAGTAGTTTAATACTATATATACCATCCATGACTCTCTAACAGTTCTACTTGAAGTAATGACTTTATAGGTGAATGAAATAAATAAATGTATGTCTGGTCCAACCAGGAAAATAAAAATAGCTGTTAACTAAAGAGCTCTGAAGACTGCTAAAATCCATGCCTATCTGTCTAGTATTTGTATTAAATAAACAATGAGACATTATTTTACAGTAGTGTCCATAGCTCCAGTCAGGATTCAGGCTAAGCCCTTCACAAACATAGGCCACGATCCTGCAAATGCATATACACATACATAACTTTAAGCTCCGGAGCAGTTCCATTGAACACCATGGGACTACTAAGGTAAAGTCAAGCAGGGATGTAAGCAATTGCAGGATCGGGCCCATAGAGATTGATCTTGTCACTGTCCTGAAGCACAAATGAAATGTTTTTCGATTAGGCTAGTTAGTCTGGATCTTAATCGTAAAGGGCTAGATTGTGGTTTAGTCTGATACAGACACACAAAAGGAGCAGGGAAGAACAAGCCCCCAATCCTATGCATGACTCCATAAGACCAAATGCAGAAGCCATGCTCTGATGCTTCTCACACACATGTCAAAGTGGGAAAGGAGGAGAGGAGCTACGATTCTGTTCCTCTTCTCCCCCTCCCCCCCCAATACATTGGCCAGTGAGACTGGCTGGAAGTGAGAGGGAGGGGAATATTCTGTGCATGGTAATGGTCTGGAGCAGGTAACTTCCCTGGCACAAGAGGGAAACACCAGAGGAACTGAGACTCAGGGGGGTATCTCTGAAGTGTAGGCTGCCCAGGCTGCCACTGACAGGGAACAGTTTACACACCAGCCTTTGCTCATGGCTGTGACTAAAACCAAAATCTTTCCCAAAATGTTGTTCAAGAAATTCGAAATAGTTAAAACATTTCCACATTGGAAAAGTATTTGTCTCTGTAACTGTTTCTTTCCCAGTCTCTCTTAATACAACATACAGCACTAAGACGTAGTTTAATATAAATGCCACAAATCACTAAAAAATAAACACAAAATAACACAAGTCTTGGAATGAAGACTTTCATTAGCATCTGAATATTTCCATTGTCAAGACTTGTGTGACTTAGCCTCCATGAAATATGTACTGCATAAGAGCTATACAGAGTCTGTTCATAATCTATAGCATTTATTTATACAATATAGCACACAAAGCAATCTTTAATTATCACTCTATAGGATATCAAGTTATCTTTAATTATCACTGCAGAATGGTTGTGCAATCAAATACTGTTGGCAATCAACATTCATTATACAATAGTGTAACTGCATCTGTTCATATTAACAGATAAGCAGGAAAAATCAAAACAGCATCTGATTTATCCACTAAACTGTCTGAGCAAAATATTGTATCTAACTCTCTTAATATCTCTGCAACTTTGATCTGATTAAAGTCCAAAGAAACATAACCACAGATGCAAATATTCTAGTGCCTCAGAAATTAAATTCAGCTATATTTCAACAGACTGAATAGCTGGAGCCATACTCCAGCTGAAGTGATTATAGGCACAGCATAAACTTGTGATAGAGGGCTGTCTAAATCTCTGAGGCCGCAGGTGCAGGATTATAGTCCTGTATGAAACATACAGTATTACGTCTAAATACACCAGTACAAAATTAATTAGGCAGTTGATCACATAATAAATGTATGATGGATAATCTAATGGAAACTAGCAGCTCAGAGTCAATAACAAACTTGATTCTTTTATTAAATGCAGCTGATTTTTAATTCTGCTATTTACAGGATTTTCTGCCTAATAGAAGATATTAAAAAAAATCTATTTTGAAAATGAGAACTCAGTTACAGTATTTATCTCTGTTGGAAACTATACTGTGTAAGCAATGTAGAATGTGTAGATAGACCTATCTGAAAGTAATTCTCTAAGATACTTGGCTGAAAAGCACATCAAAGCACACTGAAATAATGAGACAGGCTCCAGCTGTTGGATTCCAACAGCTTTTTGATTTGTGCTCTAGTAGAAGCTCCAAGTTTTGATCCTGTGTTGATTATTTCCATGGTATTGAAGTTGATTTGTGCATTATTTAAAAACAGGCAGTAGACAGCAAACAAGGTGAGTTTGCAAACTGCCTCTTACAGAATAGTTTGTTTCTGTCGTGTAGATTATTGCTTCCTATTCCCGTGCTCTGTCTATGCACAGTTGCCCTGGTAAAAAAGGGCCTGTTCAGGAAAAAGAATATATTTTAAAGAATCGAATTAAGGTAATAGGAAAGGCCACTGGAAAATGGCATGAATGATAAAATTTGTGGATCCCACAATTTTCATGTGGTTTTGCTATTTTCTAGATAGGGAGGCAATTGTGGAAATCTGCTTTTAGAGCTGTTGCCAGGAACAGCTCCCTAGAGGCTGAATCATTGCCTAGGAAACTCCACCATTACAGAGAATAAGAACCTTTAAAAGCCTTATGCAAAATGTTAATTTAGAAACAATTATATTTGTTATTTTAATTATTACTTATAGGGTACTATAAATATGTATGGCACTCTACAGACAGATCAAGCTCCTGAAAAATGTATAGTACTAAGGGCCAGATTCTGGACTTGTAACTCCCACTGATTTCTTGTAAATTGCAGAGCAGAAAATCAGCAGACATCAGTAGCAGCTGTAAGTGCTCAGCCCTTATCCAGATAGGGACTATCTCAGTGGTTCTCAAACTATTGTACTGGTGACCCCTTTCACATAGCAAGCCTCTGAGTGCGAACCCCCCTTATAAATTAAAAACACTTGTTTATATATTTAACACTGTTATAAATGCTGGAGGCAAAGCGGGGTTTGGGGTGGAGGCTGACAGCTCGCGACCCCCCATGTAATAACCTCACGACCCCCTGAGGCGTCCCGACCCCCAGTTTGAGAACCTCTGGATTATTTCTATTTCCTTTCTTACTGGATTAGAGCTAGTTGAATATTACATGGCAAATACATGAAGTTTACTGTCATTCATCAAATAGATATATTTCAGTATTTAACCACCTCTACAAGTGAATGTTTGTGTGAGAATAGAATTTTGATTTTTAAAAGTTCACCTCCTTGATCTATTGATTGCCATTAATTATGACCAGGCAGAGACAATCAGACTAGTTAATCTTGGATGTTCACTTAAAAAAAATCCATATATTTGGAGGCCTCTCTGAAATTTAGCCAAAGCCTGAGGTCTGAAAATTTGGGTTATGCAACCAGGCTTTTTCTTAATATTTAATATAATACTTGATTTTTGGAGGGGGAGAGGGGGAGGCTGAATTTATCCCGAGAGCGACTTTATTCTCAGTGAACAGCTTTTCTCATGGCTTTTTTAAACTTACTTCTCTAGTGCCCACATGAGATCAAGACATGTGGGGTTATATGAATATGAAACAGCAATGCTGCAGGACATGGCAGTGTTTAATAGGGACAACTCAAGTGCATGGGAGAGCACTCATTTGGTAGCAGAAGAGGATGGTCCTACTCCATGTACCTGTGCATGACAGACAACTATGTATCAGTTTAAAAAATGAAGGCTGACCCAAATTTTCTTATGAACTATCACCAAAGGCTAAATTCAGGGTCAGTGCAAGTTTGGGGCTGATGTACTGGTCAGTTCAAATATTTCACTAATCCTTTATCAGAAATAGGAGATTAGGACTATCACAGATATTTCAATAGCAACTAAATGTGACTTTAAAATAATAGATTATCTTAACTGGAGAATGAGTAGTGAAACTACTTAATTCAGGAAATAGGGTTTATGGTGGCATGAACTATGTCTCAGAGGCAAAATTCAGTTGATTCAAGTGGATATAACTCCACTGTGGAATCAGTACATCACTGATGGTGTATTACAGTTAAGCAATCTAGGGTCTCTGATACCTTAGTTTGGAGAGGGGTGCCATCAGCATATCACCTGGCTGTGTTCCAGTGTGGTGCTTGTGCACTATACTGACATAGTATATGTTCACTGTGTACCACTACAGGGGGCTGATGGTGAGGAAATTCTCCCTCCAGCCATGAAGGAGCTGCTGAGCCACTCCCCAGATGCTTCTGCATCTTTTAGGATCACATGACTCCTGAAGTGTGAATGCACCCTCACCTTCTAAAACAGGAATGATGATGAAGGATGTAGTAGTAGATCTTTCAGCCAATGCCAGTCCAAACACTACCCAGTGTCCATATACTGACATACTCGGCTAGGTGCAACAGGGTGGCCGCCCTGGCACTCGAGTGGGATCAGATGGAATACTTCAGTGAGGGGTTGGCCCAGACTTCAGAGTTTCATGGGCTCTACTGATGCTCTTCTATGTCTAAGGAGGTCCAGTGTTCCCTTATGCCAGACTGTAGGGCAGTCTTTGTGAATATGGCCTAGTTCCTTGCACAGGAAGCACCTTACCTCAGCCAATGAATAATGGAACCTCTATATTACGAAGGACCCCTCCACCGCTGTGCACCATGCACCTGCCACTGGTTGGATGTTAACCTGGCCGTAGGCTACATGTGGTGGAGTCTTGGGTCCTTACCCCATAAGAGGAGAGTGACTAGGTGGGAGATCAAGCTCCCAGGGCAGGAAGAGGGGGCAGGAGGGCCATATTAGGGAGGAAGGGCAGCACAGAGTTAAGCACCACTCTAGTCCACAGGCCTTCCAGCAGCTCAAAGGGGATGAATATGCTCCTCACCAAAATGCCTCTCTCAACTACCTCCTGAGCAGCAGCCCCCCATGGCAAGAAAGAAGACTATCTTGCCATATATTTTGGAGGCCACCACCATGGACAAGGCTCCCATTATGCTTGCCAATGCACACACATAGTTTGAGGCAGCTTCCAGGAGGCCACGAACCCAGTGCTTCCTAGTCAGGCCAGAGAAGGAGCCCCCAGCTGCTATGGGTGGAAACAGCAGAAGTGGTTGACACTGTGGTGATATCATGGATGGTAAATTCACCACAGTCAATTGAGTATACACTCAGGTACCCTGGGGAGTGGGGCCCCCAGTTCTGATGGAAGGCCTAGCAGGAGAAACAGGAATGGAAACACCCACAACAGCCTTCTTCTTGCCCTTGCCTTTTCCCTGAGAGGAGAAGGAAAAGGAGGAGGAGCCCAAGCCTTTGCCCTTAAAGTGTTTAGCTAGAAAAGGTGCCCTATTGAGGCAGGGCAACAGCAGTGGCCAGGGAATCCACTGCCCCCTTCTCTCCCTCCCCTGAGGCCTCTGAGGGAGAAACCTTGCCAAAGGGGGATTGAGGACCTGCCATGGTGGTGACTCAAATAAAATGGGAGGGAGAGGGTGGTGGTGATAGTGGAACACCATGCGCCTCCTCCCCTCCTGATTAGGAAGGGGAACTAATCCAAAAAGGGATAAAAAGGGAACAAAAACATAAGCAAGGGGAAATCATTAGGAGTCTGCCCCTCTGGCCGCACTTCAGTGAAAGGAGGAGGGGGAGGAACAAACTAAACAAACAATGCAGGGGGCAAGGAAGGAAGAATTTGGGGGGATACAGTTATGGAAGGGGGTAGGGAATGAGGGAACCTAAAACAGTGACGGGGGAAAAGGGAGTGGGGAGCAGGGGGGAAAACATTCACCGAAGAGGGAAAGGGACTCCCTGAGCAGAACTGACAAAGCAAATGGCAGCCAGCTGGAAACTCCACCCAGGAAAGAATCAGGATGGTGTTGTTCTGGGGAAAAATGCAGATTTATACACTAAATGAGACTTGTCTGTAGGACCCTATGACAGAGTGCTGTGAGTTAAGAGGTGAATCAGCACTGTGAATCACTTAGGCACCAATCAGTTTCCCCAGAAACGGCTGATGGGAAGATGCAAGCTAATTAGCTGATGGGGCTGGGAGGGCCTATGTAGCAGGCCCATCAGCGGAGGGATATAAGAAAGACACAGGAAAAGAGTGGAGTGGGAAAGGACCAGACTTGGTTTTGCTGAGCTCAGGGTGCGCAGGGGTCCCAAGGAAGGGAGACTGCCATTCTTCTTTTTCCCTGTAGGAAAGGGCTAAAAGTAGAGAAGTAATGTAAACAATTTATGGCATGAGACTACGTTGGTGATGGGAATATAAATACAGTAGACCCTCAATTGGCAACACCAGAGTTATGAGCTGACCCGTCAACCACACACTTCATTTGAACTGGAAGTATGCAATCAGGCAGCAGCAGAGACCAAACAACAACAACAAAAACCCTAATACAGTACAGTACTGCGTTCAATATAAACTAGTAGTAAAATAAAGGGAATGTTTTAACAAAAAAAATTAACAAGGCAAGGAAGTGGTTTCTGTGCTTGTTTCATGTAAATTAAGATGGTTAAAAGCAGCCTTTTTCTTCTGCATAGTAAAGTTTCAGAGCTGTATTAAGTCAATGTTCAATTGTAAACTTTTGAAAGAACAACAAAAAGTTTTATTCAGAGTTACAGACGTTTCAGAGTTACAAATAATCTCCATTCCCAAGGTGTTCATAACTCTGAGGCTCTACTATACATCACAGGAAGTTGCCATTTACTGGAAGGAGCCTGAGGGGTGTCTGGGGCATCAGAGGATGTCCCAATACAGTCTCCTGCTTCGTTTGTTGCAGAGATTGGAAGACCAGTAGTGAATGAAGCAGGGGACTGCTGAAAGACACCATGGTCTTGTGGTTAAGGCAGTTGAATGCTGCCCTGAACAAGTTGATTATATCCCTGACTCTGCTACAGAGTACATTTGTAATGCAAGGCAAGTCACTTAAAAACCATACTTTTTATGGATGGTTACTCATTGTGTGTTCCTCAGATTCTGGGTGCTTGCTTTGAGATGCTGGGGTGTGATTTGCAGACGTGGTGAGCACTCACAGCTGCAACTGAAGTTTATGGGAGCTGCACTTTGAACATAAATGCTATATAAGCTAAGGAAACTGAAAAATCAGGTTCTAGTCATCTCAAATTGAGCTCCCAAAAGTAATGGGTACTTTTTACCTTAATCTCTCTGTGCTTCAGTTCCCCATTTGTAAATTGGGGATAATACCTCTTTGTCTCATATTTAATGTTTTTGAAGCACTCAGATACTATAATGATGAAAACTATAGAAAAGCCAGTGAGGAAACTAATATTACTGTCTTCAGAGCAGAGTATGAATAACATGCAAGAGATAAGGCACTGGCCCATATATTGGACTACCAAGATAAAGCCAAATATGAAATAACTGTTCATTAATTGAACACAGTGCATCATGTGCACTGAATGAAGATGGGTCCTGTGCATGTACTCATGTAATTAGACTGTATCATAAAGCATATGCACAAAGGAATTGAATTAAAGTTGCCCAGGCAACCTTAATTCTGGCATTTCCAAACTTCTGAATCCTTGACTTTGCAATCTTACTAGTTTTCTTTTAAAGTATGTTTTTGTATGTAATAAATTCCTATCTCTACCAGCACATTTCATGTTAAGTATTTCAATGCAGGTTTAGAATATCCTATAAGGGGACCCATGTTTGAAAACGGGGCTTCTGTGTTTCACATTTTTCTTTTCCACTCTTTTGTCTAGGCAGCATTCCCCTCTTCTTTTGAAAACTCGGATGCGGTGAGGATGAGAGGCAGGGAGGGCATTTTATTTCAATGGTGGGCTATTTTCCAGTGGAACATACATTTTTGGTTCCTAAGAACTGAAATTGTGTTTGTTCATACAGAAGATCCAGGTTACTTTTCATGTATGCTGTTGTGTTGCTCTGGTCCCCTTATCCTGACTTCCAAGCTCTTCTGTCTCTGACATCAATCGTAGAGAGTCTGCGTAAGGATCAAAGAGCAAAGCTGAAAGCAGAATTTATACTTGCTAACTGTGTAAATGGAACAATTGCACAGTGGCTAGGTTTACCATGTGTCACATTTAAAGATAACAATATTAAATAAAATATTGGATGAAATGGAAGCATGTCTGCAATTGTCAAACATTTTTCTGCAGGTTTTCTATCTTTTCTAGCAATTTTCTTCAGTTTTCTCCCACACAAAATATGACAATATTCTGTAATTTGTCAACCATTTGGGGCCAAATTTGCTGTCATTTTCTGGCTGTTGAGAGATTTAGTGTTTTGTATTTCTAGACCTTTCAACCCCACATAAACCTATTCACTTCCATCTCGGTTGTGTTTCCTTTTTAAAAGTATGCAAAATGAACAATAAAGAGGATCTCAAAGTGGAGGTGAATAACTCCTCTTACAAATACAATGATATGGGGGGGGAAATATTTCATTTCACTATATTGTTCTCTGAGATGTTTTTTAGATTTCATGCTGCATTTGAGATCTACAGTTATTACCTGCACAATGTTTAGGGATAAGATTTCATGTGAATTTGCATTTCACAATAGTGTTCCTCTAATCAATGAAGCAAGAGATGTTAAGAGTAACAAGAAGGGTTTCTTCAGGTATGTTAGCAACAAGAAGAAAGTCAAGGAAAGTGTGGGCCCATTACTGAATGAGGGAGGCAACCTAGTGACAGAGGATGTGGAAAAAGCTAATGTACTCAATGCTTTTTTTGCCTCTGTCTTCACAAACAAAATCAGCTCCCAGACTGCTGGACTGGGCAGCACAGTATGGGGAGGAGGTGACCAGCCCTCCATGGAGAAAGAAGTGGTTCGGGACTATTTAGAAAAACTGGATGAGCACAAATCCATGGGGCCGGATGCACTGCATCCGAGGGTGCTAAAGGAGTTGGCGGATGTGATTGCGGAGCCATTGGCCATCATCTTTGAAAACTCATGGCGATTGGGGGAGGTCCCGGATGACTGGAAAAAGGCTAATGTAGTGCCCATCTTTAAAAAAGGGAAGAAGGAGGATCCAGGGAACTACAGGCCAGTCAGCCTCACCTCAGTCCCTGGAAAAATCATGGACAAGGCTTTCTTCAGGCAACTAGCAGAAGTTACTAGATCGCAGGCCCTGGTTCTCATGGGAGACTTTAATCACCCTGATATCTGCTGGGAGAGCAATACAGCGGTGCACAGACAATCCAGGAAGTTTTTGGAAAGTGTAGGGGACAATTTCCTGATGCAAATGCTGGAGGAAGTAACTAGGGGCAGAGCTCTTCTAGACCTGCTGCCCACAAACCGGGAAGAATTAGTAGGGGAAGCAAAAGTGGATGGGACCTGGGAAGCCGTGACCATCACATGGTGGAGTTCAGGATCCTGACACAAGGAAGAAAGGAGAGCAGCAGAATACGGACCCTGGACTTCAGAAAAGCAGACTGACTCCCTCAGGGAACTGAAGGGCAGGATCCCCTGAGAGAATAACATGAGGAGGATAGGAGTCCAGGAGAGCTGGCTGTATTTTAAAGAATCCTTATTGAGGTTGCAGGAACAAACCATTACAATGTGTAGAAAGAATAGTAAATATGGCAGGCGACCAGCTTGGCTTAACAGTGAAATCCTTGCTGATCTTAAACGCAAAAAAGAAGCTTACAAGAAGTGGAAGATTGGACAAATGACCAGGAAGGAGTATAAAAATATTGCTCAGGCATGCAGGAGTGAAATCAGGAGTGAAATCAGGCAGGATCCTGAACTCAAATCACACTTGGAGTTGCAGCTAGCAAGAGATGTTAAGAGTAACAAGAAGGGTTTCTTCAGGTATGTTAGCAACAAGAAGAAAGTCAAGGAGAGTGTGGGCCCCTTTCTGAATGAGGGAGGCAACCTAGTGACAGAGGATGTGGAAAAAGCTAATGTACTCCATACTTTTTTTGCCTCTGTCTTCACAAACAAGGTCAGCTCCCAGACTGCTGCACTGGGCAGCACAGTATGGGGAGACGGTGACCAGCCCTCTGTGGAGAAAGAAGTGGTTCAGGACTATTTAGAAAAGCTGGACGAGCACAAGTCCATGGGGTCGGATGCGCTGCATCCAAGGGTGCTAAAAGAGTTGGTGGATGTGACTGCAGAGCCATTGGCCATTATCTTTGAAAACTCATGGCGATCGGGGGAGGTCCCGGATGACTGGAAAAAGGCTAATGTAGTCCCCATCTTTAAAAAAGGGAAGGAGGAGGATCCGGGGAACTACAGGCCAGTCAGCCTCACCTCAGTCCCTGGAAAAATCATGGAACAGGTCCTCAAGGAATCAACTTTGAAGCACTTAGAGGAGAGGAAAGTGATCAGGAACAGTCAGCATGGATTCACCAAGGGCAAGTCATGCCTGACTAACCTAATTGCCTTCTATGAGGAGATAACTGGCTCTGTGGATGAGGGGAAAGCAGTGGACGTGTTATTCCTTGATTTTAGCAAAGCTTTTGATACGGTCTCCCACAGTATTATTGCCAGCAAGTTAAAGAAGTATGGGCTGGATGAATGGACTACAAGGTGGATAGAAAGCTGGCTAGATCGTCGGGCTCAATGGGTAGTGATCAATGGCTCCATGTCTAGTTGGCAGCTGGTATCAAGCGGAGTGCCCCAAGGGTCAGTCCTGGGGCCAGTTTTGTTCAATATCTTCATTAATGATTTGGAGGATGGCATGGACTGCACTCTCAGCAAGTTTGCAGATGACACTAAAGTGGGAGGAGTGGTAGATACGCTGGAGGGTAGGGATAGGATACAGAGGGACCTAGACAAATTAGAGGACTGGGCCAAAAGAAACCTGATGGAGGTTCAACAAGGACAAGTGCAGAGTCCTGCACTTAGGACGGAAGAATCCCATGCACTGCTACACACTAGGGACCGAATGGCTAGGCAGCAGTTCTGCAGAAAAGGACCTAGGGGTTACGGTGGACGAGAAGCTGGATATGAGTCAACAGTGTGCTCTAGTTGCCAAGAAGGCTAACGGCATTTTGGGCTGTATAAGTAGGGGCATTGCCAGCAGATCGAGGAATGTGATCGTTCCCCTTTATTCGACATTGGTGAGGCCTCATCTGGAGTACTGTGTCCAGTTTTGGGCCCCACACTACAAGAAGGATGTGGAAAAATTGGAAAGAGTCCAGCGGAGGGCAACAAAAATGATTAGGGGTCTGGAGCACATGACTTATGAGGAGAGGCTGAGGGAACTGGGATTGTTTAGTCTCCAGAAGAGAAGAATGAGGGGGGATTTGATAGCTGCTTTCAACTATCTGAAGGGGGGTTCCAAAGAGGATGGAGCTCGGCTGTTCTCAGTGGTGGCAGATGACAGAACAAGGAGAAATGGTCTCAAGTTGCAGTGGGAGTGGTCTAGGTTGGATATTAGGAAACACTATTTCACTAGGAGGGTGGTGAAGCACTGGAATGCGTTACCTAGGGAGGTGGTGGAATCTCCTTCCTTGGAGGTTTTTAAGGCCCGGCTTGACAAAACCCTGGCTGGGATGATTTAGTTGGGAATTGGTCCTGCTTTGAGCAGGGGGTTGGACTAGATGACCTCCTGAGGTCCCTTCCAACCCTGATATTCTATGATTCTATGATCAGCTCAGTCTTCAATAAGAGTCCATAAAGGTTTGTAACCAAAAGTGAAAAAAATACACTTTTCATTGTGTACGTGGGAAAAGTGGTTTCCTGACATTTAAAAAATGTGACAAGGTGGTTAAAAGTACATTCTTGTGACAGCGCACTCCACCAGAACAGGGTCCAGACTAGGAATTAGGAGATCTGGGTAGTGTTCCCAGCAGGACAGGCTCTAGGCACCAGCAAACCAAGCACGTGTTTGGGGTGGCACAATTCCAGGGGCGGCATTTTTTTTTATTACTTTTTTTTTTTTTTGCTTCAGCAGTTGCGCTCTCGGGTTGTTGGGGGTTTTTTTTGGGGGGGGGGGGCAAAAAACCCAGCTCTACTACTGACTTTCTGTGAGACCTTGCATAAGTCATGGAAAGGAGATCATATAAACTCCGGAGGTACTCTACAGGAGATGAGAACCCTCACCATGGATATAAGAATGGTGCCACTGGAGTGATTCCAACCACTCCTGCTAGTCTATCTGTTACTCAATTAAACCTTGTGCCAGAACCTGCTGACAGGACTAATAGAATCCGCACAGACACTTTAGTTTTACCTATTAGTATGACATCATCAAGGTTATTGGAGCAGAGTTTTACCCATACCCATGCCTATACTGTAACTGTCAGAGGTCCAGGAATCTGAAATTTCAAGAAACTGCTATAGTGACCCCTCCACAAGCTTCTTAAATGATCTTATCCTAAATTGATTGGGTATGCTTGTTGGTTATGCTAATAGCTTATTTAGGAAGCACTGGCATGGTATGCCCTGTAAGGAAACACTGAGTTCAGCCAACATACATTGATTTCAGTGGGAGCTGCTGGGTGTTCAGAACTTTAAATCAGACCACTTATTTAGAAGCTTAAATGTGGACTTAGGAGCCTAATTTAGGTATCCATTTCTTAAAATCTTGGCCATAATATGTTTGGTTTTCCAGCTTATTCAGTTTATCACTTCTACGCATAGTAAACAGCTCTGTGCTGTGTGAAAAATACAAAGCACATTAAAATAATGACTAAAGCATTCAAGTAGACTACATCTCATAATGTTGTAAACACAAGGTGGAGATAATGAATGTATTGCATAGCTTCAGTGTTGTTACCAAATATATTTTAGGAGGTCAAGACAAGGTTTAACTTTTTCAAGGTAAAACAAAAAAATCCCTGTGCTATTTTTCAGTCAACTGAAAAAAAATTAACCCTTCGGTGTTAGAAAGGGAAATTAATCTGATTTTTTTTTTATCTTTAATAATTCAAAATGGTAAATCTGTGAAGATTTGTGTTTTCAAAGCAGTTAGTCCAGCAATAATATTGGCTACAAAATTCTGATTTAAAATATGACCTTTTGAAGATGCTATATAAAATAAAATTTTAATGAGTGGTAATAAATGGTGAAACTTCCATAGCAGGAAATACAATACTAGCCTCGAGCCCTTGCTATATGCCATCCACTTCAGCACCATATTATGTAGCTTCTCTTTCATTATTTTCAAGCATAGTGAAGATGATGATAATGCAACACTTTGAAGAACTGAAAACAGTTTTAATACTGCACTTAAATGCTATCTTCTTAGCTGAATAATTATGTGGACTATGCTCAGTTGCTTTCATGCTGCTGCTTCTGAGAAGTGCTGTTCTGTTAAATACAAAAGGACACGGTGCCATTTTAAGTTTGTTCCATTTTCCTTTGGTTACATTGACTATTTGAATAAGAATTTCTTGTAAACAGTATCAGAGTGTAAGGTTATTGTTCTATAAGAAAGAATTTTGCTGCAGTTTTGCAGTGCAGAGAGCAAAATCCTAATGTTGGTGACCCCTCAAGGATAAAATGAGATTTCACGAGAGTCATACAGAGAACAAGAGGGGAAGTAAGGAGGGGGGAGGGGAAAGGAATATTAACTTGCATTATTAAACTGGTAAATGGTATTAGAATATCAGCCTCCCCACTATCAGCAATGATTGGAATGAATCCAGGAATTCTGAATGGGTCTGTAAATGTATCCCCAACCATAGCCTTTGGCATAGTCTTGTATTCTCAGTCCCTAGGGTGCTGAGTTTCATTTCCCCATTTGCTAAATGAGAACAATTTATCTTAAATCAATGATAATCAGAGTAAACATTATTATTAATTTATTTGTTTCCAGTATAGAAAACAGTAGGATGAAGCTTTCTTCTTTTTATCAGTGCTTTATCTACCCTCTTTTGCCCTGAGGATCCTATTAGTAGAGAGCTGAGCAACTCTATTTCATCAGAAATAAATTATTCCTCACTTTTTTAATGTAAGTACTGAAGGGCTATAAAGATTAGAAATATGTTTGAACCCACTATCACTTGATGTTATTTTCCTTGATGTACCAAGCATCTTTGGGGGAAGTGAAACAACATGTCCTTTTGAAAGCAAAAAGCAAAGTTACTTTAAAAGAACTCCAGCAAGGATTTTGGTTGATGTACAAAATAATTCAAAATCTATGCAGAAATATTTAACATACTGTCTATGTGATGAAGACCCATCAAAATTTCTGGTGTATGTAAGAGACCGAATATTTGCAGGACAAGGAGGTGGCAGAACTAGTCACCCTCATTTTAAAAATGATTAGAAAGCTGCAATTCCCAAGAAACAGTAGGCTAATTCTCACTTTCTTCACAAAGGGGCTAAGGATGAAAAAACACCTTTAATTAATAAGCAGTGTTGGCACTACTTTGGTTACAAGCAGCTATAAATGAAACTCTAATTGCTACAGAACAGAGTATTGTATACAAATGCATTTTACTCTTAAGTGCTATTCTTCGTTGTAGCTATTCCACCTTGTTGTATATAATGGAAGTAGAAGTAGCATTGCTATTTTTTTTAAATATTTCCTGTCATCTGTCTTTCTAAGGTGGTTAAAAAGCCCTCACGATACGTTAAATAGATAAAATATGGTGGTATTGTAGGAGCGTCTCAATGCAAATTATGTTAAGCCTTGTAAGGAGCTTTTACTAAACAACTTATGTATGTAATTGTATAATTAAAATAATAACAAAGAGAAAAGGGGAAGTATTAAACAGCATCTTATGGAGGGAATATATAGAGATGGAATTATAATATTACAACATTGGATTTGACATTTGTATGTATTCTGTTTTATTGCAATTTTTTTCTTTTAAATAAAATAATATTATTTTGTATTACTTTATAAGGTGACTTTAACAACTTTTACCTAGCTCATAGGTGTGCTCTGAGGTTTAATTAGTTGAATCTTGTAATGCACTTTGAATCAGATTACAATAGTTGGTTTTAAACTCTTTTTGGGGGGCAGGAACTGTATCTTCCAATATGTGTGAGGGAAGCACCTTACACATTGTGGGTGCTATTGGGATATTAATAATTTGTGTATCTAAAATAATAATAATAGTCCTGATCTCATTGTCTTTAAAACCCCAACACTCTCACTTCGGTTGTCAGGAACTGGGAGATACCAGAATTGCAGGGTGGTATAACTGTATTAAAATCAGAGGCTAAAGTCATACAGATAAGTATTTTATTAGTAAAAGGCTGAGGAAAATGGAGTACTGGATGTTCTCCTTTAGAGAGCTGTCCAAATCCATCACAATATATTTAATTATGGGAAAGTATGTAATAAATGTTAGATCACTTTATAGCTATCTTCAACAACTTGTTGCTGCATCTTCATAAGAATGCAGCTCAGAATTCTTAACTTTAGACTGTTTGCAACTATACAATGCCTAACAAAATCACTGACGCCAAGCATAAGCAGTTCTCGCTTTCCCTTTTCTTTAGAATTGCCGAGTGAATGAATAATCTCAGATCTCAAAAGGGCAGAAAGAAAGGCAGGTAAGTACTAAGATATTTATTTTTGACATGTGGAATGTGTAATATGTTGTGCAGGAGAACTCTCACACTATTGGTTAATCTCAGTAGCTAATTCATATGGTATGATAAATGGAGTCTTTCAGCCAAGAAAAAAGAAAATACTTTATCTTTGCAGCATAGTATTGTACCTGACATCTTGAGTATCATGTTCCCAGCATACCCAAGTTATTTGGTGCACACGTAAGCACAAGTTTGTTTCTGTTTTTGTTTGATGGTTTGTTTTATGTGCACGGTGATAGCACATCTTGAATTTAATATTAGAATGCAGTCCTTATAAAACCTTATAGAAAAGAGGCACTTAGACATGGCTAGTGAGAACAAATCCTTGCCACTGCAATTTACAATAGAAATGTGTGTTACAGATTTTAAAAACCACTGGCTGCATCTTTATTAAAACACTAAGTTCAAGGGACCCAACATCTTTAGTTCCTTCCCTGGAGATCTGTGCCTCCATGAAGGCCTTCCTCATGAAAGAAGCCCAGTGGGGCAGCAGCCCCTGTATGCAAACTTCCACCAGTGAAAATCTCCTCCTGCAGGCAGGGCTCACCAGTGGTGTCCCAGATGCTAAATTGAATCCCGCACCCATTTCTCCTCCCCTCGTGTGTTTAGCCCCAGTTGCTCTCACATCAATGCACACGTTTTGTAGAAAAGAAGTAAGATGACACATATTCCAGTGCAAAGGACTCATGCCTAGCGGGTTGTAACAATATCCAGATATTAATAACTCATGGTTTACCAGATATCTGATGCCCTTTCTTTGGGCCCAAGAGGTGCAGGTCCATATGAGAAAGAAGGGTGATAACTGGCCAACCTCCTGTTCCCACTGGGGTCATCTTGTGGAGCACAGCATGCTGGATCCCTGTATAGAGGTGGGAAATTCAATTCCCACATTTTATTTCATGCTTAGGCTTTCCTTTTGAAGACTACATTTGCCCTGCTGACTTTGATTACCATTACTAGAATTTCACATGGACAGCATGGTCTGTCAGACGCTACCCTCTCCATGCAAAGAGAAGACCAATTTAAAAAATAAAAACACAACAATTAAAGGTATATGGCCCTGAATGTCCTCGGCCTTTCTAAGAGTGATTCAAAACTTGGTGACATTAGTGGGAATCTTTCAATTGAAATAAGTTACTTCACATGATAGAGTCTCTTGACTCATGGGTTCAGCTCTCCAATAAGAATGACAGTAGGTGTGGGTTTTGTTCAGTAAAGTATTCATCTGTAACAATACCCCTTTAAAAAGCAACAGAGGGTCCTGTGGCACCTTTAAGACTAACAGAAGTATTGGAGCATAAGCTTTCGTCGGTGAATGCCCACTTCATCAGACGCAAGTTTGTAATGCATTTGTAGTCTTAAAGGTGCCACAGGACCCTCTGTTGCTTTTTACAGATTCAGACTAACACGGCTACCCCTCTGATACTTAATACCCCTTTAGTACATGGAGCCTGTTTAAAAGGTGAATTTCCTGTGAAGGAACAGCATTGAACTAATGTTGCATATTTGGCTCCTTGCAGTTTCAGAAATGAGAAAAAGCATGCTGTTATTCAGGTGGTTTGAGGTATGCCTGAATCCCCATATTCAGATTTTCAGCTGGAGAAATCAGAGTTCGGGTTTTAGATTAAAATTTTAAAAAGGCCTACACTTTTGGAATCCAAGTGTCTGATATTTATGTTTACATCCCCCTTGAATATCAAGAAAGACAGGACATTCGGTGCTATTATTATTGATATTTGATAAATCTACAGTACATAAATTATGCTGCATTTGTACCTCAGAAGTGCTCTTTGTTAAAGAAACACTAGAGCAGCAAGGAGAGGAGCATATTTTTTTTTTAAAAAAGATGATGATTATAAACCAAAAAGACAGTGTTTATATCATGGTGCCTAGGAGGCAAAAGTTTGCAATCCTGAAAACACACTTAACCTTTTATATTATCCAAGGTCGTCACAGCAAAGATCAGCAAACAAATTTCAGAGATGTCTTTAAGATTATTAGAGCTGTTGGAAAACTAAGCACTGACATTATCTATGTAAGTTTGGAATACATGGTTAAACATGAGCATAGACAGGTTCATGACAGGCGGTTATTTTTTAAGGCAGATAAAAAGAAGAAGAAAGATTCCATTGATTCGTGAATTGAAGGGGAAACCCTGAGATATAAAATAAACTGGATTATTACAAAATATTAACAAGTTCATATCCTAACTGTCTCTTAAAAAGGAATCAGGTTCTAAAAGACAAACAGGTTTTGAAGCAGTTTTGCATACAAATGATTGACGTCAAAAGGGTTAAATTTGCATCTTACTGAAAATTAAAGAAACAAATAAAATAAAAAAAAAACACTTCTCATTTTCAGAGAAAAAGGAAATCTATGTGCCAAGCATGCAGTTCACCAGAGGCCCATCTTGCTTTCTTTGCAATCAATGCCCAAATTCCCATTAGCTTGAAGGGGAAGCAGGCTAGGATATGGTATAATAATCATTAACTGATAGGATTTATAAAGACTGTTATGAAAACAATCACCGGATTTATAAAGACTGTTATGAAAACCATCAAGGTCTTTTAAAATGAAGACAGAAGAGAATTCAAATACAAATACTATCTCCATGGTTATTCCCAGCCAGCAATCATTTGGCATTGCAATGCAAAACAATCAAGCACCAATAAAACACTAGTGATGTTGTTTTTTAAATAGAGAGGGAAAAAATGAAAAGAAAAAAAAATCTCTCTCAAGTTCAAGAACATCCTCTGCCTATACTAAACAAAATGATACAGATAATTCCAGCATCACAAATACTATTTGTGATTAATTTAAATGGTAGCTGTTTCATCATGCTATATTATGCATCACATTTTTTATTACTGTATCTAAAACATCCCTTTTAAAGAGTTACAGCTGATGTTACTAATAACAAAGAACATATCTCAAAAAGAGATTAATAATAATAACAACAATAATAATAATAATAAAAATCTTCACTGCAATTCTAAATCAAAATAATAGTTACCATAAAAAAATTAAGAGAACATTGTCTGGAAATGACATATTGTACAGGAATGTCTTCCCCTCTCAATTTCCGAGAAGATAATTTCCATTAGTTACAGCAGAGTTACAGAACATTAAATATCCAGCAGATAAGATACTCCCTTCTGATGCTGAAGGACTTACATAACAAGAAAGTTAGAGCTTTGGAATGAGGAACTGATATACAATTTTATGGGGGAGATCCAAGTGCAGCGCATAGGTCTACACGAGGTGCAGTAATTTGGATCTCTGTGAACTTAGGTCAGATATGTCACTCTTGCTTAGCTCAAGTCAGGCAGCTGTTGGAAGGTGAATGAAAATGCAGATGGAAGAAAAATCAATATGTACCAAATACAATGGGGCGGGGGGGAATTACATTGGTAAGGAGAGAATGAATATATATGAAAATTTTTAAGTCTGGTCCTGCAACTCTTACCCAAGTAATTACTCCTGTGAAAATCAATAGAACTGCCTGTGTGGTTAAGGACTGCTCATGTGAGTAAGGAGGGTATCAGAACACCAGTATGAAATGTGCTACTTGCATTCAGTAAATGCCACTAGAGTTGCATAACAAGAAGCGTATTTTGTATCCAATATGGATACTAGCCTTCTGACAGTGTCTCAGGTTTTTATGTGCCTGTACTGCAAGTAAAGTGAAAAGCCTTTTCAAAAGCAAAGGTGTAATTGACCATGTATTGGAAGTCACAGTTAGGTGCTATAATATATAGCTTATAAATTATAGCCTTAGCTTCATAGGAACCATATAATAATCAAACAATGATAGGCAGCCGTAGCTGTTTATTGTGAAAGTGCTACATTTTGACATTATAATTTTAGAACTTTTAGATAATGTTTCTGATGCACTGAAATTTAGGTGTATTGGTGCTGACCTCAAAAACTGAATGTTGAATGTCCAGTAGGATGAAAAGCTTCAAATAAGTAAAGCTCAATAAGATAGAAGTACCAAGAAAATCTAAAAACATAAAAGGTTTTCAAGATGCTAAAATTCTAACTATAAATAAACAGCAACTTTCTTTCTTAACACCATGTTTATAAAATCTGCCATCAGGGGAAAATATTTAGTGTAAAATGACAAAAAGTCATCTGTTATATTCTTATTTGCAGTTCTTGGCTGTACAATCACATTAGGTAACTGAATAGGTTTATCAGAATTTCATTCAGAAATCAGTTGCATAGGATTCTGATAAAGAATTCAGTGAGAAATATAGTTCTTCATGGGAAGAGGAAAAAAGCATGTGAAATAAAATAACTCATGTGACATACGGCCTTTCCTTCAGCTTTTGCATGAAATGGTCCATTGTTTAACCCAAAATGGTCCTATCAACTTGTCAAGGAAGTGTAAGAAATGCCTCATGAGAATCACCTCATTGGCAAAGATGGTGGAGACAGTAAATGGAACAATTGCTCTTCAATACATACTGTACTCCACACACTCCCCTCTGCAGGATTCTACCGGCACAGGCTTATGACAGGCTCTGAGATCCCATGCACACATGTAGCCCCCTGCTCCCTTTGTTGACCCTGATCCCCTCCATCCCACATACACAACTCTAGCTTCAATGACCTGTTCCACAGCCAGCTCCCTAACCCAGCTGTGCCATGTAATAACGGTAAAAAAATTGCTTTCTTTTAACATTGATTGAGGAAATTTATAAGAATAAGTATTATCCCTAAAGCTACGCTGTCTTTCTTTCACTCTGCTTCTCTGTAGAGTTTCTGCCAAGAAACCTCTCTAGTCCCTGGTCTTTGACTTCCTGGTACAGACTGAGAGAAACCTGGTCCCACTTCCCCTATAGTTTCTGCCCCACCCATACCCGTCCTGCTCCTGCTCCTGCTCCACAGATTTTAACTACCCTCGCACTATCTTTGCCCCTTCCTGTGTCCTTAGGAGCTGGTGGCACTCAAAAGGGTAGCCCATACCATTTCTCACTCCCATACAAGGTTAGAGGAAGCTAATAGAGGGAAGCTATCATTGTAAGGGTCTCTGCAGGCTAGCAAGGAGACTGAAGCATTAGTAGCAGCATTTCTCAGCCAGTTCCTACTGCCTCTGGCAGCCTCTCCAGTTCCATTACTGGTCCTGCAGTGATGTATAGCCATACTGTTTGCCTGGCCCCTGGACTGGCTCTGAACATAACCCTTGTTGTTTATTAATTGAAATGTTTCTTTGACACTGTGTGTTGAAATGAAGTGTGTTGGAATACTGCAGACGCCTCACCCTCATATCTTATGTAATTATATAGACTAAAATCAAGGAAAGCATGGCATTTCTTATCTTAAGAACTCCCTGCATTTTGTTGCTGGTGTTTTAAATGAAGTAAATAGCCTATAGATCATATGCAGTTTTAGTGTGTTTCTAGGCAACTGTTGGATCATAATCATAGAAATGTAGGCCTGGACGGGACCTTGAGAATTCATCAAATCCAGCCCCCTGAGCTCTGGCAGGACCAAGTGTACCTAGACCATCCCTGACATGTGTTTGTCCAACTTGTTTTTAAAAACTTCCAATGATGGGGACTCCACAGCCTCTCTTGGAAGTCTATTCCAGAGCTAAACTACCCTTATTGTTAAAAAGTTTTCCCTAATATCTAGCCTAAATCTTCCTTGCTGCAGATTAAGCCCATTACTTCTTGTCCTTCCTTCAGTGAACATGGAAAACAATTGATGATCGTCCTCTTTATAACAGCCCTTAACATATTGGAAGACTGTTATCAGGTCCCCTCTCAGTCTTCTTTTCTCAAGACTAAACATGCTCAGTTTTGTTAACCTTTCCTCATAGGTCAGGTTTTCTAAACCTTTTATCATGTTTTTGCTCTCATCTGGACCCCAATTTGTCCACATCTTTCCTAAATTGTGGTACCCACAATTGGACACAGTACTCCGGCTGGGGCCTCACCAGTGCCAAGTAGAGTGGGACAATTGCCTCCTTTGCCTTAAATACAACACTCCTGTTAATACACCCCAGAATCATATTAGCTTTTTTTGCAGCTGCATCACATTGACGACTCACAGTTTGCAGTCCACTATAAGCCCCAACTCCTTTTCAGCAGTACTATCACCTAGACTGATATTCCCCATTTCATAGTTGTACATTTGATTTTTCCATCTTAAGAGAAGTACTTTGCACTTGTCTTTATAATGCTTTGCAATATCAGTTTGCATCTTGAAGTGCTATCCAGTACAGCTTATTCAAAAGAGTTATTAATGGAAGTGGATATTTGCTGGCAAGATATACAATCAAGTTAAGACTCAGGCTACACTACAGCCTATGTCAGCAAAACTTATGTTGATCGACGGTGTGATTATTCCACCCCCCTGAGCAACATAAGTTACACCGACATAACATTTGTGTGCACAGTGCTATGTCGGTAGGAGAGTTTCACAGCGGTGTGTATTTTTTAATGCCGACGGGAGAGGTTCACCGGACACGGTGCAGAGGTGCAACTGTCGTATAGACATACCCTCAGAGTTTGTTGGGCATAAAGGAGATTTGCATGAAGATAAAATCCTACACACTGTTTTCTTCCAAGGCAATATACCGTAAGTAGAGGAACCCAGAAACCCAGAGCTTCCTCTTCCTATATTTTAATAAATGAATGTTTTGCATCCTGGTTGCTCATATTTTGTGATCCTTTCATAATCTTAACAGTACTACTGATTTCCTTTAGTCAGACCAGCTGCTATAGTAATTTCACAGAACCCCAAGTTCTATTTCATATTTATCCTGCAAACCTATGGAGAAGAAGACTTTTGTACTCTTTGCCTCTCATTCCTCCCTTCTAAATTTAATTAACCCTAATGTGGATTCATCTCAGTAGCCACTGTGCAGTACCACCCTCAGACAGTCTGATTTAAACACTCTTTTGGTTGTGTGAATGTTTTTTCTAACATGGCAGCAGTTCTTTCCTCTCTGCACAGCGTGTTACTGTTCCTTGGTATCTATAAAGACGTTGTAACCATAGATACCATGCACAATTCAAACATGAATCTTCCAGGCAATACAATTTCACCTGTAAATATTTTGATGAGGAGAATGATAATGCTTCAGATCAAGGTCTCAACAGAGAAAATGCATATATATATTAACTGAAAACACTGATTAGGGGAATTAAAGCAACATTCTCGGCAATGCTGCTTCTTAGGAATAGAGGATAGAGTTGAATGTAAGCCTCAGAACTTCCACATGGCAGTGCAACGTGCTACTGCTGGGCCAGTATTACTATTTTTATTTTTGTGTTAGTAATGACTAAGAGCCTGATGCAAAGCCCATCACAAACAGTGAGTGTCTTTCCATTGACTTCCAGGGGTTTTGGATCAGGCCCTCTTAGCTTTACTGCTAGCTTTAAAGTGGTGCTGCAAGTAATTTGTAAAGTGCTCTGTTCCAAATGTAGGGAGAGTTGGCTCATCTCTTCATCCCCAAGGTTAATATATTGCAGTAAATTGTAGAGCTAGTTTAAAAAAATGAAATATTTGGGGCAAAAATGAATTTACAGAGTTTATCAATGGAAGAAATATTTTTGGTGAAAATTTTCTCAGTGAGTCTCGTAAATTGACTTTTCATAAAGCTTAGTGCATGGATTTTACAATGAAGACTTTAAAACTGAAGTTCCCTCTGCTCTATGTGCACATTAAAAAGGCCATCATGCATTTTTAAGAGTAACTAAACTAGGAGATGAGAAATACATAATACAGCACTCTATCCTTAAGGACCTATACCACACACCAGATGGAAAACAAACTGTGTAGAGTATTACCAATATCTGCACTGATGCTACCAGAGCTACAATATGTCATTGTAGCAGCTCCATTAACCCTGCTGCTCCTGTTGGGGCTGCTTTGTTGTTTGCCCAGTTTCTGGCTGTTGTCAGTGAATGGACTAGATTAGAGGAGTTTAAGTGTCCTGTTTATTAACATCTCACTTTGTCCTTGGATCATGCAAGATGATGATGCGGAATTACTATGTACATTGTTGCAAATAGGTATATCTAGGTCTGTGACTGCTGCTATTCCTGTAAATTATGTTGTTGCAATTAGAACCCTTATAGGTCAAACTTTAGGAGCATAGCTGGTGGTAAAGATGGTGATCTTCCCCCCACTTTTTACCTGGTTGATATTTCCCCTGTTCTCTCTTTGTTCTGTGTTATAATTTTGATATATTAACCTCTTCCCATTTCCTTACCACATATTGCAGCTTACAGCCTCTTTCCCCACCCTCCACCCCTCTCTGTCTCTGGTGACACCAGAAAAACATACTCTGCAAAAATAAAAAGGTTAATTTAAAAAGTACTAAATGTGATTACTTTCACATTTAGATTTTGTTTTTTCCTAAATCATAAAAAAATAAGAGAAAAATCTATCACTCTTTTTCTTGGTGGAAGCACTAGGGCAGGGGAAGGAAAGAAATGTGGTGACTGTAAGAGCGGCCTGCCCATTTAAGGATCAGGAGACCTGGGCTGGCCAAGCCTCTAATAAGCCTTGTCCTGCCGCACTTGTTCAGGGTTTGGGAGTTAAAAAGGGAGCAAGCCCAGCAGTTTGAGGCTGGCACTAGAAGAGAAAAGTTGAGCTGGGTTGTGGTTAGATTGCTGAGTTTACTGTTGTGGTGGGCCCTAGCAACAAGGGGCCAGTCTCTGTGAAAGTCCTGGGGCCGGTGTTTCACAAAGAACTGGGAGCTGAAAAGAAGCTGAAGGGAGATGAGAAGCTTCAACCTAGAGAGGAGCAAAAGATGCTTTGTTAGTGCTTTGTGTGGTAGTTCTGAGTTCTGTTGAGGTGTCCTGGGGAGAAGCCCTGTGACCTCTTACTCTGGAAAGAAGAGTGCAATGCTGATGAGTTCTGTTGTGATTTAGAAGGACTTTGCTGGCCTGGGGAGAGCTGGGTGAAGGGACTTTGAAGAGGCCAGCTGGGAACAGCCCTCTTGGGGCCTGACCAGTTACCACTGGACTTGGATAACCCAGAAGAGGATTGAACTTTTAAGTGATCAGGCTGGAGAGCTAGGTCACAGAAGATCCAGACAGAGGTGATCAACAGGAGGATGCTACCAAGAGGAAGGCCCAGCAACCCCGCACCCAGGCACAAGGCACTGTCCCAGCCAGTGAGTTGTTTCTGTGCATGTGATGCTCACTCTGCAGCAGGACCCTCAATAACTATCTGAGTTATATATGCAGTTGCATAGAGTTTGGGCTTAACATACACATCTGTCTTTTGACATCCAGAGGCAGATAAGAACCCCATGTTTCTTACATCACCTAAGGCATTGCAAAACCAAGGGTCAGACTCAGCAACCATTTTAAATTTGATTTATTAGAAATGTGGAGGTCTCCTATGCCCCCAGGATGTTTGAAGATGCAACTTGCGTCATTTCTTGAAATTTTTTTTTATTTGACAGTTCAGTATATTAACACTATAAAGGAAGCAGAGCTGTAGGGCTCCCTCAAAGTAAGAAGCCTATTTCAAAGGCAGGAATAGAAACAACCTAACACTGGCTTTGTGCCTATACAACCGTCTTTCCACTCCAGGCTCTTCCTGTTGTGAGTGTGAGTGCTGCTGATCATGCAAGTACAATTCACATCAGCAATACTTGCCACAGCAAGCTGAATAACCTTCTTACCTTCAGTACTATTGTGATGGAGAGATTTCATTTTCTCAAAGCAAAAAGCAGCTTTCACTATGGGGAAAATAAGCCCTGCTTTTCATTTTGGAGAAAGTGCAAGACAGTGCATCAGGAAACAGGTTGGGTGGAGTAGCAGTTCTGTTCCTCTTCCTAAAATTTGGCAAAGGTAAATGTTATCCATTTGTTTGATTTGTGTGGGCATGCACACACCCACAAGTTTAATTGCACAATTATTATAAAAATGACTGTCTAGCTGAGTTTCCTGTCAGAAATGATTGAGTTAAATTTCAGAAATGAATGAGTTGTTAATATAATTCTTTCTTGTAAATTAATAACATTTTAGGTTATCAAAAATATGTACTATCTCATCTAGAATATATACATATATACAATATGAACTGCATGGGGTTAACTCACATCAGGCAACATCGAGTCATAGCTTAAATGTGAGACCTTATTGCAAATCCTAGTAAACATTCGTTTTCAAAATTCAAATAACAGCCACCAGAGTCTTCAGCAATGAGTGCTAGAATCCTAGGAATAATGACGTAAGGCGGTACATTTCCTCCAGCCCATGATCAGAGCCATGCTACCATCCTAACAGATAGCTTGTACCCTGAAGGTAGCCAGTCTGGTGCTCTGTCTGACATGGAGCAGTATGAATTGCATAATGGAGTGCCCATTGGTGAATACATTCTAAGAGTCTGAACCCAGGTTCTGTTGGCCTTAGTGTCCCCATGCAATGAAGTTGCTGCGGAGGTGCATGGTGAGATACAATCTTTCATGGTGCCAGGCTGTTTTTTTCTCCCAGCAAAGCATAGGGTAAAGATCATTATTCTAGACTTGATAGCGTGGTGGGAAATTCTGCAGTATGTTCCTGAGAGAAAAGTTCCTTCATTTACAAACCCTAGAAATGTGGCAACAATGAACCTAGAATTAGTTGGTATCTAATTTCACTTAATGCCTTCTCTGTTTCAGTGCATAGTATCAGGTGAAGAGCAGGTTTGTTTCTGCCCTATAGGTTCAGGGTGTGAAAACTGCAGACTTCTGCATTCATGGGGGCAGTTGTCCTGGAAAAGAGACTCCCCTCAGGTGGATGGGGAGCGCAGGACAGGTACCACCATCTGCCAGGGAGGAATAGCTTTACATTTCAGCTCAGCCAAGAGAGGCTTCCTGTGTGATACACTGAATCCTATGCCAGCCACCTTCAGGTCCCTTGGTGGAGAGGGACTTTCATGTGGTTTCAATAGTGGCTTCTCTTACTGAAGCCAAACTCCACATAAATTTTCTGCCATCAGAGGCTAGCAGCCTAGCTTCTTCAATAAAGGAATCACTAGATGCCATGCAGCACAAGGGGGAACCCTATGTGAGATAGACTGATATTCACAGTCTAGATATCTAATGACAAAATGAGAGAGAAATGTAAGGGATTAGTCAGTACCTCAAAATGGAATTGCTTTACTGTCTCCAATGTAGAGGAAGTATTCGTTCAGCTCTTCCAATCTAAGGAGATGGGCCCCACACTGGGGAAGCAGGACACTTCTAAGCTCAAACCTGGGGAAGGTGGCCAGAGGAGAGCTCTCCCCTTTAAGGGAGTCTAAAGACTGAATACAAAAAACTGTCCTAGCAGCAGAACAAACACCTTACTATATTACTAGTGAGCTGATCCTATTATGTAAAAAGTTTTGTTTAGAAAACAATTAAATTGTTATTTTTAAAAACGAAATTAAGCTTTAAAATAACTTGGAGACAGAGATTTCTAATAGAACTTGAATTCTAGTCATAATCTGCCTTGTGAGACTTGGCCTCCTGCTGGGAAGTACAAAGCTATATGAATAATATAGTAGCTACCACTGAGAGCATCATTCACTGAATGGAGCAGTTGAAACAGTGTCAGGGAAGACTAAGTTCTGCTCACAGTTGCATCATTCTAAATCAAGAGTAATAGCTGATTCAATGAAAATGATATGGAAGGATTTTGAAGAGTATTTACAAATACGTCACTCAAATTCTGCTCTATTACTCTGTATTTACATGGGTATTACTGAGAACAGAACTTGACCCATGTATTTCTATATACAGCTGGGCAGGAAATGGTTTTCCTGACCTATGAACATTTTGAGATTTTGAAAAATTTTCATATCTCAAATCAGGATGAAAAATCTAAATATCAAAAAATTTTGTGAACCAAAAAATGGAAAAAAGTTGGTTCTATTCAAAACATTTTGTTTCAATAATTTCATAGCATTAGTTTTTACGTTGAGCAATTTATTTTTACTATAATTAACTTTAATTTCTAAACAAACCATTATTTTGTACTGGACACCCAGAGTTTTTCATTTTGAAAATGACAAGATAAAATATTTAGACAATTTTTAAAAATCTAAATTTCTTTTCATCAAGAAATTTGTCAAAACAGACTCTTTCCCAAAGAAGGTTTTGGTTTCAACTTTTTTCTGATGAAAAAAGTTTTATTTAGCTCATGGACATATCATGCCATGGAATTTCAAGCAAAATTCTCCATCCCATGGTGTTTTCTATATTAGTCATCAGCATCATTGTGAGATAACTGTTAATATGGATCCCACATTTTACAGTCCCCTTTTTGTAAACTTCATGCTTAATTTTATGGAACTAATGGTGCACTGTGCACTTTTGGTTATAAGGTAGATATAGCATAGCGATTCATTTAACATGTAATTACAAAACATTTACTATCGAGTATCCTTGCTACTACCTGGTACACTGGGGCCCATTCAGGCTCCCAAACACAGGAGTTAGAGGACCCCTCTGCATGGATCACACATGACCCATGCAAAGGGTCAACCATCACTGAAATACTGCTCTCCTGGTCCAAATCCTGTGGAGCCACCTGCATGGGATCAGGAATCTGTTGATGGCCAGAGAGCACATCAGATTTGTTCCATGGGGGATACATATTAACCACACCTATTCCACAGGGAAAAATTGATGTAGTCTTAGGCTGTCAGAGACCCAAAGGAATGGTCTGGTGCTACAGAGCTTCTTCATGGATTCCACAGACAGAATCTTGTTCTGGACAGGTTTAGGGGAAAGCAAATGTGAGATCAATGTGTGGGGCAGAAAGAGGAGTTTTAAGATGTTGAGCACCAAATAATTTTATCACAAAAATTACTACAAATTTATAGTATGGAAAAGCAAGAAATGGTAGGCCAAATCTTAATTGTTTCTCTGAGTGCTGATTCAAGGATATGACCCCCAATGTTTAGTCACTTGGAGTTCTTGCCACGCCTTAAGGGGCACTGTAATTAAAGACAAGGTAAATAATCACCGTTATTCACTATGACTGTTTTATTATTAAAAGAAAAGGGGGGGACAAAATAGAAGACATTCAGTAACCAACAGTTACTTTAAATACAATCTCTTCCATATGCCTCTCAGTGGAGAGCTTTCAGTAGAGATTACACCTTAGCAAAGGGTCTGCCTCCGAAGTATATTATGCCCTAAATTGGGAGTCTTTTGTATCATATATAGCTAAAACAGTTTATAAATGGGCATATTAATTTAATTTAAGGGTGACTGAATCCTGTTTGGTTTGTCATGGATAACATAAATAGTTTAAATGAGCAGAGGTAAGTAATTTTGACTAAGTCCTGTGAAACGGAAGAAAGGATTTAAGTCAGTTACTTAAAAGAAGCCATTCAAGGAGTGGTATTATAATAGGCAGATTAATAATTAAGAATCTTAAACTCAAATCCCAATATTACTCTATATTTACCAAGGTAAATTTAAGTCTCCTTTCTAACAATATAGTCTAAACAATCTCGTGTTTAACATGAGAAGCTGTTAGTATCTTAAATTTCAATAGCTTCTCAATTTCCCATTACATTTATTACAACAAGATCTTAAATCTAATCCTTTGGCAGTATTTTTGCAAACTCCATCTCACCAATGATGCTGAAGTCTCAGTGATGTCATCGTGTTGCAGAAGCAGTGCTAGGCTAGAAGGTTGGCTTGTCTTGATGCTGTGTGGTGGCTTTTGTAATCTTACTGTTTTGTAACTGCTACTGTTTGCTTGCTTGTAGAGATATTAGCTTAAAGGTATGATGAGATGAGGTGAACAAGCTGAACTAAGAGTGTAAGAGAGTATAAAAATGGAAACGAGAGCGCATAAGGGCTTAGAAAAATGTAATAGTGTTGCAAGAACAAGGATAAGAGTGCATGTCTCAGGTCAAAGGAATTTCCGTAACCTGAAGATGGAAGTCATACCTTTTCCAGGGACTTGGCTGTATTCAAATTTCAACCACTGTCACCTTTCATTGGCTCAACACCTTAATGAGATAATCTTGGTAACATTTTAGATCATGAATATGTAATTCGCTAAGGCATATGCAGTAGGGTTGTAGTTCTTCAACTTTATGATTAGATTGCTTTAGTTTTTGTGGCAGAAAATTATCAGGATATCTTTAAAGACAGAGTTTTAACTCTTTCTTTTATTCAGTTAATTTATTAAGATAGCCCTTTAATTCCATCAGAGTTTAATAGGATTTGAAAATATCTTTTAAATGAGTCCAAACACTTCTGTTTCCTATATAAAAGTCTTGCAGCTCTCAGAATAATTGTTTTAATTAAATGATTGTTTAAAGAAAATCTTTAAAATTAAATGGCCATCAAAGGAAGGTATTGTCTTTTGTTAAAGATCCTTGGAGATAATGTTCTTGTCTTTTTGAGTTTGGTAAGGAGTTGCTTAAGTATTGGCAGATATTCCCCAATTAAGGACAATATTTTATGCTCAAATGTTTTCTTATACCAAAAACCTGTTGTAGTATCAAACGACCTTGCTTTGTTTGTACACCAAACAACTTATTATTCACATAATAATGGTATCAGGCAGTTGTTATATGAAGGGCTTGCATTTAGATACAAACAGTTTCAAATAAACATCTCAAAGGAAATTTATACCATCTAAATCATTTGAGGGACAACAAACGTTTTCATCATCTTCTGTAAAACATTTACCAGGCATAAATGTTCTCAAAATTTAAAGAAGGAAGACTTTAGCATATAATAATGGTATTGATATATATATACATCAGTTTCAAGAATGATTTTTCAAGAATTCTTTGTGAGTTTAAAACTAAAGAATTTATCCTTGCAAAGAGTTGGGATGAGGAAGCCCATTTTATGACTTAGGGCTTGTCTACACTTAAAAGACTACAGTAGTTCTCCCATCAGCTAAAAGGTGGTACTAGTGCTGTCTACACAGGGGTTTAGGTCAGCTTAACAATGCCACTCAGGGAAATGAATTTCTCACACCCCTGACTGATGTAATGAAACCTACCTAATTTTCTAATGTAGACCAGGCCTTAGTTTATAGCTCTGATATCACAGCCTAAGCATCACTTCTCTTTGTGAGGATAACTCTTTATTCAGGATATACCATTCTTTTAAACACCAAATCTTTTTCTAAAACATAAATATCTTACAAGTTTGTTTTCTTAAGATAAAGACAATGTCTGTGTCAAACTGGTGTTGTGTATGTAGAGGAGGTGTCCTGTTCTTTGAGAAGACATTCTTATTAACTGGTAACCTTTTAACCAAATAGATTCTAGATTTACAACCTACCATTTGTAATACATTTAAAATTTGCAGTTGAACACTCCTATTGTATATTCTCTGCGAGATATAAATTACAATACCCAATACTGATATACATTTTCAAAACCTAGTATAAAATAAAATATTGGCAGATATTCCCCAATTAAGGACAGTTAATATAGAAAGTTAAAGCAAAATAGAAGTTATAAAGCTGCATCCCAGAATTTGTGTAAATACTGTTGGAGGTAATAAATACGACTAAATAGAGTCCACCTTTTTGACACTTTTGGTGCTTGTCACTGTTTTAATAGAAAGCAGAGATTTCCTAGGAATTTCCTTAATTACTTTAAACATTTCATTTAATTAAACAGGTAAGCAAAATCATGAGCATACGAGATATCATATCCAAGCATCATGTGAATGAAAATGATTGTATATCCTAAAATTCAGAAAGGGTGAAGGCATGCTTGTAATAACAAAATTATAATAATAATAAATACTTTTGTTAACCATTTTTGCATCTATGTTGAGGTCTATCCCTATTTACACTGGGAACATTCTGCAAGGGTATTTCAGAGTTCTCTTCCCCAAGAGCCCACGGACACATACCTCGTGCTAAAAACTCACAGCACTTTTTTGTGCCTTCCAAGCGTTTGTAGGCCTCCATGAATTTCAGAGACTGTACTGTATTGGGAGAAGAACTTTCCCCCAGTTATTGAGTTACCTATTGCATTTCATTTTCCCAACAAGGGAAAGAGAATTCTTTGCACGGCAAATACGATTATCCAAGACTTATCAACATCAAGTAACATCAGAGGAGAGCCTTTAGATTTCCCTTTCTTAAACTGCCCCTTGTGAGCGATGCTCACCAGCAGCTACATTCCCCTCTAAAACATTTTTTCCTCTATGTTCCTGGGTTGCCCTTGCTGATCTCCTGTACTAGAAATTCCATATAGAAGGTAATTTTGGGAAATGTCTTCTCAAAACAGGAGGTTAAACCTTGGTATTAATATGTTTTTGCCCTTTCTATTTGCACTTACATGCCATAAAAAGCACTTGTATCCTCTATCAAAAACAGCTTCTAATTAGGCTATAATAGTTACTACGGAAATACTGTGCAAATGATTTTGTTTCTACTCTTTCTGACAGCATTCCCCTTACAATATATACTGTATACTTGTCCATGAAACTTCTATTGCAGTTACTGCTGGAATTCACTTTTGTGCAGAATTCTGAAAACAAATGGTCCCAGACAATTGCCAGTAGCTTGAGTCTGAGTCATAGAAATCTTTTTATATTTAAAGGACCCCAGTTTTCAGTCTTACATTTATTATAATCTCCCATCACAGCAGAGATGAAATAGTCCTTTCCTAGGTATCTAGTAATAGATATTCCAAGTAGGAATGAAGGAAGGAAGGAAAAGGTCATTATTCAGAACAATTTACCCTCATATGAATGGATCAAAGGAAGCACCGTTGAACCATCATTCATCTCAAGGCTGTGAGAGGCAGTATTTTGAGCACAAGACAACGGGGAAACCTGAACTGATACTTGAGCCCTGCCAGTGCTACTGTTATGCGTTTTTACGTACATACTTTACTTATAATGATCCTGGAAGATGAAATAGGGCTACTGAATGAGGGTAGGCGTGTGTAGGAAGAACATTTATCACCACTTTGTCTGTAATGGGAAAGGACATAACTAAAATTATATAACATATTCCTTATTCTTCTCTACTTGAGACTCGCTGCAATAAAATGTGTGTGCCCATATATTCATTTCATCTATAGATTTATTTTATTCACTCTCAGGACATATTGATTATATATAGCCTTTTAGTTATATAACACACCTGTGCAATATACCCTCCCTATGCTGTGTTTGGACAAAGGTTTAATAAGGTAAAATGGCTAGAAGTTGAAGTTAGACAAATTCAGCCTGGAAATAAGGTACAATTTTTTAATAGGAGGGTAACTAACCTTTGAAACAACTTTCCAAGGTTGTAATGGAATCTCTATCATTGGATTTTTTTAAAATCAAGACTGGATCTTTCTCTAATAGATATGTTTCGGTTGACACAGGCATTAATTCAGGGAAGTTCTGTGGCCTGTGTTATACAGGATGTCAGAATACATGGTCACAATGGCCCCTTCTGACCCTAAAATCTATTAATTTTATTTCAAAAAATAAAATTAGTAGTGGAAAAGAGCCTTGTGGATAAGGAAATAAAATTCTGCTCCAAAGAGGAATTAATCAAATAAGAGATTTTAATGATCAGCTGTTCACTGAAAGTAAGTGGATATCTGAAGTGACTCATAGAAAATCGGCTGAAATAAAGATCACATAATATAACAACAATATAATAACCTCCAAAGAAAGTGGCAATAATAGCCACAGAGCATTGTGTATCAGGCATAAGTGAAACTTGGTAAGTGACAGAGGCGTAGGAACTAAGAATCTTCTGTACAAAGCTATGAACTCATGCAACATCACATTGGACAATGATTATAAAAAAGGCACCTATAAGATAGTTATAAACATGAGTAAAGCCAAAGACAAACTTGACACCACATAATGTGGATACTTGTGGCTACTTCATTTCCTGCCACTTCAGTCATGATATGGAATCCACATTAAAAACAGAACAGGAGGAAAGAACAGATAGTCTCATAGGTGGTGGCAAACAAGGTCCTAGACCCAAGAGAGAAAGAATTGTCCTGTGGCTAGGGCACTAGTTTAGGCCTTGAGAGACTTATATTTAATTCCCTTTCTACGCTAGACATCATTGGTGTTCAAATCACTTAGACTCTCTCTGCCTCAGTTTTCCATCTGTAAAATGGTGATAATAGTACTTCCCTAATCTTACAGGGGTATGGTGAGGATAAAAACATTAAAGATTGTGAGGCACTCAGATACTATGGTGATAGGTGCTATATAAGTATTCAAGGAGAATTTTGTCCTTGACTTAAAGAGGATCAGGATTAGATCCTACTAAACAAATATACCATTACTATAGTTATTAACCTAATTTTTATAAACTCTCAGAAACAAACAATATATTATAGATTCTGCATCATACCATTATTTTAATCGTATGTTGAAGGGACAAGTTTACAGAAAACTCAGTTTTGCATTTTTTATTCAGACAGTACTGCATTGTGACTGCAGGTTCAGACCCAGAATAATGCAGAAAAAAATCTGAGTATAGGGCCCAGTCCATTCTCTTCCACCACAATTGAAAGCCTTCAGCAGAGGAAGTCATAATCTTAATCAAGCTGAAAAATCAGACCAGAAAAATATGTTCACTGGGCAACGACGCCCACTTCTTTGATGTCGATGTTGGCTCAATTATCTATACTTTGTGATCTCATGATTTTATTATTGCAATACTGTCTATGTGGAACTATTCTTGAAGCATTAGCAGTAGAGACCAAATGATAACCTGATCTTCAAAAGTTCCACTGGCTCCCTCTGTACTTTAATTTGAATCTGTCTCTATAAAGCTCTAGATGGCATGGATCTTTACTACCAGGCAGACTGCCTGTCTCCCCTAGGAACTGCAATAAAATAGCTATTTGATATCTTTATCAACGGTCTGAAAGAAAATATCAAATCATTGCTTGTACAATTTGCAGAAAACACAAAAATTGGTGGAGTGGCAAATAACGATGAAGACCTGTTATATAGATTGATCTGGATTGCATGGTAAAGTGGCCTTATTTGAACAATATGAATTTAAGATAGCCAAATGCAAGGCTGGGCTTCTAGGGAAATGATAGGCATCTACAGTTACAAGATAGGGGACTATATCCTGGAATTCAGTGACACTGAAAAAGACCTTGTGGTAATGGCAGATAACCAACTGAACATGAGCTCTCAATACAATTCTGTAATTAAGAGGACAAATGTGATCTTTGAATACATGTAGAGGTGGATATCAAATTGGAATAAGGAGGCTGTATTACTTCTGTACATGGCATAGGCGAAACCATTACTGGAATGGTTGTGTCCAGTTTTGGTGTCTACACTTAAAAAAGGATAATGATAAATTGGAAAGGGTTCAGAAAAGAGCTACTCAATAAAAATTGTAGTCTTCAGCTAAACATTTTATTTTTGGTTCCATCAGTACTTTCTGTGAAAAACAATTATTTAATTGAAAACCCAATTTTCTATTGACTAACAGTTGTGATGGAAATTTTTCAACTAGCCCAAACTGGATGTCTTTCTAAAAGATATGCTATAACTTAGCTGGAAGTTATGGGCTTGATGCAGAAATTACTGAGTGAGATCCTATGGCCTGTGTTATGCAATAGGTCAGACTAGATTAACATCATGGTCCCTTAAAATCTATAACTCTATTAAGTGATTCTCTGTGGACAGCCACAACAATTTAGCTGTTGATGTTTTATTTATTTATTTACTAGCACTCCTTGACCTGTAAAATTGGGAACAGAAGGCAGGGCTTTATCAGGGAAGAATCTTCTGCTTTGAAATTTTTCTTCTTTAGTTCTGTCAGACCTGCTTTCAAAAATCACCTGTTCAAAGTTTTAAGCCTGCTGGCAAGGAGAGGGTGATTGTAGACGTGGAGGGAATCAATCTTACTTCGTTGATTTTGTCATTTATTTGTAGTAGCTCCTAGAAGCCCCTAAAGAAGATTGGGGCCCCATTGTACTAGGCAAAGTACGAGACAGTCCCTACCTGGAAGAATTTGCAGTTTAAATAAGCAAGACAGACAAAGGGTGAGAGAAGCAACACAGGCACAGAGAGGAGAAGTGACTTACCCAAGGTCACACAGCAGGGATTAGAACCCAGGTTCACTGGCTCTCAATCCAATTCCCTGTCTACTGGATCACACTGGTTCTCTGAAATAGACTATCAGAACAGAATTCATTTTTGCTTGATATTGTCAATAAGGATTATATATTTTTATTTTTGCACAGGACCTGAGATATTGCTGGATGGAACTGTTCTAAGGGCCAAATCCTCACCCTCCATTATATGGGAGTAAGCATTGTATGGGGGTGGGGGGAGTTGCAACAGCCTGGCTGTTCTTAATGAATAGTAAGGCCAGCACTGAAGGACTCTGCAGGAGTGCTTTCTGGATTAAAGGGATCACGGCTCAATCAAATAAGCTGCCCACCCCTAGTTGGCCCTCTGTGGATCCCACTTTTCTTCCTCTTCTGCATAGAAACTGCAGAGTTAGCTGCAAAACTGTGACTGAAGCGAGCCCTACAGAGGTGTGCAGCCCTGTGAGAGAGAGGTCTAGAAGCTGAATTAGAGCCCTTCAAAAAAAGTGGCTTTCTTGATTGTGGGACCCCATATTGTGTGGGCCTGTACTCTATTTCAGACCTACCGGGTGAGCTGGATCTGTAGGATTGCAGTGCCAACTGATCCCTTGATTTAACCCCCCAGGTGTGACTGAACTGAGAAGAGTCTGACTCCCCTCTCCCTCCCCCAAAGACAACAGACAGTCACATTCTTCCCATCTGTCTCCCTCTACATGGAAGCAGGCAGCCTGAGTAGACATAGAGCTTTTCTCCAGTGTCACTTTCTTGGAGTTTCCCCACTGAGGTTTTGATGAATGGTCCACAGGTCTGGAGCAGGCCAGGCTGTAGAAATCTGACAAACGGGCTCAGGATTTGTCCAGGCTCAAAATTTGGCCCCGTACATTGAAAATTAATAACTTCTTCATGGAAAGGTCGTTCTGCTTTTCACTGGGGAGTGTGACCTTTCGCCGGAATTTCTAAGCCAATCTATAGATTTCTACAGCAAGGATATAATTCTCTATTTAATTTTTTAGCGTGGTAAACATTCTAAAGAAAGGATAGTATTCTCTTTTACATTCTCTATACCCTTACTGTCAGATGTACTGAACACCCATATCTCCCGTCAAGGCCATTGGGAACTGAGTGCTCAGCAACTCAGAAAATCAAGCCATATACATTTTAAGAGTAATTTCTATAGATCCCTACTGAATTTCTATAGAACTGTACTGGATTGCGTATTCAATTTATATGTATTTTCCATAAAGTATCTACCAGGTGGAATAGATTTCTAAGCAGTTTAGTGCAAGAATTGTCCTTTTGTTCTGTTTGTGAAACACCTAGCACCTGAGTCTTTAGTCTATTATGGGGGCTCCTAGGTATCCACTAATAATAATTCAAAATAAAGTATGAAAAATTCTGGGCAACACACCATTATGTGTATCTGTATACAGTTTGGTAGAGGGAGGGAGGAGGATTGATGTACAAGTCCACAACAATTCACCCTAAAGCAGTATGTAGAAGCAAGTACATATTCTTGCCCAAATGCAGTTGGAGGTACAGCTATACTTACAGGACACAGCTAATGATGGCTATGGTTTTTCACGACACTACTTTGGCATGCTTCAGCATGACCTTGTCAAAGTTAAAAGCTCATAAAATTCCTATTTACTTTTTATGGCATTACGATTCTGCATAACAGTGCTTAAAACAAAAACACAGTATAATTATTCTGTCGATCAAGCGGCTAAGAAAGACATTTTCCACCAGCTTTGCATCTAGCAAGCTGTAAATAATTTATAAAACTAGAAGTCATGACTAAGTGGAGGTGTTTGGGGGCTAGTTAAGCACTTGTCATAGCTCTGTGGTTTAAGCAACCCCACTCACAAAGCGCTGGTTGTTTACTTTTATCCTGGGAGCGTAAAAATGGTCGTTTGTTCTTGTCGTATTGCTGTGCATGCACCTAATAAAAATATCAAGCTGTCAATAGAACTATGAACAGGTGTACAGTGTATGTAGTAATGATGTTTAATTCATTTGAATTTCCAGCCCATTTAGCTTCATCCAACAAACAACAAAAATATTTTCTTCATTACCTCCAATTAATGTAAATGTCAACTGTGTTGAATATATTATCAAACAGATAATACAGCATATTGATTAATTTGTGGAATATTTTGCATTAAAGTGACTTTTTGTTTTAAAGTATAATCAAGACCAGTCACAGCTCTATATGGAGATCAGACTATTTTCTGATTACATCCATTTCCATCTCTGGTAAACAAGTTTCCTTAAAGTTTCTGAGTTTACCCCTTTTTATGTCTAGGCTATTAACAATTTTAATAATAGATATTTTATTAATTTTTAAACACAAAGATTGATCAGCTCTGTACAATCTGTCCCTGGTATATACATCAAGTAACAATTCAAGCACCTTGATGTTTTCTTAACCTCTTTTAAAAGAGTTGCTCATATGTCAGAGGATTGTAACATCCTGTGACGATCCTGAAGGGTGACAGGGTTATGAGAAACCTCACCACTACCTTTCCTTAGCGTGAAATAGTCTTGTCTGTGCCTTCTGTGGACCAGTTCTCTGAAATCACCAGCCTCTGCCATCAAAAGCACTGACTTCCAGGCCTCCACAGACCTTGTTCAATGATAGGACTCAGAGGTTGGTATGTCCCTTGGAGCATTCCATAAAGGCCTGTTGTAATACAGTAGCTTGTATGATTCATCTCAGGACCATGACTTTGCTTAACACCACAGCCATATATGAACAAATACATGTATATTTAGTGAAAACAAGATTATCAAAAAATCAAGATTCAAGTAGTAGTGAGTAAGTAAATGAGGCTCAGCACACTACAGCAACACACATTACTGTAACTCAGTGTTAATATGCTCCTTCAAGGCATACCCCAGCCAAATAGCCCCATTTGGGCTCCTCTTATAGCCTTGTGTTCATAATGCACAGCACAATACTGAACAGCAGTGCGGGATCCATGCTTTCTGAGAGAGATGGTTGGGTTGCAGATTACCAGGGCAGAAAAGCGGCTAGCAATCTGGTAGGATGCCCATGGAATGGTGGGATTTGAGAAACCTTCATCATGTGACACTATACCTGCTCCATGAGGTATTTCAACCCTTCCCAAAGCACCCTGTGGCCAGTTGCACAGCAGGATAGCTACCCACAGTGCACTGATCTCTGTATCGATGCAAGAGCTGCTATTGTGGATGCACTCTGCTGACACTAGGGAGCATAGTGTAGACATGCAACAACGATTTAATTACAGTGGTGGCTGTATGTCGGCATAACTTGTGTCAACAAAACTCTGTAGTGTAGACAAGGCCTAAGTGTCCGTTATCTGCCTGCACTCCAGGTAAAGCAAGTGTGGTCAGTGTCCAGTGTAGCTGTACTGAGTGGTGGAGGCAGTAGTTAATTCTGCTTGGTAGAGGTGTGTTTATGAGATCTGTCTATTACTTTGAGGTGTGTGACAGAGTTGTGATTGTGATATGAGGAGATCTATGTTTTCCACCCCTCTCGTGTGTGAGGAAAGGGAAGAGCTGCATGTATACTTAGGCTTCAGGATGCAGTATGAAACATTTCTGTAAAGTGTTGTGTGTGGTATGCCAGTAGCAGGGTATGGGCTTGTATTACCAAGGATATTGTCAGCAGTGAGGTGGAATATGAGTGGATTCTAATGCTTTAAGTGAAAGTGTAGGTTGGGATGAGTTTGGGCTGGTCTACACTACGGGAGCGTATCGATCTAAGATACGCAACTTCAGCTACGTGAATAGCATAGCTGAAGTCGAAGTATCTTAGATCGATTTACCTCGGGTCCTCACGGCACAGGATCGACAGCCACGGCTCCCCCGTCGACTCCACTACTGCCTCTCACTCTGGTGGAGTTCCGGAGTCGACGGGGAGCGCATTCGGGGATCAATTTATCGCGTCTAGACGAGACGCGATAAATCGATCCCCGATAGATCGATTACTACCCGCTGATCCAGCGGGTAGTGAAGACGTACCCTTAGTGTAAGCGAGTTGAAAAGGCCGTGAAGTGGTTCTTAAATTGTACAGGTGGTATTCTGTATAAAGCGTTGGCTAAGTGTCTGAGTGTATTCCAGGATCTGGAACCTCCCAAATCTTATAGCACCAAGGGCATACTGAGACATTGCTCAAAAAGCAACCTTTATTAAAGGACAACAACAACAAAGACATGTTAGAAGGAATCCTGTGGATGAGAGTGAATGGGTTTGTAAGATGAGGTAAAGGGTTTATATGCTCCAGCAATTGTGGGTTTAACAGAGCAAAGATGTGTATGTTAGAGGGACACATTGGGGCATTGAAGGAGGAGGACAGAGTTGAGGTTGAACAACTCAACATTTTTCAATGGGATGACATACCTCCAAGCAATTTTAACTCTGCTTTAACATAGTTTTTGTCATTGAATAGACATACACTGAAAATATACAAAATAATTAAGCAAGTGCATGTCAGTTAGTAACTAGGCGAGAAGACTGATTAAAAAGATTCCAAGTCTCTGTTTCTAACTCTTCCCTTAGCTCATTTGTGACCTACAGGAAGTCTATTAACCCCCTTTGCCTGAATCTGCCCAAATATAAAATGGGTGTAAATAATTCTTACCTATTTCACAAGGCAGTCATGTGGCTTAATTCATTGGGGTTAGTAAAAACATTTTGAGATTCACCAAAATAAAGCACTTTAAGAGCTCAATTCCACACCCATGGAAATCAATAGACGTTTTATTGATTTGAACTGGGAGCAGGATCAAGTTCAGAATCTGCCCAAATTTTTCATACCTGGATACTTAAAGTTAGACTTTTTATTCCCATATTCAAGCACCTAAACAGAAGTGGATTGATTTTTTTTTACATGTCACTAATTGTCACTCCTAATGAAAGCAGTGAATTAAACCGCACACACCTGGTTTGCCATTTGGTAACCCACAGTGCTACTGCAGTACCTTTTCTCAATGTGTAACAGCTTGAAGCTCTGAACTCCAAATTCTGCCTTTCCACCTAATATGTATTCTTTATTGCAAGAGTGATCATGCCTCTTAGGTTCAGAATTAACATTGGACAAGAAAATTAGCAAACTCTCCCAGAACTGAGCTAGCAACAAACCTCACTGACGCCAACCAAGCTTAAGAGCCAAAGATATAGTAACTTGAAGAGCAAGATTACTCCATCACTGTGATTTCAGATTAAATGGAATTAAAGTTGGCTTGTGCTAGGCTAGGCTTCTATATGTCACTGAGAAGACACCAGGATAGCATGGTTTGAACAACAAAGCACTAATACCAGCACTATCAAGAAGATGATTCAATGATACATGCTGAGTACTCAGCACTTTCAAAAATTTGGTGCCAAATTTAGGTGCCTATATATGTATTTAGGAGCCATTTTAAATATCTTGGGCACAGATTTTTCCTTGCCAGATTTAGACACAACCTGAGAAGTTAGGAATTATAGTATTGAATATGCACAGACAGTAGCTTCAGACGTGCAAATCTTTCTCATCATAAACAGCACACATTGGGGGGGAAATGTGGACAATATCATCATCATCACATGTCTCCATATTGCTACAGAAGGCATCATTGGCTGGTAGTGTCACACATAGTCTTCCAAGGCTGGTTTGTTTGATTTTTGTTTTGTTTTTAAGTGCGTGAACAAATCTTCATTTTTGTGAAGACTTACTGTGTTGCTGCTATTGTTGTTATGCAAGGTTCTGCATACAGGCACTGGGCCTTGGAGAGGGTGCTGTGTGAGTAGCACGAGAGTTTGCTCTCTGCCTTAGTCTATGAATAGAGTTCATTCTTGAGACAGAATTGCTCTTTGGGAACTGGGCATTGGTGTTAGGTAGAAGTTCCTGGCAGAAGAGATCATCTCTATTCTAAGACTGGTTTATACATGTAAGTAAAACAAATTACACTTAGAATATACCCAGACTCCATATCACACATTTCTCCTTCACTAAGAAACTGATCTGCAAGGCCATGCACATCTTCTACTGCTCTGCTGAGGGCAGACACTGCTGTCAGAACAGAGCACTGATTTTGGAAGAAAGGTCATCTGTATTTTGTGTGTCATGTCTTATATGCCCATGCAAATACTGAGATTCTGTACCTCTGAGAATTGGGAAACCTACAGAGCTGTGAGTAGGGGAGGCATCTCAGTAGTTCTGAGCCACTAGTATTTTAAGTCTTTGCCCATGGTAATTGGCTGATGATGTTCTGTTTCATCCTGGTGATCCTCACCACAGCCCTCCTCCCCGGCATTCTTGGGTTGTGGGCTCTGTGCTGAGATCTGGTGTCCCACCGCTACCCACTGTTGCAGACCAGAGTTTTGCATGTTGTTGTTTTTTTCACATTACATATTTTGGAATGCTCCCACCTCTATGAGAGAAGATTAAAAGAGAAGCGAGAATGGAATTCTGGAATCATTCCAAATTCTGAAGTGCAACAGGTAGAGCAAGAGACTCTGGGCTGCAAGTGGCCCCACCCCATAGCAGATTAGAGAGCATATGATTGGTGCAGAGAGCAGAAGACCTGAAATTAGCTGGAAGGTCACAGTAGCAACCCTGAACCCCGATTCAGGAAGCGGGATTTAGTGAGGTAAGGAGGAGGGTTTTAATGAGGATGGCCAGCCTTGTACAGCTGATTTAAAAATTATGTACTGATAGGTGGGAGCTTCTGATGTACATATAGAAGAAAAGGTACTAAGATACTTGCCCTACTTGTGGCTATCCTCATGCTTGACATTACCATAGTAGTTAAAAGGGTATCTGTAGCATGACTGCTTAGAATGTCACAGGCAACATGGGAGGATAATGCTGCCCATCTTCTGGAGAACTATCCCATCTCTAGGCTTCTGACCTTTTAAATCTGTTCTTGTCAAACCGACATAAGCTCAAAACAAATTTGAAATAAATAAAATGGTTGGGGCTGAGTTGATTCATCCAATTATCTTTGCTGCATCACAAACACGCAAGGAACCGAATGATGATCCAGCAAGGCATTGACTAGCAGGCAAGACTAACAGCAAGAGCAACAAGGGAGGGATTTGGAAAAGGAATTACAAATGGAAAAATCTGTTAATAAAAAGAGCATGCTTAAAGTTATTCTGTTCTCCTAGCTGAGGTCAGAGAGAGCTGTTTCGTATAGCAAAGCTTTAATGCTTCATGAACACACAGAAAAGTTAATCCCAGGCTGGCTAAAAATGCCAGGTTCATACCATTGAAGAAGGAAATATTATACGGTTTATGGATTTGCAAAATAAAATACAAGAAGAAAATATAAATATGCTCTTGTCATGCAGGCTAACAAATCTTTGGCAGAAGTTTGTAGAAAAATGCTGATAATGGCTGAAACTTACTGTGTTGGAATTTGCAAATACAGGAAAGAAAGGAGCAGGTTGAAGGTGTGGCAAGATTAAGCAGGGTATCTATAGTGTATAATTTCTGAATCCTTAGCAAATTATAGAGTATAATACATTAGGACAGGGCCTCATTATCTGTGTAATACACAGGCAAGGTAATTGTTCTCTAGTTGTAATTAAGGTATAAAAAATTAAAAATAAAGGGCCAAATTCAGAGATGGTGTTAATTGAAGTCAATAGATCTGCATCAGTTTACATACGCAGAGAATCTAGGCCAGTGCATTTTAAGCTGCAATAAGGTGTTTCCTGAAACATCATATAATGGTAAATAAAATATTATTTTGCACTTTGCAGTTTGCACTTATAGTTTTTGGCAAGATAAAGCCAAGAAGGAAGGAGGAGAAAATCTTTGTCCTTGACTCCGCGGTGTTCTATTTTTCACTTTGTTTCACTTGAGTAGTTTCATTTTGTTCCTGCTCAGGTCTAGACTTCTAACATGTATAACTCTTAAAACCTTTACTATATCGGGCACAGCCATTCCAGTCATAGTGAATGCCATCGCTGCTCAGGAGGTGAGGGTGTGAATGCATGTAATCCTACTGCCCTGCAACCCTTTCCTGTCACCAAATCTTGAGGTGCTTCACTAGAATGCATGTTATTTTATGACAGGAAAGCAAAAATGCTTCCATTTTATGGTTGTTCTGAGTCAGTTTTTTAATGTTCTATCCCTTTTATCCACACTGTTCTGTGTCATTCTCTTGGCAGCTGTTCTGCTTTGGGTCTTGCAAGCATCACAAGAGAGTAGTGCTCGCTCGTGCCCATAAGAGGAAAAAATTGGACTTTATAATATTAAATAAAACTTTTATTTTCTCTGCATGTTTTGTGCTATAGTCTAAGTATGTATAAGTTTTTTTTATACACATTAGCAAAGCCAACTATACTTAGGTTTGCCTGGTTTTAGTGCTTTCGGGAAGCCTATAAATGAAGAGTTAATTGAACAACAAAATACGTATCAAGACAGTCCCCAGAACCCCCTTCTTTAGTAATTGTTTCTTCTCTTAAGAGAACATTATCTCACTCACAGATGGTAAGAGTGATGTATTGTGGGAAATCAACTACACTTGGCTTTTTTCCTGGTCTCTGTTTAGTAACTGCAGCATTTAATCCCAGAAGTATTATTTAACTTTGCTCCAGATACCCTTTTAATCAACAGCAATAGACTTCCCAGTTAGAAAGCTCCCTTTAAGGTCCCCAAGCACAATTTTATTTTATTTTAATTTATTTATTTATTTTGCTTAATATTTTGGACATTTATAAACAATGTCTGCCAGAAGTTGTTTCCACACTTTCAAATGAATTCTGAAAAACAACACACAGCAGGATATAAATATCTTCAGAATTCCTCCAATGGGGTAAATGATGGGGAAAGGGAATTATATGAGAGAGATTCCCATATCTAGAGAGGAAGGTATAGTCCTAATTCTAAGGTGCTAGCCCAGGGATCAGCAACCTTTCAGAAGTGGTGTGCCGAGTCTTCATTTATTCACTCTAATTTAAAGTTTCGCGTGCCGGTAATACATTTTAACGTTTTAGAAGGTCTCTTTCTATAAGTCTATAATATATAACTAAACTACTGTTTTATGTAAAGTAAATAAGGTTTTTAAAATGTTTAAGAAGCTTCATTTAAAATTAAATTAAAATGCAGAGCCCCCCGGACCGGTGGCCAGGACCTGGGCAGTGTGAGTGCCACTGAAAATCAGCTTGTGTGCCGCCTTCGGCACGCATGCCATAGGTTGCCTACCCCTGTGCTAGCCTATGGTTTGGCTGTCACAGACTTTTGTGGTCAACAAGTTGCATAGTCTCTCTGTGTGCCTCAGTTCCCCATCTGTAAGACAGTATTTCCCTACCTCATAATGATGTTGTTAAAGATAAACACTTTACAGGTTGTGAGGTACTCACATAAAATAGTAATGGAGGGTCAGAGATATATATCAAGAAAATATCTAGCATATCTGCATTGGATGGGTGAACTTTGTGTATGTCTTAATCTTTCGGTGACTTTTTCATCCACTTTCTGCGGAGCCCTTCTGTTTCATCAGAAATATCACAATGGCTGTTGGAAAGGGGGAAAAGATACCAGTGTCACCTTCACAGTAAATTGTGAGCCAGGTAGGATAAATGTGGCCTTGAATTCTAGCTATATTTTTCACTCACACTTTAACATTTGTAAATGCTTCACTACTACAGAGCAAATGTGTAGGTTGTACAACTAGCATTGTTACCTCATTTTTAAAATTTGTGCCTCATTTCAGGAACCTAAATATGCAGTATTTTCCATTTACTGTAACCTGTTTTCTTGATTATCTTCCCTTAGAAATTAAAATGGCATAACTATGGAGTAGCTTTGTGGTAAAGTATTATGTAGAACAGGGGCAGGCAAACTTTTTGGCCTGAGGGCTGCATCGGGTTTCGTAAATTGTATGGAGGGCCAGTTAGGGGAGGGGGTCATGGCCCGGCCACCACCTCCTATCTGCCCCCCTCCCCCGGAATCCTGTTCCCTGATGCCCCCCACCCCCCAGACCCCTGCCCCATCCACACCCCCTGCTCCCTGTACCCTGACCATCCCCGGAACCCCGGCCCCTGACTGCCCTCTGCCACCTCATCCAACCCGCCCCTCCTTCCTGACTGCCTCCCCAGGACCCCTGCCCCCATTCAACCCCCTGTTCCCCACCGACCGCCCCGACCCCTATCCACACCCCTGCCCCCTGACCACCACCCCTAAGTCCCCTGCCCTCTATCAACCCCCCCTTCCCCCTGCCCCCTTACTGCGCTGCCTGGAGCACCGGTGGCTGGCGGCGCTACAACCGTGCCGCCAGCTGGAGCCAGGCCACGCTGCCGCCGCCACCACAAAGCACAGAGACCGAGTCAGGCCGGGCTCTGCAGCTGCGCTGCCCCAGGAGCTCACAGACATGCCGCCCAGAGCATTGCGCCGGTGGCAGAGCAAGTAAGTTGAGGCTGCAGCGGAGGGGGGACAGCGGGGGAGGGGCTGGGGGCTAGCCTCCCGGGCCAGGAGCTCGGGGGCTGGGCAGGACGGTCCTGCGGGCCGTAGTTTGCCCACCTCTGATGTAGACAGACTTAATGTGGAATAGGGAGTGTAACATAGGTGATCTTTTTTTTCCCCTTTAGATCCTTCATAGTCTTAGTTACTGCTGCTGTCTCCACACCTGCAGAAGCCATTATTAGCCAGAGACGGTTCTTACTTTGATTTGTTTTTACAGTTTATTAATTTAGCTATCAATATTTTTACAGAACTGTTATTTCACATAGAACACTGTTGCATTCATGATTTATCTCTTGATCTTCATTTTTTTTTCATCACCACCTTTGTTCCATTTAACCAACTGCTGTTCTGAAACATGGTTTGCTTTCTACTAAATCTACTTCTTGCTGAAGCAAATTAAATAGTGGACTCTGGTATGCTAGTCTATTAACCTGGAAGATATACAGATACCACAGAGATGTGTGCTGGTACAAACACTTAAGATAGATAGTAGATTTGGTTACAATCCAAAGCAGACATTCATCTCTTGAGTAGCAGAGCCAGAGTTGGGCAAATAGTGTAAAAAAACAAAATTCCATACTTGGTCACGTGAATTTCAGAATAAATTCCTTTTGGCTGCACTTGCTGCCCTGTGGAGTATACCTTTTTTGAACATTCTAGTGACTGAGTTTTGCTCAGACCTGGGAGAAAATGTATCAGCAAATAGTTTATTCATCATGAAATGCAGTTTTGAGTCAGGTGAAACTGCTCAGGAAATCAGGGAGAATATGGTGAATAGTTTTGACTGAAAAACAATGGGGGGAAATTCTGAAAAAGTTGAAATGATTTGTTTTGATATTTTAGAAACAAAACATTTTGACTTTTTAGTTTGTTCTGACATATAGTTTTAGCTAGATTTAACCCCCCCCCCCCCACCGCAAAAATGCGGGGGAGTACACACAGACACCAAAAAAACCCAACATCTTTCCTTCAACCCCAAATCATTTTTTTTATTATTATTTTCACAAGAAAAACTGAAAATTATTCAGGTAAACTAAAAATGGTTTTTCTTCTGTTTGACCGCCGAATAGAAAATCAATTAATTGCCTAGCTCTACATCTGCACATAATTGCTTATGTGAAAGTGATGCGACAAAAGAAAATTTTAACTTAGCATGTTGACAAAAAGCCATATTGATTTTTTTTTCTTGGAACAATGCCTAGGTCAATGCCTGTATTGCCCAAAATGTTTTAAAATTTTCCCAAATTCTCAAATTCATCGTGTCTTCTCTCCCTAAAAATATCAAAGCCTGTTGGCATGCCACAGATTTCCCTATAAAAAAAGCCATGCTCATCCAACCAGGGAACCAGAACAATATCCTGTGACTTGCGTGACTAATTGTATTTAACTCATATAGTCAAGGTGCATTTTTCAAATATACTGACCTATTCTAACACATCTTCTACACCTAGCTTTTCCAGATGTTCTGATTTGTCATCAGTGTCTTATCTGCCTCAGTTTCCATGATGAGTATGAGAGGCAACGTATTTGCTATTATTAACAAATACCTTTTGCACAGTTCCATATTGCAAACGGACAATCCATTTATCAGTGAAGTTAAAGTTTTGTGGAAGAATTATGGGGAAAATTGGCTCTGTTGCTCTTTAGAAAGAACTTCTGTGCATTTACAATCTCCTTGTTTTATTCTCTCCCCCAACCCCCGCTCTGTGCCTTAAAGGCAGTTTGTTTTTTCTCTCACTGTTCCTGTGGAGATGGTTCTCTTCCTTTCTGTTCCTAGGCAATCTGGGCCTCCAGGCTGCAGGGTGCTTTATTTTTGGCCTCTAGCCCAGTGTTTCAGCAAGACTCCTCTTAATGGAGTTGACTCGTCCCTGCACTACCTGCTTTTCTCTTTGCCTTCTCTCTTTCAGCCCAGGCGTCTGTTTTTGTTTTTGTTTTTCCTTTGTGGGAGGAGGGTAAGAAGACAAACCCTTTCCTTTCATTGTGGAGGAATTTCACTTTCTTCTTAGTCATTTGAGCTAGAGCGAGTGAAAGCACAAACATGAGAGTGAGTGTGGTGGTCAGAGCACTTGCCTGAGAGGTGGGTGATGAGGATCCAGTCCCCCACCTCCAATAACTCTGTACTTTCTTATTCACAGTGCAATAGCTTCAACAGGAGAGTCTCAGGGAGCATCACATCAAAGTATTCCATAGCCCCGTGGTTAGAGCACTCACCTGAAAATGGCAGATCCCTGTTCAGATCCCTTCCCCTCCTTGGGCAGAGGCAGACTTAAGCCAGTGGTCTCCCACATTGCAGGCGAGTACTCTAACCACTGAGCTAAAAGTTAAGAGGGAAGTCATCATTGTCGTCACCTCCTTCTTTTCCCCACACCCTCCTTGCTTGTTCCAAAAACGGCATAGATGCCTAACTCTGAGAGGTTTCTCAGCTGACGATCACAAGCAGCTTTCAGCGCTTTTCTGCAGCCTGAACTTAGGAGCCTATCTCCATGAGAAGGGTGGGGCTTAGCACACCCCCCTCTCATTGGCATCTACCATTGCCTAGCTTAGGCAGCTCCCTGCCTAGCACGCTGACTTTTGTGAATCTCAATTTAGGGCACCTATCTCTCCCTGTGTATCATATAGAAGTTTAGGTGCCTTACTCAGGCTTTGTGAATCACACTGATTTTCTAGGTGCCTAAAAGTTAGGTGCTGTGACATTTAGCCTCACAACACCTAACTACTTTTGTTCATCTAGCCCAGGGGTCGGCAACATTCAGCACGCAGCTCGCCAGGGT
>NW_020665189.1:13839124-13873318 GCF_002925995.2 Terrapene triunguis | reverse complement strand
GCTGCAGCCACAGAGCCAGAGACACAGCCCAGGGAGAGCAGATCCTGTGCTGGGAGCAGAGCTGCAGCCACAGAGCCAGGTGTGGTGAGCAACTGTGGCCAGCCAAGGGGGGATTCTGGGCAAAGGGCCCAGCGCAGAAAGACACCCCCAGCCAAGGGTCCTTGCAGGCCAGACTGGGAGGGGGGCTGACGCTGGGAAGAAGGTCCCACTACCCAAAGCCCGGAGGTGTGTGGCCACCATCAGAGCAAGTGTCCAACTCACAGCATCCCTGCCTCACAGCCAGGGCCTGAGAAGAAGGCCTGGAACCTACAAGGAACAGAGTGAACTGCCCTGACATTCCAGAGACACTGTTTGTAACGTTCCCTGCCACAGAGCGGGGTGATGTGTTTTTCTTTAACCTTTCCCATTTTTCCTTATTCTTTTTTTTTTAAAATTAATTGTTGATTAAACAACTTGTATTTGCTTTAAATTGTATGTAATGATCAGTGGGTCAGGGAAGTGCCCAGTGCAAAGAGAGTACCCCAGAGTGGGGACACCCTAGCCCCTGTCCTAGGTGACCACAGCAGGGATGAGGGTTGAGCCCCCCAGGAATTCTGGGCCCAGTCTTGTCGGGGTTACGAGGACTCTGCCAGACAGGAGAGTGGAAGGGGAGTCCTCAAGGGCAGGGAGGCATCTGGGTAAAGGAAGTGGGAGCGAGGACTCAGATCCTTTCCCTTGCCCACTTCACCAAGGTAGTGCAGAAGCCAGGAAAGTTCCCCACAATAGTGGGACCATTCCCCCGCTTACATATATGAAACGGTTTCACCACAGCAATTTGGACCATTGCCTATGGATGATTTCAGATCCAGTTTGTCTAAATCCTCTTATGGCTTTATTGTGCAGGATACATTCATATTTGCCAAACAAGTAATTTAATACGTATAACGTTACATATAGAAATTTGCTTGTCAGTTTGATACATTGCTTACTTTCAGACCAATGACAGCAGCTCTCTTTTATATGGAAATCATTATTTTCACTGAACAACTTCACTAGAAGTGGGGGTTCCACCATGACTGTGGTTTGTTTGCGCACTGCAGAGCATAAAAAATGATTGCAGGTTGCTCCACTAGTTTGTCTCTCTTTGAACGTTGCTACCTGCTACACTGCAGAGGACCCCAAGAGCAGAACTGCTGTAGTTCCACGTAAAGGTGGAAGTTTCTTAAGTAACTTAAGTGTGGGAGCTATCTGAAATAACTCATCCTGGTGAGGTTCTCCTTCCTATTGTAAGCCATATCATTTGGTATAGGACTGCTGTGAGCCCCTCACCCCACTAATCTGGTTCTAGCTCTGTTGCTGAGATCCCATCACCCTTCCCTCATCTTAGAGTTGAGGGGGTTGTGTCCTTGTTGTACCAGTCATTAGGAGCCCCAGCGCCATTCCCCACCTTCTTTAGGAGATGCATTCTCCTTTATCTGTTTCCAATTCTTGTTTATCAGAGAGATGGACCCTCTATCCCTGTCTTTGATTTTCACTTTTTTCCTTACTAGCTGACACTGGGAACATGCAGCCCTTTTTTCCCTCTTTGTGAGTTTCCCAGTTTGTTCATTGCTTAGAACTAATCCACAAATGTTTCACGCAAACAAATTTCTATGGATTGCTTGCAGTTTTGTCTAGATGTATGCTTTATACTTATTGTTACTACTGTGTGAATGGCCACTTCAGTTACAGGGTATTGTGTTTCTATTCCCTGATCAGGTTAATATCATTTTAATTACAGAAGGGAAGTATCATCAGGTCACTGGACATTTAGTTGCTCAAGGAGAGAATGTGAGCATTTTGTGAAGTTAATAGGAACTAGGTAGAGAGGATTAAAGAGCTTTTAAAACTTTTTTTAACCTTCATTTTCAAGGCCTCTCCAGTCAGAAAAGTTACGCTAATGTAATATGATTTTCCAGGTCAGATTTTAAATACATTTTCTTTTGTCACATTCACACAAAATAAAAGTTTGTGTGTGTAGCCACATTGCTCCCTTGCCTGTTTATTTGGATTTATATCAAACCACTGACCGGAGCTTTCATACTGACTCTCCTCACTGGTTGCTACTTCATTAGTGCCCTCAGTTCTGGAGGTTTGGTAAAATAGTCCCTCTTTGTGGTCGCTATGTTGCCATCTCATACACAGTAATTGTTGTATATCTACCAAGAGCATTGATTGAATTTACTGGTGAGGTGCTGTGTGGTCATTAAAGCACACCAAATAGTAAGCATATAGCATTGAATAAAGCAATTCATATGTGATTCTATTTCATATATCAATGGTAATTTTCTGTCCATATTCATTCACCATGGTTAATAGCACATTGTCATGGTAGCACGTGTGTACCTGCATGTGCCAGTTTGGAAGAGTTCAGTCAAAGCACGGGTTGCCAGCTCAAAACTGTGCCCTCCCAGAAGAGGTTGTAAGCCTTTCACAAGTGTAGCTGATAGTCATTGTGATACAAGAATGATACTGTTGGTCTAAGATGAGTGAAGAATACAGGTTACCGGAGAGAAAAAGGGTGCCACAAGGTGTAGGGATGAAGCAGGTAGTTTACCAACGCACACAATAAAGATGTCTTATTTCCTATCAGCCTTTTTGAACCATGGCAACCTGTGACAAACAATGTGTTCATGTACAGTTAGGTTACAGGGAATCTTGTACTCAGATTCCTGTAGTCTGAAAGGTGAAAAAGTTAGACTGTCTATTATGAATTTCTTTAAAAGATGCAATCTTCTTTTAAGGTTATGGGGTTGACTAATAGCACAGTGTCTCATACTGAGAGGTCAAATAATTAGTTTGTGGTAGCAGATGTAACCAGTTTTAACTAAAGAGATCATAGGGAAAGAGTAATTCTTCAGAATAGTTACCACAGGTAGAGGAGAATCCAGTGGGAACCATTCAAAATGATTAAACTGCTTTGGCTACTGAATGTTTCATGAGAGATGACAGGAACTAAACATAAAAAGTGTCTGTCTGTCTATAGCTGTATCTCCATATGTGCTGATATAGAGATAGATACAGATACTGCATATCTATATTCATATTCACCAAAACACTGTTATAATGGAAGTTTTGTTTGCCTTCTGAAAAGGATGTATTAAATAATATATCAAGCTTTGGTTCTTGGGGGGACAGCAATTCCATATCTATCTACCTATCTATCTTATCTATCTGTGTGTACAACTGCACACTAAAAACCTGCTGCTTTTAGGAATAAAATAAAACAAGAAGAAACAACAGCAGGAGAAGCCAAACTGCACTAGTAATATATAAATGTTGCCCTGTTCAGCAGGATTCCCATCCCAGTTTAGATGGAAACCTTGCTGTGCTGCAAAATCTACAGTTTATCTAAAAGCATTGAAGGCTAAGGGCCAGCTCTTCAGCTAATATAAATTGGCCTAGTTCTATTTAAGTCAGTGGAGCTACTCCAGTTTACTCCAGCTGAGGATCTGACCCTAAAAAACAATGAAACTATTAATGTTAGCATAGTAGTCTCAGTGTGATGATCCATGGATGACCTGTGGTGCATGAGTCATTTGCTGGTGGTCTGGGGAGAGCTGGTTGGTCACGTGGTGCTGACTCTCCTCCCTTGTTTTCTGTTTCTCTGTCACATTAAAAGAAACTAGAAATACATTGAAGGCTGGATATTCAGTGTTCACTCAGCACAGCTCAGAAGAGTGTGGGTGGGGGAAAAGGTGGCTCTAAGCTGCCTTTATACTAACCCAGTCCTGGGTTGGCCAAGGATTTAACTGATCCTTTGCATAACTTAGAGCAGTCGAAGACCTAGCCTAAGTTAGGCTTACTGCAGCAGATCCATAGGGACCTGAGGATCAGGTGGAATGCACAATGCTCTATCCTATCCCACTGGCATGCCCCCTTCTTGACTCCCAATATACCCCCTATATGGTCAGAACTAGGACTGAAGATCTGGCCCTAAATACTTTCCAATAATAATACTTTTCCATGTAAGCAATTGCTGTAGATGCCACTTGGATGTTATTCAGCCACCAAAGGGAGGGAAGGTAGTCCGTGCAATCCAGAATGGGGGAGAAGTGATTTTGAGTGTGAGGCGAAGTGTTGTTTGAGACAGTCTTTCCATTGTGGTGATGTCCACTCTAGGAGTCAAATCCAGGCCCAGTTGAGATCAGTGACAAAACTCCCTTTCATTTCAGTGGGGCCAGAATTTTATCCTAAATTTTGAGAAGCACTATCATAACAGATCAAAACCTGTCCAACTATGAACTTAATGCTACATCCCAATTATGTCAGCAGCCTGTACAATTCATCCAGCACTAGTATCGCTACTTGGTAATATTATGAGAATGTAACTAGACACTGCTACAGGGCTTTTAATAATGAGATCCTCTCTTTGCCAGATACTGCCACAGCTGTTTCAAAGATCAGATTCTTTCCTTTCTTTGTTTCCGTCCTGTCCTCCCACTGGTCTTTAAGTAATATGTGCTCCTCTGTCACAACTTCAAATTAAAGCCAGTAAAACAAAGCACACTAGCTCCTGCTCCTGCTGCACTCACTGAACGTGCTGCATTCTGAGGTGTAGAGCAAAAGTGACAATGCTAACTGACTTGGCAGGTTTATCTCAGGCAGGCATGGTTACATGTGGATTTAAATTTTCTTTACTCTGAATCGAGGGTGTATCTGGCCTGGAGGTAGGAGAAGCCAAGTCACGCAGAAATTTCCAGCCACTTGGTCTATTTGATATATTTATAGAGAGTATTAAAATAAAATACATTTTGAAAGAAACAATTATTAGACTGTTGTGAGCTTCAGCTGCCTTTCTGGATATATGGAAAAGCATGACTCTCCAGTGGGCAAGGCCACACATCTTCCCTGTTTGTTAATCCAAACAGGGTTAGCTTGTTTGACAATCACGCTTCTTCATTGCATTGTTTCCAGAATATAAGATATTTTGAGTTCATGGTTTTTAAAGAAACTAACCAGATGCATGCATAATAATAAGCATATCTTAGTACGATTGGTCACTGTTACTCTGAATGGTATTGTACTGCACAAGTGGTGTCTTTGTAGTTTGCTGTTTAAAAGATGGAGATTTCTTTTTTCCTTCTTTCTGATTTGTATAGCATAGAAAGATTAAGAAGCCAGCACAAATAAAGGGGATATGACATGGCTTAGAACTCAATGAATGTATTAAAGAGTTCCTGAATCAAACTTTTATAAAATAGTGATATACATTTTAGATACTTAAGAGGATAAGTACCTACTGAGAATCTAGTATAAGGTTGATTGAGGAAGTAAATCTACTTTTTGAATGCCTACAAAGAAAAATCAAATGAGAAATTCAGTATCAAAAACATCAAAGACAATAATGCAGTTGCTTTCATCTCCCACGCATTCCAGCACTTCAAAGAAAAGGAAAATGCCTGCCCTTCCTCACTACCCCCGAAGGAGGATGATCCTATAGCTGAAGATAAGTCTCCATTTCTTCAAGAGAGCAGGCAAAATATAAATAAATAAAAAAATGTATAGAAAAAAGTAATGATACAATATTTTTCTTTCGCTAACATAATATCGGTATCATTGGACATTGCCTGCACCAAAAAATCCTATTTGCTTAATAAGATGTGGCAGGTTAGTACGCATCCCTTGAAATCTGCTACCCATCCAGAAATTTCAATTTCATCTGTTAAAATAGTTTAGAACTTCTTAGAATAGAGACTTTTCCAACTAAAGTAACATTTTCCACATGGGCTGCCACTTTCAGGAGAAGAGGGCTGGTTATATCCACCCCTTATAGAGAAACAGATGTGCACACACCTTAGACTTTCTCTACCATTAACACTATTTATTTTGTGAAAGATGACATTAGGTTTCATGATGTGCTGAAGTCTGACCTTGTTTTATAAGTATTGCAAGTGACCTTTGGGTTTGAGGGCCCTGCTCAGCAACTCTCAGACCAGACCAGTCTCCCACTCTGGCAATGTGAATGGAGTGGGAGGCAATTCAATGCCCTTCATAAGCAGTTTGTGACCCTGCTTTTGCTGGGAGCCCAGCACATTTTAAGGCTGGCCGAGCTATAGAGAATCATAAGTGTGCTGGTTCCAAGAGTTTAAGCAACTCTGTGTAGTCATTGGGAGTCTGGCCTTAAAACAACGTCCAAAAATAAACAGAAATAAATATCAGGGCATTTCCATCATACACTCACGTTAGCAAACTTGCATTTTCAGGCAAAAGCTTTTGCTAAAGACCTGCAGAAGCCAGACACGTGAAAATATCATAATTTTTATTTCTCTGAGAACAGTTTTTAAATGGTGGTTGAAATGAGAATAAATCCAGTTTTGACTTTCCCTCCATGCTGCTTTAGCTCAGTTTCAAAGCTATCATTGATCAGGAAGCTTGACAGCTACAGTGTTTGCAAATCCTCACCAATGAGCAGTAACAAGATTTAAAAGTGAAATCTTTCAACAGAGAGCCAGTGCACTCACTCTGCTGCCTTATCTAGTTGGGTTATTTAGCCAGCTGTAAACTAGTTCCTTTTCATTTTCACATTTCAGTGCCATAACACACATTGGAAAAGGGACAGGGAGTAGTCTGATAGTTGAAGTCACTATAATTTGAAATAATTGACTATACTCTCACATCATAGTTCTTGGAATATCAACCAGATGGAAAGACATTCATAACATTAAACAAATTAAGCACATCACTGCTAAAATGAGAGTTTGCCCAAAGGAGCATTGCTGTTTGGAAGTAGCTGTGAAAGAGAAATGTTGCCTCTACTGCAGTGTGGCTCCACGTTTTGCACTATACTGAACATAGGGGAAACATAATGGCTAGAGAAACTTTTATTTCAATGGACTCAAGATAAAAATTGAACCCTATATAGGGGTTTTAGTTTGGTTGTTCGAACAGTGCATCAAAAAATGGGGAATTTTCAAGACTGAATGGTAGTACTAATCATGAATTTAAAAATAATAGATTTTTCTGTGTTATGTTTGTCTCTGATATATTTTTGTATTTTGACAATGAAAAGTGTACATTAAGTACTGTCATTGAGAGAGACTCTGAATTTAGGATCCAGGAAAGTCCTGACACCTGCAAACATGGAAGTATATACCTGCTTGTGGTATCATCTCACAAAAATACAGAGCAGTTTACAGAGTAGTATTTTCCCAGACCCATTATATTATGCTGACAATGATTTTGTTAGTCACTCAAGAACTATAAGGATGGCTGTTGTATAAATGCATAGGCAAATAAATATATCTGATATTGGAGTAAGTGAACCATGATGACTAGCTGTCACCGCAACATTGTTTCAGTAAGTACTGATACCCTCCTGCAGTAGTGGAGGAGCAGGCAGTAGCATACTTTGATCCAGTATGTACTATGATTGGTTTTGGTTTTTAGAATAGTGAGGAAAATCTACTAAAAGTATCCTGATTCAAATACACCACTGTTTGCTTCCCACTAGCATGCTGCCAGTGGGATTTCAAGCACTGCCCAGAAAGGACAATCAGCAGTACTGGGTTTATCTGGATTCAGTTACAGTCCATGGAGCTAATTCTAATCTCAAATACACAGTTGAAAATCTACAATAACTCCATTAGACTCTGTTCAGATGCTCCAGACTTGCACCAGTATGTTTGAGGTCATAATCTATCTTTTGATATGGAAACTGTTTGTCTGCATAGTAGTCAAATATGCTTAGCAGGGTTGTTCCATGAGTTTGGACCCATTTGGACACTAAGAATGACAAAGATATGAATAAATGTGTAAGCAATGGGAGCTAAAATGAAGCCTGTTTGTAATGGCTAAATCCATAATATAGCTATATCTGTATTATCTATATAGATATTACTTTTTAGGTAGTTTGACTCAGATGGCTTGGCATAGAAAGAGCACTTTCATAGATTTCTGAAATAAATCTGAAACATGTTCTTTATATTCTTAGTTACAGATTAATATTTTTAAAGTATTTCATACATGCAACACTGGACTTTTGCTTCCTGCCTCTTCCGTATTGATTCGGGGGTCAGTTTTCTCAGTTCAGGAATGAGCTTTAGAACAGAGACTTTCATCTCAATGTAGGAAATATATGGGCCATCAATGCTTGTTTGTCCAGTGCCTTTTATTATAAATAATTAGAAAAAATTGGAGTGGATTCTCCCCACACTCCTCCCAACTCCTAGTTGCTGAATTCTATTATTGCTTGGTATACTGATTTTCCTATGCATGATATATCTGGATGTGTTTCTGATACATAATAATGTAGTTACAGTGTGGGCCCTATGTGTCTGGAGCCATTTGATGACTATCCGCCATCTCTAACCTCTCTATTTTGACCTTCTCCCACCACCCAAACAAAAAAATTCAAATTTTATCAACTTCTGTGGCAGAGACGTGCAAAATCTGTCACCCATCAAGCATCTTCCTTCAAAATTTGAACAATCCAAATTTGGTGATCCTCTCGTCAAATGTAAGCATAAGACACAAAACTATGATACACCTCTACCTTGATATAACGCTGTCCTTGGGAGCCAAAAAATCTTACCACATTATAGGTGAAACCGCGTTATATCGAACTTGCTTTGATCCGCCGGAGTGCGCAGCCCCGCCCCCCCGGAGCACTGCTTTACCGCGTTATATCAGAATTCGTGTTATATCGGGTCGCGTTATATCGGGGTAGAGGTGTAATTACTTTGACCCAGATTGTCCCCTGTGAATATACATGTGTGTTTGAATACACTTCCATCCCCACCTCTGCCAGAAAGGGGGACTCTACCATGAGGAGAGGCTGAGGGAACTGGGATTATTTAGTCTTCAGAAGAGAAGAATGAGGAGGGATTTGATAGCTGCTTTCAACTACCTGAAAGGGGGTTCCAAAGAGGTTGGATCTGGACTGTTCTCAGTGGTACCAGATGACAGAACAAGGAGTAATGGTCTCAAGTTGCAGTGGGGAAGGTTTAGGTTGGATATTAGGAAAAGCTTTTTCACTAGGAGGGTGGTAAAGCATTGGAATGGGTTACCTAGGGAGGTGGTGGAATCTCCTTCCTTAGAGGTTTTTAAGGTCAGGCTTGACAAAGCCCTGTCTGGGATGATTTAGTTGGGAATTGGTCCTGCTTTGAGCAGGGGGTTGGACTAGATGACCTCCTGAGGTCTCTTCTAACCCTGATATTCTATGATTCTGCGTGCCCCTCAGAGAATCTACCGGAGGACAATGATTGAAACTGGGCAGGTGGATGAAGACAGATTTGGTAAGACGGATTGGGAGTCCCTTAACCCTCTAGAGATTCCTCTCTACTCATCTCCCCCCCAAAAAGATTATACAACTAAGGCAATATTATCTTTTCCATGGGACTTCTTCTCTCCCATAGCCCCTGAGCTTAAATCCTGGAGGCACCTTAGTAATGAGGACCAAGGGAGCTGGGACAACAGTTGCTCTGTGTGGATGGCCCTGGCGTTCCAAGAACACCTGGGAACCTGCAAGGTTTGGGGGCAAGCAAATGTTTGGCACTTGGTGTTCAATCAGCACGTGTACAGAGAAGTATCTGCACAAGACAGGCAAATGTGCATAGTCCTCAGCAATGTTACTAAATCTGTGCTCCCTTACTGAACCTAGAACTGGTGTGATGAATGGAAAGGGAAGAGGTAAGGCATTGACAGGACATAGATGCTTGATTGCTGTTTTGTGAAAGCAAATCCTGTGCAGAAAAGCTATTTTTGGACATAGATGAATGTTACCCCTAATGCCAAACATGAGCAGTGGTTCATATGAGTGTTTTCAGAAGCTGCACTTACACGAAATTGACAGCAGAAGCAGTCATGAGGATATGAGATTTTTCTTTTCCCTTTGTTTTTGAAATACTATTTGCAAATATAATCTGATATCATTTTGTATCTTAACATATGGTATATGAAATAAAACTACTGAACTCTCTGTATAAGGCTCAAATTCTTTGATTTTAACTCATTTATGTGCTGACCTTTATGGATAGATAAACTGGTAATGTCATAGGCCTTACTTACAGCATGCTTTCTATTGAGCTTTCTGCTGCTCTGTTTATTGCAATGCACACAGGGACATACAATATACGCCTTTAAGCTACCAGCACAACTCCCATTGATATGAATGGAAGTTGTATGCATGAAATGAGTAGATAAGTTCACATAATGCTCAAGATACATTTGTGTGGTGCAGAGTTTTTCAGCCTTAACTTTGAATTTCGTTCTTCTGAGTTTGTCACAACTACTACATTATTTAAACATCATTTTATGTCTGCGAATATTAAGTTGAGTTGCTTTGGCCATTTAGTAATGCAAAATAGATGAAACCCTTTAAGGATTTGCTAGCTGGCACAAAAGCTCTTATTGTAAAAAGTTAATCTCTTGAAAATGTTATACTATTGACAATGTTGCTTGCAATAATTAAGAAATTTAAATGAGTCATTCATAAAGCTGTATCAACTGGGTATTATGGTTTCATATGAAATAACAATTTCAAATATTAAATGTTCATATTGTAGGATGAAAAAGTGCTTTGTGTCTTAAAGGAAGCTTATCTTCTAGTGGAATTAGCTCGGAACAACAGGCACGGAATCCTGTGTCTGGTTCCTCATTATATGCAGAGGATTGGGATTTCCTCCCCCTCATTGAAGGGTACAGAGTATATACTAAACTCTTCTGTTTCTCTAGGACCCTTCTGCATAGTCAGCTCATAGTCAGCAATCTCTTTAGCTATGTAGCGACTGAAATCACAACATTAGCGACTCCAACAGCATTAGTGATTTTTGTTTGAAATGCTGTGCACTGTAGGCCAAACCTGGATCTAGATGAAGTAAATAGCAAAACCCCATTGATTTCAATTTGTCCATAGCATCAGTGGGTGTTTTGCCATTGACTACAATGAGACCAGCACTTGGCCCTTAATGATTTTTATCTTTTGCTTTTGCTAAAAATTCTACATTTATATTATTTGATTTAGTTTTACAGATCCATACGTGCTTCTGATTAGTTTAGGGTGGGAGGACAAGGGCAGTTGAGATAAAAGTTACAACTGTTTACAAATGTGGGGATTACCATTTTACCATGAAAATCCTCCTTTGATTTTTTTTAATCAATGTAATATTAAAATCCAATTTTAAAAACAAAAAATTTGAGTGAGATGATATATAAAGTAAAAAGCTAATCAGATGACTGCACCTTGTTGTAACCTATTTCTTTCCCTTATCCCAGCTGTTTCCTCCATCTAATTTCTTCCATCCCAAGTTTAGTGCAAATGTAGGTCCTAATCCTGCAAACACTTAATACCAGCCATAGTGCTTGTTACCATAAATTGTCCCATTGAATATAATGGTATTACTTAGCTAGATAAAGGTACTCATGTGTATGTGCTTTGCAGGATCAAGACCTTAGATCATGACTGAATTCCTCTGGACAGGGACCATGGGACAAAATCCTCACTGGTTTTAGCAAATACCATTCCAATGGCTCCATCCCATACCATCTGCAGACACCAAAGATTAATTTGACCCCCCGCCTTTTGTCTATAAATTGCCACACTGAGTTATGGAGCACTGTAACCAATCGCATTGTAAATTTTTCAACAAGAGATCAAATCAGATCATCGAGGTCAGGAAGGGGCTTTCATCAACTAACTTTAACAAAATCCATTTTCAAGCTGGTATTAGTGATGCCATAAGATGCCTTTTCCTCTCCATGGCCAGATCTCGTACATCAGAAGTCTGATTAAGCTAATTCACTGGGAAAGAGGTCTGTATGTTGATATTCAGATCTTTATTTAAATGAGCATGTACATTAACTCAATGTTTCTCACAGGTCACCTATGTATATACTGTATTTTTGTTGTGTGCTCTTAACACAATCCGGCTCTTGTCTGTGACTGGGGCTTCTAGGTGCTATGGTAATACAAATAATAAAAATAATGGGATACATATTCAGTGAGGGTGAGCATGGCCAAACTTTGGGTGTAGAGAAACTCTGTAGAGAAATTTTTAATGGAGACTTAATAGAACAAATCAAGCCTGAGTCGACGATGTGACAGTTATCACTCCCTTTTTGTTGGTAGCTGTAGGGAGCACGTCTCTCCTACAGTTCACTCTAAGACCTGGTCTTATAGGTTTATAAACAGTGTCTCAGGCTATGTCTGTGTAATGCACACACTTCCTGGGTGTGCTGTTGTGTCCCATCTAGTGGCACCGAGACCACTTAGAGAGAGAGAGAGAGATTAATGAGTTTGCTCTAGCCTTAGTTAACAGCCAGGCTTTTAGCTCATGCGGTAGAGGCTCATGCACTAAGCTCCAGAGATCCCCAGTTCGATCCTGCCCTCTGATGACTGGGGTCTGTCAGCATTATATCTGCACTGTAATGAAAAACCTGGCCTGTGCCAGTTGCAGGTTTTTAATTGCAGTATATTATAGACATACCCTCAGTGATAAATAGGCTGATGAACTGAGATGCTTTAAGGACAGGTTCTGTTGAAGCATCTGCTGTTTGATCAAAACAGTTTTATCCAGGTCTAGTTTAGGTCCAGTCTCAGCCAGCAGAAAACTCCTGATCTGACAATATTTGAATATATCCAAATTAGGGCTTTTGCAATTCTTTTGTAGTTCTTGGAGTATGTGCAGTCTTCTTAATTAGGTAGAAAACTGCAAGTACTTACAATGTCCAGGCTGCACATATGTTTGTTAAATCATATTTGGATGACTTTTCTTTAGTTAACATAATTAATGTCAAGTCAGAGTTTTCATTAACTCAGAATTTAATTGCTCTGTTTTATTTTATTCTGTCTTAATTACGCTATAACTTAAAAAAACCACAAACCTTTTGAAGTTCACACTTCTTTAATCTTTATTATTACTTGGAATCCTATAAAACAATATATTGTCATATATTAAATAATCAAACTTGGCACAGCATCATATTAGAAAATGGCTGGAGTGTCACATGGACAGAAAAGGTTAGCAATAATAACTAGGAAAATCTGGAAACAGTTTCTTTAATGTTGGCATAACAGGATCAGGTGTTAAGACCATAGATTTTACTGTATTCCCACATAACTAAGAAGGTTAGGCACTTGGTCACTTCTCCACAGAAAGATTAAGAATTACGCAGTTAGATGTAAAAGTAAAATATTTTTAAACTCATCAGCTATAGACAGAGGCCTAACGAAACAAATTTAATGGAGAATTAATTGAAGTGGGTATATTTTTATTAAGAAAATCTTTGCAAATGAGAGCTTGAAATAATGCATTTTTGACTATCCAGTAAATTTTTTCACTCCAATTTTAGAGCCCAATCCTACAAACTCTTGTGTGTGTAGTACAGGAATCGGCAACCTTTGGCACGTGGCCCATCAGGGAAATCCGCTGGCAGGCCGGGATGGTTTGTTTACCTGCAGCATCCGCAGGTTCGACCGATCGCAGCTCCCACTGGCCATGGTTAGCCGTTCCATGCCAATGGGGGCTGCGGGAAGCGGCGTGGGCCAAGGGATGTGCTGGCTGCCGCTTCCCGCGGCCCCCATTGGCCTGGAACGGCGGACCGCAGCCAGTGGGAGCTCCGATCGGCTGAACCTGCAGCCGCTGCAGGTAAACAAACCGTCCCGGCCCATCAGCAGATTTCCCTGACGGGCCACGTGCCAAAGGTTGCCAATCCCTGGTGTAGCCTTTACTCAGTCAAGATGTCTCTTACAGGACTCAGCCCATAATTTTTCAATCAAACCCTATAGTGTAGCTTCCCAGCAATATATAGCACAGTTTCTTCTCAATGCGTTGATCACGTTAGTCAAACCAAATATCCGCAATGTTTTATGGTTTTTTTCCATAGCTGAATATTAAAGCTAATCTTTGTTTGTTTGTTTTAAAAGTGACATGCTTCCCATTTAGAATAATGGGCTACATCCTCTGCCCCTGAATGAATGGCTGTGAGAAAATATTTAAATATGTATTTAGTTATTACATCTAAAAAATTACATTATTGCCAAGCGTTAAGCAATTATCGTGTCTGGGGAATTGAGGTCTACAAACACATTTCTCCATTCATTTGTGATTTCACTTGATATTATATGCATTGAAGCATGAATTAAAATAGGTGACAAATATTCGCAACATTAGTATAGTTTGTTAATGGACAGAAGCAAATGGACTGATCACTTGATATTTTTAATTATCTGTTTAATTTTAATGAATGAATGTGGTGCTCATGAAAGTGAAAGACTAATAGCACTAGCTTGAGTCAGATGTAGGACTATATTCTGCTCTTGCATCTGCAGTGCAGCTCTCTTGCATATACTTAACTCAACGTCAACAGCCATGTGTGCAAGATAATAGGTATTCTGTGGGTAGACTAGGCAATAGAGATATGCACTATGGATGAGAGAAGTAAAGCATGGATCTGAAAGGAGACTTTTTTCCCATAGTGTGGGCATGGACAGTGCAAGTTTTCCCATACTGTTTTGACAATACGTCTCCTTCCTGACGTGTAGCACTCTTGTTATTCTGGTCTTGTCCTTCTATAGAACAAAGACTTCTTACTAAACCAAATAATTTGTGATGTGACTAAATAAGGATTTATGGATCATCAAATTCATTTACATTTGCAACTTCAATTCTTATCTGGAACTTACTGATTTCTTGTTAGAAGATAGCACAGGATTGGTTACAGCACATGTACCAGAAGCAGGAGATCTGGGTTCCATTCCCAGTTGGGCCATAGATTTCCTTTATGGCCTGGGTCTTCAGGTGTTGGTCAAAACTTAGAAAATAGCTCTGGCGTCTCATTTTCAAAAATACTCAACCACCATTTAGGCAGCTTAGTAGGGGACAGATTTTTCACAAATGCTCAGTAACCAGCAGCTCCCAATGTGAGATTTATGGTAGGATTTTCCTGAACTGCTCAATGCCCTATGTGACCATTCATTTTGGTGTCTGAATGGGTTCTGAGTTCTCTTGAAAATCTGAGCCTTAACTTCTTTGTGCATCAATTTCCCTATATGTAAAACAGGGATAATATTTATCTCATTGGCTTATTATTTTTATTATATAATTTGTATTGCAGTAGCACCGCTAGAACGCGGGGTTTTGGAGCCATGTGCAGTCCCGCGTTAAAACGGGGACCACGTTATCATGGATTCCAATGAAGGTAATTACATTTGGGATCCATGCACAGTCCCGCGCTATAACCGAATTCTCTCTATAAAGACGCACATTCTAGTGAGGGTCTGCTGTATTATGCTAATCACTATGCAAAGATAAAGTAATAATACAGTAATAATACTTAGCTGTCCCACGGTGCTTTTCATTCATAGATCTCAAAGTGCTTTACAAAGGGTGTCAGTATCATTATTCCCATTATACAGATGGGGAAATAAGGCACAGGGAAGGATCCAAAGAACTTAATTAGTTCTTTATAAAATGCTTATAGGTCATTTGATGAAGGTGTTATAGAAGAGCAAATAATTGTTATTTCAAGATTAAAACTGTACCGCACTTATTTATAAAAATGCAATATTTGACTTTTATAGTTCATTGCCTGTGGTTATCTTATTTTGAAATATTACATGATTCTTCAACTAGTAAAAGTCATACCATCTAAAGCGGTCATTCATGTTTGATGCATAGTCATTCTTCACAGAGACATTTGAAGGCAACTCATACAAGAAAACTGCTAAGCACAAAAGGCCTCTATTTCTGGTATCCATAGATACTTTTGAGTTTTCCTTGGATGAGGTTTTAATTTGGCATTAATAAAGGAATTTGTGATGTTTTATATGCTCTAATCTAATATTCCGCCTGTGACTTGATTCAGAGTTACTGTATATTTTAAAATCTCAGTTTGGAAGCCAGATACCACAGGAGGATAGCACTAGAAAAGTCTAAATTATCAGTTATGAGCTGATCTAAAACTTCTAGTATTAAACTATCCCTTGAAATATGCATTAGAGAATCTTAAAAGGGATCATATAAAATTAATCAAAACCCACATTTCAGAAGCAGCCACTTGTTCATCAGGGTTTTGAATGTCACTTTTTAGTTCTGTATTTTGCAGGCATTTACACACAAACAGATTGTTGCATATAAACAGAGAGAGAGGCTATATCAGCTCATTTCCTATCAAGCAGCACATTTTAAAAGATAATGTAGTTATGACACTCCTGAACAGTGGGAAACTGGCACACTGTGGGCCTGATCCAGAAGAAATTAGCCTCTGAGGCTCATGGACTATGCAGGAAATAATCTCTTCCTTAGTCACTAAATGCTTTAAGATTCTGGGCAAATACTGCAAAAATTTTCTGCAAATATCCACTCACATTTTTAAAATATGTATATTTAATATATAAATTGACTGTTTATATTCATTTTGTAAGTCTATAACTAATTCCATTGCTTGACCACTTTAGAAACTTAGCCAGCCTGCCTCTTTAAATCAAGGCCCTGATATTGCAGCACATGAGTAAATTTACATGTGTGAGCAGTCCCCTACAGCTCAATGGGACTACTAATGTGTGGAGTTACTCACAGAAGTGACTGTGACAAGATTGATGTTTTAATTTGGTTTTTTGCAAGATCTGGCATGTAAGTCCATATTCCCTTCAAGGCGCCAGACAGAGTTAGACATACCTGCATTCCAAGCGCATGTGTACAGATTATCACATGCCTCTGGTTTTCTTTAACCATGTCAGAAGGAGGTGCTTAAATCACTTTCTAGCCTTGGCATGTCCTGTTTGCTGAGGTTGAGAGGTCAGTGCATGTAACATAACACCTATAGTTTTTTTTCCCTTTTATGATTTCTGGATGTGCATTTGTCAAATGACGATGATAATTATACTCAGACCTTTGACTAGCTTATGGCCCCTTTATTTCTTTTCAATTCATACAAAAATAAAAAGGGGCACACACAGGCTTGTCAAGTGTCATGCATCTTGTGTGATGCTACATTTTCAGCCTGCCCCTCACACATTGTTGTAGCCCAGGCTGAATGTCATGCATTCAGCAGAGCTTTGGGAAAGCAATTGGGTTTGAGTGGTGTTTTGTGTTGGCTGCTGGCAGGGACCACTGTGGTGCTTGCTGAGCTGGCAGCTTCTCTGCCTCCCCTTCTGCATGGTCATATCCCACACCTGCTGGTTTCCAGCCCATGTGGAGCATCCAAGAGGAAATAAGGCTTTGGCAGCAGTCATGGGAGCTGCCAGAATAATGGGGGACACAGAGGTTAAATGGGGCAGCAGGAGCTATTCTGAAAGATACAGAGACTATTGAGGGGAGCTAAGGAGGAAACTAGGGGGAGGATCAGGAACTGCTAAGTGAGTTAAGGTGGATCAGGAACTGTTGGGGGACAGAAGCTATGGAAGAAGCATGAGCTATTGGGAGGGGAATTGGCTAATGGGGCGATTTAATGAAGAGGAGCAGCTCATGGGGGACAGCATGGGAAGAGGAAACCTGCCCTGAGTTTTGCTCTAATAACTCCTCAGGCTATATCGTTCCTACCAGATTCCCACAGTTGCTCTTGGCTGCCCGCCATGACTCCCAGTCTTCTGATATGTGCAAAGAATAAATTCCTGCCTCCCTACACCTGCTCCCACTGCTTACAGGAAACTCTGTGAGGGAAACATGGTATCAAACGAACAACTTTCACAATTATTTGTAAATCCAGGTTTCAAACAATATGCAAATGATGTACAATATGTAAAGTGGTTAATTTGCATTAAGTCTCACATGTGGAGCTGTTCACTTCTTGAGAGTTATGCACTTACCCAAGCCTCGAGTGACCTGATATGTATTACAAAACCAAATAAAATAAAACAGCCATCAGAACATGCAACTCCACTCCTCTTCCCCACACAAATCTGATTACCTTCAAATATCCACCTCGGCAGCAGCCCGAGCAAACAGATTGGCCTTGCATCATGACTTGAAGGTGAACTGAACCAGGATATTTTGGACCATAAATATTTTACATAACTGTAGCAAACTAGCTTTACATAGGTGTATAAGTGTTCAGAAGTATCTAGATCCCTCGTCTTTTGTGAGGATTTTCAATAATAACCACTTAATAGTGAATATATCTAGTATAGCAAATCACTTCCTACATAAAGATTTGAAATGCCTTTGTGTCATGTTTGCTTTATATACAGATGATATATTTGGAGTACATTGTCTTTGTTTAATTTTGACTGTAAGCTTGATGGGGCAGGAATCATGTCTTCTTACAATCATAGAAGTATAGAGTTGGAAGGGACCTCGAGATATCATCCAGCCCTCTGTGCTGAGGTAGAACCAAGTAAATTCCCCATTTTGTCATTGTGCATTTGATTTTTCCTTCCTAAGTGAAGTACTCTGCACTTGTATTTACTGAATTTCATCCCGTTAAATTCAGACCAATTCTCTAATTTGTCAAGGTTGTTTTGAATTCTAATCCTATTGTCTGAAGTGCTAGCAACCCCTCTCATCGTGGTGTCATCTGCAAATTTGATAAGCATACTCTCCACTCCATTATGCAAATCATTAATGAAAATATTGAATAGTATCAGACTCAGGACTAACACGTGTGGGACTGCACTAGATGCATCCTCCTAGTTTGACAGCAAACAATTGATAACTACTTTTTGAGTATGGTTTTCAGCCAGTTATGCACACACCTTATTAATTTCATCTAGATAATATTGCCCATGTTTGCTGATGAGAATGTCAAAAGCCTTACTAAAATCAAGATATATTCCGTCTACCACTTCCTCCCTATCCGCTAGGCCAGTAAACTGTCAAAGAAGAAAATTAGATTAGTTTGACCTAATTTGTTCTTGACAGATCCGTGCTGACTATTCCTTTAATACTGTTATCCTGTAAGTGCTTACAAACTGATTGTTTAACAATTTGTTCCAGTATCTTTCCAGGTAGTGAAGTTAGGCTGACTGATCTATAATTCCCCCAGTCCTCTTTGTTCCCCTTTTTCAAGATAGGTACTATGTTTGTCCTTTTCCATCCTCTGGGGTCCCGCCCATCCTCCATGAATTCTCAAAGATAATTAACTGTTCTGAGATTGTTTCAGTTAGTTCCTTAAGTAACCTAGAATTAATTTCACCAGGATCTGCCTATGTGAATGCATCTAAATTATCTAAATATCCTTTATCTTGTTTTTTTCCCTATTTTGTCTTGTGTTCCTTCTCCCTTGTAAATATTAATTATGTTGAGTATCTGGTCACAATTATCTTTTTAGTGAAGACTGAAGCAAAATAACCATTAAATACCTCAGCTCTCTTCATGTCATCACTTATTAGCTTTCCTTCCCTGATAAGTAGAAGACCTGTGCTTTTCTTTGTCTTTCTCTTGCTCCTGATGTATTTAAACTACCTCTCTTTTTTGCCTTTTATGTCTCTCAGTAGGTGGAATTCATTTTGTGCCTTAGCCTTTCTGATTTTGTTCCTACATGCTTGTGTTATTCTTTTTTTTTTTTTTGTATTCTTTGTGATGCTCGTAAATTAGATGCCTGCTCTTTCCAAGTCTGTAGGTGTCAGCTGAACACTGACAAATTCATAGCTGGAAACCAGACCAGATCACTTTTATGTTAGTATTGTTCAAGATAAGTGTTAGAGTTGCAAGGATGCATTTAGTGTTTAGACTCTCATTTCTTTTTCCTAGTTAATAAATCCTTAGTTTACTATAGAATAAGCTGTCAATATTGTCCTTAGTGTGAGATCTTGGGTACAAATTGTTCTGGGGTAAGCAGGGCCGGCTCCAGGCACCAGCTGAGCAAGCTGGTGCTTGGGGTGGCAGATTGTTGGAGGCGGCATTCTGCCCAATCCTAGGGCGGCGCGGCCGATTTTTTTTTGGTTGTTGTTCTTGTTCCGTTCCGGCCGCCCTGTAGGGGGCGGCGGCGCGGAGAACCAGAGCACCCTGCAGGGCAGTCCTCTTCCTTCCCTCCCCGCCGACCGGAGTGGAGCCCTCGCGGCAGGCGGTAGGAGGCAGGAGGCGGCGCAGCGGGAGGGGCCGCGTGGCAGCGCCCCTGCTGTAGCCCTGGCCACCCCCTTCTCTCTCTCTCCTGCCCACTTCCTCCCCCTCCCCCCCCCCCCCCCGCCCCCTCCCCCCGCGCTCCGGCCGCGCCGCAGGGTTTTTTTTTTGTTTTTTTGTTTTGGTTTGGTTTGGTTTTTTTTGCTTTTCCGTTCTGGCTGCCCCATTTTTTTTTTTGCTTGGGGTGGCCAAAAAGCCAGAGCCGGCCCTGGGGGTAAGTGACTGGTCTCAAGGGACTGGGAGCAACCTGAATATTTTGTGATTTTTGGTTTAAGTGACCATTTATCACTAATTCCAGTCCCCCATTACTACAGTGTTTTGTTCTTTGGGGGCGGTATGTCTGTTCTAGAAATGCCTCATCCACCTCCTCTTCTTGATATGGTGGTCTATACTAGCCCCTTACCATCATACATCACCGCTATTTTTTTTCCCCATTATCTTTACCCAGAGACTTTCAGCTGATTTGCCTCTCACTCCTCCTGGACCTCGGAACAAGTGTATATATTCTTGATGTATAATGCAGCACCTCATCCCTCTTTATGCTAGCTGTCTTTCCTGAACAAGTTATATCCAGCTATACCAATATTACAGTCATCTGACTTATCCCACCAACGGCTGCGATGCCAGTTATGTACTAATAATTCTAATTCTTCCTATTTATTCCCTTTACTCCTTGCATTTTTGCATAGACATCTAAGATGTTGATCAGATTCCCCAAACGATTTCCCTCTTGTTGCATCTATGATCCTATTGTAATTTTTCATGTTCCCCCCCCTCCAGCCCCCAGTAACTAGCCCTCTATTAAGGTCACCTTTTGTAATGCTTACCTGCAGGCTTTTGTCACCTGCACCCTTTGAACCTGGTTTTGTGTGTCTCATACGTATCAAGCATGCTGCTGGTACTCAGGAGGTAATAATTATAATATTTTAGGAAGATGCATACATAGCCATCAAGCTGGATTTGAAGAAATCTCTGTGGATCCAGTTATACTCCACTTACTCCTCATGTGTAGCCAGATCAAGTGAGTGGGGCTTTGCACTTTGTTTTGCTATAATTATGGTATATTTCAGTACAATAGGTTTTTTGTGCTTAGATTCTGTAATAGCAAGGTCCAGTGAAGGGTTGATTGCCACCTTGCTGAACCTGCCTTAGGAAGAGAAGGTGATTTTTTTAAGTATTAGTAGCACTCTGAAGTACCATAAATATAGTTCATGTATAACCCCTCTTATTCCATAGCAATATTTGGTCAGAGTCAAGAGATTAAGCTAATGATTTTTACTTCTGGGATTTGCCAACCATTACATGTGTGGAGTGCCAGATTCCTTCTGAGCTGTCACTGGATAAATATATTCCAACTGCATCCACCTGTTTATCCTCTGACTGCCAGTAGAGTTATTGGTTGTCAGTGTGGTATCTTTTACCAGTATTAAATCCACTTATTTTGTGGGGTGGGGGAAAGATGGTAGAAAGAAATTAAACATTTGTAGCCTCAGAATCATGAGTTATGAATTTTCATGGACAGCAGAACAAACTGATGCATACTCTACAATGGCTCCGTTGCATATATTTCCCGCTCAGTGGCTTAGTGGGCATGTCTATACCTACACATACATATTTTGTGTGGTGCCTTTTAACTGTAAAAGCAGAATATCACAGCTCAACATATTTAGTGTAACATTAACTGGCTAAAACTGTTTATTCTGCGAACATAATGGTTTTCTGTGTCTCTAGTTCATCCTAATATATTTCCGTGTGTAGCTCACTGAAAAAACCCTCTTTCACATGCAGAGGGATTTTTGTTTTTGTTATGTTTTGTTTTCCCAGAGAACAGCTTTAACAGGAAGAAGAATAAAACAAAATTAACATTGATCAAGGGTTCTCAGGGCTGCCACACTTGGTATTAATGAATTGATTTGATGTGAGCACAATGCTTTTCTTGATACATTGTGATGGAATAACCCTGGCTAAAACTAAAACTAAAACTTGATCTAAGATATATCAGACTGCCACCATTTCCATTAGAGAGAGAAGGTGGATGAGGTAATATTTGTTTTCTGGATCAGCTTATGTTGGGGTGAGAGACGGGCTTTCGAGCTTATACAGGGCTCTTCTTCAGTTTTTTTCAGATTTGAAGAAGAGCTCTGTGTAAGCTCGAACGCTTGTCTCTCACCAAAAGAAGGATGTCCAATAAAAGATATTACCTCATCCAGCTTGTCTGTCTAATATCCTGGGACCAATGTGGCTACAACACTGTGCTGCATATGCCATTTACATTAGCATTTTAATTTGATGTGAACTGTGTTGTGTCTTAGCCTTTGTGTGGGGGTTTTTTCTTACAAAAAAAAACCTGCTATTCCCCTCAAGATTTTTCTTGGTTAGTTGTTCATTGCCTCTGCCTCTGCTATCCCATTTCAGGAGGAAACAGTTTATCTGAAGCATGCTTTGCAATAGGAAGTAAAAACTGTGTGTGACAAATAGTAGGACTTCATACTGGGTAATTTATGTGGTTATAAAGAAAATTCATTTCTAGGACAGTACATTTCTATGAGCATCTTCACCACAAGATGAAGTTATGTGGCAAAGAGTGGAATGGTCTCTTTCTGGCTTTAAATTATCAATGGGATAATAATAAAAAAATCCCAAGGGGAATTACTCACTTGTTCATCATTACACGGTAATTCTGGCAATAGTTGGAAGTCATCTCATCAGTTCTGCAATACTGGGTCCAAAATCCAGCATAAGGTCTTGGAATGGACATCTGCTTCACTCACATGGGAATGAAACTGAAAAATCTTTCAAACCTCACTGAGCAATCTCCATAACTTTTCCTTCCCAGGGGGCATCCTCTAACACAGATTTGCAGTATGTGTCATATATAAAGGTTATATTAACAGAACTGTGGGTTTTGAGACCCAATGGACCAGATTTTGCAATAGGATAACTTGTTCTGAGATTTGCAATTTACATTAGTAATATCTTAGTCATCTTATCCTTGATTTATTACCTTAGAATTCTGAGTCGTTCTAGTGATAGCAAGATTTGAAAACTTATGAAAAACAGGCCCTTTGGGAATAATATTTTACTATTGTCAGCCTATTTGCCAGATTTCTATAACTACAATATGTAGTATCTATAGATATTATTAAAAAAAGCAGACTTTAACGAACGCTAAGAACTAGTAGCTAAGGTCCCATGGAAAGAGAACCTAAGGGAAAAAGGAGTTCAGGAGGGCAGGCAATTTTTTAGAGATAATATTTAAGGCACAGCATCAAACTATCTCAATGCGAAGGAAAGATTGGAAAAAATAGTAAGAGTCCAATATCGCTGCATCAGAAGCTTTTTAATTACCTGAAAGTCAAAAAGGAATCCTATAACAAGTGGAAACATGGACAAATTACTAAGGAGGAGTACAAATGAATAACAGATGCTTGTAGGCACAAAATCAGAAAGACTAAGGCACAAAATGAGTTACTTCTAGTAAGGGACATAAAAGGCAATGAGAGCTAATAATGGATGACGTGCCTATTTCTGCTATCTCACATGTGATGTTAAAGTTGCACGAGACATTTGAAAGTTGTTTGCAGTGTTGTAGACATTTTGGTCCCATGTGGGTACCTCACCCACCTTGTGCAACTTTGTAATTTGTGGAATTTCTCTCAATTGTAAAATATATCATATGAAAGCCATTTGGTAATTTTTAACATATTACCAATTAAACAGTATGTAATATTCAGTTTATATTTTTTTTTAATTTATTTTATTATTATTTATTTTTATTGCAGTAGTGCCTAGAAGTCTCAGTCAAGATTGGGGCCCTATTATGTTAGGTGCTATATGTACCCATAGTAAGAAACAATCCCTGCCTTGAAGAGATTGCAATCCAAATAGACAAGATAAAGTGTGGGAGGGAGCAGAGGCACAGAGTGATGAAGTGACTTGTCCAAGTCACTGGACAGTACTCTGGAGGTCAGTGGCAGAGCCAAGAATAGAAGCCAAGTCCCCTGATTTCTAGTCTAGTTCCCTATCTACTAAACTGCACTGCCTTCCCATAGCCCAGTTTACTATAGGATGACTTTATAGATTCAGAAATGCTATAACAAAGAAAGGCATGTGTTATAAAAATTTGGGCAAGTCCATTTCAGCGGAATAATTCTGTGGCTTTATTTGTAGCTAAAAAGCGTCTTCCTCTGATTCTTCTTTTCTTTCACTCTCTAAACTCCGTATTCATTGTTTGTTTTCTCAGAACAAAGCTTACATGTTTTAGGTGGTAACGTGTGCCTCCTGCTATGGCTCTGTCACCTTACCAGTGCTGTTCTCTACACTTTTTTACATTACAGCATGACCATATTTAAGGTTGAAGATATCATACCATTATAAACACAATTTTCAAAACACACACACAGCAACTTCCCCAAAAACAAAGGGAAAAAATTCCCCTGTATTAACTTTTGAAAATTTTCTCAACTTTCCAAATTTATTTGCATATGTTACTGAGGAAAGGATCCTTGCAGTGTTCTGGGGAGTTGGGGGAGGAATGACAGTATGATACAAGAAAGAGCTTGAGGTGAGGTATGTATGCCCCACAGTAAGGTAAGTAAGGAGTAAGTTAACTAGTCTTTCCTTGGTGCAAAAACACACCAAGGACAAATACACACTGGGAATTATCAAGATCATTTAAACCCACCAAAAGAGGATCATAGAATATCAGGGTTGGAAGGGACCTCAGGAGGTCATCTAGTCCAACCCCCTGCTCAAAGCAGGACCAATCCCCAACTAAATCATCCTGGCCAGGGCTTTGTCAAGCCTGACCTTAAAAACCTCTAAGGAGGGAGATTCCACCACCTCCCTAGGTAACCCATTCCAGTGCTTCACCACCCTCCTAGTGAAAAAGTTTTTCCTAATATCCAACCTAAAGCTCCCACACTGCAACTTGAGACCAGGGCAGCCTAGGGAGTGCTCACCACCGAGTCAGCAGGGATCCTCCCGAAACACGCTGACTGGTCACCCGGTTCACTCACCATCAAAAAGTTTAATTCCCCTGGGCTGCTTCTTACCATTTTCCCCTCATTGAAACCCCCCAGTTCCTCTGGGTCTCTGGGGTTCTCAAATGGCTAGACTCCCACTCTGTAGCCCCAGCCCCCTTGCCCCAGTCTGCACCCTCCCCCCCACATGGAGCCACAGCCCCACTCCCAGCCCCTGGCACCTGAAGGAGGTCATGGACTGGGGTAAGGGGAGGGGTGATGTGAAAAGTTTGGAGATCGCTGCTTTAAAGAAACCTGCTTCCTTACAGGGTGCCCATACTAATGTCTGGTGCCATTCCCTTTTTTTATTATTATTATTCTTTATATTTCTGTAGCCCTTAATCATGGACTAGGGCCCCATTGTGCTAGACACAGAACAAGAAGGTGGAACCTGCACCAAAGAGGTTGCAGTCTAAATATAAGATGAGATCACAGATGGATACAGACATGTGGGGGAGTACAAGGAAACAGTGAGACAATATTGGTTATCATGATGGGTAGTGGTGTCAGCACACCAGCAGCCTAACCATTGTCATTTGTGACTGAGCTTTGATTCATGCCTCAAGAACTGCACTATCAATAGGCTCAGTAATGTCTCAAGAGCTGAATAAAGTAATAGTGGAAAACCCCAAATACAAATGACTCTCAGTGAGAATCCAGGATGCAATAAATAACACAGCAATATCTTGCAGCCTAAGTGTGGTCTCTGCTGTATGCTGTCTATTCATGTAGTTGAAATGCACTGTGACAACACATTGATATCTCTAATTTTAATGACTGACTGATTAACAACAGAGAACATATTTGCCAGCAAATGAACTGTAGTAACTGTTATAGGAAAGCCTCTGAAAAGCATGGTTTAGATGGGCACAAAACTATTACCTGAGATAGTGTCTTCCCAATAGCTTGACAAGCAGCCCTAGCAAAGCATTTCACCTTATGTGCACTTTGAAAACACATCTAGATGAAGCAGTAGTATTTATTAGTGTGGGGAGGAAAGGAAGGTATCAAGTATATGTTGTTAATGTGATTCAAGGCCGATTTGGCCACCATCATTGCATGTGGGATGATCCCTAATACCAAATAGCTAATTCAGACCACCATGAGGAGTAACAAATGTATTATCTGAGCATACCTGACATTGGAGGCATTTGATATCAATCCCAGATTTGGATGTGAATTTTGCAAATGCCCCCTGAGTTTATAAATAAAGACCTCGGATCCTAACGCCCCTCAAGTTTAGGGATCTTCAAAGTCCATATCTAAATTCTGCAACTTGATCTTGTCTTTGATCATTAGTATGAGTTAACTGTTTCTGTTAAGATTTTCTCCCTTTTGTACAGTGTTGCAGTATTGTACCAAACTGTTCAATAGACAAAACCAGACAGGAGAGCATGTCATTCTTCCACTTTGGAATCATATGCCACATACTTTAACACTTCCATTGTTTCTCTTTGTAACAGTCAATTTAGTTCTGATGCTTGCTACAAAGTAATAGTTGGTATCCAATCAGAAACTTCAGAGGCTATTTCAAAGTCATCTTCACTACCTTGCATACCTATCTTAATAATACATGAAATCACAGACAGAACAGCACCGCTGTGAAGTCACATTTTATTATAATGGCTGTTTGTGCAATTCCATGCTGATGAAGTTGGAACTGCTGAATATTGTATCATGTTGAAAAGCACCAAGGGTAGCATTTGCTTCCCTGGATTTCAAGTAAAGAAATGAAATATTTTCCTGGGCCACTAGGTTTGCCATCTTCTGGGTTTTGATATTTGATTAGTGTCTGTTTGAAAAACGCAAACTTGAATGGAAATTTAGCCAGGTTTCTATTTAAAATTTTGCATGATCCCCAAAATTTTGCTTATGCAATTAATATGTAAATCAGAGTACAGCTGATGACAAATAAAAATATTATATCTGTAGTGCTTAGCTATTATGACACTTAATATTTTAAAGGGTTAGATGTTTCCTGTACACGAACAGATTAAGCAAGATGTGACTAATGCTTAACTTTTCCTGGCCCTAACCTGATAGAGAACATACGAATGAAAATGCATGCTCTGAATTAAGGGGAATGGACACTAACTTATTAGACCTGGGTGGGAAACAGTTAGAAAATTTTGCATGATCGTCAGAGATACTGAACAATTTTCCTGTCCTGAAATGGGACATATTTGAAGTTTTGAAAACTGAAAATCCAATAAATAAATGGATTTGGGACAATCTAAACATTTTGTTTTGATAATTTCAGAATGTTTTGTTCCAATTTTGACCATAATTTTACTTTAATTCACTCAGATTTCTAAACAAAAAGTCATTTTGAACCAGAAAGCTAGATTATTTCATTTTGAAAATGTCTAAATGAAACATTTAAACAATTTTGAAACTCCTCTACATATTTTCAAGTAAAAAACTTTGTTGAAACTGTCCCTTTTCCAGTGAAAAAAATTCAGTTTTGACAAATTGACATTTTTTTGTCAAAAAAATCCTGACCAGCTCTGTAGTTTATAACATTTTTAAACTTATTTAATAATTTTCAGTTCCTGCAATGAAACTTTTTTTAAAAATCACTACTTTTTTAAACATTGGATATTGTGGAGTAAACAGATATAGCATAGCGGCTTAAACCCGGAAAGCTATACTCAATATAAGTATTAGTATTTCCTCATGTGAATAATCCCTCTGAAAAGCAATGGAACTACTTATATGAGTAAGGACTACTCACACAGGGGTTTGTAGGACTGTGTCCTTAGCCCCTTTTTGATTCTTGTAGACGAAACAAAGGAGTCACACTGACTGCTGTACCCCATGTGAAGTATCTAAAATCTACAGGCTCAGGAGCAGTGATGTTCTGATAGATGCTACAGCAGAAACATAAAACTAACTTTTTTTATTTCAAATTTAAAATTAGTTGCAGTAGCAAAATGTCCCATGCCCAAGGCTGTTCTTAGGGAATTAACGACCAGCTGAGGTTAATGGCTCACTGCTTTGCCTTAAGCCATCAACTCTCCCAGCTGGTCATTAATCCTCAAGAAATGCCCCATGCTTTGATAATTATCATTGAATTATTAAAGACATTGGGGATCAGGAGAGAATGCAAAGTAAGCAAAGTGAAATCAGAAAAGCATATCTCAAATTTAATCAGGGTTATACCCTTCAAGAACAGGTGGAAAAATAAATCTAAACAAATGTTGTTACAATATTGAATTTACTTCACCTAGTATGAGATGCTGACATGGGTTCAGTTCTCCCATGTTACTATCAGAAATTCAGTTACTACTGAAGCCTAACATTGAATATAAACCCTGTAGTTCTTGATAAGGCCTATCTGCTGAGTACTAAAATGTGGAATATGACCTGCAAAAGAACTCTCCAAAAACAAAGATTCAAAGTGCATTATCCTTGTTTCTACCCAGATGGGAAATACTTTCCTTCCTCTTTCACCACAAATATAACTGAGAAGTTAAGATGAATGCAACTCAACACATACAAATGTTTTTATGTGAGCTATTTATAACCCAGCAGATACTTGTCTCATTTTACAGTTGATACTTTGTAGGTGGTTGCCATAATTAATAATAATAATAATAATAAACATTGCAAGTGTCCTTGCTGCTAAAAAGCTATATTTTGCATGCTGATTGAAGTTACTTGAATTACTCTTGAAAACTATGTGAGCAAGATCTGGCCCACAGATACTATATTCTCAATTTTGAAATGCAGGTACTTAAAGTTAGGCATGTCAATCCACATTGATGGAGCTTAATTATATAATGCCCTGATTTCCAGAGGTGCTTTGCACCCAAAGATCCCATTGCCTTTAGTGCAATCAGTGGGTGCTCAGCATCTTCAAATATCAGGCCATCTATGCCTAAGTAGGTACTTAAATATGATTTCTCTCTCTCTGGACAGGAGGAAGGTTGCTATGATCTTGTTATAGAGATTGTAACAGGGTAGTCTGTCACCTTTAAGGTAGTGGTCCGAGGGGTCACCACATCCCAGTTATATGGCATGGCTCTTTAATATTTTTGGAGGTCTGATGTATACTAGGAAATATAAGACATTGATAATGATTGGACATGTTTAGTAGTGACTGGACATCTAACATAGTGAATGCCAGTGAAAATGACATAGGATCTGAGACTAAAATAGGGAAAAAGCACATTAAAAATTACTTAGATAAGTTAGATGTCTTCAAGCACCAGAGTCTGATTAAATACATCCTAGAATACTCAAGGGGCTGACTGAGATGGTATCTGAGTCATTAGCGATTATCTTCTAAAAGTTATGGAAGATGGGAGAGATTTCAGATGACTGGAAAATGGCAGATATAGTGCCCATTTATAAAAAGGGAAACAACCCGGTGAATTACAGACCTGTCAGCTTAACTTCAGTACCTGGAAAGATAATGGAGCAAATAATTAAGCAATCAATTTGCAAACACCTAGAAGATAATAAGGAGATAAGTAACAGTCAGCAGGGATTTGTCAAGAATAAATCGTGTCAAACCAATCTAATAGCTTTCTTTGACTGGGTAACAAGCCTTGTGGCTAGTGGGGAAGTGGTAGATGTGTATATCTTGACTTTAGTAAGGCTTTTGATACTGTCTTGCATGACCTTCTCATAAACAAACTAGGGAAATACAACCTACATGGATCTGCTATAAGGTAGGTGTATAACTGGTTGGAAAACCATTCCCAGAGAATAGTTATCAGTGGTTCACAATCAATCGAGTGCGGTCACGCAGGGATCAGTTCTGGATCTGATTCTGTTCAATATATTCATCAATTATTTAGATAATGGCATAGAGAGTACACTTATAAAGTTTGTGGATGGTACCAAGTTGGGAGAGGTTGCAAGTGCTTTGGAGGATCGGATCAAAGTTCAAAATGATCTGGAGAAATGGTTTGAAATAAATAGGATGAAATTCAATAAGGACAAATGCAAAGTACTCCACTTAGGAATGAACTATCAGTTGGACACATACACAATGGGAAATGACTGCCTAGGAGGGAGTAATGCAGAAAGAGATCTGGGGGTCATAGTGGATCACAAGCTAAATATGAGTCAACAGCATAACACCGTTGCAAAAAAAAAAAGCATACATCATTCTGTGATGTATTACCAGGAGTGTTGTAAGTGAAGTAATTCTTCTGCTCTATTCTGCACTGATTAGACCTCAACTGGAGTATTGTGTCCAGTTCTGGGTGCCACATTTTGAGAAAGATGTGGACAAATTGGAGAAAGTCCAGAGAAGAGCAACAAAAATGATTAAAGGTCTAGAAAACATGACCTATGAGGGAAGGTTGAAAAAAATGACTTTGTTTTATCTGGAGAAGAAAAGACTAAGGGGAGACACAACAGTTTACAAGTACATAAAAGGTTGAGGGGGAGAAAAATGTTGTCTTTAACCTCTGAAGGTAGGATAAGAAGCAATGGGTTTAAATTGCAGCAAGGGAATTTAGGTTTAGGTTGAACATTAGGAAAAACTTCCTAACTGTCAGGGTGGTTAAGCACTGGAATAAATTGCCTACAGAGGTTATGGAATCTCCATCATTGAGATTTTCAAGCACAGGTTAGATAAACACCTGTCAGGGATGGTCTAGATAATACTTAGTCCTGCCTTGAGTGCAGGGGACTGAACTAGAAGACCTCTTGATATCCCTTCCAGTCCTATGATTCTAAGATAGAAAGGCAATGGTCCCAGCATATATGCTGCCTCCTCCATCACAGCAGAGCAGAATCCAACTGGTGAAGGATTTCTGCTTAATCCTCTAAGCATGAGGACTAAGCGTGGGAAAGGGGGAAGGAAAAGCTGGCTAAGGTAATAGAGTTGGCCTAAATTACAAGCCCAGCTCCAAGCAGGAGACCTGTGGGAGGGGAACTCCTGTCTTAAGGAGGTAAACCAGAACTGCTTGAAGTATAACAGATTACGCAGGTAACATCAACTCCAGGAGGGCTGCAGGGACTCCAATCCTAAGGGAGGCAGACAACTGGGGTGGGGAGAGACAGAGACTGGCTTCCTGAAATTCAACCCAACTGCACACAGAGATGCTGAGAGTAGCACTGAGGAAGCTCTTCAGTAACCTGCTGGGAAGAAGCCTGACAAGGAGACAGAACTCCAGAGTGGGAGTAATGGATTCTGTAGCCCGCAGAGATGTTGACAAACAGAGAAAAAATAGGAACAGTCTGGTGAAGTGGCAAGAGATTGTAAGAAGCTGTCCTTAGCCACCTAAGACAAGGTCCCTGGGCTGAAACCAGAGGAGAGGGTGGGCCTGTGTTCCCCTACCTCCCCCAGAAACAAGGAAAGTACAAGCCTGAGGACATAGAAGCAAAGACAGATAAATCCTAAATAGGGGCTGCAGGCCTAGTATAAAGAACACTAGACTTTGAGTTTTCTGTTAGTACTTTTCCTGTTTATCCCAGAAGGGGGCTGAACTGAAAGGGGACTTGGCCAGAGGGCCTGGCCATGGAAGCTGCTTACAGCTCCAATACCAGAGTAACAGACAGCAGGTGGTGTTAAGGCAGAAAAATCCCTGCAGTGCTGCATCCTGCATGGAGGGGCGAGGGGGATGCTCTTGGGGTAAGTCTACACGGAGACGAGAGGGCAGAACTTGGTTGGGGGGCATATTTTTGATGTAGGGAAGCATGAAAGGCTACGACCCTCAAATAGGTGTGAAGGGATATTTTTTTTGTATTACTGTAGCACCTAGTAGTCCTAGTGTAACAATCAAGGTCCAGACACCCCAAGGAGAGACCAAGGGTGAGGGTTGGGGCCGAACCCCCCATAATATGCAAATTAATCAACTGGCTTTACGGTGTTACTGTGTATAAAAATGTCAAGTAAGGTCTCTTACAAAAACTTATAATGTCCTGAGCCCAATAGTTATTAGGTATACAGATTGTGGTTACGAATGCATGCATGAGCGTGTGTGGAAAACTGTAATTTTACTATAGTGCAACTATAGCATTGCCTCACAGCAAGGTGCTGATGCAATCAGGCAGGGAGGGTGCATCTCAAGCCAGGTGTTTACAGGAAACTAGCTCCAAGCGGCTTGCATTGTCCAGCTAAGAAGAAACAATGGTGGGGTACTGTCCATGAAGGATTGCATCCCCTGTAAGACAGAGGGCATGCTGGGAAACTGTTCAAAGGCAATAAGTAAGTTGTATTAGAACAGGGAATTTAGCTAATATAGAAGTGTAAAGCCTGAGATTGGGTTTTCATGTTTATTTACTATGTAATTTGTATGTTTGCTTTTCCTTACCATTTCATCTTTGAATCTATGATTTTTCTATTGAATAAACTGTATTTATTTTTATCTCAAGCAGCTCTGTGTTGTGAAAACTGTGTGGAGTGTGTGCATCAAAGTGAACTGATAATCAAGGGCAGATTTCATGCCTTTGGGGGTGGTAAGCCAGAGGAGAACAGTCTGAGTGTCTGATAGTTAAGAACTCCAGGAGATGGATTTGGGGGACTTGGGACCAGAAGCGATTGCTGACGTCACCCTGCAAGAAGTACTTAGGTTGGTGGAAGCCAGTGTGGGACCTAATGCTTGTAGCCTGGATACTGGTGTAAGAGCACTGAACCATAGCAGCATAGTATTAAGACCCCAAAAGTTACAAGGTAGGTGGTGACAGACCTCTTTAGTGGTCTGGATGATCCCCCAAAAGTTACAGTCAGGGCCGGCTTTAGGCCGATTCCCCCGAATTGGGCCCCGCACCTAAGAGGGCCCAGCGCCCTAAAGAAGAGCGCCTAACTTAGGCGCCTTTTTAATTTTTTTACTCACCCGGCGGCAGTCCGGGTCTTCGGGGGCACGTTGGCGGCGGGTCCTTCACTCGCTCCGGGTCTTCGGCGGCATTTCGGCGGTGGGTCCTTCAGTGCCACGGAAGACCCAGAGTGAGCGAAGGACCCGCCGCCGACGTGCCGCCGAAGACCCGGACCGCCCTTCCTAAAGCCGGCCCTGGTTACAGTTGCGTAGTCTTGACAGGCATTGTACCCCAACATCAGCAAATGGAGGCTCACACTCCAAACACTTGCAATAACAGATCCTAATGGATTCAGGAGTAAGGGAGCAAAGTACAAAGTTACAATCTATTTTCACTTGTTTATTTTGGGTTAAGGGAAATAGAACAAGGAAAGGAGAAAATGAGCCTGGTAAAGTCCTTGGACACAATGGATAAAAAGCAGCTTGGGAGATTGTTTGATTGTGCCTAGGCATGGACAAGGACTCCATTCTGCTAGGTGCGGTACAAACACGGAAAAATAATGGTCCCTGCTCCAAAGAGAAGAGCAAAATTTGGCTCCTTTTCCTAGTCAGATCACGCCACATGCCTAAGCCACTAGCAAGAGGCTGGAGGATGAATGGTGGAAATCCTTCCCAGCACAAAGTCAGAGTCAACAAATGGATCTTGGCCAAAACCACACAGCATAGTTGCACCAATTCTGGAAAGTTACTCAGTTCAAGATCTCCAGTAAAGAAGTTTACAAGCAGTGATGCAAGTGATGCCATTTTCTACCCCAAAATATTATTTGAGTATTCATCAGAGAGAGAGAGAGAGAGAGAGGGAGAGAGAGAGTGATTTTAATCACTCTAGAAAAATGGCTAACTCATTTCTCCCACCAAGACATATGATCATTGAAAGGAAATGGAAAAGCATGGAAGCACCAGCTGTTTTTGAATTAATCAGAGTTGGCTTAGTAACATCCGAGATGAATCAAATATGGTTCTGTTTGGATGATAAAGGTTGATGAATTGGAGCTGGTTTGGGAGTTCTCTAAGGATCTTCAGTGACTTTTATGTGTCTAGTTACAAATGTCTATGCTACTCTGATATGGATCAGTTATTTGGCTGTTTGTCCAGCTAGAAGCTAAAGGTTAGAGTTGTGTGAATAATCAGTTTTTTCAATTTGGTGGGGAAAATTGTTGGGGAGGGGAGAGAAATTGTTCTGCAGTGACTCATTTATATATAGATTTTTGGCAAAACATAAACATTTTGATAGACCCACATCTGCGTTTTTCAGTGGGGGATGTTGCCTGATCTATTGACAGTATATTAATTAGGCCCCCGGCCCAGCGCGCCCCCGGCCCGGCGCACCCCCCGGCCGCCCAGCACCGCTGGCCCCTGCCCCCGGCCTTGCTCATAAACGAG
>NW_020665189.1:13808760-13834124 GCF_002925995.2 Terrapene triunguis | reverse complement strand
CCCCACTCTTGTACCCTAAGGTTCAAAGTGGGGATACAGCCTTGACAGGGCCCTATTAAAAGCATTAGTAAGTAAATTATTTTCCTATCAAACTAGATTAAACAAGCTGTTTGTTTCTATTGCAATGATTTTAAAAATCATTCTGATATCCCAGTTATTCCCCATAACCCTTTCTTATGCTAATTAAAAGTGGTTACAAGCTTTCTATGATTTTCTTATGAAAAATCAATGTCAGTTTTCCATCTGTTCCTGCTATTCAGATAGATAAATTATGTGGTTAAGTCATCTTTACTGCAGTAATACAAAACATTCTAGAAGTGAATCACATTATTTTGAATACAATAAAATATAAAACAAGAAACTCCCAACAACTTAAAAGTATGCAATTGATCAGAGGTTTTTTGTTTGTTTAAATGTTGAAAGCAATTTCTTTTAACACTGATAGTTGCCTTTTTTTACATTATCATAATTGGGAAAATAAGGATACTGGTTAAGTTCTGATTTTGACATACTACTTGACAAATTTTTATTAATGCAAAGATGCATAGCTCTGTATCACAATATAGAAAACTTCCATGTAATTGCTAGTTTCAAGCAGCATTTATTGGAGTGAAAGCCCTAGAGAAATCTCAGTTTTACTTTGACTTAAAATGGCTGAAATATTTTGTTAAACAGTCTTGGCTGATTTATGTACTCTCAACCAATAATAAATGGCATTGGTAGCATAAAACCATAGTAAGATTGCTTACTGCACAGCTCTGCTGGATACTGTTCCAGTTTTGTCACCTTCACAACACTAATAGCAGTAAGTAAATAAATAAAACAATTTCTGAAGGATCTGTCTAATCATGTTAGATTTTGTGTCCAGGAACACTAAGATATATAATAGAACTGAACTGAAGAACTGAAACTGATACCACAAAGACACCAGTTTTGTTAGTATTGATTCTGAACTTCTTTACAGTGGATTATTCTAGAGGGATAGAAAGTGAGTGAGTAAATCTGGACGAGAACTGCTTCATGCTTTGTATGTATTTGAATGGTAAGCCACTCTTTACATAATTATTGTTGTTCACTCCAAATGACATCATTGCCTTTGAAGCTCAAGTGTTTCAATATTATTTTCTCCATGCACACAGTGGGCTGAATCCTCTGCTGGTGTAAATGGTGAGGTCAATGGAGCTGTGCTCATTTATACCAGCAGAGTATTTGGCCCAGTGTCTTAAAGTAAGAAATTCCCAGATAAATTTAATTCTCTAGGAGACTTAATAGAGATCTGGTTATACATCTGTACTCCCGGGCGCCCTATTTTTTTCTTCCTCTCTGTCTCCCATCATTCTGATTTTGGCGATAAAGTTTTAATTCTACTTGAAATTGTTTACATACTCCCTGTTAGCTAAAAGTCAGTGGGAATTAGGCACCTCAGTGTCATTCATGACTTTGAAATTCTCTCTCTAGAAGTAGAAAATCATTAGCATCAAATGCCTAGGAAGAAAATCTGGGATCCCAATGCCTGCACATTGCATCAAAAACAGTGTTGACTGGAAATTTTGAGAACTTTTAAATTTGTACTTCTGAAAAATGGGGTTTATAATGTCATTAACAATTTTTGCATGACAACCACAACCCTGTGTTAAATTTTAGATCTTGCCAAACACACCTAACAATCAATGCCTGGATCCAGCAGGTATTCTGCAAAAGGTGAACTCTACTGGCAAGCTTGCTTTTAAGCCACACAGCATTTTCCTTTCAAGCAATGATTAATCAGCTACTCGTAACAGCAGAACTAGTTAATTTTGTCATTTTTTAAAAATTCCTCACATTGCTGTTTCCTCACAGTATATCTGTAAAATAAATATTCCACTCACAGATTTGTTGGTGTTTTTAAATAAATGCTAGGGATATTTTCTTATAACCATAGTCATCTTGCATTGCATAGTTCACTTAAGCATGAGAACCAACATACATAGTTATAATCATATTCTTTGTCTGATTCTGCACCGAAAAGATAATGTTCATTAAAGAGCACTCTCAAGATAAACAAGCAGAAAATTTGACTCATGCACCATGCACCATTCAACTGAATTTATTGTTTTAAACATTACCACCCCAAAACAAGGAATTTTAAAGCATGAATCCCAGCTCCTCATGTTTGCTGATGTGCCTACCACACTGGTTTTAAGTGTTCTTGGCTCCTTTCATGAGAGTCAACAGGAGAGTGAACATGACAAAAGTTCTGCTCCTGAGCACTATGTAGAGCAGGCAGATTGTTAGTAAATAGATCGTCCCAAAGACCAAACAGTCTAAATATATGACGACAGACAACTGGGTCAATTTTTATGCGTCAGCAGGAAATTAAAACTATGTGTGGACAGTGTTTGGGGGCTTCAAGGCACTACCATCAGGAGTCGGCAACCTTTCAGAAGTGGTGTGCCAAGTCTTCATTTATTCACTCTAACTTAAGGTTTTGCATGCCAGTAATATATTTTAATATTTTAGTTCTCTTTCTATAAGTCTATACTATATAACTGAACTATTGTTGTATGTAAAGTAAATAAGGTTTTTAAAATGTTTAAGAAGCTTCATTTAAAATTCAATTAAAATGCAGAGCCCCCGGACCGGTGGCCAGGACCCAGGCAGGGAGAGTGCCACTGAAAATCAGCTCGCGTGCAGCCTTTGGCACACGTGCCATAGGTTGCCTACCCCTGCACTACATAATACAAATAATAATGAGTTGTAGCTCTAACCAGGGCTCAAAATGGAAATAAATAAAAAGGGTGGTATTCCACTCATAAGTCAATCTCCACGAACAAATCAAGCAGGCAGGCTTCATTGAGTCATTAACATGTTTCACTATCTCTCCCCCCCTTAATCACAACAGCTAAAAAATTCTTGTTTTAAACAAAAGTGAAATCTGAGCTTCTGGAAAATGAGTTGGTTGGCTCAGACAAGTGCCACGTAACTTACCCAGTGCAACATGCCAAGTTTGAGCTATGCCTCCTAGCTTCATGACTACTCAGTTTTCTTTGGGTGTTTTTTCTAAAACATATATAGAATGTCCAAATAGATAATTATATAGAAACATAGAAATGTTGGGCTGGAAAGGACCTCAAGAAGTCACTAGGTCCAGCCCTCTGTGCTGTGGCAGGACCAAGTAAACCTAGACCATCCCTGACAGTTGTTTATCCAACCTGTTTTTAAAAACCTCCCCTGGAAGCCTATTCCAGAGCTTAACTACCCCTACAGTTAGAAAATTCTTCCCCCCTCCCCGAATATCTAGCCTAAATCTCCCTTTTTGCATATTAAGCCCATTACTACTTCTCCATGTCCACTGATGGCAGAACAACAGTTGATCACAGTCCTCTTTATAACAACTCTTAACATAGCTGATGACAGTTATTAGGTTCCCCACTTCTTTTCTCAAGACTAAACATACCTAGTTTTTTTAACCTTTTCTCATAAGTCAGTGTTTCTAAGTCTTTGATCATTTGTATTGCTGTCCTCTGGACTCTCTCCAGTCTCTCCCCATCTTTCCTAAATTGTGGTACCAAGAATTGGACACAGGACTCCAGCGGAGGCCTCACCAGTGCCAAGTAGAATGGGACAATTACCTTCTGTGTCTTACATAAAATACTCCTCTTAATATACCCCACAATGATATTAATTGTTTTTGCAACTGCATTCCATTGCTGATTCATATTTAATTTGTGATCCACTATAACGCCGAGATCCTTTTCAGCAGTACTGCCACCTAGCCAGTTATTCACCATTTTGTAGTTGTGCATTTGATTGTTCCTTCCTAAGTGAAGTACTTTGCACTTATCTTTATTGAATTCAGAAAAATTCTCTAATTTGTCAAGGTCCTTTTGAATTCTCATGCTGACTTCCAAATCACTTGCAACACCTCTCAGTTGTCTGCCATCCACAAATTTCATAAGCATACTCTCCACTCCATTATTTCAGTCATTAATTATAATATTGACTAGTACCAGATCCTGAACTAAACCATGCAAGACCCCATTAGATACATCCTCCCAGTTTGACAGTGAACCATTGATTACTATTCTGAGTAGTCTTTCAACCAGTAGAGCACCCACTGTCACATTCTGGGGCTCAGTCCAGACCGGTGAGGGATAGTGACATCACTTGCCCTGTAACCCTGAGTGCCTTAAAATGCTCTGCTTTTATAGTTCCCTTGTCTGGACACAGTCAGCCAGCAGATAAGCTTGCACTGACTGTCTATGTGATAAGTTGCCCTGCACCAGCAACTCTGACCTCTAGTTACACCACAGCCGCAGTCTGGCCTCTGCCTGCCTTGGTTACACCTGGCAAGATGATCTCAACAACCCTGTGTCCCACATTTTCCTAAAACCATGTACTCTGTGATGTCCATCCGTTTCCTGGACCATTCAGAGGAACAATAAGGTTTGTTTTCTCCTCTAAAGAGAAAAAATACATATACAAATTTGTATGTGATGAGTACATAAATTCAATTTCACAAAGAATTCTGAGATTTTAACATTTGTTTCTCTTCCAATTTGGAACACACAGTGAAATTTTCAAAATTCTCAGAAAATTCTCCCCCACATTTGTTTCATCTCAGTCAAAATATTTCAAAAGTGAAATCTCTCATTTTGATTTCACTGTTTTTGTGTTTATAATATGAAATTTTAAAAATCAAAATCCAATGTCATTTTGAAGGGAAAATTCAAAACTTTTCATTCCAAAAATGTCAAAAGGAACCATTAGGAAAGAGATAGCTCAGGGATTGGCAACCAGGTAAGCACCCTGGCGGGCTGGGCCACTTTGCACTCGGATTTACATAGCAGCATTATGATATCTTTTGTCTTTTGTTTTATTATCTATCCCAGGAATCGGCATCCTTTGGCACGCGGCTCACCAGGGTAAGCACCCTGGTGGGCCGGGCCAGTTTGTTTACCTGCCGTGTTCTCAGGTTAAAATAAAAAAATTAAAATAAATAAATTAATGGAGATATCCTATCTCCTAGAACTGGAAGGGACCTTGAAAGGTCATTGAGTCCAGCCCCCTGCCTTCACTAGCAGGACCAAGTACTGATTTTGCCCTAGATCCCTAAGTGGCCCCCTCAAGGATTGAACTCTCAACCCTGGGTTTAGCAGGCCAATGCTCAAACCACTGAGCTATCCCCTCCCTCCCAGGGTCAGCTGATCACGGCTCCCCCTGGCCATGGTTCGCCCTCCAGGCCAATGGGGCTGCGGGAAGCAGCACGGGCCAAAGGATGTGCTGGCTGCGGCTGTCCACAGCTTCTCGCTGCCCCCATTGGCCTTGAGCAGCGAACCGCGGCCACGGGGAGCCTCGATTGGCCCAACCTGCGGATGCGGCAGGTAAACAAACTGGCCCGGCCCGCCAGGGTGCTTACCCTGGCGAGCCGTGTGCCAAAGGTTGCCGATCCCTGGATAGATAATAAGACAAAAGATATCATATTGCTGCTATGTAAATCCGTAGTGCACCCACACCTTGAATACTGCCTGCAGTTCTGGTCACCCCATCTCAAAAAAGATACAGAGAAGGGCAACAAAAATGACTAAGGGAGCTTCCAAATGAGGAGATTTTAAAAGACTGGGACTTTTCAGCTTGGAAAAGAGAGGATGGTGTAGGGATATGATAGAGATCTATAAAATCATGAATGACATGGAGAAATTGAATAAGGAAATGTTATTTACTCCTTCACATAACACAAAACCAGGGGTCACCCAAAGAAATTAATAGGCAGCAGATATAAAACAAACAAAAGGAAGTACTTCTTCACACAACACACAGTCAACCTGTGGAACTTATTGCCAGGGAATGCTGTGAAGGCCAAAACTAAACAGAGTTCAAAAAGAATTAGATAAGTTAGTGGAGGATAGCCAAGATGGTCAAGGATGAAACCCCATGGTCTGGGAGTTCCTACCCTCTGACTGCCAGAAGCAGGGGGTGGACAACAGGGGATGGACCACTTGATGATTACCTGTTCTGTTCATTCCCTCTGAAGTACCTGCTATTGGCCACTCTCAGAAGACAGGATACTGGGCTAGATGGATCATTGGTCTGACCCTGTGTGATTGTTCTTATGTAAAACGGAACATTTTGCCATGGGGATTCCCCCCCCCCTTCTCCCTCATCCCCCAAACAAAATTTTGGCAAAATTGATAGTAAATAGTTTTGCTAGCAACATGATGGGGAATACAAAATCCTTCACCAAAAAAAAAAAAAAAAAGGGATTTAAAGAGCAGCTTAGACCTCAATCAGCCTCACCCTGCCATACCTGCAAGGCATGCCAATCTTGGAGGAGGAGCCTTGAAAGGGAGAAGCCCAGTTCAAAGTGGCCCAACCCTGGGAGGTGGACAGACCTCTTTCCACTAGCTGCCAGGATGGAGACACCAGTAAGAGGGGGCTAGTTTGCTAAGACCTTTGAACCTTGGGACTAATTGGAGAAAAGGGGCCAGTTAAAGGAGCAGTGAACTAAGGTCCTACAATTGGCTCAAGTTACAAGTCCAGCTCAACAGAGGAGAGCTGGGAGACTCCTGCCTGGAGAGGAGAGACTGAGGGACTGCCTAAACCATAACCCCAGTTCCAGGAGGCAGGACCAGCTCTAGGCACCAGCAAAGCAAGCACGTGCTTAGGGCGGCACAATTCCAGGGGCAGCATTCTGGCCATTCTTTTTTTTTTGCTTGGGCAGTTGCGCTCTTGGAGCAGCAATTTTTTTGCTTGGGGCTACAAAAACCTAGAGCCAGCCCTGCCAGGAGGAGGGCAGGAGGAGACCAGAAGGACTGTTTAAAATACAGCCCAACTAGCGCTGGAGAGACTGAGAGTGACTTTGCAGAAGGTCTTCAGTATCCTGCAGGGAAGAAGCTGTGAGGAGCCACAAATCCACATTGGGAATAGCAGAGTTCACAGATCTGGGGAAGACCCTTACAAGCAGGGAAAGGTAGGAGCAGCCCAGGGAAAAGGCATAGGTTTGAAGGAACAATCTTTAGTAGCCCAAAACAGTGTCCCTCGGCTGGAACCCAGAGTAGAGCATGGGTCTGGATTTCCCTACCTCTCTCCCAGACTAAGGGGAGAAGAGCAGGCTTCTGGGTTGAGAGAAGTCAAGAACAACAAGCCCCAGATGGGTGCTGAGAGTTTGGTATAGAGATTGCTAGATGCTGGATTTTTCCTGTCTTTATAGACCAGCTCTATTTGGTAGCCTAATTTAAAAAATGTTGTACATACAGAGATAATCAAATATTATACTTCAGGATGGCTGTAAGTTAATTAATACAGAGGTCAGGAAGGAGTGTTTTCTCCATGTATGGGATTGCTCCAGAAACTAGTCTACATCATGCATTGTCAACTGTCTAAAAAAGGATAGAGTTTGATGGACGAATAGTCTAATATACTATCTTGTGCAAAAAGCTCCCGCTGCTAATAGCATGATTCATGAGAGGGGGGGGGGAATGGGAAATATAATATGAGGGATGAATTACAAAGGACTTGTCTTTTCTCAAATTCTCAAATCCATCCCAGTTTAATTTGTGAAATCCTATGTGAACAAGAAAAGTGGACGGTTGAAAGAAGACCGCAATGGGAGCTGCTTACACCTGTTCTTGGCAACAAATTTTTGTATTGACATGTCACTGGTAAATACCCAAATTTCATAGCTACAGTAAATAAAATGTCACTTTCTGAATAAATTAGGCATTTTATGCTATCCTCTGAATTGCTAATGACATCCTGTGTAATATGATGTTTATTCCTCTCCAGAGGCAGCATTTTCTAATCTGCTTGCACCTGTGGCTTTCTGCAGTTGCAAAGAAGGCCTTCCAAAGACTGCCTTTCCCAGTGGAACATAGCTGATATTCAATGTGGCTTAAAGAATATTACTTTCTAAATACATCTCCAGGTCTTGCAGTTTTGAATTTGCATGGACTTTTTGACATGCAGTTGTCAAATTCCAATGACAGCAGCCTTTTTCTTGTAGTTCTCCCTCTTCACCTTGCATACCAAATTAAACAACTAGAACAGGGTTAATGTGTGTGTTTGGTTTGTTTAACTAACACCTCTATTTCTCAGAGCAAGCTGGCAGCACATTTATCTGTTGCCTCTGGCATTAGAATGACATGAGTCTGATATCCCACTGTAATCAACAGAAGCAGAAACTTTCTAATGCATTCTTTGGTAATAGTAATGGGCAAGCTTTAAAATGATTGAATATCCATTTTGAATCTGATAAGTCCTTTCTCCCCAAATCTTATGTGTTTTTTCCAAAGCTTGTGCAAAACCGTCCAGATGGCTGACATTTTCTTCCCTCCCTCCCTCCCCCAAAAAATGTTCTTCACATAAAAGCCAAGAAATTAGTAATGAATGTGTAATGCAAAATTATGAACCACAATGAGTGCTTTCCACATCACTGAGACACACACACAACCTTTCCCAGGCTGCATAATGCAACAGGGGACCAAAGGCCACACCTCATCTCCACAATCCTCCTGACACATTTCAAGAGTGAGCAAGAACTGAGCACTCCTTGCCCCTGGAGCTGCTATTGTGATTATCTATTGCACAAGATAGGCAGGGGGCTATAGGTTCTTTAACTGAGCCTCACCTAGCCCTCCAACACCACCTGTGTGCGCCAACACAAGGCCCTTTATGGACCTATAGTTATAGACAAAACCAACTATTTTTTTAACTCGCAACCCTTGAAGACTATAAAAATCCATTTTCCATTGTTCATCATTTCTTTGCCTTTGCCTTCTGAGTGTGTGAATGCATTTATTTCCAGACAGCAGCTGATTATAAGCTAACATTTGGCTTTATAAATAAAGATTTTTCTGAGACTGAAAACTGCAAAGCTTAACCATGCTTCCATGCGTGCATGCACACAAAATAAATAAACATTTTTAAAAAGCCTGTGGGATGGAATCACTTGCTTTTTATTGCTGCCGTCTTATAAGCATGGTGTGAGATATTCATATGGGAATCAGCTAAAAGTTCATTCAGCAAAACATGGCTTCCTATTTTGATTAATATAAAAGCAGGATTTTCAAGATGATACAGAATTTTTCCTCACCTACTGCAACACTTCCCTCCCTGACATAATTCCTAGAGAATTTCTGCAGTTAGTGGCTTTCCTTGGAGAAGACACAACCATAGGGGTTGGAGTGCAGGGAGGGTGAAGGTGGGGTCAGTCAGCAGCCTGCCGGGGGAATCAAGGGTGAGAGAAGTATTCAGCTGCAAGGAGCCACTCAAGAGGTGTCTCTCTTTACACATCCATTGAAAGTCAATAGGAGTTAGGTGCCTAACTCTCCATTTGTGTCTTAGAGTATATGTAGACTACCAGATCTGAAATACTCCGTCTGATGGTAATGTAAAAACATTTGCTTTACACAAGTGACTGTACTCAGTAATTAACTTTCAAGGTTCAGATTCAATCTTAACTTTCCCTTCACTAACATGTACTCCTATTTGAAAAACTAGGGCAGCTGGGGGGGAGTGAAAAACCCACTTTTTTACAAGGTGTGTTTAAAGAATGTAATTGTTTCCTTTAAAGAATCACGTTTCTGCTCTCACTAGGTTACAGAATGTGCTAAACCCTAACAATGTAATCATGCTAGGGATCACAATATCACACTTCATCGAAAGAATTTAAAAGACAAGGTTCTCTGAAGAAAAACAGTTAAAGCATCATTCTCAATAATTGTTTTGGCCTTTTAAAAGTATAGCAGCTGGAAGCCATAGCATTTCTCATGTCCTGAAGGAAGAAGGTGTGGTACACATTTTTTCCAACAGGAATTCAGCCTGTTGGGCAGGTGTGACATACCAAGAGTACAATCTAGACTAGGAAGTAGCTGTGCCATACCTTCCCACTAATGTGGGGTGCCTTTTACACTGCTTTGCTGCTGTAGCCTCTAGTCAGGACTGCTCACAAACAGCCTCCAGCCATGTGAGTCACTCCCTGCTTGGTCTGTGTAGACCAGGGATCAGCAACCTTTGGCATGCGAACCCATCAGGGAAATCCACTGGCGAGCCGGGATGGCTTGTTTACCTGCAGTGTCTGCCGTGGTTCACGGCCGTGGTTCACCGTTGCAGGCCAATGGGGGCTGTGGGAAGTGGCGGCCAGTACATCCCTCGGCCCGCGCCGCTTCCCGCAGCCCCCATTGGCCGGGAATGGCAAACCGCAGCCAGTGGGCGATCCGATCAGCCGAACCTGTGGATGCTGACGGGCCGCGTGCCAAAGGTTGCCAATCCCTGGTGTAGACCTACAGCTTGCCAGTCACACCTAGGCTCTTGCCAGCCTGAATTATACTGCAGGGTGACCCCAGCACACTCCCGGTCCCAGATTTTTCCCCAGAAATGTACGTCTCAAATGTTCTGTCCAGCCCTCTCCAGGTCGTTACAAGCTTATATAAAGTCTGTCATTGTATTAATAGAAATGATATGCACACATCTTGTTACTCCAAATGGAGTTCCCTAAACACTTGAGTTCCAACACACTGGTTTAGATAAAACAAGTTTATGAACTACAGAGAGAGAGAGAGAATTTAAGTGAATATAAGCAATGAAGTATAAAAGTCCGAAATGGTTACAAGAAAAATAAAGATAAAATGCAACTAGTGCCTAACTTACCAAACTATGTTAAATTGAAAGCAAAGTTTTTCTCACCACATATTCTCAATACTCTTACTGGCCAAACTCCTGAGGCCAGGATACTTTCTTCTGTCTAATGTCTGCTTCCTTTCTTCCTTCTGGTGCAGCTAATCAATGCACAAAGAGAGCAAGGAGAAGAGGGGTCCGTTGGGGTGTCTGTCCTTTCTTTTTATAGTCCTATCCTCCCTTTGAGAAGCATTTTCAACTGGGAGCATAGTGACGGGAAATCTGTGTGGACAGGAACAACATGCTGTTTCTTTCCTGCCAGTGAATAGCGACTTAGTAGGTAAAGACCCATTGACCTTGTTTACACCTGCCTGAGGTGTCAGCTTGCCCTTTGTCTCTGAGGAACTGGTATGGCTGCTCCTTAGACTAGGAACATATATTAGTAACACCTTACAGTCTAATCTTATTACTTTACATCCAATGTTGCCACACATATTTTACCAGGACAATAATGACCAGCATATTATGAGTTTTCAAATGATACCTCACAAGGCATACTTTGTATAGAGATTATTACAATAGTGTGCAAACTGTGAATACAGGAGTACAGTCTGTCACAGTAGGCAATCATCTTCTTGTCAGGTGGGATTTTAAGGCTAAAGGAATGAACCCACATAACCACAACATAAATCCCATCTATCCTCCCTAATGGCTGGCTAGATCAGACAGATGGATCCTTCATTAAATTGCTGTGTCAGACTTAATATAATTGTACAAATGACAGAGCAAAACAAAATAAAGTGGAAAAAACACTCTGGAAAGAATATGTTGACTAAAATTAAATCCAGTCATGTCACTTCTGGTCATAATGCCATGGTGGGTTCAGAGTTGTAACTTACTTTAATATACAGAGCACTCAGTGTAAATCTGGCTTTCCTTTTCTTGTTTTACTGCATAATTTTATAAAACACTAATTGTAGCCTGAGGAGAGTGCAGAAATACTAAAGCAATTGCCACTGCTTTAGAAACAGGTAGCTGTAACTTGCAATCTTCTTCCCCAAGTGTTGTTCTCAGTGTTATTTAAAATAGATATCATGTGGGAAATCTTGACCCTACTGAAGTTAATGGGTGTTTTGCCATTGACTTCAGTGGGGCCAGGATTTTTTTCTACAACTGGTAATATGGCATGGACTTCAGTAGTTCTCTGTGGTCATACGAAAAGCCTCTTTTGGGGAAAGTACTACTCAATAAAATTGTAATCCTGAATCATCAGAAGTTAGTAGCACTACGTGGAGGTGGCCAAATGTATATAGCACTGGTCTGAGACTTGTAAAACCTTTGTTCAATTCCCAGCTCTGCAAGTGGTTTGCTGGGTGATCTGGGTCAAGTTGTTTTCCTGGTTTGTAAAATGGAGATAATGGTACTGATCATCTGTATCAAGTGTTTGTAGATCTATGCTGAAAAGTGCTATTAAAAGCTAGATATTATTGTTCAAATGTCAATGAATCAATCATATTTGTATGAATAATTAGTTTCATATTGAAGGAAATTGGTCTAATGAATTTTCTCTATATGCAAGAAGCCAATCAGGCAGCCAGGGATTTTGATAGACTGCAGCAATTATCTGGCCAGACCTCATTTGTCCCAGCCCCATCCTCAAAACACCTGATATGCCAGGGCTAAGAAGGGTGGCAAAGAACTAATCTAAAATATCCCATATCGGAGTTTCACTTTAAATAAACCTCAAAGGTTCCAGAAGGGGCTTTAGGACATCAGTTTAAATTTCAAAAACAATGAAAATTTCTGAATTGTCACCTCCTCCTTAAAAAAGAATTTGAATTAGTTGTGCTCTGAATGCTCAAATGGCCAGAAAGGCATTTGGTTAGCTGTTAAACCAGTTGAAAAGTCATTTTTCATTACTGATGACCAGCTCATAAACTCACAAGGTATCAATTCTGTCCATCCAAGTGTAGATCATTTAACAATTCAGCTCAGAATTAGCCCATATTACCCCCCTCACTGTTTTTTCTCTTTATTTTTGCTCTAAACTGAAGAGTCCATTTCCCCCTACTTTCCTACTTACTAACTCAGTTTCTACAAAGATTAACAATAGAGTGAAGTCTGATAAGAATAACAAGGGTTATTTCCCAGCTACACTTTTGCTTTCTTAGCTTTTTCTTCTAATTCTCAAATGATCTATTTATCTTATGCTGTTTTCTATCTCAGAAAATCCAAATGACCCTTTGAGAGTTTTTTCTGAGAATGCTGAGCCATGTGCTCTCATTTTTCTTGCGTTAGGCTTTTATTCTAATATATATCAAACACAGTCAAATATTCCCTTTTCCCCTCCCAATTCTGCTTTCTGCCTCTAAGTCTTATAGTGGAGGCCCAATTATATTTCTGATGGGCCTGCTTACAATCTGCCTCAAGAGGACATATCAGAGAGATTCCCATGTTTCCTTTTTCCTGTGATTTTCTCAGCACAGGCTTTCTAGGAATTTTAAAGTACATAAGCATCATGTAAAAGGACTATTCTATTAGATTGTATCATTAGGCTGGTCTTGCAATAACAGGGTAGAACTTTATTGTGACTATTAATAATCAAAACCCTGGTTTCTACATCATAAGATTTATGGCTGAAATTTGAGAGATACCAAAGCTACTTAGTAATATATAAAAAGCTACTTAGAAATATATTTTAAAAGTTTATATTTCAACATGAGAAAAATAAAGCAAAAAAATTGACACCTCTAAGGAGTGTGGGGATTTGGGGTGGAGTTTGTTTATTTGGGTTTAATTTTGCACAATACCCTATGTAGTTCAAATTTGCACCTTAAAATCAAATGAAACTATTCATTATTTCATATTTTAGGTCACAATTCAGTAAAGCACTTAAACATGTGCTTAACCGTAAGCATGTGAGTAAGTCCTACTGAAGTCATAGCTTGTTGAATCAGGGCCTTGACATGCATTTGGAAATAAATATTCTCAGGACATCCAAGGTTGGTAAATTAGGGCTATCCCGCTGCACACTCTACAGCAATACCTTCCTAGCCACATGATACTTTGGAAATTCCATGACCTTAAACTCATTGGATGAAATCCTGGCCCCATTGAAGTCAATGGGGCACTTTCCCATTGACTTTAGTGGGGCCAGGATTTCACCCCCTGAGTTTTCCTACCGGTAGTTGTCCTCCCACAGGTTTTTTTAGGGGAGATTGTGACCTGGCACAAAACTATATTTTTATTACTGTTTGAATTGCAGAGTAAAGCTCTGGGCTAGGGAGCCAGATTTGTTCTGCTTCATCAAGAAATTTATCAGTTAAGTTCTGATTGCAGAATCATCATCAATACTGCCAATGTTAGAGGCAAAAATTAATTCATATTCCTGGTGTTTGTCGTTCCTGTAGGTGGATACAAAAATAATCACTTTTGACTTTAAGCTAAGCACCTTTGCCCTGGGAAACCCTGAGAGAATAAATATGAAAACCCACAATGTTTTTTCTACTCTCACTTTTCTAACTGTAGGGGAAAACGTTATTATACTTAACTTTAAAAATAGTCTGGGTGGCAGAAATAAACCCTGTTCTGTCTTCCACTAAATATGTTTTTCTGGAGGCTATTACATAAGGAAAAAAATCAATACAAATTAATTGTTAGAAAAACATATTGTTTGTACAATTAGAATGTAATTCATTTTGCATCTTCTGATTTCTCTCTGAGTTACTAAATAATCTTTCACTAGCCCCTAATTAATCAGTAATGCCCAGTCTGCACATTTTGTTTTTGTTTGCAGTTCTTTCATTTCAAGCGGTAAAACCCTGAGGATTTTTGATTTTAAGATGTTCTGACTACAACTTATGAGTTTAATAGCCATCACACTGAATTTATGATCCTATATTGCACTTTAGGGAAAGCTTCTGTAGCTTGCTTGCTGGCTTTGTTTGCAGTAGTCAAAGCCCTGGAGACATCAACATTTAACTGTGGTTTGAAATTGCTGAAGTGTGTCATTCCACCAGATTGGGTGGCCTACAGAGCATCTCTAATAACACATGGCTTTTGGGGGTTGTTTGTTTGCCTTTTGGAGGGGGGACAGACGAGGTTGGGGAACCACACACATACTGTGTTCAGGACAGGTTGTCATGTTGTTCAGTAATTCCTGAAGAAAGTGACTTGCTGTTGTCTCTGTGTTGAGCTGGAACATGAATGTAACTTGGAATGAACCTACGTCTTATGTTTTTATTCATTGTTAGTTGACCCATTGGGCAGCCCTATGTCACTATGATTAATCATTCAGACTCCAGTTGTCCAAACAGGCTTTCTAAAGCCTCTTCTGAACAAAAACCAAAAAACCAAAAAAAGGAGGGGGAATAAAGCAAAGTACTAGCAAAACAAAATGGGTTAATCCTTGACATGATAATTTATACCAAGAATAGCAGATGAACAGAAGTGCTGTTGTATGTGAATGATTAATAGCTGCTACGATTGCATCTGTGACAAGTGATTAATAAAGTTTGTGATTAAGAAAAATACTTTCCCTTCTTTTCCTAAGTCTGCAAATCTTGCAGCTCCACCTTAGCCTGCACAGTTGTTCAATTACAATGCAGAACTATTTGTAATTCAGATGTCACTAAACATTACTGATTCAAATATCTTTAAAATAAACTTGCACTTGATCTGTTAAATACTAAGGAGATGAGGAAACCCAGCATGTCCCTTGAAAAGGCTCTTTAACCTGGTGAAGGATTGTTTTTTACATGCAGTTGTCTCTGCTCAATAGCATCTAAATTACCAGCTTGTAAAATGTGGTATATTAACATAGAGCTGTTTGTACATTTGGGGATTGTATGAACTAGTGATCAGAGGAGAACTCAAGCTGCAGAGTCCACATCATTTTTTCATAACTAGAGCTGTGTGAAATATTTGCTCTGAGCCTCGAACCCACCCAGAAATAGCTTTGGGTTTGGTGTGTTTCAGAACCTCAGACCATATTATTGAGAAGCTGTCAAAGCTGGGTGGAAGTTGTTTGCAGAGCTACACTCAGATTTCCAGCCAGCCTCCTGGCCTACTTCTAACACCCTACCAAGCTCATTCTCCATCCTAGGGGATCTTTCCTATACTTGGAGGTTCGGGTCCATGCAAAGCTGTAGCGGTAGATTTATTTCAGCCCCTGCAAACTGAACATTCTAGGCTCAGTTGGCAAATCCATTACAAACCAAACCTTAAACTAACTCAGTAAGTATCATGAACCAGGACCATTTTACTTGAATGACAGTACAATGTGATAATATAAGCAATCTGATAGTACACAAACAATGGTTCAGTGCTTGTAGGAGAGCAGGAGTACACAAACAATGGTTCAGTGCTTGTAGGAGAGCAGGGCCTCCTGTATGGTGTCAAAACCTGGGTCACATACAGTAGACAGCTCAAGCTTCATGAATGATACCATCAGTGGTGCCTCGTCAAGATCTTCCGAATCAAGTGGGATGATCGATGCAACAGCATTCTGTCCCAAGCTGAAACCTCCAGCATTGAAGCTATGATTATCTGCCACCAACTCCATTGGGTTGACCATGTTCTTCAAATGCCAGATAATCGACTCCCGAAGCACGTAATGTTCTCACAATTGAGCCAAGGCCAACGGACGAGGAGAGGGCAAAAAAAAATGCTTCAAAGACACCCTCAAAGCCAGCATGGCAAAGTTAATATCGACATAAACTCATGGGAAACCCAATCCCTCAACTGATTGAAGTGGAGAAGGACCTTGTGGCAAGGATTTCAGCATTTCAAGACTCAAAAAAGACAACAGGAAGCAGAGAAACGGGAAAGAAAGGAGGAAAGAACACTCTGCAGCTCAACTCAACAATCCAAAACCACTCCTTCCGCTGGAAAATGTCTACACCAATTGTGACAAGATCTGTAGATCCCAGATCTGTCTCATTAGCCACCGGTGAATCCACCACCGATAACCAGCTATCATTTCATGGAAGACAATCATTCTCTAACTCCAAGGGATCACCGATAGATAGATAGAATATAGGAGGCCCCTCTTTCTCTCTTTCCTCTCTCTGATATGATATACTCTGCCCCCGGGGTTGGGGGGAGAAGGAACCTCAGACTCCTCCCATTATCTCCTGTGTAAATAAATAGGCCATGTAGTGTTCTAGACAGTCAATAAATTTGGGGTCTGCTGGACCAGAATGGGGACTGAATCAAGGTCCCTTGCTGAAAATGCCTTAAGTTTATGTTCGAGTGTTGGAAGCTCTATCACCTCAGCTGATCTCAAGTGTACAGTCTAAGATGAAGTGAAAGTTTGTCTTTTAAGTACCTCTTAGGAGCCAAACCATATAGCGTGTTATCAAAATCAACACCGTCTTGAATATTATGCAGAAGTTAATTCATTATTTGCTTGCTTTATATACATTAGTCACCTGTTTCCAAAATAAGAAATAATCAATATTCATTTTCCTTCTCATGTCTGGTAACATAGTTCCCTAGCATTATATTACATCAATGCTGACCTTTCTACCATAATACATAATCACTGCTGTGGCCTGGTAAGATTTTTTTCATAAGGTGCAAAATCTTACTTGCCCGTTGAGTTTTAATCACAGATGTAACTTCTTCACTAAATAAGTCTACTGTAGTGTTATTGACTGATAGAAAAGTCACTTGCCATTTGTAACAGTCACAAGTTAAACCTAAATGATCTGAAATTGTATGTGCCCATTCAGCTGAAAGAATTGCTGGCATGCTAAAAAGATTAGCTGATCTACTCTTTATTTTCCCACTCCAGGTTCTTTTCTGGAGCAAACATGCTCTCATAAGCAAAACCTCATGTATTCTGCAAAATAGAATAGAATGCTGTAACTGTCTTGACCTTTTAAAATATTGTTTGATTGATCTTGCTTGTTATAATCCCACTAAGCTTTGGAGAAGAGATGGAATAGCTAGCCAATCAAAATTCAGAATCAAGAGGGGTTTTGGCTTACATGTGCAAAACTATACAAACACTAATACCATCACTTCTGAGGGGTCCCCACTCCCCCCATCCTCTGCTGTAAACAGTCTCTAAGTTTTATTATTCTTTCACTAAGTCATCTTTTTTAAACAAACTACAAACTGTTGCTAAACCAATATGTTCTGTAAATCTCAGGACTCTAAATGGATAACCAAAGACAGCACTCTCTGAAGGAGCACAATGACAGGGCAGGCTCCCTTAGTTTCCTATTTGTTGTAGTATTAATTCTGTATACTACATTAATTCCATTTTTCAAACAATCTTAACCTTTGGGGGCAAGCATCGCAAAATGGTTGTCCAACCCTATAAAACCATTTCCCCCCCTCTAGCAAACAACTGCTAGACATCAGTACTTTGTTCTGAATGAATGTCATTCCTCTTGCAGAGACCACACTATTTACATTTAGCTGTTGATATTTTAATTAACAATGTAAGTGCATTGTTTGCCCTGTGAGTTCAATGGGAAAAAACTCAACAAATAAACAGCAGTTCCCTCTTGGACAATCACTTTGTAAATTAGCTTGCTTTGTCAATAAAGCGCATGCCTATCAGTGCTTCAAAGCAGCGGGGGCAAGGATGTTCATTTACTTAAGCAGTAGGTTATACCATTAGTGTGCATGATTGGTGTTAATTAGAAATGTGTGTGGATGTCTCTGTGTCACAAAACCACTTTATAAAAAATCTCTTAACAATCAGACTATTAATTCATGAAGCATGAATGCTTGCGTTTGTTTGGGGTTTTATTTTTTTAATTATTTCTTCTTAATATCTATTACTTATATTAGAGTAGCAGTGAAAATGTACTAGGTGCTCTACAGACATACAGAAAGACACAGTCCCTGCCTTGAAGAGTGTACAATCAAAGGGGCTGAAAGTGCAGATGCTGGCACGTATGGATCTCAATTCAGCCTAAGTAGGAGGACTGCTTAACTTTAAGCACATGTATGATCCCATCCTAAGTCCATAAACTATTTAAGCATATGTTAAGGTCCCATTGATTTCCACATAACTTAAGCATGTGCTTACGCTGCTGAATTAGTCAGAAATAGGCACACTTGAGTCACAGGACACTCCTTGGGCACAAGGTTATGCAAGTGTGCATGAGTTTGCAGAATCAGACTCTGCATGTATGTCAATTTGCTAATGTATATTTTTAAAGCATATTTCTGATATATGTCTTGAATGGAGTTTTTAGGGTTATATTGTGCACTGCTTCTTGAAGAACTTTCCTTAGGTTTCAGTAGTGGGGTCTTTTGAGACACTGACACAATGAGAATGTCATTTAGCAAACCACGTTGGCTAACTGGAGCTAAAATAGCGGTGAACAAACACAACAGCTTGGCTTTTAGCTTGGGCTAAGAGCTCAGGTTCAATTCCAGGCTCCCATATAGGCTTTATTCAATCTGCAAAACAGAGTTAGAACCTGAGTTGCCATCTGTTCATTGCTATTTTAACTAAAGGTAGCTAACCCAAGTTAAGAACATGCTTTCTTTTGCAGGGTAGATATGCCCTTAGACATGTTATTCAATGCATTTTGTTCAAATAAAAAAGATCAGTTAAAAGAAAATGCTGAATTATAAAGGTAAACAACACAGCTTGCTTAAGGGAAATTTTTTCAGTACCGAAGTTGTTATTGTTTAAAAAAAAAAAAAAAAAAAAAAAAAAAAAAAAAACCCTGTTCCCACTTCCTTTATTACTGGTACTGTACCTTTAAGGGAGGTAGTGTTCAGCATCTGGGTAAGCCAGTCCCCCAAGCAAGGGGGAAAGTAAGAGAGACAATGCAGTTGGTATTTGAACTAAGTGGGGAGAGAGGATGACTGAGACATTTTCTCCTGTTACAGGTAGGGCCCTTTTATGAGCTGACCGTAGAGCCAATCCAGAAATGAGCCTCCACATATGAAGGTGTCTACCCCACAGAGGACTGAGTGGTGCTAGGGTGGTTGGGTAGACCAATTAATTCCACAGGCTGCACCTAGAGCAGGAACCAGGACATTAATTAGGAATGTGTGGGGCCTACAAAGCTAGGTAGCAGCCAGAGAGAGGAGGCTTGAGAAGAAAGGGCAGTTATTTTCTTGGAAGAGAGAGGATTGTTTGGGGGTTGCAGGGAGATAGTCTGCAGTTACTCCCTGCGAGGAGGATTCTTGGAGCTGGTACACCTAGAAAGAGAGAAGGGGAACCAGAGTGTAGGAAGCAGCCCAGGGAAGGGGCAGTGAGGGAAGAGAGAGGAAGTATAAAGCTGCTGAACTGAGGGTCCCTGGACTGGAACCTTGAGAAGAGGGCAGACCTGGGATCCCCTATGAATCACTGAAGGCTTGGCACTAGGGCAGTGAATGGGAAGATTGCTTAGAACTGTGGATGGACTGTACCCTGGAAGGGGGAACACTGGGTGAGCTAGCCAGAGGGCTAAGTCATGAAAGAGATGCTGGGAGTCCTTGAGTGAGAGAAGAGCTGCTAACCAGAAGGAGAGAGAGAATAGTGGTGTGCACATTGCAGAAGGGGGTGTCTACCTCAAGAGCTAATCTTCAGAGTGACCAGGAAGAAGTACCAGACCAGTGGTGAGTGGAGCACCCCATCATATGGTGCTCTAACCAAACCAGTGGTCCCCAAAAATTTTCCATTGTACCCCATTTACCTGTAATGGAACTTGTTTGTGTGTGCCCTGCCCCACCCCTGGGTGCTGGGGCCAGGAGCTGTGGTTGGGAGCCAGGAGCTGTGGGTGGGGCCAGAGCAGAGCTGAGGGAAGAGTGGGGTTGGGTGGCTCTTTCCCTGCCCTCTGTCGGGGTGGCCCGGGCCCCACCACATCTCCCCAAATGTTCTTCTGTGCCCCCCCCACTAGGGGCTGTACCCCATAGTTTGGGGACCACTGACCCAAATGGATCTCCTTGATCAATCAAGATCTTAGTGTTAACAGAAAACAAACAGTTTTCTTCAGTTGCATTACTCCAAAACTGTTCTCTTGCATCATTGAGATGGAATCTAACTAAATAGAACTCCATCTCAGACATCATCACATATTCAGGCTTCTTTGAACTTCAGAAACTAGCAAAAATATGCTGATAACTTAAAAAGTTAATGATGCCTTATAGAAAGCTGAAGGGAAAGTATATATGTCAAATGTGCAATACAACCAAAATAGTTTCAAGATGTATTTGTGTGTGAGGATGTGTATATGTAATACAAATTCTAGTTCTCCAAGAATATTAGGATCTCAGTCTCACTGATCTTCCTCCTTAGTTTCCACCAGAAATCACTAACCTTTGTTTATTATACCACACTTATTTCCACAATAACACAGATGATTATGTCATATCACAGATGATTATGATCAGGGCCGGCTCCAGGCACCAGCCCACCAAGCTTGTGCTTGGGGCGGCACCTGGAGGCGGGCGGCGCGGCGCTCCGGCCGCCGGGGAGAGCGGAGCCCCGGCCGGGGCTCGCCGCCCTCCTCCCAGGGCTCCGGCCGCCCTCGCCGCCGGGGGGAGAGTGGAGCCCCCGGGGGGGCCCGCCGCCCCCCCCCCCCCCGGGGGGGGGGGGGGCGGCGGCCGGAGGCTTTTTTGCCTGGGGTGGCAAAAAAGCCAGAGCCGGCCCTGATTATGATGTTTGGCGGAGGAAGAAACAGCTAGACATCCTTAGTAGTAATAAATGTGAGAAAAGAAATGCAGAAGATACATAGGCACCAGATTATTTCTAGTGTTTTCCATCAGGTGCCAAAGTTATTCTTCATTAAGGGGAGGGTCTTAGAAATATTTCACTATTAAAAATCAGTTTATTTTGCCTTGATATAGTCTCATGTCTGTGCGCTACAGCCTGCCCTCCTTTTGCAGGCCACTGAATTCAGTATAAGTGTTACCTATTAAAGACTAAGGATAAAATCTTGGCCCCATTGAAATCGATAGCTGGGGCTAGAAATCCACCCTAAAGGCCTAATCCTGCTCGCTCTACAGTCAATGGTCAATAATGCCATTAACTTCACTGGGAGTAGTGTAAGGCCTTCAGGGCTGATCCAAAGCTCACTGAAGTCTGTGGGAGTATTTTCGTTGATTTCAGTAAGCTCAGGATCAGGCATTGAGGACTTCAGGATTTGGCCCTATGCTTGTAGATGCATTAAATTGTGTTCTTGGTTATAGTTGTGACCACAAGCTAACCCCACTAAAGGTCTAGCAGAGTAAAATGTGGCTCAGCATCTTGCTAAGTCACTTTAAATGATAGGAGAATTTCACCTTATCCACAGTCCTTTATTTATATGAATATCATGACCACCTTCAATACTTAAGCAACTTTTGACGTGAACTTGCTCATTTGCATCCCAAATGCACTGATGTATATGTTTGCTTTTCTTTTGTGTGCCATAGTGATCTAACAGACTAAGCCTCTGTGTGAAATGATTGGGAACATTGATTTAGTATGGCAAATCCTAACCATTAGTCCATCAAATTTTGTTTCTTCTGCAACGGGCCAGCCTCTGATGCTTCAAAGGAATGTGAAACATCCATGATGCTCACATAGGCCCCAGTTCACCAAAGTACTTAAGCAAGTGCCTAACTTTAAGCATGTGATTAGGTCCTCTGAAATCAATGGGATTTGTGAATACCTTGCTAAATCAGGGCCATACCCAATTGTGCATTGCTGTATATTGGTAATTCCTTTTTTGAAACCGGAAGTGATCAGTTTATGCCTTGAAACGTGAGTTTTTATTAACAGAATTTTAGCTTCTACACTTACATATATTATTGGCTACAAAATTATCCTGGCCTTTAAAAAGTAAGTAAATAAATAATCCAGCTATACTTCCCTGTATACCACAAAAGATAATTTATGTATGTTACTACTCTAATCTTTGAGTTTGCTGGAGAGAGATTATTTTAAATTAGTCCAAAATAGAAAAACAATGAGTTTATATCTAATATAGGAAGCATCCATTGCCTTATGAAGAAATTGTACATCATAACTTATATTGACGGCTCCCAGTTTTAATGTGTTCCCCAGCATATATAGGGTTGGTTTTTGAGCTTAAATAGAATTTACGGGCAGAAGGTCAACCTGTGACAGGGAATAACAAGTGTTAATGTTGTACTCATTTTGACTTCTGTCAAGGAAGACTGGGTATGGACTGTTAAACTTGTGACCTCAATATCTCTCACAGACCAACGCTTGACAATGAATAAACAATGATGATCTGTGTAGGTGAATGTCAGGAAATTCTACCATCCATGTTGGATATATTATTGGGCCAGATCTTCAGTTTGTGTACATTAGCATATTTCCACTTGTGCCAATGAAGCTATTCCAATATACACTAAATGAATATCTGGACCATCATTTTCAGTAAGTTACTGTAAAGAAGATGTATTTGATGCTTTACAGAATGCCCCTATGCCAAAGCCAAGAGTCTTAATTTTAATAATCAGGGAGTCCTGATTTTAGTAAAAGCAGATTGGCCTAATTGACAGAGCACTGGGCTGAGACCTGGATTCTCTATTCCTGGCCTGCTAGGTATCTTTGGGTGAGCTACTTCATTGCCTTTTACCTCCACTCCCCATATGTAAAATGGAATAATTATACTGACTTCCTTTGTAAAGTGCTTGGAGATGTAGGGATGAAAAATGCTATATAAGAGTTGGGTATTATTATTATTTACTTTACCATGATGGACCAATTTTTTTTAAGAAACTAGCTGGACTAATCCCATGATATGACTCAGGTGTATTTCTGTATAAGTGCTCTGCAGATTGCTGTTGGCCTGAGGCTGGAAAAGATACCACATTGATTTGGTTTTAAAGGATTTTGTAAGCAAATGTATACAAAGTACTTAAAGTCCCTGGGAGCATAGTGTTCAACAAAAATCCACAAAAGATCCTGCTGATGTTGCAAAGCGCAATCAGCGTAATCTATACACTATAAATGAAATATTACAATATAATACTGTGATTAATACTAACAAAACATCAGGTCTTGCCTCCCTTAACCACATTGATCATCAAAATGTAAACACTGATTATAAGTTACATCATTGCTTATTATGCCGGGAAGAGGTTCAAGTGAGGATGAGTCATGTCATTTCAAACTTCAGCCACTGATAGCCTTTGAGGTCTTTGGGCATTTCACTCCCCTCTCTCTCTCTCTCGCTCTCTCTCTCTCTCTCTCTCTCTCTCTCTGAACCGAGTCTGTGTGCTATATTGTGGTTTTAGGGCCTGATCCTGTGATGTTCAGAGCGCCCTCACTTCCCATTGACTTAAATAAGAGCACTCCGTGCATTCACAGTGGGTGTTCAGCAAAATGTTCTGATTTCTGAGATAGAGTCCTACCTAGCACCTACTGAATGGTATTTTTTAACAGTAACTTGAAGGGACATTGTATCAAGCTCGTAATATTTTAAAGAACTAAAGTAAACTGGGTCTGAGCAGCAGTGATTTAAGGATGCCAATGAATTTTAGGTATGCATACCCCTTTTGAAGACCGTAATCCATGAGCCGTGTAAAACAAAAACAAACAGGAAAAAGCTGCCCATGTCCTAATGCCCTGTATTTCTCCATATTTCTCTCTCTATCATAGGTTTTCGTATAGTGCCTGTTACTTTAGGATCTGATCTTCAACTCCAATCTTCTTGTCTTCTGTATTTCATGTAAAGCGGTAAGTGAGTTTTTTGCCCACTGACTGGTTTTGTTTTGTTTTTGTATGATGGATTTATACTTTAAGAAGATATCTCTGGAAACCTAAGGTGAAATCAGCCTTAACAAAGTAAATGGCAATACTCATATTTGTTCAATGGGTCCAGGATTTCAGTCATGATGTCTTGGAATTCATAGACTAGGCACAGTTTGGCAAATGGAGTATATGACTCACAACTAAGATTTTCAAAAATGATTAGTGACTTTTGGTTGCCCAACTAGAGGTGTGTTTAAAAAACCCTGATTTTCAGAAAGTGGTGAGTACCCTTTCCCTGCAAAGCAAACCTCTTCAAGGTGTCTGAAGTTGAGCACCTAAATACTGAGGCATCACAAGTCACTTTTGAAAACCTTGGCTTGTGCATCTAACTAGAATCAAACATTCTGAGCATACATTTCTGAAATGACAGAAATCCAGATATGGATTCATTTGTGACAGTCACTGGTGACAAGTTAAGAAATGGATTAATCACTGAGTAAAATTTATTTCTATCTGATACTAGCTCCCTACTCTTTTACCTAATACCACTTGTGATAATCACAGGCAAATCCTAGCTTGGTGGGGTGGATTTTTCATGTGTGCTTTGTAATAAACTCACTTTGCTCAAGTGTGATAAAATGAATCATGCTAATAATTACAGTGGAATAACATTGCACTTCTTTGTCTATTACTAATGCACCCACTGGACCTAAAAACTTGAATTTCAGTCCCTTTAAAAGCATTGACCTTGGCATCACCAAATCAGAAATAAAGGATTAAAAGCTGTAGAACATGTAATTCTGATTTGTTTTCCAAGAGATTTGTACTTACAGGAGGGAGCAGGTACTTCAGAATTGTCAAGACCATCGGGATAGGGAGAAATTAATTCTTGGAAAAGGTTTCTTAAAAGCATGAAGCTGCTCATATAGAGAGAGTGATTTGTAGAACAAGAGTTTGCAGGCCTGCTTTACTTCAGCTCAATTGAACCATCTGTGTATGACATTGTATTGTTTTTGACAGAGAAATGAGTGCTGATGGAAATGTAAATATCAAAGGGGATGTCAAGGCTGATCCCCACTTTGAACCTTAGGGTACAAATGTAGGG
>NW_020665189.1:13765748-13808360 GCF_002925995.2 Terrapene triunguis | reverse complement strand
TAGGCTGTGTGTGTGTGTGTGTGTGTGTGTGTGTGTGTGTGTGTGTGTGTGTGTGTGTGTGTGTGTGTATATATATATATATATATAATAAAACTGCCTAAATATGGTTTTGAATTCTAATATAATTATTTATGCTACGTTGTATTGCACTCATGTTCTTGGTTTTTCTTTTTGTGATCTCATCCAATTGAAAACACAAGTTAAAAACTGGGAATTACTTACATGAACATGGCTTGCTAGTCTAGTTCATATGTGTACTTCCAAATGTACGGGGCAACAAAGTGTCATCTCACTTAACCCCAAGTGCTGTCCATACTCTTGAGTTGGGCTGCCAGTAGAGAAGAGACTAATTTTTATGCATTAATATGATTCTGCCATTGAAGACAGTGCCACAGGAAACTTTTTCTGCATTTCCGAGCCAGACTCAGAATTACTTTTCAAGTGGTGTGGAAGATCATGATGCACAGGGATGAAATTCATGAGAAAGAGGCGGTGATGGTAGGGGTGACTATTACAGTAGACATGAGCTCCTTCTCACTTGAGATTGATTTTATTTTTCTTATCGTGCAGTCTCTTTTACCTGGCCTGTAACATCAGTACAGAAAGTTCGCTCTTCTTCCACATTGATCATATCTGACATGCAGTTGGGCACCTTATCTGTACAAATCTGTCTGAAGTGTTCTACATTGGTCTCACCCCATTGTTAAAAAGCTAGCATGGTGCCTTTGAATTGGGATCTAAAAATCTGTCAAGAATATACTCCCCTCTGATTCTTTAATGTACTTTGTGTGGATCCTGTTTCATGGTGGCTAATGAGCTGTCCCACAAATGCACTGCAACATTATCATCAGTCACTTCATAGTGCTTCTACATTCACATTTTTTTCCTCCAAGAGACTGATAAGAGAGAATGTCTGTATGAGTCCAGTGTAAAAGCTGTTCCCTACTTGAGCAGTCTTCTTCAAAGCCCTGAAGAGGGTGCATAAGATTTCTATAAGACTACACTGAGCAGGTTCAAGTTACACAAAGTGTGTCTCCCATGCTTGCTTTTCAATTATTAAAAATTCATAAATGGCTTTGTAATGATCAGAAAGTCATTCGAACACAGAGAGGGTAGAAAGCCATCTGTTTACTACATGTTCTGTCTAACTGTTTTACATCTACCTAGCATTTATGAGATTTGAAAGGCAGTAAAAGAATTTTTCATGTGGTCTCAGGATGTGGTCCACAAATCTTTGCAATGTTGTGAACAGTCAAATATTGGCAATTGGAAAAACAAAAAAGTGAATCCTACAAGTTCTCCCCCTTGCAAAAGATTTTTCAGCATGTTCCAGTGGAATGGACATGGGACTAAGTGCCAGGAACTCCTGAATTGCTGTTTGGGTTCTGCCACTGATTCCTTACATTGCTTTCGGCAGGAGATTTAACCTCCCCATCCCAGTTTCCCTTTGTCTAAAATGGGGATACCTCTTTCTTCACGGTGAGGTTGTATGCATTAATTAAATAGTTATTTTAATGTCTTTTTAAAGATGTAAAGAGAGGTAGTAGTAATAGAAGAAACTGTATTAAGAGATTCTCTCTATCTCTGGATGAGGATTGACAAAAGATGTTAGCTCAAGGACCAGGTTGGGCCACTGTTTCAAAAAATACTTAGTGCCCATATCTGCACATGCGCGCGCGCGCACACACACACAAACTTCCAACTTCCACATGCAAACTGGTAGGTACATAACTTCCTAACTAGCAAATAATGGTGTGCAAGTCTGGCAGGTGCAGTTAGGGAAGCCAAGTGAAACCACTTTGAAAATGTGGACCTTTATGTAAGCAAATTTGCTAGGCTAGCTGCTGGTCCTCAAACAAATTATCAGTCTTTGTCACTTAAAACAAAGGTGTCCGTCTTTCCTAAAGCAAAGTCCTGGACATTTACATTTGTAAAACTTTGTGCAATATAACAGCTCCTTGAGGGAAATTTGGGAGCTGATGAATACTTGCAACTTCGGGTCTGCATGTTTCACGAACTCTTCAAAACTTCTTTACAAAGGAAAGTGCTGCAACTGCCCTTCAAGTTTGATCTATAGTGCGTTGGATGGCTTCTGAGGTATTTTATAAATGTTTTGGATATTTCAGTGGCATGTCGGATGGCACTGTCCCTATGTTGCATTCTGCCTATAACCTCTACCCTATGAAACAGATTTATCTCCTACTATTATCGTTGGGTTGCAAAACTAATGTAAATAGAATAGTAATGGAGGCTCTGCTACTCACTGAGATGGCTGATCTTAAACTTAAATGACCCTAGCATGTATCCTTTCTCTCTTCTTCCAGCTGTTTTCCTAAAGCCCAACTAATATTCTACCACTCAGATATTTTTTTTCCTGTTCCATGACATAGTTGTTTTTCAAGTGGCTTCTTAGAACAGATGTTCCCATGTGTTTATCCTATTCTCTACTGATGCTTTTCCTCCCAAAAAACCCAGCAGATTGCATTGCTGCTGCTGTTTTAATCGAGAGGGGGAAAATAATGCCTGTATTGTCAGATTTATTCTCAAGCTGCTCCACAATCTCATATGTCATGTTCAACCTCATGCAAGAGCAGACCCCTACTGGGAGAATACTTCCTGAGCCTCAGCTTTAAATAGTGAGGTACTAAGCATGATGTAGAAACTCTGGATGGGTAACCAAAAAGAGGGATCCCCAGCCTCTTACGCTATCATGCTATCTGGAGTGGCTCGCAAACAAGTGCCAACCTCAGGGCACATAGGCACCGACTCCGTGGGTTCTCCGGGGCTGGAGCACACATGGGGAAAAAAATAGTGAGCACTGAGCACCCACCAGCGGCCCTGCTGATCAGCTCTACCCCCTCCCGCCCTCTGGTGATCAGATGTTCAGTGGTAGGCAGGAGGTACTGGGGAGGGAAGAGGTGGGGTGGGGCCTTGGGGAAAGGGGTGGAGTGGGGGTGGAGCACCCCCTGGGAAACCAGAAATTCAGCACCTCTGTCAGGAAAGACTGTCAAAAGCAGGGCAGACACGTCAAATTGGTGGTACATTCTGTATTTAGATTTCTCCAACCCAGTAACAAATGTGAATTCCTAGATCACTAAAACAGTCTTACCATAGACTCGAGTATCCAAGAAGATTTTCTGTCTTGCCACTTAGTGATAAATGGTCAGTTACACCAAAAATCACAAAATATTCAGGTTGCTCCCAGTACCAAGAGACCAGTCACCTTACCTAAAATCAATGTGTACCTTAGATTTCACACCAAAGACAACACGGGTACACAATCCCATATTAAACTAATTAAGAATTTATTAACTAGGAAAAAGAAATGAGTTTTATTTTACAGTTAAAGCAGGCAACATATAAGTACAGGTGAGTTCAGTCTATGGTTCCAAAAGGTGACACTGATGGAGTAATCTGTCAGCACTCAATGTCTAATCCCAGGTTGACCCTGGGGATCTCTGCTTTTGTTTTTTTGCTTCAGCCCTTATTAGAGTCCAAAGGCAAAGAGATGAAAAATCTTCATGTCCACTATCTTTGTTTCCTGCCTCCAGAATTTGAGCTGATGGGACGTGCTTTCTCTCATGTAGCCTCTTCATGGGTAAGATAGGGTTACCATATTTTGAGTGTCCAAAAAGAGGACACTCCACAGGCCCTGGCCCCGCCCACGCCCACGCCCCAACTCCACCCCTTCCCCAAAGTCTCCGCCCCCTCCCCTGCTTCCCGCGAACATTTGATTCGCGGGAAGCCTGAAGCAGGCAGCAGGTAAGCGGGAGTGGGGTGGGGGGAGGAGGCGCGGCCGAGTCTGGCCCCCCCAACTGAGCGGCTCCCTCCGGCGGCCGGCCCTGGCCCCAGCGTCTCCAGCCTGGCTCAGCTCGGGCCCTGGGGTGCCGGCCCAGCCCCCGGCCCAGCACCGCCGGCCCCCGGCCCAGTGGCCCTGGCCCCTGGCCCAGCACCGCCGGCCCCGGCCCCCGGCCCAGCACCGCCGGCCCTGGCCCAGCACCCAGCGGCGCCGGATTTTCCCGGACATGTTCGGCTTTTTGGGATTTCCCCCCGGACGGGGATTTGAGGCCCAAAAAGCCGGACATGTCCGGGAAAATCCGGACGTATGGTAACCCTAGGGTAAGAGGGCCATAAACCAGCCTTTGCATTGTGATATTCCACTATGGCCTACTTAGTTGTTCTGAATGGGTGAGGGAACCACTTTTCCTGCGTAGGTTCACAAGTTCAGAGCTGGCATTTTTACAATTATAAAGGAAATCTTACATATTAGAGCAGAATACAGACATTACAAGTAGGATTAATGCATGCAGCAACTTGTAAGCATTTCATAGAGTCTAAACATTCTACGCATTGTTACAAGTTCAACACATATCTTAGACAATACCAACATATAGGTGAGCCAGTCTGGTTTCCAGCTATGGATTTGTCAGTGCGTAGCCGAATCCTACAATTTGGCAAGAGCTGGCACCTGGTTTACCTTTGAATTTTTTCTTTTGAGTTATTTTATCAGCAAGCACTATGGAACTGATTTCATCATAACACGATAGAGTGGATTTTTTAAAAGTATTTAGGTAACTAAAGATGAAGCTGGTCACCTAATGAGAATTTCCTAGGCACTTAGTTCCCAATTAAATCTATGGGAGTTAGGTGCCTAGGGACTTTGGAAAATCCCACTAGGTGCCTAATTGCAATTTTAAATTCCTAAGTGCCTTTAAAAATCTGGCCCATTGGCTATATGGTAGTTACTTGGCCCTAGTAGCTATAGAGAGATGAAGCCATGCATTATTCCAAGTCAAGGTGAGGGCTTTTTTAAATGGTCAACCCCAGAAGGCTGATGGAACCTACTTAATTTCAGATTACATCATTAAAGAATGCAGTCTGCTTGATAGGCCACTCTGTTGATAGCTTTTTAGGGAATTATCATGGTCTTCTTATTTTGACTATAGAGAGAGTAGCTCTTTTAAATGCCCTCTTCTCAGTTTTGTCTTCACAAGTTACCATTGTATACCAGTGGCCTGCTATTGATCGCCATCTGCTTGATGAATTGATAATAGGAGTGCCCAAGGTTTCCCCCCAGCCCCCTCCCCCCCCCCATTTTGAGGTTGTCAAAAAGGTTAGCCCCCCCCCCCCCCCTTTTTTTTTCCCTTTGGACCTTTGCAGAGCTCTCTTCAGTTAATCATGTCTTTCTCATATCAAAATTGGATAGCTGCAATGCACAGTGTTTAAAGATGTCTTAAGAAATTTCACATAGTGTATAATGTGGCTGGTGTCTGTTGTCTCATGGGGAGCACATTACAATTGTGCTTTGTGATATGTGATGGCTTCCAGTTTGTTTCTAGGTGTAATTCAGGGTGCTATCTTTGACCCATAAAGGCCTACATAGCTTGGGATTGGCCTTTTTGAAACAGTGCCTCTTCTTGTGCAACCATGGAGATGGGTTAACCTGTGCAGGAAGGAATGCCCCAGCTAAAGGGTACCACTCCAGAGGCATCAAGCTGCTCTATGGTCTGTTATGTCCCTCACTCTGCACCCTATCAGTGCAGTAGGGGAAAAGGGGACATCCCAAACTGGCCCTCACTGTAGATTTTTGGCTCCTTGTTTCTGTTGCTTCCTGATACGTTAAAGCCATCTAGAGGTTGCTCTAACATAGCCCACATAGACAGAAGTAGCAGGATCAAGGGACTGCAAAGGTGATCTTTATGCTACTTCTGCACCTCTTCCTGACCTGTATTCTGTTCATATCCCCGAATCAAGCTTTTGGTTTGGTTTGGTTTTTTGTGTGTTTCACTTAGAAACCAACTATTGAGACAGTGTCAAATAACATGCTCTGTCCCCTTCTCCACTTCACTGTTTTACAGTTAAAACACTGAAGTTGCCAACATGCTGTTTGAATTTGTGTTGCTGCATTCTACTTGCAGACCTAGTTTATAAATGTTGCATTCTGGTTGGTCAAGGGTACAGGATTGCCCTTAACTTGCTAAAATTAAAAGTTCCCTACCTGGAATTGCAGAAAGTGGATATTTGATTTTAACTTAAAAACAGTAGCACTTGAACTGAAGATAGTGAGACTAAATTTATAAAAGTGCTGTCTACGTGCTGTTGCTGATTTTTTTAAAAAAGAATGTAAATAGATCAGCCACTAGGGATGCGTTGAATACCTGTTCAAAGCCACACTTAATCTGGAATCCCACCTTAAATTTTAATATTCAACTTGATGGGGGTGAGGGGGAATTCAGATGGTTAGCCAAAGCTGCCGTTGATTCCATTTGATTTCAGTGAACTTTGGATCAAGTCCGTTGTCCCTTAGGAGCGTTCTTGTTCTCATTCCTTACTCTCTCAGACTGTATTTTTAAAACTATCATATCTTTTTGTCGCTATGAACAAAGTTAGCTTGAAAAAGTGAGCAATGAATATCATCATGGAGACTGACTTTTATCTTAACCCTCTAGGTCAACAGAATGTAAAAGAAAAGAGCATAAGGTCTCTTCAGTCTTTCCAACATGTATGAATCTACTTTAAAAAAAAAAAAAAAAAAGCACACACAAACTTTACAGAGGAAAAAATAATTATTTCCAGAATAGATTTAATTACCAAGATGTTATGGAAAATTGTAATATCAGACTTTAATTACAATTATTAAAAGATGTTGTATCTGCAGTGTAGGTTTTGTTTTGGTTCTCCCACTCCCCCTCCCCCCCCCATAATGTCATTATGACAAAATATTATGGAAAAATTTATATCCTACTATGGTGTGTTTTGTGTGGTTACGATGTTGACAATTGGTATTGGTTCATATTACTAAAATGCAGCTGTAGTAAATGATCAAATATAATACACATGAGTGCATCTTTTATTGCTCCTTTCTCTATTCTGCTTCAAATTCTGCTGTGGCTGAATGCCATTTCCAGTTAATTGGTATTCAGCCAGATAATACAACTAGCGATTTGGTGCACCCCTGTTAGCCAGGTATATTATTTCCAGTTGGATTCCACCATGCTGCAGAAAACTTGCAAAAAATGCAGAATGAGAGGCTTATCTGCTGAAATAAACTGCTACAGAGATGTAGTTTATCTCCAGTTCAGCTCGGTACAGCCTTGAAGCTTGTGAAGAGAACACTATCCCAGCTGGAGCAGTCTAATTCTGGTTTATGTTTAGTAATCAGTAGGATAAGACTAACATACCAAGGTGAAATACACGTACTGCTAACATTTGATACTATGTCTCTAAATAATAGTGAATTGCACCAGTAGCGGTCTGAATATGTAAATATGCATTGTTAAGATATAATTGCATGTTTGTTTAGCCCTTTTGAGGGGGGGAAGTGCTCTGTCTAGCTGATATATCTATGCATTCATACTATGCTCATCATCATTGAAATAGTCAAATACCTAGTGCTCAGCTGCCCCAGTACTCAAGCTCCCATGTAAAACTCTGGAAGAGAGATCTCTGTATTTTTACCAAGGAGCCTCAGAACACGTACATCAAAAACAATTCTAATAATTTTGCTTTTTCTACTGACAAGTGGCGTATCGGTTCCATTCACTGTTCCTTATGTGACAGTGTCATTTAATTACAGTTCATTGTATTGAGGTTATCAGAATTAATTAGATGTCTGTGAAGCACTTTGTAGAAGTAAAACACTATGCAAATGATTATTATTAGCAGTAGTAGTAAGGACTGAAGGATTAGTGTCAGGATAGCTGCGGGACTGGCGGAGACTGGGGAAGGAATGGGCGCAGGCTAGCACAGTCTATCAGAGCTACCAGGCAGTTGGCAACTCTCCTGGCCAGGTAGCAATATTGAGCAGACATGAGGGGCTGCTTCCACTAGACGCCTTTATACTTGCCTTGGAGTTTCCAAGTTAGGCCCTTGCTTGTAGTTTGGCAGGGTCCTGATTGATAGGCATATGCTAATCATGGAACTCACAGGGAGTTACTTCAGATGACTCACCAGTTCAGGCTCAGGGATGACTCATCACAATTTGTTGCCAACTGGCCCAAATTTCTCCAGAGCTGCTCCTGTGGCACTCAGCTTGTGAGAACACATTATTTAGCATCCAGCTTTTAGGTGAGAGGGAAACATGAAAGAGAAACCACTAGGGGGTAGGTAGCAAAAGTAAAGACAAATGCATAAAGTATGAAAAATACAGGAAGGGAGAAGTTATAAAACAGAATGCAAGCCAACGAGGAGAGGAAAAGAAAGAAGTCAATATTAGTACAGTAATGTGGCTCGAGATGTTATGGTGATGTTGACTGACAGTCTTAGTCTGTGACATGGGACCATGCCCACACACAATACATGTGAAGATTGGGATTCATTAGTCTACTACTTAGAGCAGAGAATTAGGAGCCAGGATTGCTGGGTTCTGTTTTCATCTCTGATGCATCTTGTTGTGTAACCTTGAACTTAGCATCAAAATCTCTCTCTCAGTTTATCTGGAAAATGTATATAAATACTAGTTGTATTGTGCAGCTGAATTAAGTAAAAGTTGCTTGATAAGCATGCACTACATACACTTGTTTATCCTCTAATGACTCCAACCCTTGAACAATAGGCTTTGAAAAACAAATGAAAGTTTCACTAAGGTTCCTAGGTGAGACACAAGGATGAGTGGCTCAGGTTGTGTCAAGGTCTTAGGAGAAGTTCTCCTCCTTTTCCTTGAAAAAGTTGCCAGTGAAGTTTTGTCCAAGAAAGGATTGTAGGTTTTGGCTCAATCTGTGGTGGGTTTCTAGAAATATAGAACTTGGGTCATTACTGTGTCATGAGGAATATTCATTACACATGTACTTTAGAATAGCAATTAATACAAATTGCTTTAGAAAAAAATGAACCCCTAAAAAGATCTGCCTCTTTGACTTTCTGATTAATTGGATTGAGTGACTTGCGCATTTTTGCCAACTTCATTTATACTTTTCTCCAGTATGTAGGAGTGAATGATCCTCTAACCCAGGGGTCGGCAACCTTTCAGAAGGGTGTGCCGAGTCTTCATTTATTCACTCTAATTTAAGGTTTCGCGTGCCAGTAATACATTTTAACGTTTTTAGGAGGTCTCTTTCTATAAGTCTATAATATATAACTAAACTATTGTTGTATGTAAAGTAAATAAGGTTTTTAAAATGTTTAAGAAGCTTAATTTAAAATTAAATTAAAATGCAGAGCCCCCTGGACCGGTGGCCAGGACCCGGGCAGTCTGAGTGCCACTGAAAATCAGCTTGCATGCCACCTTCGGCACGCGTGCCATAGGTTGCCTACCCCTGCTCTAACCTATTTAATAACGAATATCCTCAGTCCACTCATAGGAGAAAACTACAAAGAAAAGGCAAGTTAAGAGAAACTTTATATATTAGTAAATGTCTTTATAAGTCAGTGTTGAGTTAGAGATCAAATGACAACTTAGCTTCCAAGAATGTGTCCTTTGGTTTTGTTTTTAATTGCTAGCCTTTGAATAAAAACTTGAAGGGAAAAAGAAAGTTATGGTTGAAGGTGAACAAGTGATACTTCTGTCACATTACATTCTCCTGTCTTTAAGGAAGGTGAACGTTTAAAATTGTTTGGTTATGGAAAGAAACTTTTCTTTTATGTAACTCCTGGAACTTAAATATTAGGTTATATTTACAATTATTGTGGACATGATTCAATTAAAAAATACCTTTTGGCTTCTGCGCTGAGAAGATTAAAAAAAAAGTTATAGTTATGTGGCTACATGGTGGTGCTTCATAAAAACTGGCACAGAGGACCGTTAATGAGACATGGAATCTTTCATTTGCAGGTTGCCAGTTCAAATTCAGCTCAGGTCAGTAGTGTCATAAAGTTATTATAATCTGATGGCTATTCTGATGGCAAACATGAAATGGATTTGTAGTCTCAATTCACTTCCTCATGGGCATTTGCGCATATAAAATAAAGTTCATACTAATTATCACCCTTGTCAGTTTCAGAAGGAAAAGGAATTATATTCTCAACCCTCAAGGTGTCCAAGCAGGTCAGGGCTGAGGCACACCTGTGGGGTCAAGTTGAGATACCTGTATTGCTGTTGCTTGTTCTTTTACTGTTTCTGTGAAGCTGTTAAACCAGCTACTTTGACAAGCACTCATATTGCACGTGGACTGATGCACACAATATTTTAAAAAATAACATTTTCTGAGTTAGTGTATATTTCCCCAGAGAAGCCTCTGAGAAACCCTGTGAAACTATATTAAATGAAGTGATGTTACATCTTTTTAAATTGCTTGCACTCATTATAATTCCACTAAAATGCTTGCTTCTCTCATCCTTAATTCCTTCTCTTTAGCTACGTGATATATTTTCACCTTCTCACAAAACAGGAGAAAAGCCAAAAATTCTACCAGTGGAACCTTAGAGGGTTGGTTTGTTATGTAAAATGCTTGTAGAGTTCCAGATGCTCTGTTTCCCTCACTAGATACCCAGGAAAACCTAAAGGATACTCTATTATACAGCGAAAGGATTTTTTTATAAGCAGGGGAGAAGAACAAAGAAATTATAGGATTTAACAAGATTAGGGGGTGAGGAAGGATCAAATTCTAATATCTCATGTGAGACAAAATGTGATGCTGCATTTATGCATGTAGGCTCTGGACTTTTTTCAAGTTATACAGTGATGAGCGTCTGAGATCAGAACCTGGCTGAGGGAGCCCCAGTCACTCAAAGGGAAGAGGCTTCTCTGGCACAAGTTTCACCTGCAGATCTGGGCCAGAAAAGCAGGCGTACACACAAATGAGGACTTTCCTCTGCCTATTCCTTCCCTTCATGAATGTTGTGCCCCAGAAAAAGCTGAGTGTGGAATGTAAAGGGCAAAGCTATGCCAAAATGTAATGGAAAAGTAGGAGAGCAGAGAACAGATGCTAGTGCCACTGTTGGGGATACTTCTGAGGATCCTGCCTGCAGAGAGGAGGGATGTTGAGTTGGTGTTGCATTGAGGGAGGTTTGGGGGGGTAGGAGATCAGGATACAGAGTAGGAGGAGGTTCTAAGGCTGTAGAGGAGGAGGAAACGAGGTTGTGACTGATGTTGGAGGTGAGAGATTGGAGGTTGCAGCAAAAGAGTGATGAATGGGGATTGGGAGCCAGTGTGAGAGAGTCTGGGCTGGGAAGGGGAAGACCAGAAGTGTGTATGTGGAAAAGAGATGACAGGAGAGACTTAAGACCCTTAAACCATTGCTGGTACAGAAAGATAGGGGAGAAGTCTGCTATGTACAGATGAATGTGTTCAACAAGACTAGGCCTAAAGCAACAAACACTCTGATTCTGGAAGGGATTTTTGGAGACCACACCCACATACCAACTGGGAGCATGTACCATCCGTTTTTATACTTTCACTGTAGCCACTACTCAATGTTCTATAGTTGGCCATGCATGGCAGGTGTGGAGAGCAGTAACCATGTCAGTGGAGAAGTATAATATGGTAGCAGCTTAGGTAAACCATGCATAAATTCACTGTAACTAGGTGGCATTGAGATACAGGGCTCATCTGTTGATTTGTTCTCTTGTTATATGCTTGAACCCTCCATAAAAATGCTAGTTAATTACTGCTGTCACAGTGACAGGGACATCTTATCTCATACCTGTCAGGAACTCATCTGCCTCTAGGCTCAGTCATCTAGCAACCCAATGAACTTGGCTGGACCCAACAGACCCTCCCTAAGTGACTGTGTTCCCTGATGGGTCAGAAGAGCCAACAAATCATCATTTAAGCCCTGTAGCAACAGCACAATAGTGGATGTTTAATGTATTACACATCTGCAGCTTTGGCATACCTGCTTCGAGTCCAGTCCTTCTAACCCTTGTCTGCTCCACTCCAGTCCTAGTCCTTGCCTACCTCTGAACTCCTGATTCCTGGATGTGACCACTGGCTTGTCTTCTGGCCACAACTCTGGCTCAGTTGTTGGGTTCTGTTCTGGTTTCTGATTCCTGGCACTGATAAGCTTGCCTCATGACCATACTGCCAGTTCTGCTCCAACCACTAGGCCAGACAACCTACACCTCAGTGTGTGACAATACCAAGATGTGAGAGGGGTTGGAGTGATAGGGAAACTCTAGGAACAGGGAAGCTTAGGAAGAGGTTTATATTCTGTTGTTGCTATGTGAGCTGCAAGGAAAGCCAAACTCTAGGAAAGGAGAAAATCTGATCTTTGTACTGTGAATGCATTCTGCTTGGAGCAGGATGGAATCCCTATTTGCATATATTCCCCTCGGTGGTTTCACTGTCATTGGTCATCCTTATATTGCATAGTGGTTTCCAGCAACTTGAGTTTTTGTCTTGGGTTGAAGGACATATTACAAGCCTGCTATTGTTGTGGGGAAGTTCTAGAAAAACTTAATTCTGTGGAAAAGTCAGAAAAGGACAAATCTTCTACAAGATATTTTGGAATGTGGTACACTTTTTAATTTCCCAAATTTGAATCTGAAAAGACTTTCTATCAAACTCTGCTTTGCTGCAAAAGCGTCAGAAAATCGTTTCCAAGAAAAACTTGTCTCCAGGAGTTTTTAAACTTTTTTTTATAATTCCTGACATTCTGTTCATGCTAGAATGACTTGATCCAGCCGCTATTTTATGTCATTTTGAATCACATCATTCTGGACTTTCAAATTTCTCTTGTTAAATATACAATACAGGGTAGTTCTAAATGTATTCAGATCACAAATTTATTCTTGAAGCAAATAGCTATTTATTTCCATTCCCTAAAGAAGCTATAGTACAAGAAGCAAAATCTCAGAAAAGAGAGAAAAAATGTTGGTTATAACACCCTAAAAAGAGATCTTTTGTCAGAAGAAAACTTTATCACACTAAAGCTGGCTGAAGTCATATCACATTAATTCCTACAAGCTGCTTTCATGTACTAACAATCAAATGTGGCTGCTGCACTTTCCTCGCAGGCTTGGATATCACACAGGATAGAAGTTCAAAGGGTAAATGCTAGAGATGTGGGGTTTAGGGATTGGAGACTCAAATTCTTGTCACTTGGGGGTTTTCCTTTTGCAAAATCCAAGCCAGGGTTTGTTCAGAAGAGAATTGCATCTTACCTGATCTTTCAGCAATTGTGTCAGGCTAAGGTGTGTGTGTGTGGGGGGGGGGGTTCTTGGATTAATGGTTCAAGCTAAGGCCATTTCCTCGTATACTCTCTGAGAAATTTATTATGGATTGACATTTACATGGATTTGGGAACTCTGTAGAACAATTGGGGAGAAGAGAGCAAGTAACCTTCAACATGGTAAGACAACAAAACACTGTGATATGGTTTAAATAGGCTGAAGCTCTATTGAATCAATTCTAATAAAAATGTCCAGCAAGAACTGAGACAGTATGTGTCCACTATCACCCTTTAATAAGTAGCACAGCCTGGGGAGATTAACTGGAGTTCCAATACCACGTCATATCTACAAACCTCTTCTTAACTTAACCCAAGGAAAGAGATAGGAGCAGCAATTATGGGACACCAAGTTGCAGCATGGTAAGGTAAGGGGATTATCTGCACTCCTCTGGATGTAGCAGAAATAGCCAATCCACTGTGACACTGGCAGGAAATCCACCCCATCATTCCATTTCCTATGCCCCTCCCCCCGTTGTCCCCTCCAGTAGCTCCACAGAGGTTCAGGGCATGCTGGTAAGGGAAAGTGAATGGAGGGTGATAGTGAGGACTAGGAAGTTGAAACCTCTGATGGGGCCCCAGGGTGTTTCTCTCTCTCTCTCCCCCTCCCTCCCCCTCCCTCTCCCCCCCCCCCCCCCCCCCCGGGCTAGTTGAAATCTTCTCACTGCTCAGGCTATGAGAGGACTTGTTCTAGGAGACAACATGAACAAACACAAAAAGTATCCAATCAGTGGGCAAAATCACCTGAATTTGATTTATTTTCCTTTTGTTCACATTCTGGGTTGAGTATGACCAAAATAAAAACACTGAGGGGAAAAGAATGACATGAGAAACACTCTTACAACACAGTTGTGGAATACTGACAAAGAAAAAGTCAAAAAGGGCTTAATAAATTAAAACACAGATGCAAAATACAGGGAAAATGTAACCACCTAAGGTAGATCCAATCACCACATTGTTGGCTAGTTCCCCCCCCCCCCCATAACAAAAGCATCTGCTTGGGTAGGGGCTAAATCAGAGGCAGTGTAAGAAAAGCTACTGCAGGAGCAGTGTTTGATTCAGCCTCAATAGCTTCTGTGACTTTACTGGAGTGTCTGCATCAGCAGCACCCACTTTCATGTCTGGGATCTGACCCCAAGGCTCCCAACTAAATGAATCTGTACTAGGAATAGAGGAAGAGTTGGAGGCTAGTAAGCCAAAAATCAGTATCCTAAAAGAAATGGTGGTGGGAGACTGAGCTGTTGTATTCCACTAGGGTGTATTGATATTGCAGTGGCTATACATCCATTTGTATTCTTATTAGTTAGTGTTGTTATACTAGGCAGTAGGTTTGAGAGTTGGAGGCCCACTAAGAAACTCTGATGTTCCTAGTTACAGCTACCCCATGTGAACTGCACTTTGATTACCATCTTGTGAAAAAGGAGATTAATTATTCATAGTCACTTGTTATAATTCCACAAAACTGCTGTCCATTATCCCAGCATAAATCAGGAGTTCCTCCACCAAAGCACTGAAGTTACTATAGATTTACTTTGATATAACCAAAATCTGAACTTGGTTCAGTTTGTCTGGACACCTTCTAGGGTCCAATTCATTATTTACACCCATAAAAGCCTGTTTATTTCAATCAGGGTGTAGGGCAGGATTTTAACCTATAAAGTCTAAGGGTATATCTACACTGCAATGAGAAACCCACAGCTGGTCCATGCCAGCTGACTTGGGATTGTGTGGCTCAGGCTAAGAGGCTGTTTAACTGTGATATAAACATTTGGGTTTAGGCTGCACCCCAAGCTCTGGGACCCTCTGACCTCACAGGTTCCTAGAGCCGAGGCTCCAGCCCAAACGTCTACACTGCAATTAAATAGTCCCTTAGCCCAAGCCCCATGAACCTGGGTCAGCTGGCACAGGCCATCCATGGGTGTCTAATTACAGTGTAGACATACCCGAAGTGATAACAAATTGTGCTCTAGGTATCTACATCCACAACTCCACTGGAAATTGCATGCAAGTATGTAACAGGGGGCCTTCAACTGTGGATTGACCCTTAGATGTTGAATTTCCTGCAGGAGGGAGTATGTTTTCCCTTTGTTTAGTACACCACTGAACACAGTGACACCGATCAAAAAGACACTAACAATTACATCAACAGCCTTATATTTTTCATCCCTGATAGCCTTTTCCTTCCTGAAAGCAGCCACTCAAAATGCAAAAGGACGGCATGCGTAAGTTGTGGAGAAAATAAAATGACCTTAAATGTTGTGAGTGGCTAGATAGAATGAATGGCTGAAGCACTTGTCATGTGATATGAAGCTTTTTCAGTTCAAGGTCACAAGTATAAATTCTTCCCAAGTTAGTAGTGACCAAAAGCCCTTACCACCTGAAAGTGACATTGCCTAATAATAATAGAGATTGGAAATGGGGAATGGAAAAAAAACATGAAAAGCTTTTGAAAGTGCCCTTGCAGGCTAATATTGTTACTCCAATGAATAAGTCTCTTAAAGGCTGTGAGCTTATGGCCATTTATCTGGTAGACTTGCTATTCATCTCCTCCTGAGTGTAGTGTAAATGCACTGTATTAGGGTCATGATGAAGAGCAAACCTAAAAAGTAAAGATATTAGAAATCAGCCAGCCAGAGGAAAAGTGTAGACTATTGCAAAGGGAACTGTGGAAACAAAAGGTAACAGTTGGAGGGAAACAGCTGAAATGGGATATTTTAAATGCAAATTGGTGGGGTGGCAGTTTGAAGGTGTGTGTAGCAATGCCACTGTCAGGAAGTAAGGAGAAAGGGCTGAATGTGATTTTTAAAACTTGCATGTCCTTTTGTTCCAAAAATATTTCCAAAGTATTGGAAGCAGCAAGGATATACTAAAGCTAAATCTTGCCTGAATTGATCAAAACCCCCAAACTCATGTATGCATTTCTAGACAAGAGGTAGCAATGATACAAAAGGAGGATGTTTTGGATCCCAAACCCACTCTTATATTTGAAGGGGGAATAGTGGAGTCAAGAAATGTTGTGTCCACTTCAGAAAGTTTAAACATATTCATGCATACCGGGGGATAGACATGCGGTGATCAGTCCCCCGAAGGTTTGATTTAGCGGTTCTAGTGAAGACCCGCTAAATCAACCGCTGATCGCTTTCACGTCGACTCCAGTACTCCATCGGAACGAGAAGCCTAAGGTAAGTCCAGTAAGTCGACCTAAGGTGCGTCGACTCCAGCTACGATATTCATGTAGCTGGAGTTGCATACCTTAGGTCAACTTAGCCCTGTAGTGTGGACCTGCCCTAAGGGGTGGAAAGCAGGGTGAACTAACAAGCGTTGGATATCTTTCAGTGTGGGCAAGATGAACTGATCCAATTGCTCTTGCCTTAATCGCCCGTTTGGAAAAAGCAGAACAGGAGGTGAAGAACTTTTAGACAATACTGATAATAAGCGTAGACTGGCTCACATCACACCAACAAAATTGAACACTTCTGAACTTTTGGTTGGAGGGTTTACCCTGTGGACCCAAATCTAGATCCCAATTCTACATTTGGAACTTACTTCAAGCTGCCCTTTCATGTAAATTTCATCAACAACTGGAAATCATTAAAATATTCAACTCTGGAAAGCCAGCCTGGACCCACTGGACCCCTGAGCCAGCACCGGCCGCTGCAGAAGTCACGGAGGTCATGGGAAGTCACAGAATCTGTAACTTCCATAACAGACTCACAGCCTTAGTGATAGGGTGATTTGTCTTTTATCATTTTTCTCTGTCAGTTTCTTTTGAGAGTGTAGAGTTGGTGGAGGGGGGGCGGGAATTGCTAGGGTCCATCTATGACCTAAGCAATTTGCTCAGAGTCACACACAGAGTATATGGCAGAGCTGGGAACAGAACCTTGTGTAACAGTCAGTGGATGGCTCTCAACACTTTCCTAGCCACCATACTTCTATTATAAGGACCATATGATATTCACCCAAGAGTTCTGAAGGAACGCTGATGTGACATAGCAGAACTATTGCTTCTGGTATGTAATCTACCCCTTATAGCAGTTCTGTACCTGATGACTGGCGGATGGCTAATGTGACATTGATTTTCTTTTAAAGGCCCCAGAGGCAATCCTGGCAATTACAGGCTATTAAGGTTAAGTTCAGTACCAGGCAAATTGGTTGAAACTATAGTAAAGAGCAGAACTATTGAACAGACAGATGAACGCAATATGTCGGTGAAGAGTCAACACATCTTTTGTAAAGGGAAATCATTCCTTATCAATCTATTAGAATTCTTTGTGGGTGTCAACAAACATGTAGACACAAGTGATCCGCTGGATACAGTGTACTTGGACTTTCAGAAAGCCTTTGACAAGGTTTCTTACCAAAAGCTGTTATGCAAACTAGGCAGTCATAGGATAAGACGGAACACAGGCGCCGACTTTCCAATGAGCCAAGGCGTGCTCGACCCCTGGCTTTTCCCCAGACCCTGCTCCACCCCCATCCCACCCCATTCCGCCCCCTCCCCTGAGTGCGCCACATCCTCGCTCCTCCTCCCTCCCCTGAAGAGACTCCTCCATGCCATGAAACAGCTGATCATGGGGAAGGGGAGGGAGATGCTGGTAGGTGCTCAGCACCCACCATTTTTTCTGTGTGGGTGCTCCAGCCCCGGAACACTCATGGAGTCGGCACCTATGAGAGGTAAGTCCCTTTCATGGATCAGTAACTGGTTAAAAGATAGGAAACAAAGGCTAGGAAAAAATGGTCAGTTTTCACAGTGGAGAGAGGTAAATAATGAGGTCCCATGAGGATATGTATTGGAACTAGTACTTTTCAACATATTCATAAGTGATCTGGAAAAAAGGGAAAACAGATCAGTGGCAAAATTTGTAGATGATACAAAATTATTCAGGATACTGAAGTCCAAAGCTGACTATGAAGAGTTACAAGGGAATCTCACAAAACTGGGTGTCTGAGCAACAAAAAGCAGATGAAATTCAGTGCTGATAAATGCGAAGTTATGCACATTTGAAAACATAATGCAAACTGTATATACAACATTATGGAGTCTAAATTAGTTGTTATCTCTCAAGAAAGAGATCTTGGAGTCATGCTGGATAGTTCTCGGAAAACATCTGCTCAATATGTAGTGGCAGTCAAAAAAGCTAACAATCTTAGGAACCATTAGGAAAGGGATAGATAATAAGACAGAAAATATCATAATGCCACTGTATAAATCCATTATGTGCCACCTGTTGAATACTGCATGCTGTTATGGTTGTCCCAGCTCAACAAAAATTATATTAGAATTGGAAAAAATTCAGAGAAGGGCAACAAAAATGATTAAGGGTATGGAACAGCTTCCATATGAGGAGAGATTAAAAAGACTGGTACTGTTCAGAGTAGAAGAGAGATGATTAAGAGGGATATGATTGAAATCTATAAAATCATGAATGGTGTGGAAAAAGTGAATAGGGGAGTGTAATTTAATTTACCCCTTCACCTAACACAAGAACTAGGGGTCACTCACTGAAACTAATAGGCAGTAAAACAAAGCTAAGGAAGTACTTAACACAATGCTCAGTCAACCTATGGAACTCATTGCCAGAGGATGTTGTGAAGGCCAAAAATATAACTGGATTCAAAAATAGTTAAACCAGTTCATGGAGAAAGTCCATCAATGGCTGTTAGCCAAGATGGTCAGGGACATAGGCACTTGCTCTAGTTATCCTTAAACCTTTTGTTGCCAGAAACCTGGACTGGGACTGTACAAGACTGGTATTTAGGGCACTGGATGAGGTACACCATGTATTGTGATTAGGTATGTTTAGGACTCATGGAACTTGAAAGGGGTGTGGGGGGAGGGGTGTTGATCACCATAGCACTATAGATTTTTGCATCTGTTGTTCTGGAACAGTCTGGTGCCACTTTGAGTTGGTGCGTCCTGGTCCGTGGGGAACTTGTTTCTGATGATGAGCTTGGAGAGGTTGGGAGGTAGTTTGAAAGCCAGATGAGGGGTTTTCCCTCCCTTCCCCTGCTTTGACTGGAGAGGCGTGACAGGCCACTTCATCTTGAATGGTCCCTTGAAATATGTGTTAACTACTTATTCTAAACAATCTGTTCCACCTTGTATTCAGCTGTGATGCTATGAGTACCTTTCCCAGACCTGAAGTAGAGCTCTCTGTAAGCTCAAAAGCTTGTCTCTTTCACCATAAGAAGTTGGTCTAATAAAAAATAGTACCTCACCTTCCTTGTCTCTCAACTATACACATACTAAGGCATTTTAAAAGAATGCAAGATGTTGATATTTAGAAAAATAGATACATTCAATTGTGTAGCATTAGAGATATCCAAATGAATTAATCTTAAATTCAGCATTTTCCTAGTGTTGCACGCTCTCGCGCTAAATGGTGTTTTTCTTAAGGTCCCAGCTTGTGGAGTCAAGTGATTACATGAGAATGTCAGCTTTAATTTTTTTTTTAAGGGAGTTTTGAAGGTTTGTAGTTGCAGGGAAAAAATGTGAATTGTAAAGGTTCAAAGGGAAATAGACTTCCAGATGTATTTATTTTAAAAATCTCATGGTGTTTAAGCCAATATCATGACTTTAGTGTGGCTGACTCCTGACTTTTGTACATGAGCCCTCATATAACAGGGCTTGTCACCTCTATTCCTGGCAACCAGCAGCACCACTCCTCAGAAGGACTCTGCTTTGTTTCACTTTACATCAGGGGTCGGCAACATTTGGCACGCGGCTCGCCAGGGTAAGCACCCTGGCGGGCCGGGCCAGTTTATTTACCTGCTGACGCAGCAGGTTTGGCCGATCGCGGCCCCCACTGGCCGCGGTTCGCCATCCCAGGCCAATGGGGGCGGCGGGAAGCCGTGGCCAGCACATCCCTCGCCCGCGCCGCTTCTTGCCGCCCCCATTGGCCTGGGATGGCGAACCGCGGCCAGTGGGGGCCGCGATCGGCCAAACCTGCTGCGTCAGCAGGTAAATAAACTGGCCCGGCCCGCCAGGGTGCTTACCCTGGCGAGCCGCGTGCCAAATGTTGCCGACCCCTGCTTTACATTCACCTTGGTTTTATTAAACCACACTCACCTAACCGTGCCCTAGCTGGGGAGGGAGAACTCATTATAATAATATCTTACTAGTGAATGATCATCACCAATGTCCTTTCTCTCTCCTCCCGTGCTACTTATAAATACTGTAAACATTTGTCTCTGTCTCAGGTTCCACTGGTATTTTTGACACTCCTGAGGATCAGGCCAAATACACTCAGTGCTGGGGAAGCATGAATGGTGAGGGATCAGTGGAAAGGTAGCTACAGTAGAGAGAAAATGAGAACCATATTGAGGAAACAGCATGGGATTTTTTTTTTCTTTTTCCATGTTCAAAAATTCTCTTTTGAGTTTAGTTAATTTCTGACTTGACTTTCAACCCTATAAAGTCTAAAGTACATTCCTTACAGTGAGGTCTTCTTGCTTGAGGCAACTTATTTAAGAAAATGGACTAACTGTAATTGACATGGATTTACTAGATGCAACACTATAGTGGACAGCTTAATTTAAACCCACCTATAGGAGCAAGACATGTTCCTACCAACTGGAAAAGTATGTATAGTTCCCTTCCTACCTGTAGATTTCAATCTCTCCCAAAAACTTTCAGAACAAGTTTTGGACTTTGTTATGATGAGTCCTTGGTGTATTTCTGCTTTGGAGATGCATTCAACCATATTTGCTATTCTGTTTTCCGTACAGCAGCTTGGCTAGGCTTTGAAAAGAGGATGTTAGCATTTTTAAAGCCCTCTTCCCCCCCCCCTTTTTTTATTATATGAATCAATGTTCTTGAGGGAGTCAAAGTTCAAACCTCCTGGTGCATTACAACTCCTTGCATTCTAATATTAGAGAACCAAGTCCCATTTTACTTTGTAATGTGAAGCTTTTCTTTGGCATTAATTTCATTCAGAAAGCAGCTGCACATATAAACAGATTCCTTTTAAGCAAAATGGGAAAATATACATTTATCAAATAACTTTCTTTCAGTAATGCTGCAGCAGTCTTTATTGCATCAAAGTTGTCAGCAATCAGCCCATCTTTCTGAATAAAGATGTGCCAAATCATAGTAGCTGAGTTAATACTGAATAAGCAATGAATGAGTTCTAGGATAGTGTCTGTCTGTCTACCTATCTGAGCTTTTATAATATCTATCTATTTCTGCTCACATCACATAGCTATGGCAAATAATTATTTATTTTCTAAACAAACATAGACAGTGACACTACCAAGATGAAAATCACATTATTTTTAAAGTTCATTGCCTGGAATTCTAATAATACCTCATTAAAACTGAAAGATTTTTTAAAAAAATCAAATTTACTTTCACTAGTATCTTTTACCTTTTCTGATGTGTTTTTCTGTGTAGCGAAATGAAATGAAAATAATCACTTCTACTTTCAGTGGATTGTAAGTTTCATGCTGGTTCAGCACAGGGCTATTCTGTTTTCATTTCCAACATAAGAAATGTTTAAACTGCTCAAAACAATTTTCCATTTTTTATTGCTTTTGTTTTAGTTTAGTTTTCTTATTCATTTCAAGAAAGTATTTGTTTATGTTGGACTAGATCCAGCAGTGTTGATCGAGGAATTTTATCTGAGTGAATTCTGTGTATAAAATGAGGGTCAGAATATCCATGCTGCCAAAACTTATGGACAGGAACCTTAACCATTTGACTGCATGAAGGGAGAGAGTACTGCCTTTGTAATAACTTTCCACCTCCCTTGATCTTCAAATTAGCCCCTTTGCTGGGCCTCCAAGGTTTTAGCATGGAGCAGACCAAGCACTCTGCAGCCTCTGGATTTCAGTGAAGAAATCAGGGAAGGAGGTTAAATGGTTCTCAACCCTCCTTGGCTGCTGCTTGCTATTGAACATCTTCAGAGAGACTGTGTAGCCCGATCTATGGATTGTATATTAATTATATTGATTACTTAAGAATTCTCAGTTATCACTCTGAGGGTTGACAGGTTCTTGGCCAAGATCAGATGCAGTATTATTAAAATTACTGTTCAGTTGGGAATTCCAGCGTGCACAGTTGCAACACTCACACTTCAGGAACCCTTTCTGTATTTATAATAGTTTATTAATACTTTAGCAAAGTCACAAACACTCTAACCCTTCAAGTTCGATAGAGATAATACAAAACATCCAATACTCACACCACTCTTTGCAGAACAACCTGAAATGCTAGCCATTATCTTCATCATCACCATCAGCTTCCTCATCATCACCAGTGGCCAGCATCTTGGTACCTCCCAAGGGCTACATCTCTCTAGCCTTTGCACACCGACAAACTTTTATAATATGTTACGCTGATGCCACTCTGTCTAATGTATATTCAGTCTGGGTTTCTCCCCTCTGACTTATTTGTATTTCTTCACCCTACTAATGTTTGGGTGCTCTTCTAAAGGTTAGTATATTAATTATCTCAACTTATTGTCATACATGTGAGTTTGTTGCCATGGCACTCTTGTATTCAGACATCTGCAGATATTCTATTCTTAAATATCAAAAAGCTGGTGTTAGCTCATGTTCCTGTGGTTGACTAGTGTCGTTATGGACATAATTTCCCCTTACACGCTCTATTTCCAGTTCCCCAAAACTTAGGGGTGACCATTAGGCCATTTATCTGTGCCAACGTTCATAAGCCTCAAGCCTAATACTAACCGCTGAAGCCAATGTCTTATAGGTTACAGTCCTGTAGGTTCCTTACATTACTGCTGAATACAATAAATACTAAAGCTATCTCTGTGGGCTACAGCTGTGCCCATGTAGCATAATTCTTGCTTGAGACATGCTGCAGCTGGAGATGGGGGACCACCAGAGAGACAAAGAGCTTCCATGAAGAGATTTTCATGCCTTCTTTGTTTTGGGTTGGAAGGATTTTAATCCTGCACACTCTACAGCTCCAAAGCCCCACCCAGTCAAGGACCTAAACTTACTGAACACAGGTATTTAAGCCTCAAAAGCTATCTTGTTCTCTCCAAGATAATGTTGTACATCACGCTCCCAAGATACATAAGTCTCTTCATATGACTATATAATTTTGGTAGCTGATATAAAAGTATACCCTAGAAGTAATGGTTATTAGGCATGTCTAACACAACACAATAAATCCGTAAGGAGTTTGGGGGATTTTTCAAATCTTTTCCTTCCTTCCTGCATGACAACCAAGTTACTTTCAATCAGGAAGAAGTGGATGGAAGTGGCAAGTAGTTCAGTGACACCACATAGCTGTCATGGCTGGGACGTGGGTGGTGAGGTGAAGTGGGTGGGGCCAGAGCCAAAGTACACGGCCAAACTCAGAAACCAGAAACCAAAGCTGGGGTTAGAAGCCAGAATCAAAGCAAGGCAAAGAAGCAAGATCTGTCATAGTAGCCAGCTGAAGATCTATCTACTTCAACAGACAACTTCCTGCTATCCCTTAAGTAGTTTAACTGGATCAATCACGGACCCCAGGAGTCCCCTTTGTGCCAGTTGTGCCCTTTGTGCCAGTCGTGCCCTTTGTGCGTGGCCCCACAAGGCTTACAACCCATCAATCGCTGCTCTTTCAGAACTGTTGGATGGTAGTGTGGATATGGCAATTGCTGTGGGTCTAGTAGACACAGGTTCTAGGCCAACAGAGCCTCATATCAGGTTGCCAAGCACTTTGGTACCAGTATTTCTATCCTTCCACTTATGCTGACAACATCATAGTGATCAAGGGATATGTGGCATGGGACTGACTCACCACTGTGTTACTCCAGTTTCAAACTGATGTAACACACATCAAAATCAGTGGAGTTACACCAGTTAAAAACTGTAGAAACAGTGGTGAATCAGATGCACCATTATCTGCAGCTGGAGAAATGAGAACTCATCTTTAAATCTGAGATTTTCATGTTGAGCCTTGGAAAAAAACCTTTTGGAAGCATTGTAGCAACTTGATGTACATTGAGAAGCCCTCAAATTTTGCATTAATGTTCCGGTACCATCTGTTTTCTAGAGTGTTGTGCATTGCAAGATGCAGGCATAAAACACTGTCGTATCTTGGATTATTTGTTGTTTCTTAGCCTGATCTGAGTAGAATTCTGAATTCCCTGCAATGGAAGGAGTGTGCATTTCCACAACATCTGACAAGCGGTAGCTGTAACCACTTCCACAATCAGTGCCTTAGTAAGCTTCCACTGTTAAAAAATCTGTGGCTGTAGTTGTAAGAGACTGGCTGATCTAATTGATCCCAGCCCCTCAAGGAAGCTGCTCTTCACTTAATTAAGTGAAGCCACATGTTTGGTGTACTGGTGTCTAGCAATTCATTTGAACAGGTCCATCAGCAGATTAGGGCAGTCTTTAACTGATGTGCAGTGCTGAAACACTATCGCATTAAGTTATACAGCTGATTTTTAATCTGTCATAATGCTAGTTGAATTACAGTTGATTGGAATATTGAATTCTGGAATTCTGATTGGTTGGAAGCAAATCAAATCCGAGGGAAACCACGCTGCACTAATAGAATAATAAGACAAAGTGCTTGAGAGAAATTATTTACACATTGCTTCACAAAGGTCTAGATAATTCACTTAGTTTGTAGTATCCAGCAACAATCACCTCTAAGATGTTTAATCAAAACAGAATTTTAGCTATTTCACATACATTGCAAAAACCACTGGGGAAAAAAAGCCAGGATCCACTAATAAATTTACTGTTTACTAAAAAAAAAAAATTTACCTTCAAATTGTATTAGCTGCATATTAACACAAGTGAGCATGGTTTACACATCACGAGACGATCAGTTAACAGTCTGGACTATGAAGCTACAGGAAAAGACTAAAGCCAAAGTAAAAGTAGCAGCAGTTTTCAATGTATTAAAGATGACTAATTCTGTAAAACAAAAGAATTAGGTGGAAAATTTGGTTTGAAACCACAAGAAATATTCTAGTTAATCATGTTAGAGCAGAATGGAGAATTTACTTAATTGCCTCTTATACCTTTCTATCCCTAGCTAAAAGAACATTAGTAAATAGGCTTAAGTCAAACATGCATTTTGATATTTAATTCTTGGATTATTTTGTTACTGCTGCTGTTTTTTCTTACTGTAGTTACCTGTATACGCATGTCTTCATATATGTATGTATTCTCTGAAGACCAATAATTTCCCTGTGTAAATAATGGTTATAAATATACAGCACAAAAGGTTTAAAGGTGTCTTTAACATATGAAAGTTTACATAAAATGTAAGAACAACATTGTCAGTAACACTTGTGTGACCTCTCAAACCTGTTCAGTCATTGTGCATTTGTTTTGCCTACCGTCAGATTACCCTTTTTTAGCAATAGGATGTCTTAGTCAATAATGTAAATTACAGTAGTTTTCCCATGGATGGATGAATAACAGCTGACCCACACTTGATCCAGATAAGATACAGATGTTGCTGATGGCTAAGGGGAAACATTTTGGAGAACTTGCGTATCCATAACTGATACTCCTTTTACTAAATTGGCTGCCCATTCAGTATTGGATCATATTAATAGATTCCAAGGCCAGAAAGGACAATTGTGATTATCTAGTATGGCCTCTTATATAACACAGGCCATAAAACTACCTAGAGCAGATCTTTTAGAAAAATATCCAATCTTGATTTATAAATTGCCAGTGATGGAGAATCCACCACAACCTTTGGTAAATTGTTCTGATGGTTAATTACTTTCACTGTTAAAAAGAAAATTACACCTTATTTTCAGTCTGAATTTGTCTAGTTTCAACTTCCAGCCATTGGATCATGTTATCTCTTTCTAAGCTAGATTGAAGAACCCATTATTCAATATTCCCCACTTATAAACTGTAATCAAGTCATCCCTTAACCTTCTCTTCATTTTGCTAAATTGATTTAACTCCTTGAGTCTTTCACAGTGAGGCCTGTTTTCTAATCCTTTAATCATTCCTTTGGCTCTTCTCTGAACCCTCTCCAATTTATCAACAACCTTCTTGAATTGTGGACACAACTGGCCACTGTATTCCAGCAGCACTCACACCAGTGCCTAATACAAAGGTACAATAATCTCTCTACTCCTACTCAAGTTTCCTGTGTTTATGCATCCAGGGATCACGCTAGCCCTTTTGGCCAAAGTGTCGCACTGGGAGCTCATGTTCAGCTGATTATCCACCATGACCCCTAAATCTTTTTCAGAGTCACTACTTCTCAGGATAGAGTCCCCTATCCTGTAAGTATGGCCTACATTCTTTGTTCCTAGATGTATACATTTACAGTTGGCCATATTAAAATGCATATTGTTTGATTGCACCCAGCTTACCAAGCGATCTAGATCACTCTTCATTATTTCCCACTCCCCCAATTTGTGTGTCATTTGCAGACTTCCAGTGGTGATCTCTTTATTTTTTCCAAGTCATTAATAAAAATGTTAAATAGTGTAGGGGAAAGAATCAATCCCTGTGGGATCCCAAGGTTCTAGATTGTATCTTCAAAGACCTTTAATGAGACAGTGTTTGATTATATGATGGTTTGTCTCACCCTTTGTCCTATTCCTAGTAACAAGTGGTGCAATATAAAGGTTCTACCTTTCTCGCCAAAATTTTGTCTGCTCTATTTAAGCAAAGAAATGTAAGAACAAAAATGTTCTGTTTTTTCCCAAACAACTTACAATGGCTTTGAGGCCACGTAGTCTCAGGGTTAAGGCACCATGTGGAGTCAGGAGTGTGTTCTTTTCCCAGCTGTGCAGCTGATGTATTGTGTAACTGTAGACAAATCACCGAGACCAACATTTTCAAAAGCAGCGGTTGATTCTGGGTGCTTCTATTTTTGGCTGTATAGTTTGCAGCATGCTGCTATCTTATCTTCAAAGGCACTGAGCACCAGAAGCTCCTATCAACTTCAGCTGGAATTTTGGGTACTTGGCGCTTCCGAAAATCAGGGTCAAGTAAGGTATCCAAAATCAGCGTCACCTTTTGAAAATATAGACCTACCATGTATTTACCTCAGTTTCTCCATCTGTAAAATAGGGATGGTGATACATAGCTACGTTGGTAAAGCATTTAGAGGTCTATGGAAGAAAAGTGCATTTTATGTATTATTTATTTTAAAAATTAATTTTGACATGCTATTATTCCAATAGGACTATGCAAACATTTTTGAAGTGTGGCAGGAAAAAAGTAAGCCAGATAAACGAAATTATAGATGAAAAATAAATTGAGAATTTGCAATACATTTCTCCATTCTTTTCAAGTGGGATTTACTATGTACCCCACCGACTGTGCATTTATTAAAATGATAGTAAATAATAAATCTCTTCCGGAAATTCTTTTAATATCCATTTGGTGGCTAGACCAAAATGATTCCTTGCCTTTTGGCCATATAAAGTGGTTTTTTTTCCTCACTCAGTTGTCTAAGATTTATCCATCAGATAGATTTAACTAGTAGATTTTTTTTTTCCCCAAAGAAAAAAAAAGATTAATTATGTATTTACCTGATGGATTAGAACAGTTTATTCAGCATGTAATACCCATCTCAAACTACATATTTCAATTTCTACTCAAAAGAACAGAATGACTTTGGCAATGTTCCCGATTCTCAGGAAATTAATATGCATTTTAAAAAATATTCTATTTTGACATGAGAGAAGTGAGGGGAAGAAATTCTTCATAATTTTCCCTTATATATTTTTAAACAAAGAAAAGAAGCTACATTTAAATTTTCCCCAGTGTTCCAAAACCAATCAAAATAATGCGAATCAGCCTTCTGCCTGACAAATTTCTCATTCTAGTCCCAATCCTGAAAACGTTATGTACATGAATTACATAGGACTTTCCACGTCACAACTTTAAGAGTCCTTAGATGTTTTTGTGTGATACAGGTACTGTTTTGGTCCAGATATTCAGATGTGTCCAACTAGAGTTAGGCACCTAAATCCAGTGACGGACATATTAAGGGGGTGGAGGGAGAGAAGTGGTCTGATTTTCAAAATTGCTGAGAGCTGCAGCTCCTGTCAAAATAATAGGACTAGTGGGAGCTCAGTATCAAAAATTAGATCCCAAAGGACCTGTGCCTGCAAAAGAATGTGTGTGTATAGACTCTTCCTTCCGCATGGAGTCTCAAAGATTATTGTGGGGCTCAGTGCAGGCAAAATCTGTGTGGAACTCCATTCAAGTGACTTCTGCACAGTCATTTGGTCCTTGTTCATGGCTCTTTTCTAGAACTGGAACCTAAATATGCATTTAAGTGTCTAATGTTATGGCCAACATTTGCATTCTTTTGGGGTGCTTGGGCGGTTCAAGCTTTTGTGGATATCAACTATTTGCTCATGCAATTAGAAATACCACAACAATTTACTTAATACTATATCTTAAATAACAAGTAAATATTTACAAAACACAAACAATTCTGCTGTCAACTAGTGGAGGAGGAAGGACACTACCAGAGTCATACATATTGAACTAACAAGTGTGCCATGCTGCAAAGAATTATGCTGTAGAGTAAAAGTGGTTTGTATATTTAAGAACACATTCTGCCTTGTGTCTGTGTTGTGGGATTTTTGTTGTTTGTTTGTTTTTAAAATATCTTCTTAGCATTTCAAAGTTGGGTGTTGTCTGAGTTATTCATATATATAAAAATAAATCTTGTAATATATTCTTCTGAGGAAGGTTTCACTTCCTTATTTCCAGGTTCTCTGATACTGATTTACATAGATTTGCAAAATATATGGATGGGATTTGGTAGTGCTAGTTACTTGAAAGAAATATTGTTTAGATCAAAGTAGTTTAATATATTAAACTCTTGGCCATTCACTTCCATGAGCAGATTGGTTCATGGGTCTGGGGAACAAGAGTGGTGTCTCAGTTCAGTCCACAAAGGATAAGTGTCTGTTTTACAAAACCAACACTTACATTTAACAGAGTACAGCAGAGTACTCCTTAAGCATGTATAACCAGGATGGAACTCGGAGACCAAATGATCTGGGGCTCAGAGAATGAGGTTGTTATTGATCAAGGCTGAAGTTGACAAACTAGTAATATAGTGTAGAAGTCTACAGCATGACTTTCTGCACAAAATATTTAAATAGAATAATTCAGTCTCTTCTAGTTGGTTGGATGGATAGATAGATCATCCATACATACCCACCACCCAATGAGATCATTAAAATACATGGATGTGATCTGACTTTCCTGGTACATGAACAAGTGTAGGACCTCCTGTAATAATCCCCATTATGCTCAAGACATGAATACGTTAATTTCAGTTAGAGAAATCTGATTCTTACAAAGATCAAGTCTATTATGTACCTCCTATATTTAACTACGTTTTTACAGGGCTGCAGGTAGTCTGTGTGTCTATCACATCAGCTCATAGTGTTTTTTTCTTTCTTGTATTCTTTTAGGTCCAGCTTGCTTGCTTACTAGCTAGACACCACTGTCAAAGGATTTTGACCTGTCTGAGTGTTTGTTAACGTAATCAATACAATTCTTCATATGAGATCAGGCCTGAATGCCTCAGGACTGTGCTTTGTTATTTTATTTTTAAATTATTTACTTTAAACTTAAATCATAAATGAGCAATGTCAATATTCCAACATTGAGGAGGAGCCCTACCATAACACATCCATAATCAACTGACTGAAAGAAAAAACTATAAGGAAACAGACTTTGTCTTGAGGTTACATGTACAATATATTTTAAAATATAGACTTTATAAATTCTGCCTCTGAAGATATCAATTCAAATCTTCACTTATTTTATATGTTCAGATGTGTTAACTGGTTTCATTACATGTATGTGTACTGTAATCAAGGTGACCACACAAAGGAACTAGTCCAATGCTATTTTATCAGCAGAGCTCCAGCAACTCCTGCTTCACACTCTGAAACAGTTAGTGTGCTATTAACCAATCCTGTCAGCTGTGTTCCCATTCTCAGGACACTGCTATATGGTGGCTTCAAAGGAACACATCATTACACACATTATAAAGCTGCCATTCAGTCTGGTACTATTGGCAGTCTCTACTCAGCAGAGGCACAGAACTGGAAAAGAGGAGATGTTGCAGATCAGGACTGAGGTGCATTAGCAGAGCTGCGTGAAAAGTTGGTACAACACCTGCCTTTGCTGCTCTTGGTTTATTAGTTCCTCGTTTTTTTAAAATGTTAAAGAAAAAATTAACAATTACTTTTTATATACCTCTACAGCTAATAATAAAATGAAACATCCCAGAGACTCCAGTGATGGGTACCTTTTATAAATGCATAGAATAATAATACTATATACGTGTACAAAGTACTCCTTGGATTGAATACGGTATGGATTCAGAAATAGCATCATTGCATTGATCACTTGCTTTTGTGCTATACACTGTGACATGTTGGCAGTGCTGCTAGTTGTAATATGTGAGACCTGAAGTCTCAGAGCTAGCCATGTGTCAGTTTTCTCTTGCAAACCTGCATAATCCCATTGACTACTAAAACTATTCATGAAACTAAGAGATTATGGGATTGAGTTTTTAGAAATCTCTCTTTTACCCCATTCAATCTAAGAACTACCTTCATTCATTTCAATGGGATTTTTGGCTGCATTAGGATCAGTAGCATAACTGAAAAATCTCACCCAAACTTTCATGTGCTAGTTCATAATTTATGAATTTACACCATTTTCCAGTGCAGTCAATAAATGGATTCTTCTAGCAACAAGATTGTAAGAGCTAGTAAATCTGTAAATACCTGAAAACTATTGCCTTTGCATTTTTGTGCCTGTTTTAAATTGTGCGTGGAACTGGTGGAATTTAAACCTCTAAGTGCCTGATTAGCAGGTTGCTGGATGTATCTAAGTGCTATTATTTGCTTTTGCAATCAGTCACAGGAACAAAATTGTCCTTGTCAAATAGAGACCAACACAGCAAATCAAGCCCTCCTAGTGCAAGCAGATTATTGTTTTTCAGAAGACCAATCTGTTTGTTAAGCAATTATTCCATAATATGCAAGATGATCTGTGGAAGAAAATTTGGCTCCTAAGATTTAACTTGTATTTAACTCCCGCTCTACAAATTCTTAATATGTTTTTTGAGACCGTAATTTTATGAAAAGGGGTCCAACTGGTATTATACAGCCAGAACAAACGGTTGAAAGTTTAAGGTTTATCTACAACTACTATGTATTACATATTAGCCACCTTATCTACAACGTAAGTGCATATTACCCACCGTAACGAAGCTTCATGCGGTAACTTATTAGTCAGGTCCTCCAGTCATGCTGAAGGTCAAAGAACATGTAAATATATAGTACCTATTAAACAAGGGCCAAAATCTGCACCCTGGAAGAGTTGAAGGGGTTGTGGATCAAGGCAGAATTTGGCCCAGACAGTAATTCATCTCCAGAATCACAGTGCTATGTAGCATTATGATAGAGGCTGGAACTGTACATCCAAAAATAAAGAACACTCATTCTGGTTTGGGGACTTTCTAGAGTAAAAATTATTTGCATGGACATAGTGCACTTTTTTCCTGTGGGCCTTGGGGAAGTACTGCGGGAATGCCTTTTGATGCACTAGATTAGGCAACAAGATCTCAACCTTCTAGGTTCAGTCAGATACTTATATGCTTAAATATAGTTAATTAGTCTCAGTACTCTTAAAAAAAAATACACACCCCCATCAAATTATTTTGCATTTTCCTTTCCTTTCCTATAGCTCTTCAGTGATACAGAGATTGGTTAGTATGTTGGTTGTATGATATTCTGCTCAGAACTCATCCAGAATAAATCACCAAGCACATATTTCTATCCTGAAAGCTAAATTGATGATGTATTTGAAGGCAGATTTTAATTCTGAGACAAGGATTTCTTTCAAATGGCTTCTTGCGCAAGAGTTAGGACCCAATGGCTCCAACTGCTTCCCTGCTCTAACTTTACTCACTGGCATTGCACGAAGGATACATTTGACTTGTTGTGCACATTATACTGCATTCTGCTCCAGGCAATACAAAGGATTTTGGAGGGTTCAGAGGAGTTTGGTAAGGGAAGTAAAATTGGAATACAGCCAACTTTGGCAGTTGCAGGTACTCAGAGCTTCTAAAAATCAGACCATTCATCTCTGGATTGAGGTGCCTAACTTTAGCACCAAACTTTGAACATTTTGGCCTAAAAACTTCCTGTAACCCCAATATTCTTCATAGAGGTATTGTTATGATATGATTCTGGCATAACTAAGATGTATTTTATGCAAGATGGGTCATGTGAGAGATCATTGGAAAGGTTATGATTTATTGAGTATGATTATCCTATGTGTATTCATGTATCATTTTTGTATCTGAAGTCAGGAATATTGTCTATGCTTCTATTACAAATGTGTTTACACCTGGGGAATGCCCACTAGACAGAATGCAATCAGTCTAGATGGCTGAGGGAGGAAGGACTATTAGGGAAAACAATAGGTCTTTGAAGATGCTAATCTCCCTCCAGGGAGCCTTCCTGGGGATGCTGAAAACAGCCTCTGAGTTATGGCTGCAAACGACATGTGACCAAGTCACCTGGTACTGGATTCCGTGATATTAGTGTTTTTCCACTGACCAGGTGTGGGAAACAAACTGGGAGACAAAGGATTCACGCCATATGCAAGAACTATTTAAGGCAGGGGAGTGACATCATTGGGGTTCTCTCCTTCCTGGACTTTCTGCCCAAGAAGATTGAACTGAGGGAGCAGGATTGAGCCCAGGCTAGAGGGTTATCTAGCCTGTGACAGGAATATCTGAAGTTTTAAACTGCGAGCAAGTGCGGCTTGCCTTAAAGACTCTTGCAAACTGCCTAGAACAACATTCAGGGTGAGACTTTGCTGCTTATATCCAATTTATTTCATATATTAAGCTTAGATTGTGTTTTTGTTTTATTTGCTAGGTAATCTGCTTTGATCTGTTTGTTATCCCTTATAATCACTTAAAATCTATTTTATGCAGTTAATAAACTTGTTTTGTTTTGTCTAAAACTCAGTTTGTGCATATCTCTCTCCACATTGAGGAAGGGGGCAAATTTCATGAGTTTAAGCTGTACAGTTCTTGGTGCAGTGCAAGACTGTATAATTTTGGATTTACCCTCCAAAGGAGGTGTGGGCCTGTGAAGCTGGTTAGTCCCCTAGCGGAATAGTCTTCCCATGCAGAGGGTTGTCAGAAAGCTTGTCTGCATATTATTACAGCTCAGTGTGTCCCTACCTGTGTGTTGGTGAAAGTGAGAGACCAGGAGCATGTCTGCAGCTTGTCACAGCATTACAGGATGAGTGAGAGCCCAGGCTGGTGGGTTGGTGGGGCTCAGTGATACCCCAGTTCCAGGCAGCACCCCGGTGGGTAGTGAACCCATCACTTCCATCTTCCCAAGATTCAGGGTCTCTGGTGTTTTGGTAGTATGGAGTGTTCTAGGAAACATTCATTAGGGGCCAAGGGCTCAGGTGGGCATGATATATGCAGCTCTGCCATGATTCCTGTGTGATCCTGGACAAGACAACTCAGGCCTAATTTTCACAAGTGCTGAGCACCTGAAATTTCCATAGAAGTCAATGGGAGCTGTGGGTGTACCTCTCCTCTGAAAATCAGACACTTAATTTGTATCTCTGTAACCATTCTGCCAGTCAGAGTTGGCAGCAACAAGGGCCAGGTTCAGTATCTAGGGGTTTCTTTTCAACAATACAACAAAAACCAGCTTGAGCCCCTACCCAATGACCTGGGACAATTACACACCACCCCTTGGGTACTTCTAAGAGGCAATAGTTCCCTGCTTGCAAGCACAGAGTCTGAAGGTAGCACAAAACTTTTAATAAAAGGAGGGAAATAATGTGGCATTAATTTGGGAAAACACTGCAAACCTGCCACCAAGTAATCTGGGCAGTGTCCTTTTACCCTCAGGTTCTTAAGTCCAACAACCCCAAAGTCTCTTTAATGTGCCCATCCCTTCTCTGCACCCCACTCACAATTGCTGTCCTTGGACAGTACAGACCCAGAATTCAGAGGTGCATCTGCAGATTCCACCTCCCACCCTGGATGGAGGGGAGTAACAAGGCACCTTACTCTCTCTGCTGCTTGGGCACTCATTCACTGCCATTCTCCACCACCCACCCTGCTGGCCACTTGCCACGCCTTTCCGCCAGCCATGCCAAGATGACTTCAGGGCCCCCCCACTTAACATAGCTCTTACTGATTTGAGCTCTGTGTTTCAGCTTTTAGTGGGGGAGCCTTACTGCTGGTGCACACTGGGAAGTCTCTTGCATCAGAGACACTGTCACAAAGCAGGTCTAATACTTAGACCTAGGTATTAGTGATTTCAGCTCTGTAGCATATGAGAAGAGTCTCTCTTGAGTGTAAATTAGCCCTGTTATTACACAGTGGAGAAAGAACCCATCAAAAATGTCTGGGGCTTATACCACCAGGTATAAGTACCTGTCCCCACCCTTTCTTAACTCACTGGGCTTGGAGCCCATGTCCCCTGCCTAGCAAGTGCCGTTTAGTTGAGGGTGAGTCCCTCAGTCGGGAAATGCCAAGTACAGTTTTTGTTGCCCTTGATTCATGCAACAAGGATAACAACCCTTTATTACTCCTGCCCCAATAACAAGGAGACTAGAGAATCTCACACCAGCCAAAAGTGACCATTTGGGCAAGCAATCCCATCATGCTGAGCAACTAGGCAGGGTGGGTGTGCCCATGCAAACGAGATCAGCTCCTGAAGTCTTTTTCACAGCTCATCACTAGATGTCAGGGGAGAGCTCATTCAGACTCTGCTTTCTTCTCAATTTCTTCATCAGTAATAAGGGGTTGGTTCAATTTGTGCATTGAGCAAAGGTTTGGGTGTTCATCTAGATTAGAAAAATGGTCCAGTGGTTAAAGCAAAGCCTGGAAACCAGGAGATCTAGTTTCTATTACAAGCCCTGATACAGGCCAGCTCAAACATAACTTGGACAAGTCACTTTGCATCTCTTTGCCCCAGTTTCCCCATCTGTAAAATGGGGAGAATATTTTTTCCCTACATCTCAGATATGTAGGGCACCATTTCTCAAAAGCGGCCAGTAGGGGGTTTCCCTGCAGCCCCCAGGAGGTTTCCCTGTGGCCACAGCAGTTTCCTGGGCAGTGGGGGGAGGGAAGCATCAGCCCCTCCCCTTCCTCCCTTTTGCTCCTGCATGTGCCCCCTCTCTGTACACAGAGACGGGACACACAACACTTAAGGAGCAAGGTGAGGACGGGGTGAGAAGGCAAGCGGCGAGGCGAGCAGCAGATGGGGGGTGAGGAGACAACTGGCAAGGTGGGTGGGGAGAGCTGGCAGGGGATTAAGGAGGCGAGCCGCAAGGCAGCAGCAGGGTGAGAGGGGGAGTGAGGAGGCCAGCAGGGTGTGTGTGAGGAGGCCAGCTGCGAGGCCAGCAGTGGGTAAAGAGGCAAGAGGCGAGTGGCAGGAGGGCCAAGGCAAAGGAGTAAGGAGGCAAGCGGCGGGTGAGAAGGGCAGGTGGGGCTCTGGCTGCAAGTGGGGGAGTGAGGAGCTGAGCGGGGAGGGTGAGGAAGCGAGCGGGAAGGGTAAAGAGGTGAGCAGGGGGGAGGTGAGCAGGAGGGCGGGCGAGAGGTGGGCAGACGGGGTGAGGAGACCAGTGACGGGAGGGGGGTAGGAGGAGAGCGGCGAGGCGCATGGTGGTGGGGGAATGACGGAGGAGTAAGGAGGCGAGCGGCGAACCAGCAGCAGGGTGATGAGGAGGACAGGGGGGTCTGGCTGTGAGCGAGGGAGTGAGGAGGTGAGCAGTGAGCCACCACCAGGCGGGAGTTCTTACGGTGAGCAGGGGGGTGTCTGTGGCAGGGGAGTGAGAAGGGATACAGGAGGTGAGCGGCGGGCGCATAAGGAGGGGGTGAAGTCCCCCTTTGTGGAGGCTTGCCCCTGACTCCACCCCTTCTGCCTGCGCTCTCCCCAACCCCCGGTAACTGGAACCCCGAGACCCCCTGCACCTGGAGCCACAAGCCCCCAGCCAGAGTAGCCCCAAGTGCCCCCACACACACCCCGTGGCCAGAGGAGCCCTGGACTGGCCGAAGCCCCGGGCCCCCCCACCTGTCCGGAGGAGCCCTGGGCCAGCCGTAACCGTCCTTCCCCTGCCCTTCCCTCTGCTCCCCAGACCCAAGCCACCCAGATATGTTTTTCATTATTATTTGGACTTCTATTATGTCAACGAATTTTTAAATTTACTTCAGAATTGTTGTACAGACAACCACTTTTACCAAAAAAGCAAAAGAAACAATAATAAAAAAGACAAGAACGTGCAAAGCACCTTATTTGTGTTTCTATTCTGTTAGGTCCAGTAAAGACTAGAGATAACTGTACATGACTTCTATTATTGCCGTCTGCCAAAAAATCCCCAAATCTTACATAAATAAATTACAATAATTCGGATGTATATATGTGCATATTACTTAATTAACTTTAGGAAAAATAAATAATTTTAGGAAAAAGTGTCAGTGCGGGCACCAGGAAGAGTTGGTGTCCGCACTCTGAGGCCACCAAAAAATTTGTTGCGAGAACCCCAGTAGGGAGACTACACTCAATAATATTTGTGAAGTGTGTTGAGATTTTTGCATGGGAGATGCTAAGTAATAGCAAAATATATACAGTTGCTTACTAGCTGAGTCGTATCTTTCAGCATGTGCAAATGCAAATGAGAGAGAATTTCAGAGAGGTTAAAAAAACTGACTCTACTGTCTGAGAGAGTTTTTTTATAATGCAATTTTAAAGATGTTTATAGCCAATCCACTATATAGTAATTCTTTGTCAAAGAGAGAGAAAGCATAATAAGGAGAATGTAAAGTGAGGCTTTTTGTGTATGTTTGTTCATGTGTTAGTATGTGTTGTAATGGTGAGATGTCAGAACTACAGTCCAAAGTATTTCCTCTAATCATCCTTAACTCCTCTACCTTAGACACTGACTCTAGCATAGGTTAAAAAAAATACTGCTAGTTATGTTCTGGTCTGCTGCGCCAGTTCAAAATGGCTTTCTGTCTCACTCCGGTGGTTTCATGGAGGTGGGATTGATCTGTGAATCTCTTGCATGTTATGTTTGAAATATTTATCTGAGGTTGAACTGTCAGGTGGTGTCCAACTCACTCATTACTAGGCAGCAGAGGGAGGCAAGCCTGTCAGGAAGTTATCATTTTCATAAGATATGGCTCTGTTTTGATTTTTATGGACAGCAGGTTCTTTGCTGCACTTTGCAGCAGAAAGAACTAGTTGCAAGGCACTTGATTTAAGCAATGGAAATGGTATACTAAAGTTAATGGGGAATTACATCCTAACACTGTTGAAAGCTTTGTGGTTACTCTGAGTATTCTTAACCTTTTTATTTCTCTCTTTCACTCCTATTCTTCACAGTATTTTCTTCACTTCCCTTTTTCTCCTTCCCTTTGCCAGTAGCTTCTCCTCATGAAACATGTCAGGGAATGGTTTACAGCCCAGTTTAACTAGTGGCTGATAAATGACCTATATTTTGTTTCTTTATCTGAATATGCTACTGATCTCCTTTTGGCTCAGAAAAGCATTCAGGGAGAGGTGGCGTGGTAGAAGGTTTACCATGATCAAAGAGTTGAGGGAAATTCTCATGGTTCAACCATGCACCCATAGACACATCCCTTACCTCCATGACATCATAAATTCAGTTTGCCACAGATTATTTAGTAAGAAATAAAGCATCAGGTGAAATAAGACATGTCAATTTAACTATTGTATTCTCTGTCTATGCCAACATTATGTTGAAATATGATGCTATACTTTAAGGCTTCCACTGCAATATTCACAGCAGGAGACCCCATGTGTGCAGGGCTGACATTGGGAGCCCTGACCACCCTGGGGCTAAAAGTGGAACCACCCACTGTCAGCCCTGGGCAGCCACTCAGCCCTAGACTCCCACTCTCAACCATGGGTGGCCAACAGCAGAAAATCATGGAAAAGTACCATAATAATGGACTTTATTACCGCAAATAATAATTTTTTTATTGTTACTTTTAGTCCATTATTACTTTTCTGCAATTTTCCATGGCTTGTCCTCAATTCACCTGCAATTTATTGACAATCATCCTGCAGTTCAAGCAGGACTTTAGACTATAGCTATTTGTCAAGAACCTTGTATTATACACAACCCAGACCAACTGGTTTCATTATATTGTGGCTCCCTGGAACCTGAAGGACATTTTTACATTATACAAACTACCTAACAGTGTAGTTCTTAAATGTTTTCATTGTCTGAAAGGCACATTTTATAACTATGGGAATAGGAATGTTATCTGTAGGTCAAATTACTATGTTCTGAAGCATGACCCAATTTTCAGTTTAATGCATGTCCTATTTGGGGGGGAGAAAGAAAGAAAGAAAATATTCATTGTCTTTGAGATTTCAGTTTTATTAAAGAACTGCTGATTGCAAGTTATGGGATGCTATAAAATTGAAACAGCCTTATTTAAAAGCATTTTTACTCATCTAATGACACAGAAAAGGTAGTTTTGTAGCTGCGGGGGCCTTATGTGACATGATTTAGATTGTGTTCTTCATTTAGAGATATTTTCTATGCTTATAAAAAATAGTCTTGACACTTTTTACATTTTGATAATTAATCTTTAATTCTGTAGCATTAACTATGAACTATTAGAGAAACAATAAACCATGAATCATCAGCTATAAGTAGAGAGCTAGTTTAACAGTCAAGAGATGTAGCACTTTTTAATTTTATATATAGTGCACATCAAAATGAGTAAATCCAAGGTTAAAAAGACAGGCTACCACATTCCCCACAGATTTTGAAAACAACTAATGAACTCTTTTCTATTATTTATCTGAGAATACATATAACAAAATAGGACCGGATTCCACAAACCCTTACTCGCAGGAGTAGTGCTTACTCATGCTAGAGGTAAACATAAAGATGACACTGTTAATAGAAAGTATGTATACAGTACATGTGAAAATGTGAAATTAGGATCTGGTTTACCCGTGTGAAAAATCCTCATGAACATAAAGAGCACCCTTTTCACTAGGGCTCTTAGCCTCAGTAGGAATAACATTTATTCCAAACCATTGAAACTGATGGATGAGTACTTATGTAATAAGGAAAAGATAACAACCAGATGAATCTGGCTGCTATCGTAGGTGCAGTATTAGAGTAATAGGCAGCAGATGCCCCACCTATGCTGGTCAAGTTTCATCCATTGTCACAAAGTCTGGTTCTACAGTTCGCACTGCATTTGATAGTCCCCTTAAATAGCATCCAGCTGATTCAGAATGCAGCTGCCTGTCCCTGAGCAGGGTCAGTTTCTATGAACACATAACATCTGCTGTTCATGTACTATATTGGCTGCCTGTTCAGTTCCATATGCAACTCAAGGTGTTATTTCTACTCTTCATAAACCTACAAACCTAGGATGGGCACGTAGATGTTTGAGATGTTTATGTTTATCTCCTTATATACTCTCAAAAGTTGAGATGTGACTGAACTCTCTTGCTGGGTCAGTGTGACGCTTCCGGAGAGTACCTGGGGTTATGAGGTACCTTGCTACCACCTGCTCTTAGCGTGAAGAAGCCTTGTCTGTGCCGGCCCTGGGTCAGTTCCCCAGTTGCCACCAGGCTCTGGCAGCGAAAGGAATGCCTTCCCAGCCTGCACAGCCCCACTCTCTCTTTACAGGTTAATGATAGGCACTTTCCAACCCCCAAGCACTCCAAACGTTCCAGCCCCTGTTCCCCAGGACACTCACAGAATTCACAGATCCACTACTCCCAGAGGAATATACACACCAGTTTACCAATTGCTCTTCAGGATCACCACTCCGCTCAACACATTGCACATAGATATGTTTATTGTAAAAAAAGCAAGAAGGAATTTATTTAATAACTAAGGGAGATTTAAATAACGTCAGGTATTTGGGTGGAAGTATTGGAAACAAAGGGTTACATGTAAAATAAAATCATAATATTCATTCTAGGACCTAGTATTGCTCACCAGCATTTTTCTGCCAGATAGGCTGTATATCCCTTTTTCCTTAAGCTAGCCATGCTTTCAGCTTGTCCCTCAGTAAAGGATGCAAAGTGTAGCTCTGTACTTAACATTATAGTCCAAAATTCCATTGTCTTCACTTATAAGCAGGACTCCTCCTGCAGGTTTTTCTTCCTGTAAATTTCCCCTCTGGAAGATTTCACAATTCCTGCATTAGCATTTGGTTTAGACTGCATATGGACATCCATTGTGAACCATACAATTCTCAATTTACATGTAGCCAAATAGATAAATAAACAACTCTTGCCTGAGAGAAACCTTTCTCATCTTTTTGTGACCAGCCCCAACTCTCTGACCTTGAGAACAGGATTTTCAGTATAGATACATAATTTCTTACATATTATCTGAACATACATATAGGGACCGACATCTCAAAGAACCATCGTTACTGTACAAGGTGAATATCTTTCTTTTTGCAATGATTAGGAGGACCAGTCTGACATAGGCTTTCAGCAGAGGACTTACATGACACTTTTTGGTAAGCCTGTGTGTAAATAGCAGACCCACGGTATTCCCGTTAACCATTTGCACCCTGTGCCCTCTGCCAGTGGGCACCAAGAGTTCCCTGGGTCACACCCAGTACCTGGAAATTAGCTTTTCCAATATGTTTTTGGTTACAGGACTTTGACTCACTTCTCCTGATGTAAGATTTTAGTTTTTGTTTAATCAGGCATTGGTCTAATGTTTTTACACATTAAATTATCTATGCTAGGGAGTTCTGGTGTTAAATGGAACATTGGTCAAGTAATGTGTTTTATTTATAACTTATTGTACAGTTCCAGGTTACCAGTGTTATGTGTGAAATAGAACTATAAATAAATATACATTTCAGCAAGCGTACCATTGCTGCAGAATGTGTCACATGCCAAGTTGCTCTGCATACAATGGGTTTAGAGCAGGGGTTCTCGCAACAAATTTTTTGGTGGCCTCAGAGTGCGGACACCAACTCTTGCTAGTGGCTGTACTGACACTTTTTTCCTAAAATTATTTATTTTTCCTAAAGTTAATTAAGTAATATGCACATATATACATCCAAATCAATGTAATTTATTTATGTAAGGTTTGGGGGTTTTTTTGCAGACGCAATGATAAAAAATGTGCAGTTATCTCTATTCTTTACTGGACCTAACAGAATAGAAACACAAATAAGGTGCTTTGCACATTCTTATCTTTTTTATTATTATTTCTTCTGCTTTTTTGGTAAAAGTGGTTGTCTGTACAACAATTCTGAGTAAATTTAAAAATTCTTTGACATAATAGAAGTCCAAATAATAATGAAAAACATATCTGGGTGGCTTGGGTCTGGGGAGCGGAGGGGAGGGCAGGGGAGAGATGTTTGTGGCTTGCCTGGGGCTCCTCCAGGCAGGTGGGGGGGTCAGGGCTTCAGCCAGCCCAGGGCTCCTCTGGATGGGGCAGGGGCACTCCAGGCTTCAGCCAGCCTGGGGCTGCTCTTGGCAGGTGTGAGTGGGGCAGGTCTCGGGACTTTGGCCAGCCCGGGGCTCCTCTGGCACTGGGGCGGGGGCACTTGGGGCTTCTCTGGGTAGGGGGCTTGTGGCTCCAGGAGCGGGGGTTTGGGGGCTCCAGGTGCTTGGGGGAGTGCCGGCAGAAGGAGTGGAGTTGGGGGCAAGCCTCCTCAAAGGGGGGCTCCACCTGCTGCCCATGCACCCGCCACTTACCTCCTCACCCCCCGCCCACTGCTCACCTCCTGTATCCCACCTCACTCCCCTGCTCGCCTCCTGTGTCCCTCCTCACTCCCCCAGCCACCGCTCGCCTCCTCACTCCCGTGCCACAGACACCCCCACTGCCTGCTGCGAGAACTCCCGCTCACTGGTGGCTCACTGCTCACCTCCTCACTACCCCACTCACAGCCAGACCCCCTTGCCCACCTCATCAACCTGCTGCTGGCTCGTTGCTCACCTCCTTACTCCTCCGCCAGGGTCCCCGCCGCCACTCGCCTCCCCGCTTCCCTCCTCATCCCCCTGGCCACCCACTCGCCTCCGCACCCGCCCCCCGGCTGCCTGCCGCTCACCTACTCACCCCCTCCTCACCGCCTCACCTTGCTGCTTAAGCATTGTGTGTCCCAACTGTGTCTCCAGAGAGGCAGCGCATGCAGGAACAACAGGGAGGAGGGGAGGGGCTGATGCTTCCCCATCTCCCCACTGCACAGGAAATTACTGTGGCTGCAGGGAAACCCCTTGGTGGCCACATGTGGCCACAGTGGCCACATTTGAGAAACGGTGGTTTAGAGGATGCATCAAGAAAATATCTTTCCACTTTTCCTCTCCTGTTTGCTCTCCTATACTTAGAAAACAGAATGACAATCCTCCTGAGACAGTGCAATAGTTAGCACAGGGGTCAGCAACCTTCGGCACGTGGCTCGCCAGGGTAAGCACCCTGGCGGGCCGGGCCGGTTTTATTTACCTGCTGACGCGGCAGGTTCGGCCGATCGCGGCCCCCACTGGCCGCGGTTCGC
>NW_020665189.1:13663377-13750748 GCF_002925995.2 Terrapene triunguis | reverse complement strand
ATCCTCAAAGGAAAGGTGTTGTCAAAATAGAAATTATTATTATTGCTAATGCATTTCCTGCTTTGTTTCTGCATGTATGTGTCAGTCTCTTCCAGGAAACTAAGTGACTTGGACTTGCCCATCAAATAAAATTCTCTTTGTGGCGCAAACAGAAGGGTACTGGTTGGAACTGTTTCTTGGCACCCACATTCATTCCTGGACAAAAAATCAATAAAGTGACCTGTTAACAGTGGTTTCTGTCAGTTTTAGATACATAATGCTTAGGACTCCCTCGCTCAGCTCATTAACTTTTCCACCAAACTGATGTGTTTCATCTCTGCTTCATTAGTTTAGGATACAAGGCATTTTTGTTCTGTAATCTAACAGTGGGGCAGATTTATTAACAAAATACTTTTTTTTTATGATCTGTGATAGATAACTTTGGTATAACAAGCCAAAATGAAAACCAAAAATAAAGATTCAGATAAAGCAGATGATGAGCCCTGACAAATCTTTTTATTACTCTGTCCATTGAATTAGGTTCATATTGCAGTCTCAAAACAGAACTTACCAAACAAAAAGAAGTAAATGTTCATTGAAAATAAGTCTTTATTTTGCAAAGAAAAAATATCTTGATGATTAATCTGATATGTGAATTCATGCATAACTAGACAGATGCATTAGATGTTTTTTCATATTTGCCCGAAGCATCAAATATTCACTCTGCTAGGGGATTTGATGGACTTACAATCTGATACAGTAGATCAATTTCTGTTTTTCTGTGCCTCAATTTCTAAGATAACTGGTGGACCGACCAAGGATTGGTATCATCGTCATCATCATAATACATTGCATTTCTGCAGCATTTATTCTGGGGAGCTCTCAAAAGTATTTTTAATGCATGTTAATTAATCTGCCCAGTACTGGTGAGAGGTCCTATAAGTAAATGTCATTCCCATTTGAAGGATGGGAAAAGTGAGGTATAGAAAGGTTTAGTGTCATAACTTGACTGAGGTGATTACAACAGAACTGGAAATAGAATCCAGGAGTCTTCCTTCCTGTTTTAAAAGTCTGGTTCTCTTCATCACTGTTGGTGATTGCTGTTTAAGCTGTATTTATTTAAATATGTGAAAAAGTACCTCCCCATTTAAAACTTCCAGGTGCTTCTGCATTATTTGTAAAAACATACACACAAAAATCCTTTAAAGAACAGAGATGTAGTCACAATGGTTGGAATGTGACTTGTCTTTGTTGCTTTGAAGATTAATAAAAATCTTGATTAATTTAGGCAGCTGAGAGGTATGGCATATGAGTAGCTGCAAAGTCAAAATTACTATTCTTAGACATAGTTATCTACTTTTTAAATTAGTATCAGTTTATTATGGAAGATATACACAGAAGTAGAAAAGTAAAAGATAATAGGTAAGATTTTCTGAAGCAGGTAAATCCCGTTTACAAAAGGGACTTAGGCACATAGCCATTGACTTTCAATGTGACCTAGGTTCTTAAGTCACGTGGGCACTTTTGAAAATGTTAAGCAACATGCGTACCTTGTTTCCACAACTGCTTCATGTACATTGCTTAAATGAATCAGAAAAATTAGGATTTTATAGCTCTGGTCCAGATTTTCCATGAATCTTCTTTCTACAAATAGAACTATTTCATTTCTAGTACATTTACTGGTAATTATAAAAATATAGGACTATATAAAAACATCTAAAATGTAACTAATCAAAGCACGGTACTATAAGTAATATGTCATAGATATGGAAAAAGTATATTTAAAATGTCATATGTAGTGTAAGTGATATATAACCAGTAACAAACCAGACATTCCAGATAGCTAGAAATTGGTAAAAAGCAGATATTAGAAAAGGGCCTAATTAGCTGGTGACTGCTTCCTATGTGAAATAAAGCCCTTCTGTTTTTCTGCACAGATCCAATACTATTATTTATACTTTGTGGTTTAATTTATTTAACTAGAGATGCTGAAATTCCAAAACATAATAGTTGGTGTTTGCTTTGGATGCGCACTAGGGCTGGGTATACCCTGCACAGTTTGCTTGAATCTGCACAATCAGTTTGCAGGGTTTGGCAGCAGAACAATCTATGCAGGTCTGCTTGGAAACCACTATTAATAAATAACTCATTATTATTATTATTTATTATGTCTCTTTAAAAGCACCCAAAAAGTGAACTTTGAAGACATGAAAGGAAAAAGTCCCTGCTGTGAATAGTTTACAGTCTGATTAAACCATGCACAGGCAGAAAGGGGAGGAGAATGAAATACAACAATTAAAAATAATAATAATGTAAACACTTGCCTATTTGTATTGTTTTAGTTTTTAATCTTTACCCTTTATCTCTTTCTTGTTATTTCTTAACCCTTTTGCCTGATCCCAAACCACCAAGAACTCCCACCCCACCAGGAGTCCCTTTTGCCCATTGCGCCCTACAGATCTTGGAAATTCCCAATTCCTCTTGCTTTTTGTTTTATTTACAAGGTGCCAATAGTATCTCCTTCCCCTTCTATCTTCCCCTATGTCCCTGTGTTTTCAGGGGGCGCTGGGTCATCACTGTTCCTTATGTAGTTTTCTGTGAGTGTCACTGCCTTCCATAAGTCATAATTGCTGTGGTGCAATTGCAATGTTGGAAAGAGGCCCACTGCCAGTAACTTGCTGAATGAGGATAGGACCAGAGGATGTTCCCAAATCCCTCTCTTGTTACCTGAGGATTATCTAGCAACTTTATATGAGGGCTTATGGGGATTCTTTTCTCTACTGTCTAGTTGCTAGGGTATTGCAAGGTATTCCCTAGCAACCATAGTGAATTTATAGAATGTCTCTGTCCCTGAGCTTATTTTGTAGGCCACTGGCAAGGATGAGCAGAAGTGCTTTCCTATTTGACCTGCCCTAGACTTTCTGCTCCCACAAAATATCCTTTTTGGATTGGGGGAAGCAATGACCCTTGCAGAAGGACTTTCTGAAGACTCTGCTAAGCGGAGTGGCCACCTCCTCTGAGAATTGGAAATTATAAACAAAAAAGGTTAGGGGGCCTGGGAGAGAGGCACCAACTAGGGAAGTGGTAAACACAGACTGATGTTTGTGAACAGGATGGTAACTGAACCCAAGCTCGTTTTGGTGCGGTCTGGGTTTTATGTGTCCTGTTTGCAGCGCTTTAATGAGCACCTATGTATTCTGAAGTTTTCCCAAATTATCCAAACTACTTGAGTCTGTAAACCAGATCTGGGAGGCAAAAGAGAACAGAATTTCTTGTGAGATTTTTCAACCCCACTGCTTGTGGTCCCCTTGCAAACTATAGTGAGAGCAGACTTTCTAAGGATACTTCCTTTAATACTTTCCATATTGATTTCAACCATAACTAAATTAAAAAACCAGAACCTTAGAAAACATGAATTTTCCCTGTCCCTACTTGTAATCCTCCTAGATTAGATGAGACTCTAAATCCCTTTGAAAGATCAAACACAAATGCATCCTACCAGATATCCTGTTTCCCATGGGTGAAAACTCCAGCAATCTGGGAGGTTTAGAATCCTAACAGAGCAACCCAGACAGTGGAGCTTCAAACCAGGAGTACTATTTCCAGGTAACAGAATAGCTGGTCGCGCTAACTCCTGAGAACTCTGAGAGGAAGAAAAGGATTGTGTTGGCTAGCAAAGGAACTGTAAGTAAACCTCCACTGCCCAATTGGCTCTCACATCCTTTCCTTAAGCAGCTATTCCCTGTTGTATAACAAGGAACCCACCAACAAAAACAACAGACAAAGGGGACAAACAGATGCGCCTGCCCCTCCAATCTCTGCTCCCTATAAAACACCTGTCAAAGTTGGAACCCGTAAAATAAATTAACCGACATTATAACTGAATGCTGGTTTTTAAACCTTCCTTCAAATGCCAGACTGGGTTTTGATTGAGTCCATCACTGAGGGAGCAAGCAAAGGACATGTACTGGCCTATTTCCTCTAGCTTTTCTTCTTCGTCTTTATTATTTATGGACTTGCTGTAGGCTGCATCATAGGGTTTTTGCAGAGATATTAAGTAAAAAGAGCAAAATACTTAAGAATCAGGATCACCTTTTATTCTGTTTAGAAGATGTAAAGTTTCTCCTCCCTGCAGCTTTTGATGGCAGGTGTCGTAACAAACCAGGCTTCCTCTACAAAACCTGCTAGTTTGGAATATGGCAATTTCCTTATGAAAAGAGAGAGAGTGAGGGTTGTAATTGTACTGGTCTCTCATTCTCACTTCCTGCCTCTGATCATGCTGGATGGAAACACCTCCTCTGTGACTTCAAGGCATTGTTTCTATTGGAATGGTCACTTCAGTCAAAACCCCCACCCCCAAGGGTAGAGAGGTGAAAATTGCAACCTCTTGTGGCAACAGATATCACTGCCTCATAGGGCTCTGCCATCTTCCCCCATAGATTTGTTAAGGGGCAGCAACTTTAAAATGTGTTCTGAGCTCCATAGGAACTCTGCTGGTGGAGCTTGCACTGGGCTGCATTGAATCAACACATCTGCTATTCACTCTGGACACAAATCCACAGTGAGTATCGTCAACTCTCAGTCAGCTATGACCAGTTGCAGGCCCTCTATGTAACTATGATTAGTTGTGAGTGTATTGTTTCCAGCAGTTGCCAGCATCTTATACTGCTACAACTCCACTCCACATAGACTTTCTGCCACTGGGGACCCTGCATCCTGGTCAATTGATCTATTCAAGAGCTGAATCAAGGCCACTATCCCTTAATCAGATACAAAGCCCTACTAGGGGATTAATTCCCTAGATCTAGCATTGACGTACACTGTATGGCACCATCTTCCTATGCATTTTTGTTTCTCTTTCCTTTTTATTACCTTTCCACTTTCCAAGTTATAGTCAGGTAGACAGATCCTGGTTCTAGAGCACCCCAGGGCCCAGTAAATGCAGCAGAAGTTTGGTTGGGCAAGGACAGTGTAATCAGCCCAAAGTTTCCAATGCCATGTTGTCTTTATATCCCTTTTCCAATCACCTTTATGGTCTCTGCTAATGGGGATGTATTTTGGCGAACCGCGGCCACTGGGAGCTGCGAGCAGCCGTACCTGCGGACGCTCAGGTAAACAAAGCGTCTCGCAGCCTGCCAGCGGCTTACCCTGAACAAGCCGCGAACCAAGTTTGGGAACCCTTGGCCTACTGATTAGTGAGGTATGCACCTCCAAGGTTTCAGAGCTTAGATTTACATAAACCCAGAAAAATACAATAAACAAATGATGATACAAGCAAGGTATTTAAAAACTAACTGTGACAGACTAGCAATATTCTGGACAAACCGCATGGAATTAAGGTAAACATTATAGAATTAAGTTTAATACTTTGGGTGTCCATTGTATTAAATATCGAAATGTGTACATGTTGTTATGGAGTAATTTCCATAGGAGACTGATTAATGCAATCTCAGGAAAGTATTAGGAACTACAAATGGCTTTTGAAGACAATACATGTGAATTGGATTTCCTAGAAACTATTTGGGAGGAAGGAAATGCAAATTATTCCTCATCCACCCACCCACCCACAGTCACCAATGGGGAGAGACCCATTGTCTACTTGCTCCTGGGAACTCCATATCAAATATCCCAAAACTGTATAAAGGATGAACTAAACTTTTCATGAGTGTGCTAGTTCTAAGCTGAGGCTGTCATGAATTTGTGACCATAAAAGAGACCGCTTTGTGGGGTTTTGAATGACTTCTCCTGCCTATGTTGACGTTGGGGTGCTCTCTGGTAAGCTTATTAGTATGTGTATAGGTTATTTTATAGTTTTTAATATGCTTCCCCTGTGGTGCTTTTACTTAAAGAATAAAATTGCCTTTTATAGGCAGTGCTGTGTGGTAACATGACTGCTGGCAATTATACTGTGTATCATCTCTGAGGGAAGAAGCAAGTAGGCCTGTTTTCGCAGGTTGTCATTTACTGGGAATATCACAGTGAAGGCAAGGGACTGTTTGGTTTAGGAATACCCCAGTCAGAAGCGGGAGAGAGACAGGTTTCCACCTAAAAGGTGGTAGCCAGGGGAGATGGAAGAGAGTGAGCACCCTTTCTGAACCACTAAGGGGAAATACAGGTACAGTTGCCCTGAACTGTGACACTAACATATTCCTCTTGGGTCTATTAAATGGTTGTCTGCACCACAGTGTTATCTCAAGGTATAAGTGTTGAGTGTTGCCCATAACCCGATTCCTGTCCACATACAAAAATTGCTAGCTTGAGCTGTCATACTTTAGGCTTTGTTTACACTAGGACTTTTGTCAGCAAAATTTTGTCAGTCAGGGCTGTGAGAAAAACATTCCTTTGACCAATATAAGTGTAATGGGGTGGACTAGGCCCAAGGAAAGGAGCAGTGGGGAGGTCCACCAAGCAGTCTAGAGTGGCTTCAGAGGAAGCAGCCAATCAGGGCCCAGGAGGGCCCTATAAAAGGAGCTGCAGAATAGAGCAGAAGTTAGTAGCTGCTTGGAGCTGGAGAAGGAAGGACTGTGTGTTTGGCTGGAAAAGCAGTAGTATCATGGACAGTGAAGTGGGGGCAGGGAGCGAGAGGCTCCTGGCTGGCTTCTAGGACCGAGCCTAAGATAGTTTGCTAGCAGGGACCAGAGGAGCATTGAGAGAGCTCCTAGCTTGTTGTGGGGACTGAGTAGAGACTGAGCCTGGGGAGGGCCACAGGAAAATAGTGTCTCCAGGGAGGAAGCTAGACTGGCTTAAAGACCATGGACACATCCAACTAGAGGGGGTGCTCATGAGAGGTGGGTGCTGACCTTGTTACATTTGGTACCAGAAGTGGGGATTTCGGACCAACCCCTGATTAACAAGGGGCACAATTATGGAGGAAGTGATCCACCTATTGGTGGCAGGCCAAGAGCAGCAGCAGCGCACCCAGACCCTGCTGATGCAATTAATGGAGACCCTGCAGAGGCAACAGGAGGCCCAGTTTGCAGCATAGCAACAGTGGCAGGAGATCCACTTCAAGCAGCAGGAGTGGATACAGAAGCGGTTGGGTCATACCACACCCGAGAACCCAGTTGGTGATGGTTGGTTGGTTCCAGGCCTGGTGAAGCTCGGACCGGATGATGACCCTGAAGTCCTTTCTCCAGACCTTTGAGTGGGTAGCCAAGGCAGCAGACTGGAAAGAGTCAACTTGGGCAGCCCGCATAGTACCATTCCTGACGAGTGAGGCACAGGCAGCGTACTGTGGTAAGCGACATGCAGACAAGTTCCTACCCTGTGGTGAAGGCTGCCGGAGATGTACAGGCACAGTTCCCAGATGGAATCATTCCAAAGAGGGGCACAACCATCAATAGTGCCTCAGAAGTTACGAGACCTGATGATGCACTGGCTTTGTCCAGAGACCAGCTTGGTGGAGAAGCTCCTGGATCAGGTGGTGCTAGAGCAATTCCTGAAGGTCTACCAGGAGGGGCACAGATCTGGGTAAGGCATTTCCAGCCAGCCTCAGTGGGAGAAGCAGTCAAGCAAGCTGAGGCCTACTTTGAGGCTGAAGGATGGGAACGGCCTAAGTTGTATGGTAAACCGAGAGGGGTTCACCAGAGGGTGACACCAGGAGGCTTGCAAGAGGGAAAACCCCAAGGATTCTAGACTCAGGGGGTGCACACAACATCAAGGGGTCCAGGGAGCCCTTCAGCCTATAAGAGGTACTAGTGGACAGGAGCTAGGAGACCTGGTAGTCTGCTACAGGTGTGGCCAGCCTGGGCATATTAAAAAGCACTGCCCAGTAACGGAATGTGACTACTTGAACTGTTATTACAGTGGAACTAATCAGTGGGGGTCTACTTCGAAGGTCAGGGTGGTCCCACCATGGGTAGTGACAATCAAGTTGGGAGGAACTGTAGTTAAGAGTCTGGTAGACTCAGGGTGTGCGTACAACTTGGTTCAAGAAGACCAGGTGAGGGCAACTGGCCTAGACCGAAACCTCCCAGTACATGTCTCCTGTGTATATGGGGAAAAACGAGTGTACCCCACAGCAGAAGTTGGGTTGGAGATACAGGGCCAGAGTTCAACTCCGTGTCGGCGTGGTCAAGGACCTTCCATGGCCCGTAATCTTGGGGAGAGACTGGGTGGGCTACTCATCCCTCGTGTGGGAAGGACCAGAACAGTAACCCAGGACTGAGAGAGTCCGGGTCCAGCTGGGAATGAAAGCAGAGGGGCTGGGAGCCATGGTAAGGAGACCTCAGAAAAGAGCCCAGAGGTGTGACCAAAATACTCCAGACGTGAGGGACCCACTGAAAAAGTGCCAACAAGAGTTGGATGAGGCCAACATCTCCAGAGATAAAGTTATTAGCCAGCTGGTCTGGGTAGAGCAGGAATTGGCCCGGGTACACCCTTGCAGGAAGCATTGGCCCAGGCCCAAAGGGAGAAGGATCAGAGAGCACAGCAGGAAACAACAGAGACCCAGACAGACCTGGGCCCAGCAGAGTATGAAGGGGACCCAGACAGAGTTCAGGGTCCAGCAGAGTACTGTGGGAACTCAGGCTAAAATACCTAATGTGCTGACTAGCACAGAGGCCCAGACAGAGTCACTACAGCCAGAAGAGGTGAAAGAGAAAGGCTGGGATAGAGAACAGAACCCAAGATTAGGGAGAGGAATAGTGTGTGCAGAATTTATGAGCTCCCTCCTAAGGGAGAAGGACCTGGTGAAACAACTGGAGGCAGCAGAAAAGGAACTGGAGGATCTTAAGTTCAAGAAGAGCAGCTGACAGAAGAGCTCCAGTTCACCGTGGAGGAAAAAAAGCATTTGCTCCATATAGTGTATGATTATGAGACACAGTTAGAGGCTAGGCGTACAGAGACCCCGAAACCCAAGAGGTGACAGTGAGTCAAGGGACCATGAACACACTCTCCAGGTAAGAAAAACCTGGGAGAGTAGACTCTGGACACCAGGGCAAAGCCTGACTAGATGCTGTCCAGACAGTGAGGTCTGGAGGAGGGAGCCCTTATTGAAATGGGCAAGGACTAATACAGACTCTTGTTAGGCAAAAAGATTCTTTTCCCCAAGAATCAGGCAGGCACAGACAATACTGAAGGGGGTTTATTCACGGTACCCAGAAGAATGATAAACAGCTTCAAAAATATGGTGCCATAGTGGCCAGTTATATACATTCTCTTATCAATTCATTTGCATTTATTTGTACATACAGAGACAGACATAGTTACAAATCAAGAGAGAACTCTGAACAAAGATAAAAATAGGAACAGTACGTACGTATAGAGTTCATCCTGATTACATCAAGCATCCGTGGCTACCTTGTGGGGGAAAGAGACGGGGGAGGAGGACACGGGGGAAAGGTAGGGATGAGTGCTTACAGATATCCAGTGGGCTGTGAAGGGAGGGTTTGTTCTGTTCTAAGAGCTGAGTTACTGGGCGGACATTTGACCATATAAGTTTATCAAATGTTTACAGTTGTCAGTGTTCTTGGGCTACTGAAGCATTCCTGCTTGCTCTATGGTTTCTGTCTTAGCTGTTAGCTAAATTTTAACTCTTGCCTGACAATTCCCTCCTGTTGACATATCGAACTTTTAGGTGAGATAAAGTCAATACTTTAAATGCTTTGATATACATGATCTGTTTTAGGGTTGCCCAAGGGAGGTGGGAGGGGGAGGAGAATTGGGGGGGAGGGGGTAAAGGTAGGAAACATAGTGAGATTTTTAAGCATGTGTCTAAAGTACCCATCCATGACTAGAGAGGTTAGTAGCACAAATATAGAAGCAGCAGCAGCTGTTATTTGGACAATGGTCCACCAGGAGATGGGGCGGTAGGATGCATTATGAACAGGATCTTCCAGTCAGGTGATGGTTTGATTGGCGAGCCGGACTTGAATGCAACCTTTGGTGACGTGGTTATGAACGGTGGTAAACACAGATGCAGCAGCCAGGACCACTTTGAGAAGTAGCTCCTTGGCCAGTAGAACCGGTGTATTTTTCAGGTATAGTTGTTATACCACTGAGAAGCTGTTGTCATTCTAGTGAACACATGGCTGGGGAGGTGCACATCACCTAGGGTAAATGAGTCAGTAATCTGCAGGCACATGGAAGCATCTGCCTGGCACTGTAATGGTCTGTACATGTAATAAGATGCAGCGTGATGAAACACCACTGAGTAGCGCAGTGTTTCTCAAACTGGAGTCGCCGCTTGTGTAGGGAAAGCCCCTGGCGGGCCGGGCCGGTTTGTTTATCTGCCCCATCCGCAGGTCTGGCCGATCGCGGCTCCCACTGGCCGCGGTTCACCACTGCAGGCCAGTGGGAGCTGCTGGAAGCGGCAGCCAGTACGTCTCTCGGCCCGCAACACTTCCAGCAGCTCCCATTGGCCCAGAGCAGTGAACCAGAGCCCTGAGCCAATGGGAGCTGCGATCAGCCAGACCTGCAGATGGGGCAGGTAAACAAACCGGCCCGGCCCACCAGGGACTTTGCCTACACAAGCGGTGACCCCAGTTTGAGAAACACTGGAGTAGTGGATACTTGTACAGAAACTTCACCATCTGCAAGAGGAAGGACATCCACAACAACAGAAGAGGACGAGGTTAAAGGACAAAGGGTAGAACAGGAACACACGATGTAACTGTCCGTTTCTGTACAACAGTCCGAGATTGTCATCAGTGTAGCATTACCGGGGGATGGTGCCAGGTATCCGGACAGCCCTACTTTGTACACCATATTGTTAGTTACATATCCAATAGACTTAAAACAGAATAAAGAAGGAAACACATGGGTAGGGATAACAGAAGGGTACACAAGAAGGACATTAAAGAAGAAGGTTGAGTCTGGAGGAAGTAAAGAGGCTACTATTAGTTGAGTAGAAATGCCTGCAATGTGGGCAAGGGTGGGGGAGGAAAGGGTATGGGACGGGGGGAAACCCAGGCATACATCTAACATGTCTTCTTTTGCAATGTTAAACAGATCACGAGCCAGCATATCACAAGCACGACCTGTAGCTTGTGACTTGGCCAGGTTGAATATAGCATCTGAGGTTTTCTCAATAATTTTGTAAAAAATCCTCTATGGCTACATCAATTGCAGTTAGAGCTTAAGATAACCCGGTGTTAGTATGTTTAAGGGCCTGTGTGGTTTGGCCTTTGACCCAAGAATTGTATGACCTTTCAGAATTCAAATTAAGCATATTTAGTATGGAATTGGAGCTTCCAAAAAAAAATCCTCCAATGTTACCTAACATGCTACGTTTCTGTCTTTTGGCTCTTTCCCCAACATTCTGTGATCTTGCATCCTGAAATTGGGGGTCCTATATGTGTGTGCCCACATCCCCTGAAACTAAATACCCAGTTACAGTCCAGATCCGGTGAGATGCAGGGAGGGAGCCAAAGACTGGGCTGTGGTAGTCGGATTGAGACCTTAGAGTCTGGATGTTTTTGGAGGTGAGCTGTAATCACAAGAGGTCCCAGGTGGTCTGGTCTGGGGGTAAGCCTATTGTCTCGTCTCTTTACCCATTCCCCACTGCCTCCTGTAGGGAGTTGCACATACTGGCCAGCTTTGAAACAGGTATCTTGTGTAACATGTACCAAAGGCAGGTCCCAGGAGGCTGCATTAAGTATGTTTGCCAGGAGGATTAACATGGAAAGTCACATTTGTTACCTAAGAGGATACAATATAAAGAAAATGGATTCATTTATACATTTTAATTCTGGTTTTACGGGCCCATGTTGGAATTCCTTGCACTTTCACAGAGGTATCTGTATGAGCCAATACCATGTGCGGGCCAGAGTATTTTGGCTGAAGTACCCCGGGGTTATATGTCCTTACCATAACCTGATCTTCCTCCTGTACATCCGCCAAGGAGGGGGTCTCTGGAGGGTCCTGGGCTTCTTGTCGGTCTCGGACAGTTAGTTTCAGGGGGTGCAAGACTTCATTTAGACATTTGATATATTCCTGTGCAGTGTCAGAGATCAGGAGGAGGGGAGCTGGGACAACACATCCTTCCCCCAATGACATAGTCATTCCAGTAATGAGTTCGAAAGGGTGAAACTCCTGAACTAATGTTAGGGGTTGCCCTCATGGAAAGAAGGGCAGCAGGTAGTTGTGCTACCCAGTTGGTTCCTTACAATAGTATCCTCAGAAAGAGGCATCAAAGTAGCAGGATTAAGAAGATCAAAGTGTGCAATTGTAATGTGTGGGCTTAAGAGGGTGCACTTCCACAAGGAACCAGTATGCCTTGCTGAAGTAAAGAGTGAATAATGTTACCTACCACATCCACGGCCTCAGGTTTGAGAGGGTATTGCTTGGTAGGTGGAGGGAGTTGACTGGTAGCCTGGATGGGTGGGCAGAGATGAGCAGACACCAAACTGCAAGACAGCTTATTTTCTGCCCGAACAGAGGGGAACCTGGAACATAATACTTGAAAAGGGTTAGAGGTGTCCCAAGTGAGAGCCACGGATTTGGCAGTTGCAACAGAAGAGAGAAATTTATCATTAAGGAGGAATGGTATGAGTACGCATAAGTTTATCAGTAAATGTAACTGTACTCTGAGCAAGGTTAAGAGTTGCTCCAAGGTCGCAGAGGACGTCCATGCCCAAAATAGTCCTATCTGCATTTGAAACTACATAAAAAGACCGAGTCCAGAAGAATAGATTAGATTTTACAAGAACAGGGTAGTTTTTATAAGCCATGAGTTGTGGACCTCATACACCTGAAATAGTAATACACTGTTTATTAGTGGGGAGGGGGGAGGTCAGTAATGGAAACAGACACTTCCGTGTCCACGAGAATTGTGCATGGCTGGCCCCTTATCCATGCTTATAAGTGTGGCCTCGAGGGATTTATATCTGCATTAGCAGTACTGACAAGCAAGGGGCGGGGCCGCTGGATCCTAGCGGGTCATGGAATTTAAAAGCCTGGCCATTTCCTCTTTGCTTAGGTGTGAGTAAGGGTTGGCAGCTGGTTGAGATACCGGTTGGGGCCGGTTGCTCAAGGTTACTCAGCTTGGGCATCTGACTGCCCAATGTTCAGTCTCCCCACATACAAAACACAGTGAGGTGGTGCGGGTGGGAGGGGGGACGGGACCAGGACCAGATTGAAAGGGCAGTGAGGTGCTGCAGGGATTCAACTATCCGTGATTCTGTCCCTGACTAGGCTTTTGGGCCTTGCGCCTGCAGTTCTTTTGGGTATGTCCAAGATACCCACAGTTATAGCAAATTACATTATATTTTGCTGTTACCACAGCAACGTGCACAGACTTGCTCTTTATCTCTTTAGCTTGTCTGGCTTCGCATTCAGAGGCCCACATACAGATGGATTCATAACACTGGTCTACAATTTTTGAGAAGTCGTCTGCTTCAGAGATAAAATGTGCTATTTATTATGTATTTTGATGTGCTGAATTCAAATATGACGATTAAAACAACTGATTGGCTACTGTTTCTAAGATATTTAAGTTTTTACATTTTATGTCTATGTATATTGTGTAGATAGTAGAGTTTTAATCATAAATTGTAAACCTAGGTCTTTTCATGTGTTTATGGTTGCTTTACATGATAGTATTTCACCTGTCCTGTTTATGTAACACTTTAACAATCAGCAAAAGGGTTATATAAATAAAATTTATTATGAAACAAAAGGCAAAAAACTATTATGTACATAGTTTAGTCCTATTCAGTGTCTACTCGGCGCTTCTTGGCTTGTCTCTTGTATTCATTAAATGGAGCATCTCTTGTCACTGTCCAGCAATAGTCTGCAAGCATTGATGGACTCCATTTGCCCTGATAGCGTTTCTCCATTGTTGCAATGTCCTGGTGAAATCGCTCGCCGTGCTCGTCGCTCACTGCTTCGCAGTTCAGTGGAAAAAAATCTAGATGAGAGTGCAAAAAATGTATCTTTAGTGACATGTTGCAACCAAGGCTTTTGTATGCCTTGAGGAGGTTTTCCACCAACAACCTGTAGTTGTCTGCCTTGTTGTTTCTGAGAAAATTTATTGCCACTAACTGGAAGGCTTTCCATGCCGTCTTTTCCTTGCCACGCAGTGCATGGTCAAATGCATCATCTTGAAGAAGTTCACGAAGCTGAGGACCAACAAAGACACCTTCCTTTATCTTAGCTTCACTTAACCTTGGAAATTTTCCACGGAGGTACTTGAAAGCTGTTTGTGTTTTGTCAATGGCCTTGACAAAGTTCTTCATCAGACCCAGCTTGATGTGTAAGGGTGGTAACAAAATCTTCCTTGATTCAACAAGTGGTGGATGCTGAACACTTTTCCTCCCAGGCTCCAATGACTGTCAGAGTGGCCAATCTTTCTTGATGTAGTGGGAATCTCTTGCACGACTATCCCATTCGCAGAGAAAACAGCAGTACTTTGTGTATCCAGTCTGCAGACCAAGCAAGAGAGCAACAACCTTCAAATCGCCACAAAGCTGCCACTGATGTTGGTCATAGTTTATGCACCTCAAAAGTTGTTTCATGTTGTCCTAGGTTTCCTTCATATGGACTGCATGACCAACTGGAATTGATGGCAAAACATTGCCATTATGCAGTAAAACAGCTTTAAGACTCGTCTTCGATGAATCAATGAACAGTCTCCACTCATCTGGATCGTGAACGATGTTGAGGGCTGCCATCACACCATCGATGTTGTTGCAGGCTACAAGATCACGTTCCATGAAGAAGAATGGGACAAGATCCTCTTGACGGTCACGGAACATGGAAACCCTAACATCACCTGCCAGGAGATTCCACTGCTGTAGTCTGGAGCCCAACAGCTCTGCCTTACTCTTGGGTAGTTCCAAATCCCTGACAAGGTCATTCAGTTCACCTTGTGTTATGAGGTGTGGTTCAGAGGAGGAGGATGGGAGAAAATATGGGTCCTGTGACATTGATGGTTCAGGACAAGAAGTTTCATCCTCTTCCTCTTCCTCGTCTGACTCAAGTGAGAATGATTCTGGTGCATCAGGAACCGGCAATCCTTCTCCGTGGGTTACTGGGCGTATAGCTGATGGAATGTTTGGATAATGCACAGTCCACTTTTTCTTCTTTGACACACCTTTCCCAACTGGAGGCACCATGCAGAAGTAACAATTGCTGGTATGATCTGTTGGCTCTCTCCAAATCATTGGCACTGCAAAAGACATAGATTTCCTTTTCCTGTTCAACCACTGGCGAAGATTTGTTGCACAAGTGTTGCAGCATATGTGTGGGGCCCACCTCTTGTCCTGATCTCCAATTTTGCAGCCAAAATAAAGGTGATAGGCTTTCTTAACCATAGTGGTTATACTGCGCTTTTGTGATGCAAAAGTCACTTCACCACAAACATAGCAGAAGTTATCTGCACTGTTCACACAAGTACGAGGCATCTCTGCTCACTTTGGCTAAACAGAAATGTGTCCCTTTGCAAAATCAAACACTGACAAATAAGAGAGCACGACACTGTATGATTTCTAGAGCTGATATAGGGCAATTTGTTCAGCAGAGTGATGTAAGCTTCGTTATGATTGCATCATCCATGACTTCTAGGAATAACATGATGCAATTCATATCATGTATGACGCAATACCAGCTTCAGATTGCATCATTCATTGTTTTGCCTAAAAAGCAAGTACTGTCCAAACCCAGTCATAGATTTCTTCATAGATCCAGTCAAAGATGTATTTTAGTCATTTCTGGTTTAAATTGAGATCCCTTCCCTTTATAACTCACTTATCCTCCGCCATTCCCAAGTCAAGGGTCGTATATACTGACCCAATAGCATATCTTGAAAACTAGAGCCAATCAACAATTTTAAGCATCATTTTCATTCTCAGTGACCCAGAATTAGTAAAGTTGGACTACATTTATTTCAGAAGCATTTTGGCTGTAGAGCAGTGATCAGAGCCTGGGGTCACTCCCAAATTAAGGGCTGTTTGCAGGTGGGAGTTAAAACCTTCCTTTAACATTTTTAGAAATGCCTGATCAATTTTCTTTGGGTCCACAATGCCTACATTGCTGGAATACATCTCCCATTTTCTCTCAATACTGAGAAGCAGGCTCGTCCTTGCCTTGTACTCAGCCCACGATCAGTCCCCAATTACCGGCTCCGTTACCCAAAGCTTCTTGGACAGCTTCCTTAAACTCAGTCCAGGCATGGGTCATATTTTCAGATTCAAATTTAACAGAGGCCCAAATGCCGTTTCGGTGTACTTCTGTAGGGATCTTGGCCCATGATAGATCGGGGCTGTCATAACTATAAAGGGAAGGGTAACAGCTATCCTGTGTACAGAGACTCCAAATCCTTTTACCTGTAAAGGGTTAAGAAGCTTGGGTAACCTGGCTGACACCTGACCCTAAGGACCAATAAGGGGACAAGATACTTTCAAATCTCGGGGGGCGGAAGGCTTTTGTTTTGTGTCCTTTGTTTAAGGGGTTGTTCGCTCTTGGGACTGAGAGGGACCAGACATCAATCCAGGTTCTCCCCATCTTTCTAAACAAGTCTCTCTTATTTCAAAATTGTAAGTAAAAGCCAGGCAAGGCGTCTTAGATTTACTTTGTTTTCTCAACTTGTAAATGTACCTTTTACCAGAGTGTTTATCTTTGTTTGCTGTACTTTGAACCTAAGACAGAGGGGGGTCCTCTGAGCTCTTTAAGTTTGATTACCCTGTAAAGTTATTTTCCATACTGATTTTACAGAGATGATTTTTACCTTTTTCTTTAATTAAAAGCCTTCTTTTTAAGAACCAGATTGATTTCTCCTTGTTTTAAGATCCAAGGGGGTTTGGAACTGTATTCACCAGGAGTTGGTGAAAGGAAGGAGGGGGGAAGGGTCAATTTCTCCTTGTTTAAGATCCAAGGAGTTTGGATCTGTATTCACCAGGGAATTGGTGAGAGGTTTCTCAAGGCTTCCCAGGGAGGGAATCCAGTGAGAATGGTGGCAGCGGGACCAGTGCTAAGCTGGTAGTTAAGCTTAGAAGTTTTCATGCAGGCCCCTACATTTGTACCCTAAAGTTCAAAGTGGGGATACAGCCTTGACAGGGGCATTTAGCTTTTAGTAAGATATAAAGATCCCTGTAACGTATAGGTGGCAACCATCTGGCTTATTTTTTCCCAGAATATCAAATTTGGGTCTTTGGGCTTTAGATCAGGGAGATATTTCAGTAAGCCCCTCATTTCCTCTGTGCTGAGAGGAGTGTACTTATAACTCTGTTTTCACCTGTCCCTGACCACCGAGTGGTCACTTGGAGAGAGGCCAAGGGAGCACTGGCACTTAATTCTGGGTTAAAAGGGGGAGTAGGGGGAGGAGGCCAATTATCCCAGCTTTCCCATGTGCATTTTGGTCTTTATCAGTATCGCTGCTTGAAGCAGCGTCAGTAAAATTACCCTTCTGTTGTATGCTAGCAACAATATGGTGTGCAGAGGGACTATTTTCTTTTAGTTTTGCTCATTTAACTTGCAGTTGAAATCTGCCTTTTGATTCAGCTCTGATGTAAGAGCCTTTTGGAGTATTTCCAACTCTTGTAATTTCCTTTCATGTTCGCAATACATTATTACAATCCCCTTCTCTAATCTTCCTTTCGTTTGACCAGACCACCACAACACTCTGTCCATCGTACTCATACCCTCATTCCATCCATCTTTTCCCATCATCTTTTGAACCTTCTCATGTTTCCCTTTTATAAAATCAATGAGTCTCCCTCCCATAGAGGGCATCATTGATGTTCCCTGGGGCCAGTCAATGAGTCTCCCTCCTGTAGAGGGTATCATTGGTGCACCCTGGGGCACGCCAATGAGTCCCCCTCCCATAGAGGGAATCATTGACACATTCTGGGGCAACTCATACGACATTGTATCCCAGCTTCCTGAAACCCACTTAAGCAGCGCTTCAGGGGAGACTCGACTGAGCACACCCTTGTACTCAGTCTACTGCAGCACACATTCTGGTGCTCAGTACCTGGCGATGCAGCCTTCCTCTCCAGCAATACCTGCACCCCAAAAACCTTGGCAGTGCAGCCTTCGCCTCCAGCGATCCCTGCACCCCAAAAACCTTGGCAGTGCAGACTTCGCCTCCAGCGATCCCTGCACCTCACAAGAGGTGGGTGTTGACCTCGTTACAGTAAGTTTCACAGACAAAAGCATCAGTGTAGACAGTGCTATGTCAGCGGGAGAGCATCCTCCCACCAACATGGCTACTGCCGCTCTTTGGGGGTGGCTTAATTATGCCAGCAGGAGAGCTCTCTCCTGCTGGCATAGAGCGTCTACACAAGAGACCTTACAGTGGCGCAGCTGTGCAGCTGTAAGGTCCATACTTCTATGCAAAAGAATAAATGTTCACAAATCAGACATCACGAACTGTAACATTCAAAAACCAGTAGAAGAGCACTTCAATCTCCCTGGACACTCAATAACAGACTTAAAAGTTGCCATTCTTCAGCAAAAAAACTTCAGAAACAGACTTCAATGAGAAACTGCAGAACTGGAATTAATTTGCAAATCTGATACCATCAAATTAGGCCTAAATAAAGACTGGGAGTGGCTGGATCACTACAAAAAAATAACTTTCCCTCTGTTGATACTCACACCTTCTTGTCAACTGTTGGGAATGGACCACATCCACCATGATTGAATTGGCCTCGTTAGCACTGACCCCCCACTTGGTAAGGCAACTCCCATCTTTTCATGTGCTGTATATTTATACCTGCTTACTGTATTTTTCACTCCATGCATCTGATGAAGTGGGTTATAGCCCACAAAAGCTTAAGCCCAAAATAAATTTGTTAGTCTCTAAGGTGCCACAAGGACTCCTCGTTGTTTTTGCTGATACAGACTAACATGGCTACCCCTCTGAAACATGTCTCTCATGTTAGGTTAGCTCCAGTGGAGTAACTCATGCTAAATGAAGATAAGGTCTAAATTAGATCACAGACAAAAACACATTATGACAACCTGGATGGGTTAGTTATTATAATTACCTCTGTGGTCATACGGAAGAAATAGACCTCCATCCTACTTTTTTTGTCCTAACACAACAAATATAATTAGCAACGAAATCCTGCTAGGAAGTGGAGTTGTAATTGGGTAAAGAAGCAAAGATGGATTAATTAACTGGAGCTGTAATTAATTGGGGTTATTCTTCTCAAGTTTAGCACATTTAAAATGTATTTTACTAGTAAATTAATTATGCATCACCAAGCTGAAGTCTTATGGCTCTAGTGACAGCAGGTAAATTCCTGGCTGGATATCATTCATTACACTCAATTCCTGGCTGGATATCATTCTATCAACTAATTTCCATCATAAATTCTAAAACCAGTCAACAAAAGAAGAGATGAGATAACGGGGTGGAGAAAAGGGTGGACTAGCCTTATTCTTTGACATTTTGTGATGATGTATGTGTTTGAATCTGACATAGGTCAAATGTATTAATTTCATCCTAGTTCTTAATGAACCTCAGCTCACTTTTCAAAACCATTACACAATTGGCATGATTAGCACCCTCTAGTTCTTAGTGGCCCAAAGCTGGAACAGCAATGGTGTTACAAGTCCTGGGCCTAATTCACTCCTGCCTTGTATCATCATTTATGGTTCTGCAAAGTGGATATAAAATACTATCTGATCAGAACAGTAATATTTTAGATTCACTTTGCACAGCGTAAAATACTGAACAAGGTGAAAGGCAGTGGACAAGCAGATCCCTGGACTGCAGAAATAAAGTGACAGACTTGTGGAGAGAAACCTGTATGTCTTCCTCACTATTGCTGCAGTCCTAGGTGTTGGTCCTAACTGGAATCATTGGACCAGATCTTCCTGTACACTCCAGCTGCATTGCATCACAAAGTACTTATAAAACAGACTTAATACTTGTAGCAGTCATAACAAAAGCTTCAGTTTAGTTTGCTGTATATGACTCATCCTCTCCTTGTGGGGTGATACAGTTATGACAAATTTGAAACAAAGTTTTAAATCATTAAACAAAATCATTGTTCCACATATGTTTAAATGGTACATAAATAATGTGTCTATAGATGTAATATTAATCAGTTCCAGAACATAGTTAGAGATGCAATTGTGGATTTGAAGGTGGTTGCCTTTTTTATTTTTTTATTTTTTAAAGAACCAATCATCAGAGTTTTCATATTCACAACCCACTCAGTATCCCTTAGATGGCTATTGGAAAATTACAAAATATACTTAGTGATGTTGCTGTAAGATAAGAGCCTATCTCCACTCCACTTTCACTGTAAGAGTGAAATTCTGTTAACAGTAATATAGACACAGACTGGAGTATAACTTTTCATTTTTTTTCTATTTGTTGCTGCAGAGATGTTTGGAAAGTAAAAGTGTAGGTATTCTGTCATCAGCTAAATTATGTGTGCTACGTGCTACTGCGGTGATGTGTAGATTGTCATGAAGAGGAGTGAAAAGGTGACTAGGTGATAATAGGATGGAGATTTCCCTACATGTATTCTGCCACTTAAGAAATGAAAGGGAGGAAATGATCACCAATTACTGCCAGTCCCAACCGTGTAACTTGTATTGAGTGGAAGTTCACAGATTCTTCCACTACAGTCCCTCAGGAGGAGACACTTCCAGGATGGAGGACAAATATAACACCCTACCCAGGAATGCAATATCTCGAACAGGTTAGTAAAGAACCACCCCACATCTAGGGATCTCATTCTACAGGTATGGAGCAAGAAAACAACCTCTGCCCCAGACTGGAAGTCTCTCTCTCTTGTCCTATTTAGAGAATGGCCTTATTAGGAAGCCATGTGCTGTTTCTGTCTCCCTCCTGTCCTCCAGGAGGTCCAGCCGCCTGGTTTTCAGAGGACAGGATTTCTTTCCACCTGCTTCCAAGCAGGCCCACATACTTTTCTACACCCCTTCTTATTTTTGTCTGCAAAGGGGCAGAATTTAAGCCCAAATACTTAGCTAAAATTGGCACATAAGAGCTCTGCTTCAGAGCAATTTCCTTGGCCAAATGTTAAAAGAAATTGATTGAGGAAGGTGATTTTTAATTATAAAAGCTGGTGCCAAAAAGTAGAATTTTTTTTTCATTCTTGCAATTAGAACATGCATTTTTAAAGGAAATTTTACAGTCAGTTAGTCCTGAATGAAGCTCACTTTGTTTTACAAACTAACCTTTTTTGAACAAAAAGAATTATTGAATGCAAAAGTTATTCTGTTTCTATTAGACTGCATCACAATGAGTCATGTTCTGCAGTTACATGCACCTTCCATTCCCAGGCCTATTGATGTTGGGGTACAAGGAACTGCAGGTTTTGCCCTCAAGAATTTAATGCAGAGACATGAACTGCTCAAACTCACAATAGCATATCTTGAGTTCTGGCTTCAAAGCCCCACTCAAAGTCATATTGTATCAGTGCTGAAATTAATGCATTGATCCCCATGAAATTAAGGGTGCACTATAAAATCCAGTTAGGTTTTTAAAGCCCTTGATATGTTTTTCTCTCTGATTATTGGAGTTTGCCCTGCCTAGTAGTCAAATGCTGCTCTCCTCTGCAATTGTGCAACTCTGAATCACTGGATCTGGTTTTGACCTCACTCTGATATTAATCAGCTATAACTCCATTGAAGTCAATGGAGTTATCCCAGTATATGTGTGATTGGAATGAGGTTGGATTGAGGTAAGATTCTACCTGGCTGTTGAATGTGCAGAAATAAGTCCAGTGCTCCATGAAGGTGCTCCGCTTTGTGGCATGTGTGCTTTGTCACATCTCAGATGTTTCTTTGTTCTCATTTTTGTTTGGCTCTGACTTATTGTGCATTTCTCTCTTAATAAGTTGGGGAGGGTGTTGTGCTTTCCGGAGTGGTTCACAACTGAGAGTGCCAACCGCAGGACAGCAGCCTGTCAAGAAGCAGGGGAGACACCACTGGCTCTATGTTCTATAATTAGATTTCACCAACCCAGTAACAAGTGTGAACTCCTAAAGCCCTACAACAGTCTTACCATGGAGTCACAGACTCCTTTGGCATTCTGGTCTATCTTGCCATCCAGGCAAGCTGGACTTAGTGATAGTTGGTTGCTGTCCACCAAAGATTACAAAATATTCAGGTTCCTCCCAGTCCTAATAGATCAGTCACTTATTGCAGGTCAATTTGTACCTTTGATCTCACACCAAAGACAATGCTTGTAGCCAATCCTTTGGTAAACTATCTAAGGATTTATTAACTAAGAAAAGAAATGGGAGAGTTATTACAAGGTTAAAGCAGGCAAACATATATACACAAATGAGTGACAGTCTATGGTTTCAAGGGATGACAGAGTTGCAGTCATCTATCAGCTCTGAATGACTTTTAGGGCTAACCCAGGTTGACCCTGTGAATCTCTGCTTCTGTTTTGTAGCTCCAGCCCTGTGAGAGTCAAAACAGCAAAAGAGATGAAAAATTTTCTTGTCAGTTACTTTTATTTTCTTCGTCTAGAATTTATGCTGATGGGATGAGCACTTTTGTACGTAGCCTCTTCATGGGTCTAAGGGGCAATTAACTCAGACTGTGTCTACACTGACACTTTCAGCACTAAAACTTTAGTCATTCAGGGGTGTGAAAAACACACCCCTGTGCAACAAAAGTTTTAGCGCTGAAAAGCACCAGTATAGACAGCGCTTAATCGCCGGGAGCCGCACTCCCAGCAATAAAGCTACCACCTCTCATTTGGGGTGGTTATTTTTTATCGCTGGGAGAGCTCTCTCCCCGGCAATAAAGCATGACTACACTGCCCACATCACAGTGCCGCCGCACCAGCGTTGCAAAGTGGGCAGTATAGACACACCCTAAGTCTTTGTAGACACACCCTAAGTCTTTGTATTGTGGTGTCCCAGAATGTTCCATTTATTTTTGACAGGCCTTCTTGATGGGCACGAAATGATCCCTCCTGACTGGGTTCACCATTTCAAAACAAACATTTTTTACAGTTGCAAAGCTAAAACTTCATTACCTTATAGCATGTGTTAAAAAATGATAAATGAGATTAATGCATGCAGCAACTTACAAGCTTTTCATAAAGTCCAAACACTAAACTCATTGATATAAGTCCAGTACCCATCTTAATCATACTAACATACAGGTGAAACAGATTAGTTTCCAGCAATGAATTTGTCAGTGATCAGCTAAGACCTAAAGCCTGGGTCTGCCAAAATCACAGAGGGCAGAAAATTAATTTGTTTATATGACCTTTTATTGCACTGATTTAGCTTCAAAGTGATACAAATGTATAGAAGGTGTCATGTAAAAATGCAGGGGATTGTTTGTTTATTATGGCAGCATTTAATACTGTGTGTTAATACTTTAGTCAATGAAGTGCAGGGGTTAAATTCTGCCCTTAATAACATCCAGACACCTCGTCTGCATTTAGGTCGGCATTGATGAACCATAACTGGTAAGAAGCAGTCACGAATAACAGCAGCACTAGCAAAAGAATGTCTGCCATTCTAAGAGACAAAAGTATATTTCATTATTGAGAGGGAGGTTTTCAAAGGCACAAAGGGCAGTTAGGCACCCAAATCCTATTGAAAGTTAATAGGATTTTGTCTCCATACTATATTTGTGCCTTTGAAAATCTGCCCCAATATTCTTGCCAAGCATTGGCCATGCATATTGGCAGTCACAATAATTTTGGAGCCCCATTCCCATAGGACGGAAGAAATGTAGGACTGGGGAATGCAGCCCTCTGCTGTGACTGACCCCATCGCCCCAGCAGCTCCTGGTGTAAGGGTGTGCTAACACTTGAAAGAGAATAAGATGGGGAAAGTGTACTTGTCTTTCAAAGATATTTTGGGCTGCTGAGAAACCCATAAGTAGTCATGCTAGGCTTCCATGTTTCCCAAGGGCTATGCTAACTTATTCCAGGCTCCATCAGCCCCTGAAGGAGCCCAGAATCTGAGAGTTGCAAAAGGAACTTAGCCCACTACCTTTGCCTTCCCTCTGCCCCTTATTTATTTTTGATTTGCAGCAATGAGCCAAATTCAGACCTGGTGTAAGCAAGTGCAGCTCCACTGAAGTCAAAAGTTTGGGGCTAGCTGGCACAGTGGGTTACTGTACTATTTTTCATTTAGAGAGGTATGGACTCAAATACTTATTGGTGTAACAGAGGTTGAGATTGGTAGTCCATTCATCCTAGCTCTAGTGGTTACGTCTCTCACTCGGGTTGCTAACTTTCTAATTTCTGAGGCCCAGACCCCACCTCTTTCCTCGAGGCCCCATCCCTTGCTGCTCCTGTTCCCTCCTCCTTCCGTCACTCACTGCTGTCCACCCAGGCCCGCCGACAGCAATTCTGGGCCCAAGGGCAGAACAGTCAACGGTCCGCCTCATATTTGGGCGGTGCTGCACCTGCACTGGCTGGTGCCCAGCAAGCTGCTGTTGCGCTGCTGGGCGCTCTCTTCTGGGCTTCCAGCTGCCCTCCCAGCTGCCTTCGCCACCACCAGTACCACCCCGCGCATGTCTAGGAGCCCTGCGGCCTGCCCAGGCGATTTAAGGGGCCCATGGGCAATTGCCCCCTTCCTCTGCCTCCCTCCTCCCCCCCCACCCCCTGTCAGTGTCCACCTCCCTCTCTCCCTTAACTGGCCTCCCTCTGCTCCAGGGCAGGGAGAGGAACTGCAACCTGACATGGAACCTGCTGCCTGCCTTGCCAATGAGATGCAGGCAGGAGGCGGCCCCGGCTGAGCAGGGACTGGCAACAGTTGATGACCCAGCGCCTTCCATCCACATTAACCAGACTTTTGGTGTCCAGTCAGTACATCTGACCGGCTACTGCCAGCTCCCTTGACCGGACTTTCCAGTCAAAAAACGGAAACCTGGCAACCCTAACACACACAAACAAGACTGAACAAGACTGTCTCTTTTTTCAAGAGAGGCTCAGAACTGGAATAGCTGGAGCATTAAAAATCAGGATTTAGGAATGGGGAAGTTTGCAGTTTATCTAACTGTGTTATGCCTGGTCTTGTCCAAACCTATCAACCTCCATCAGCACTAAATTTAGCCACAAATTATTTTGAAAAGAGCAGAGGAGGAGAAGAGAGATCCACATTCAACCCTCCTAATTTTGGCCTATCTGTGTAATTGCCAATGTAAAATAGTAGTGAGCAAGGTCAAAACAATCCATTATAGCTACAAAACTATACCTGCCACAGTGTGCAAACATTGTCATGGCTCTTGTGTATGAACATAAGCATTAACATGTAGTTGATACTAAATATTTTGAAAATTTTTAACTTTTACATGAATTAAAACAACTTTTGCACAGTGAGATTAGGAGTTTTGTACATCATGAAAAGCTCACCCAGTAATTATGTAACTGACAGTCTCACTTCAAACCACAGTATCATGTGCTACTGAATATAATATGCATAACTGTGAATTTTGTATTAAATAAAAACAACAATGTACAGGCTGAGATTTTGAACTAAATGCTGAAATGTTCCCTAGTAATTATAGAAATGACTGCCTCCTTGCATAATATTCTTGACATTATGTATTGCCTGCCTTATTTATTCATTGCCTGATTCTGTGCGCCTCTTACATAAGTATTTAGTGAGGATTGAGCAGAGGGAGCGGGTTGAGCACATGGAGCCTCAGCCTAGCAGAATTATAGATCTTAGTGTTCAGGTTTTGGGTTCTATTCCCGGCACTGGCCTGCTGTGAACTTGGCATTTCTATGCCTCTTTCTCCTCCTACCCAATTTCTTGTCTGTTTAGGTTGTAAACTCTTGAGGGTACAGATTCTGTGTGTATAGCGGTTGGGGTCTCTAGGTGCTTCTGTCATACAAATGACAATCACAAAAAGGTTTTGTAAAAATGGCAACAAGCTTAGTTACAAAAGGATATGGTGCATTTACTTAATACTCCCGTACCATTCTCTGAGATCTTATCTAACCCTCAGTGCATCTAGAGGTCAGAGCATCCACAAATTGGGAGGGGGGGAAACAGTGGGCAAGTATATTGCTTTTCTCTTTTAAACATTCAGAACCTCTGGTCCTCCAGTTACTTTTGGAATGTCCAGTCATGTCAGACCTTCCCTATTGGTTTAATTTAAAATCTACCTCCCTTTAGGATTCCTTTCTACTCCTTGTCAGTTCTAGGTGCATTTTATTTAGATTAAAAATGCAGTTTGCAGATTCCCTGCTGAGAGTCAAACAGCCTCCTTTGTTAGAGAACTGCAGCAGTCGTGAAAATGGTAAGGACTCTCCTGTTCCCACCCACTTGAGTTGAAGTGGCTTTGTATGCCGCATGCTGAGACCTTATACTTGGGTCAGTACAAGGTTAAATCTTTCCAATACTGATTTTGTAAGTCAACAAATTTTAAAAATGAATTTCACGTTATAGTGAAAAAGTCTCCTGAAAAATCATAATTGGTCCCACTACAATATGCAGTTAGATAGGAGTGAAATATATTCCATTAATAAAGTGGAGTTGATTTAACTTACATTGATAGAAATTGAGAATATTTTTATTATGCTATAATTCTTCTCTGCTCGCTTTCTTCAAGGCGAGTACTGTGCTTGGAACTAATTTTCATCTATTACACATTTCATAATACTATTAGTCTGATTAATTAATGTATAATACATCCTGGAGACTAATTTGTTTACTCCTAGTGGGCTCATTAGGACTTGCCGTATGAATGTGAAATTAGATTTTAAAGTGAGCCACCTTCTAAAGATTGAATCATATGTCTGTTTTGCAGAAACCTGACAAATGAAAATCAGGTAATCTATATCCCTTTGTTTATGTGCACAAGTGCATTAAAGCATTGCTAAAGCTAGGGACAATGCAGCCCAGCTTCCTGCAATTAGATAAATGATTTCCTTAATATTACCCATAGTTTATATGCTGCACACCAAAATAAGGTATATTAGGATAGTATGCTGTTTCTTCAAATCTGAATGGGGCAGTATCTGCATTTAATTTTTCTCCACAGGACATCTCCTTTGTTATTTCTATTTATTAAAGATATCATCCAACTACCATGAATGAGTGAGCTCTATACCCAAGTTGTATGTTGACCAAACATTGTGAAATTTGGGAGCATTTCCTCAAGTGTTGTAAGGAAGTCTGGAGTTCACTGCATGCTGTAATATCATAGTGTAATTTCATAATCTTTAAACTTTTTGCTAAATTGACCAATGCTAACCTTCATTTCCACATGCTTTTTTTCAGAATGGTTCTGGTTTGCATAATAATCTAGTAGAAGTGCATGGACATTTTCATGAATGAAAATAATGTAGGTAATATGAGAAACTATGAGTGGTCATATAATAAGCAGGAACGCCAACTCCTGCAGGAAAGTTCTTACCTAGATTTTGCACATTGTTTAAGATTTTTCTTTTTTATCTCTGAAATATTCATTTATGTCAGTTCTAATTCTTTCTACATTTCTATTCTATAATTGCTGTTTATTCAAATGGGAGAGGCAACGGAATGCTTTGCATTTTAAGAAAGGTTCTTAAAAGGACATATCTCAGTCTGGTATATTCTGGGGATTGGTAACCTTGAAAGCTTCATGGGTTAGTTAAGGCAAGTACCCACAAGTTCAGCAATTCATCCTTATCTGAACTCTTTGGTCTGCAGAATTGGATTGGAAAGCTCACCAAAACAGGCTCTCTGATAAGATTTCCTGTTAAGCTATTTCTATGTGAAAATTCTGACTTTCTCACAGGAAAATCAAAGGTTCATGATATGAAAATTAGTTAAGCATTTTTTTATCTCCTCCAAACCATCACCAAAAAACACTTACATTAAAAGGAGAGATGATTTTGTTGTTTTTTTTATTAGTTTACCTGAATTGGTTTAACCATCCATAGTATATGCTGTCCTTGATGTGTACGCATAAGTTTTCATAAGGCTATTGAAAAATCACCTATGTGTTTAAAAGAAAACACACACCTAAATATTGCAGTTGTATTTTTAATACTTGTCTTTGCAGCAGATTTTTTAAATTTATTTATCATCATGAAACCTGTAAAGATTACCCCTATCAGGAACCCTGTTCTCTCACTAAAAAGAGACACCCCAAAGATCAATCCTTGGGGTGAAATCTTGGCCTTACGGAAGTTAATAAGAATTTTATCATTGACTTCAATTGGGCTGAGGTTTCACCCTGGGTTTTTTAAAGGAGCTATGATGCAGTTATCACACTCTGTTTACTTCATGTCAAAAAGAATGACCCAAAAGTATAACTTATGACTAGCAATGTCAGTTCTGTGAATGAGCTTCCTGATATTGTAATTATATAACACAAATGTATGTTGTGTATATTAATAAATCTGCCAAGCTTAATCTGAGACATTCACCCTACTATTAGGTATCAGACATGCATCCAATCTATTACAGTGCCTGTGTTCACTGTTTGTCAGTTGCTTAGCATAACATTCATTGTATATATAATGTCAGTTTTTGACACCAGCGCTTTACCATTGCATTGCCAGTTCTGTGATGCAACACAATGCTTCATGCAAAAACTAGAAGAGCTGCTATTTTATCTCCTGAATTATGGGAAGATGGTCTTGCCCACTAATGGCTATTAGTGCTACTATAAATAAAGACTAATATTGAGTCTCCTTACATCCAGGGGATGGTGATACTAATGCTTTTGTTTTGCCATATGCTAGTTTCAAATTTTGGAGCAAAGGGGGTTGCCACACTGGCCAGTATCTCCACCCTCAGACCACTTTGTGAGATGAAGTCTCTCTCTAGAAGGTTTGCTTGCAAAGCTGTTTCTGTAAACAACCAGTATCTTGTGGGTGGATCAGAATTAGATGTGCACAGTAATATGCACTTTACAGAACAGAAATTTTAAAACTCAGAAGCCGTTCCTCCTATTACAAATTATTACTTAAATCAATTATTACACAAATCTTAAGCCAAAATAATTCCATATTCCCATAAAAACATTTTTTACTTATATAGATTCTTGAAAAAGTGTATTTAACTTTTAGAACCGCTGAATTACATCCCTTATAAAAAATTTATTACTGTTGAGTATTGAAAAATAGCTGGAGAATTATTCAGTATTACTGGAACATCGTGGCATTCTCATTGACAGATTTTTTTTCAGAAGAGTTATCTTGCATTTGTTCTTGTAGGATATTAACCTCATTAGTGTATCTAGATGCTCTTCTGGAGAAATAGTACTGGTAAATGTAAGGGATAAGAAGATGGCCCCACTGCTCAAAGTGTTTTTTAAATTTGGTGTTTATAATATCCACCATTTCTCACACCTCCAGTGCTCTGCATCACTGTGAGAGCTGTATAAATCCCAGGTACTGTCATGCTTGAGGTCCCACTTAATAGCTGAAGAGGAAAGAAAAGGCCTGTCCACATTACCAGTTTTTGGTTATACTAAGGATCTTGATATAATTAGGAAACAGACTTGCATATTTGGGTCAGCATGACACAGATTTGAAGCTATACTACAAATGTGCTCCAGAGCCTGTTGAAGCTCTGTCAGATGGTAGAAGAGGGAGGCCGCAGACTAAAACACAGTTGTCAAAGACTCCTTCAGGAACCTTTGTCTGATATACTTAGGGCCAAATCTTGATCCCCATTAATTCAGTAGTTTTGCCTTTGACTCCAGTGGGAACAGGATTAGTCCCTAAAAGTAGTTGCTTGAGTAGCCTGGACAAGTTCATTTGTTTTGCTAACACAGCTCAGCCATGGTAGAAAAACAGTTTTCAAAATGGATCTAACTTTCCACTAGTGTGGACAGGGCTAATGAAATTTCCTTCAGATCCCATCAGCACCTCTCCTTAATAATCAGCCAGAGGGATTGCTGTCTAGTGATAGGAGACACCCTCCAATCCCAGTGGAGGCTAGTAACCTGTACCATGTGAATAGATAAGCAATACTGACAAGGAAAGATGTCCCCAGAGCCATTCTGCTGCTGCAGGTATTCTATCTGATTCAGAATTGGGTAAGCAAGCCCTTCTTAATGAGCCTTCACTGTCTGTCTTTGACCCACCTCCACAGCAGTCCACTTTCTACCAGTCTATGTAGTAAGATTCTGGGAACAGAACCCAAGCCTCTTTCATAACAGCTTTAAGAAGTGAAGTGTTTAATATTAAGCACCAAAATCCTTGAGTCTATATAGAGGACAAGTAATGTGTATTGCTGCCCTTCATCACTGCTGATTAAAGCTTTAGATTGTCTTAAACAGGTAAAACAATTTGAGTGTTGTCATTGATGTTTCAGTGAGAGAGGTCAGAGCTGACATGCAGAAAGCAACTCTTGTGTGGAGTGGAAAGTTATAGTGTAGCAAACACCAGCACTGTGCGCTATGCATCTATGTAACCAAATGCAAAGTGGTGCAACAACCTGAAATTCAATATTTTTGCCTTCAATTTCAGCTGTCTGAATCTTTTAGTAAATATTTCACCCTATGTAATTTTTTGAGGTAGACATTTTCTTGCTAAGCTGCTTTAGGAAGCAGATATGTGTGTGCAACCAACAAGCATGTTTCATCAAGCAGCAGGTTACCAGGGAAATACCTGCCTCTATTGCTGGCCTAAAGTAGAATGTTTAGTATAAACTGAAGTGGGTAGTGCAAATAGGCTGTAAGTGTGTAGTCACTCCAAAATGTACAATAGTTGGAATAACTTCAATTTACAATCTCCTGTGAATCCCCAACTCCTTGAATTGAAGGATCAAAGAGCAACATATTGGTGTGTAAGCACTGTGGGCAGTTTCTGACCCAGAAAAATAAAGCCCCCTGCTTTTATGAAAAAGTGGTTTTGTTTTGTTTTGTTTTTTTGGGGGGAGGGTATTTATTTATTTAGTGCCTTTCTCCTTAAATGTCCAGCATTGTTATTGACTAAGGCCATGTCTATACTTACCAGCTAAATCAGCACTGCTGCAATTGATGCTACGGTGTCGACTTAGCAGGTCTGGTGAAGACACGCTCAGTCTCTGGGAGAGCCATCGAGATAGCGCGGTGTAGACACTGCTGTAAGTGGACCTAAGTTACTTCAACTTCAGTTACGTAATTTACTTAACTGGAGTAGCGTAACTTAGATTGATTTACAGCGTTAGTGTAGACCAGCCCCAAGATACTTTCACTCATACATTCTTCAGGTTTCCCCACTACTACGGCTGATAAATGAAATCAAATAACCTACAGAATCCTTGTACTAAAGAACTTTTCATGCTTTCAGTAACATTACTGAAAGGGTATTGAAATTTATATTAATCAAAAGTGAATCTTAGTTCCCCCAGCTAATTACTTATATGTATGTTCAGAACCAATTTCTGACTTCCTGGACCAGGGATGCATGGAGTATACATTCAACCTAAGGGGAGGGAGAATGCAGTGAATATTTGGGCAGAAGCATTTTTAAAGGCAAGGTTTACAGATCTTGGACATTAGGATTGTTTTGTCTCAACACGTATATAATACACCCTAGAGGAAGCGAAGAACTATCTGTATATTTTTGGAAGGGGTCAACGAGTTCCTGAAGGAGTTCCCTGGAGAGAAAAGGAAGAGTCTTGCATCACTCACCACTAATTCATCAGGCTAATTAATGAGTGGCACTGATACACTTCAAATGAAGTCCAATCTGGAACTCCTTTTCAGAAGGGTGGATGCTATGATCCAGCATGTGTATGATGGTGGAAATGGATACAGATCTGAATTAGCTTCATGGATGGGTTTTGGATACAGGTTAAAGGACAGATCAGGGCTAGGCTTTTTATTCAGATCTAATGGCATAAAAGGAATATGACAAGCTGTTCTGCTGTGATTTGAGCCCAAAATTGGTCTGAGATTACCACCATCTTGTTCTGAAATGTTTTGATTGACTCATGAGAATTCCACCAGAAAATGGACACTTTGTTGTTTGAATCCAACCCAGTACTAAAATTAGCTGCAAGTTCACAGCTGGTATTCCAATCAGAACAACCAGAAATATCAAGCGAATCAGATATGAGATTTCATATATGACTTTCCTCTAGTTGTCGGAACTTGAATTTGAGATGTGAAAAACAGTTCAGAAGAAATTAAACTGTCTCTGAACATGGAATTATTCTGTCCTGTTTCTAGCTCTTTGGGGCCTGGACCATCTCTCTCTCATTCTCTGTCTCTCTCCTGTAAAGTGACTAACACATTTTTGAGTGTGGTAAAAATAATTAATAACTGGACTCTCTAATATTCATTGCAGGAAGTGCTAGCTAACTCAGACTTTGGGGAAATCAAATATCTGATCTATATCTTCTGTTCCTTAACCAATCTTGTATCTTTATAACAACAACTCAATCCTTGTGCCTTTAAAATGTGCATAGAACATCTTGCCCTATTACAACAAGTATAGGGGGTCTGATTCAACAAATCTTTACTCACATAATAAATTCCTACTCTGGTGAGTAGACTTATTGAAAGATCCTATTGTCTGTACTAAACCAATTTCAAAAACAATTTAATAGTAATGTCTGAAACATTTCCCATAAAGAATTTTTATAAAATAAATTCAGTCACTATTTTCCTCTGCACACTCATTCCTATTAATGTCACAACTAGTATGAATCAGATTTAGCAACCTAATCCTGCAATCCTTACTCACAATCCCTATTTACATGTGTGTAGTCCCAGTGAAGCCACTGTTTTATTCATGATAGTGAGCACTATGGCTCATACTAATGGCCTCATTTTCAGAAGTGCTGAGCACCACCAACCCCAGCTGAAGTAAATGGGAAAACCTGGGCTGTGAAAAAAGTAAATCTGAGGTGAAAGCCTGACTCCATTAAAGTCAATTGAAGCTTTGCCATTAACTTCAATGGGACCACGATTTCACCCCTGGTCTTTCAGTTAATATAATGGATTAAGATGGATCCTAAATCCTGTTGATAGCACTAAATGTGGCTAATGTATATTTTTTTTGTTTTTAATACTTAATGTTTTTTCTTTTCAATATGTTTTATTTTTTAAAAACATTAAAATTCTTTCACTTTCACCTCCTTTTGCCCAATCCTATCCCCCAACGTTCTGCTATTGTGTCATTGTGTATGTTCCACAAGGACAGCTTCAGAAAAGGAGCAGTGTTCCAATCTCAAAACAAGATTCTGTTTTGAAATTCTATTTGATGAAAAAGACATACTTAGAACATTATCCTTAGTAATCACATTGTTAAAAGATCAAAGTTGTTTGTTACTGCTGTTGCAAATTAGGAAAACATTGGTTGGGTTTTTTTTTTTAATTCTTCCACACTTTTATTTAAGGGACACAACAATAAATCTTTAGGTAGTAAAAGATAAATATTAGAAATGCTGTCAGAATAATTGAATTACACTCCCCAGCAAGTATACATTTTGACAGTAATATAGTGGTATCTGTTGGAGAAGCCCTAGGATTAGAAGAAAAAATAACAAATGCTATTCTGAGGGTGGTGGATTTTTTTTTTTTCAGGAAAGATCTTTTGCATTTAGAAAGTAAGGGATGGATCATTAATGAATGCTGTAATTCTATATATGAACTAGATCAGTAATCCTTTCCTGAAATGTGTTTCATTCCGTGTCTTCATTGTATACTTTCCACGGAAGAGAAAAGAACTACTTTATCTCCTATATGATGACAGGCTATCCATCACTGAACTTTCTGCAAAATATTGAAGTAGGAAATGTGACTGAAAATATTTACATTTATTTATTTTCTTAGGGTAAACAGCCAATATTAAGCCATAATTTCCCTTTCCATGTGCAACAAATGCAGAGCCCAGGCATGTTCCTCTAAAAGTGAAGGAATCACATTGACTTCAATGGGAGAAGGATTGGGTCCACACTGTTGTATTATTTTTAATCATCTCAAGATATTTACCAAGGATGAATACATTCTTGCTTTGATTTAAGGCTTTCTGTGGCTAATGGGAAGGTCTACGAAGGCTACTAGATTTTGGGCAAAGTTTTCAGAAGTGACTGATAATTTTGGGTGCCTAATTTTTAGGTGCTGAAAATCAGAGCTCTTCAAGGTGTTTCAAGTTGGGCCACCCCAAAATCAAGTCACTTTAAAAAATCTTGGCCCTTGTCTCCCAAAACCATGAAACCTCCGTATTATGGTGCATGGCAGTGTTAATATTTAGGCCTTGTCTACAGTACCAAGTTTTGTCGCCAAAAACTGCCTATTGTCGACCAAACAGTCAGGGCATACACACTGCGATGTGACTTTTGTTAGGAAAAATGCCTGGTTTTGGTGACTAAATACATCCACAACAACAAGAGACTTACGTCTTTTTCCTCTATATTTTTCTTGACAAAGTGCCAGTGTAGACACCACACTTGATTTCATCGCTTTAATTGGCCCCCAGGAGGTGTCCCACAATGCCCATCCTGACCATTCTGGTCAGCAGTTTGAACTCCACCGCCATGCAGCCAGGTAACCAGCCATCTGCCCCTCCCACTTAGATGCCCCAGGAATTTTTGAAATTCCATTTCCTGCTGGCTCAGTGTGGAGTGGTCTCATCACATCTTTCCAGGTGACCATGGTGGGTTATCACAGCAAACGCTGTCCCGCTTGGACCACTGTGGAGCTGTTGGATCTGATCAGTATATGGGGAAAGGAGGCTGTGCAGTCCCAGCTGAGCTTGAGCCATAGGAATTGGGATACCTATGGGCACATTTCTCAAGGCTTGTGCGAAAAGGGCTATGATCGGGACACACTGCAGTGCAGAGCGAAGATAAAGGAGCTGAGGCAGACATACCATAAGGTGAGGGAAGCAAACCGTCTCTCCGTTGATTCACCGAAGCCCTGCTGGTTCTATCAGGAGCTGGACGCTATCCTCAGTGGTGACCCCACCTCCACCGCCAAGAGCCCCATGGATACTTTGGAGGGAACAGAGGCAGCGGAAAGAGGACCTAACCTGGAGGACAGAGTTCTTGATGAAGAGGTGGAGTTAGATGTGGATGTGCAGCTCCTGGCGGGGTTGCCTGGTGGGGGAGGCAGCCAGGAACTGTTTTCCACTCCAGAGCTGTCTAGCCAGTCTGAGCAGTTGCTCTCCAGGGAGCAAGAAGCAGGAGATGAGATTCCTGGTAAGTGGCCGTGGCTTGTGTAATGCAGAGGTGGGTTCAGGGTATAGAAATGTGGGAGGCTGGCTGTGTTTCTGTGAGCTGGACATTTCCCTGTGTAGCTAATCAGGACAGTGGAACAGGGTATTGATGCATGCTGAGATCTCACGGGAATCCTCCAGAGAAATCTCCAGAAAAGTTTCCTGAAGGTACTTAGCAATCCTCTGCTGAAGGTTCCGTGGCAGAGCAGCTTTGTTCCTTCCCCCTTTGTAGGAAACTTCCCCTCACCATTTGGCAATCACTTGTGCAGAGACCAAAGCGGCACATAGGTGATCAGCATAGGGAGCAGGGTGGAAGGCACAAGCATGGAGTAGACCCTCGTTTCCCTGCTTACCCTTAGCAGTGAGATGTCTGCTGGAATTACCCCTGCCTGTGGAAAAGTGTGGGAGAATTTTAGAATTTTTTCACTAGAATGCTGCACCATGACCTTTGCAAAGAGTGTGTGCTCTTTTCCCCTGTGGAGCGCCTTTCCCTCTCCCCAGCCCTGCCAACACTCACCATGCTCTGAGTGTTCGCAGAGATTGTGCCTGGCTAGGGTCAATGAAAAGATGATTGGAATGCTGCAAAAGGGTGTATTTAACTGAAATTTTTCAACGCTGTGCAGGAATTTAACATTCCCGCTTCTGTGCATTGTCCCCTGTGCGTCACCAGATTTGGCCTTCAGGAAAACCCTATGCACCCTGGCTGAGCGTCTCCGCCAGATAAGAAAGCGCCCAAGACGCAGCAAAGATGACAGGTTCTGAGAGGTACTGCAGTGCTCCAATGCAGAAAAAAGGGAACACAAGGCATGCTGGGAAGGCGAACGGCAGGACAGAAAAGAGAATCATGTGTTTAAGGACAAAACTGAGCAGATGATTAAAGTAATGGAGAAGCAAACGCAGATGCTAAAGTCCTTAATAATGCTGCAGACTGAGTAGATCTGTGCTCAGTGTCCACTGCAGCAGATTCAGAACTCTTTTCCATGCCCACCCCCAAGCTCCACCCGCACATTACTTTCCACTTTCCAGGACTTTTCGGTTTCCCCTTCACTCCACCCCCTTGGACAACTTTCATAATGATAGCTGGATCTACATACAGCAGTGAAAGTCCACCCTTCTCTGGTTCTTCCTCTCCCAGCAAGCATCCGTGTGTTTATATGTGCTGTTTCTTGTTCAATAAAAACAAAGTTTTATGATGGTTAATCATCTTTATATTTTTTCTACAAATGGAGATTGCAGGCACTGCCAATACATGCACTTACATTTTAATCATTTTCTGAGTGGAATATATGGCCCCAGATGTCATCATTACCTCCCAGGAAAACTACATGTAATGTAACATTGAGGCATGTCTGATTGGTGCTCATTGTCAAAGTGCTCCCTCAAAGCCTCCCTGATTCGAATCTCCCCCCCCCCGGGCTCCTCTGATAAGCCCTTGAGTATCTGGCTGCTCAAAATCAACAGCCAAGCAGTCTGCCTCAGTACTCCACCCCGAGGAAACCTTTCACCCTTAGCTTCACGGAGATTATGCAACGTATAGCACACAGATATGGTCATGGGACTATTATCCTTATTAAGGTCTAACCTGCCATAAAGGCATCGCCAGCGCACCTTTAATCTGCCAAAGGCACATTCAACTGTCATCCGGCACCTACTCAGCCTGTTGTTGAACCACTCCCTTCTGCTGTCCAGGTGTCACACGTAAGGTTACATGAGCCACGGCTGTAAGGGGTATGCCAGGTCTTCCAGGATCACTATGGGCATTTCAACATCCTCCACTGTAATCTTCTGGTTTGGAAAGAAAGTCCCCACTTGCAGCTTTCTGTACAGGCTGGTGTTCGTTCCAGAAGATGCATGCATCATGGACCTTCATGGAGTACCCTGCGTTGATGTCAGTGAAACGCCCACGGTGATCCACAAGCACCTGCATGAAGAAGTAACACTTCCTGTTGATGTACTCCATCGCAAGGTGGTCTGGTGCCAAAATTGGAACATGTGTGCCATCTATCACCCCTCCACAGTTAGGAAAATCATTTCTGCAAAGCCATCCACTATTTCACGCACATTTCCCAGAGTCACGGCCCTTCGTAGCAGGATGCGATTTATTGCCCTTCCCACTTGCATTAACGCAGCCCCAACAGTCGACTTCCCCACTCCAAACTGATTCACGACCAACCAGTAGCAGTCTGGAGTCACCAGCTTCCACACAGCGATTACCACACGCTTCTCTACCGAGACACCAGCTCTCATTCTGGTGTCCTTGTGCCTCAGGTCTTGGGTGAGTGCCACACACAGTTCAAAGAAGGTGGATTTCTGCATCCAAAAGTTGTGTAGCCACTGCTCTTCATCCCACACCTGCATGACAATATGATCCCACAATTCAATGCTTGTTTCTCCAGCCCAAAAGTGATGTCTACCCTATGCAGCTGCTCTGTGAATACCAAAAGCAATCTAAAGTTGCCCCTATCCATATCACGCAGAATGTCGGGTGCCTGCGAGTCTTCCTCTGTTAGGAACTTCATGATTAACTGCACTGCCATCTGCAATGTCTTCATTACAGTTAACAGAGCATAGGAGAGCAGTGCAGGATCCATCCCTTCTCACAAAAAATGCACAGCAAAGAAGTGTCATTGCAAAAATGCCGCAAAAGAAAGCTGGAAGCCTATGGAGTGCTGGGACAGAAAGCAGTGCATTATGGGACATTGAGCCCGGTCCCAAGATGCGCTGCTATCTGCTCTGCCTTCCCACAACACTTAGTGACAGAAGGTGTCGAGCTGGACTGTGGAATAGGTACCCACAGTGCATTGTTCACATTGCCAATGATGGTGACCCCAACATGGACGTGATCTGCCAACAGAAAGAGCAAGTGTGAACATGAAATTCCGATTTTTAATATGTTGACTTTTGGGTGTCTACATCACTTTTGTCCACAGAAATTGGTAGCATAGACATGGCCTTATAGTGAGGGGTCTACTAATGTGAGGGGTTTAAAATTCAGTCAGTAAACTTGCTTGGCATTGTTATTCTCCAGCTCTACAACACTATTATTATTTGTCAAAATGTGATCAAAATTGGCAAGACTCAGTTTGCAGTATGACCAAGGTAATTCCGATCTGTTAAAAGTAAAAGGTTCAAGGCAAGGTGTGAAAATGGAATACAGCAAAGGTACAGAGTCTTTTCTCTTACTCTCATACATTCGGAGACACACATTCATCCCTTGAATAGCTCTTCATCTGAAAAGATGGAAGCCATGACTGGGCCATTTAAGGGGTTAAAGCACAAAAAAATGGAGAGAGAATCAACTCTGTCCATTCAGGAAAATGTTTCATAATGGAAACGTAGTCTGACATTTATCAGTCATCTTGGACATCAAAGTGAAAGCTTCTTGTGTTCAACTTCAATAGAGAGATACCCAATAACACAATAATATCACATATTTCTTGGAAAGTCTGAGATTTTGGGGGGTTAAAAAAAAACCAGCAGCTGTCAGTCCTGTCATCTATTAAAAATAAACAGTTGTTGTTGAAATAAAAAAGCCACAAACACACATGCACACAGCATTCCATTAATAAATTCTAACCTTTCAGAATGGGAGCTTTGCTAAGAATCAAGAACACAAGGTGAAGGACAGAATGAAGCATGCAGCCTGCTGCTCCAATGCTTCACTGAGAACAGATGGTCTTCTGAAACAGTCCATTTGTGATCATTCCGTAATAAAGATTAAAGTTGCATATCCCCTACCAGAGGTGCTTTCGGCAGCCTGCCAATTTACAGTGTAAATTCTTGGCCCTCCCCCTTCAGCATTTGATTCCACTCCACTTCTCTCTCCCCCCGATAAATCTTTCCATAAAAAGTCAAAATAAAGAATTTTATGTTACAATTATTTTTCAGCTATAAGGAACTGTTTTATTATTCCAGACCTTAATCTTACAATAATGTCTTAGTCATACACATATTTGAGCCATATTCTGTTTACAAGGTGTGTTAGGTTGATAATGAGACAATGAATGCAGGGCATTTTCTCATTGAATCTGTCCTTGTGAGCTAAGTGTGGGGGTGTAACTGCGAGGTGGCAGCTGTAACTCAAATTGTAAACACAGTTGGGAGTCTGTTATAAGTTAATTTGAGGTTCTTGTCAAAAGTTGGCTGCAAACTAATTTCTACTGGTTCCACTTGTACCATGGCAAGTTGTGTAACAGTGGACAATCACATCATAACTTGGGATAGTTATACAGAATAAACAATAGCATCTTGTAAATGATGTGCTTACAGCTTAACGTGGTCTGACTGCAATTTCAGAGATCCACTCACCTCTTTTGTTTTTTGTAAATTCTTTGGATTGAAGTTTGTCCACCTGACACCTTGTTGTTACTAATTGTATTTTTTTATATATGTATACAAGCACAGTATAAGGAGGATATTAAACATATGCCTGAACTATAAGTCTGCATTTCAGTAACCTCTGATAATGAACAAACAAATATTTATTTAGGGCCTGACCCTGCTACCATTGGAATCAATGGGAGTTTTCCTCACTAATTTCAAAGGAAGCAGGACTGGGTCCTTACTGTATATTGGCCTAAGGTAGCTATTTTCTTTCCTGTTAAGGCTAAAAGTGGAACACATGCTTTCTTTCTCCCTTCTTCAGTCATTCACTGTCACTATTCACTAATTATTCAGAGAATTTTTTGTGGAATTGTATAATTCTTATAATACTTGATGAAAGTATGTCAATTTTACAATTTATAAAATGAGGGATAAATAATAGTTATGTACCTCAAAGGGTGCTGTGAGGGATAATTAGTTCATATATATGTTATATATGTATATATAATTTTAAATACTACTATTTCTCCACAGTACTGGTTTTGCATGTTTATTTTAGATAATGAATAGATCTGAGTTGCCTTTATCCATGTCTCAAATTACTGGACAAGTTACTAGATAGATTTTCTCCTCCCCTTTCATTACTGCTGTTTGAATGCCAGTGGAGGAGCCTTCACTAATGTTTTGATTGCTGTCATGGCATTGTCTAATTTTGCGACATCACACCTGAGAAATGTGATTGATAGGGTTTTGGAAATAAGCCTGGATGTTTCTAGAGCGCATGGCCCAGTGTAAAAGAAGAGGAATTCTAATGTGTTTGAGGCCCAGTTACAACGGATAACTTAGCTGGATGCTGTAGATGCTAAAAGAGATCTAGAGAGATGAATTTATTGAACAATGCTGGAAGTAAGAAGCCTTAGAATTGCCTAAAAAAATGTAGGCTCCATCTACAAAGAGCTTCCAGTAGTTTAACAAGTGTGGCTGTAGTGGGCAGAATACAGATTGGCCACCCAGGATAGTCAGAGCCAAACTGTGTAAAAACGTGCTAGCAAATGCAATTTTTTAGCCCAAGAAGAGGTTTATGCTACAAAACATTTTTATAACATAGTTATAGTGTGGTTTGACCATGTCACCACTGTCAGGGCAAACTGTGGTATTTATTCCTAAATGATGTCATGTGAAGACTCTAATAAAAGCTTTTGTCATACTGATCCTCATAATGGTTGTGAGATCTTTGTACTGATGATATTGAAGGAGTTGTGTATATGTACTGAAAATATATTTTACAGTCTGTGTCCAAGGCAAAGCTGACAAACAAAAACACTGATTCACCTGCCCCTCTGTTGGCATGTTAGATTAAGCATTGTAAGCCAACACAATGGAAGTGCCACTTACATATGAAGTCAACAGAGCAGCAAGACACAGGGGACTGAACCACAGGGGGTTGTCCTGTCTCTGGAAGCAGACAATGACTTTGGGGAATATAAGGGGAAGGCAAAAAGATATCCATTTATCCTTCACTGAGAAAGCAAAAAGAACCAAGCTTTTTGCATTCATGATAGGGGGACCTCAGCCATGTTGGTTGGAGATGCTGGGAGATTGCTTTAGATGAGATAAACTACTTTAAACAATGGTTTTAGCCTGTTAAGTTTAGATTCTAGGAAGCATGTTATACTTTTTGGTTTATATGTAGAAGTTTTTGTTTCCAGCATTATCCTTAGTCACTCTCTCTTAGATATTAACCTTCGATAATAAATATATGATTATTTTCACTATAAATATACCAGTATTGTGTTATATTGAAGCTGATCCTCAGCTGAACCAGACAAGCTGGTGTGTGGACTGTGTTCTGTACCTCGCAGGAACACCCAGCATCCCCATATTCATCCTTACAATATGATTGTGTGGTAGGTATAAAGTTTGTCATGTCAGGTGTCTTCGGAAGGCTCATGATGTACTAAGCATTGTTGTTATGGTAATGTTATAGTAATTGATGTTATAGAAATGTTATAGGTTGTAATTTCATGTATATAGTTATGAGGCTGAAAATGTGTCCTTATGGCTTAAAACAAGCCCAGGCAAAAACTCTCCAGAAGGAGAGGGGCAGTTCACACCTCATCAGGGCATGTGTTGGACAAACCCAGCCCAGCCTCTCAGGAACAAAGGACACTGGCCTAGGCAACAACAAAGGATCTGTTGGACTCTTGAGTGAGTCATCCCCCTTCCTTTGATCAGTTTCGGACTGTGGTGAGGTAATGCACAACTGACTCTGAAGGGGTGGGGGGAGACAAAGCCAAGAGGGAAGAAAGGACATGATAAAAGAGAGAGACATTTGCCATGCTCTTCCTCTCTCTTCCACCTCCATCTATAGACATTACCACCAAGCGACTGAAGTGCTGATCAAAGGGGAGAGCCTGGCTGAAGGGCAACCAGCCTGCCTGTGGTGAGAAGCATCTAAGCTTGTAAGGGCACTGGAAGTGTTAATGTCAGCTTAGAATGCATTTTGCTTTTGTTTCCTTTGACCAAATCCGACTTGTTATGCTTTGACTTATAATCACTTAAAATCTATCTTTGTGGTTAATAAATCTATTTGTTTATTCTACCTGAAGCAGTGCATTTGGTCTGAAGTGTGTCAGAGACTCCCCTTGGGATAACAAGCCTGGTACATATAAATTTCTTTGTTAAATTGATGAACTCATATAAGCTAGCAGCGTCCAGCAGGCATAACTGGGCACTGCAAGATGGAGGTTCCTAGGATTGTGTCTGGGACTGGAGCTATTGGCTAGTGTCATTCAGTTGCACAGTCCATGGAGCAGTTTACATGCCAGAGGCTGTGCGTGAACAGCCCAGGAGTGTGGGGTTCTAACAGCAGAGCAGGGTAAGGCTGGCTCCTAGAGTCAAGGATTGGAGTGACCTAGCAGATCACCGGTGCAGATAACACCAGGGGGGAACATCACAGACTGTTACTTGGGAGATCACTTACCTGGTAATTACTGTGAGTGTCCACTGGTTAAGAGCTGGACACTGCAGGGGAAGGCTTCAAGAGGGCTCAGGGTGCCCTAACGTTAACCTGCAAGGCAAAGTAAGATCTGGCAGCGCCCTGAAGAGATTGTTTGGGTGACTCCCAGGAATTTCCCTGAGGCTTCTGCTGCAGCACAGTCCCCCTGAATCCCATCATTTCAATCTAACCCAAATATTCAATCCTTTGAACACTTCTCTAGCACCATATAGTAAACAAATATTTCATTAGAAGAATGAATTCCAAAAGCAAGGATCTGCCACTCAAAATGCTATGTGTTACACTAACAAAATAATACCAACAGGATCTTATAAGAGGGATGAGGCAAAAATGCCAGGTTTATTGTAAATACAGAGAAAGAGCGAGAAATCAGGATATGCAATTCAATATTATTTCACTACCCTTCCTTATTCATTCACACACTCATTCATACAAGTTCTGCAGAGCTGAACCAGAGGTTCAACTAGAGGTTGCTCATGGCAGAGTACTGGCCAGGTAGTCTGCACATGAGGGTGGAGCCGAGTCCTTGTCAGATGCGCATCTGATGCTCCTGGAGGGTGGCTGTAGAACCAGTCTCAAAAGTTTTCATTCTTTAGAGTCTGTTCTTATAGGATTTTGTCCTTATACAAATTTATGGGAATTGCTTCATCCTGCTGATGTTTCTTTGAGGTGATTATCAATTAGCAGGTCGCACATCCCTGATGGCTGAATATCTGAGTGTTATCTTGTTCTTCGGGAGTCTTCAGCCCTCCATCTGCGGGGATACTTGGGTGGATTCCGGCCTGCCCTCCGGGGGTCATCCGGTTATCTCTAGTCTGTGCATTCTTCAGCCAATCGAAACTGAAGTTGTAATTCTTAGGCTGGCACTTCCCTGACCATTCATTCTTTATCTAAATCAATTTATCCTTTATCTAAATCAAGCATCCATTCACATACATCCTCTATTTTAACATACATTTATCACTTATTACTTTACTATTTCTTAACTTCTAGCAACTCTCAGGATGTTGCAAATTTACTTAAACTTTAACATACATAACAAAAGTTAAAAGCTACTAAACTGTGTTCTGTTTGGAAGAACAATTACAGTTGTTTTTGAGAACAGACTTTCTATCTTAGGATGTGTTAACACAATTAGTAGTTTGGCCTTGCATGTTTCTCACAGAGAGGGAGAGACACAGAAATGGAAAAAGCAAGAGGCCTAAGCTGTGGGGAATTCAGTTGAATTCAATCTTACCCCTTGTCTCTCTTGGCCTCAGACTTGTTATACACATACTTTATGGTTCTACATACACTTTATGGTTCTAATGCAGAAATTCCCTGATATGGTCCAACATATGCCCCTGCCTCTCTTACAGCTTATAGGTGGGGGGAGAAGGTGGATGAGGTAGCACCTTTTATAGGACCGACTTCTGTTGGTGAGAGAGACAAGTTTTTGAGCCACACTGCTGGACACCAAAAATAATGGACTGAACAGAGACTGGATTTATGGTTTATTACAACAATCTCTAACCCACTAACCCCCTCTTTTTGTCCTGACTGTAAAGGTGTTAAAGGGCCACTCTACCTTTAATGGTCTCTTAAAATATGTGCTAACTACTAATGCTAAACAATCTGTTCTACCTTGCATTGAGCTGTGACACTGGGAGTACCTGAAGAAGAGCTCTGCGTGGCTCAAAAGCTTGTCTCTCTCATTAGCAGAAGTTGGTCCAATAAAAGATATTACCTCACCCACTTTCTCTCTCTAATATTCTGGAACTGATACAGCTACAATTACCATGGATATAGCTTATAACTGGGACAATTAGTGAAAGTGTATCAGATAAAGTCAGGTTGTGTGCTGGGTCAGAAAAAAATATTGCATGAATACACACACACACACATACACACACGGAGGTGTTTATTTTTATGTATAATTCTCTTTAAAACTGGATAAAGTATTGAGATATCTTTCTATAATCATGTTATATACATTGTTTATATCTTCGTGTTTTCCTCCCGCTTTTAATTTAAATATTTGTAGACACTTTTTTAAAAAAGTGATGGGGAATCCAGGAATCTTAAGTACTATGTTGACAAACATCAGCATTTTTAGGTTTTTGTTTTTTTCTTGAGGTTGTATCTGAAAATGTTTGCTTTTAAAGACAAATTTAGTCACATCAGTATGACAGGAATTTTTAAGTACTGCAATATTGTTACAGTGCATACCTGTGGGAATTACACTATCTAAACCCTGTGCTGATCTAAACAACTTGAAATGCGATAAGAACATGTCTTTGAAAATAATATGTAGAAGAAAATAGTTTGACAGGCTCCTGGGTGAATTTAAAATCAGTTAAAGAGCAGCAGCTGCCTTTTTGAAATTTTTGAAAAACGTTCCGCTTAGAAACAGGTCTGCCTAAATGTCCTTTCTTTTCTGAGATGATTCTTCTTATTTTTCTAGCTGGATCATCCGCTGTAGATTTATGCATGAAATGGCCCCTGCATATGTGCATTTCTGCATACAAAGGGAGAGTGGTGGTTCTACACCATCCTTAGCCTTGGATATTCCTCCATGGCTGCTCTGAAAAATAGAGGCTATATGGACATTTAGAGGTGGAACCAGAAACGATGATGCTCTCTGTGACTGCATCCCTTGCTATATACACAATACAAACTTAAATGCATTCTTTGAAAAATGGTTTGCACTAAGTACTGGAGCAGGTATAAATCCTTAGATGGCAATGGACAAAATTTAGAGGTGATGTACATGACTATATAAATTCACACATCAGTGTAAACTGATCCGAAAATAAAAGGAAGTTGTGGAATAGTGTAAGAATTCCCAGCTGATTTGGAGGGAGTTTATACAAAGTGGACCTATATTCTTTTTGCGGTTTGCATATGACTACCTAAAAAGCAAGAACCAGAGTGTTTCTTTCTGGCCCTTGAAAAAGGCACTATCTTTGCCTGCTACCCAAACAAACTCACTGCCAGAAGTCTCATCAGAGAAAGATTTCTCCAATGTGTTTTAGAAATTCTTGATATGACAGTTCTGTAACTGCACTGTAACCTGAACGATCTGAGTATGAGGGCAGGCCCAGAGCTGCCAGAGGGAGATCAGAGTTGGTTACAATGCAGAAAGCTGCTTTACTGCACAGAAACTTGCCAGTGTAGACAACGCCTGAGGCTATGGCTACACTAGAGCTCCGCTGTAAGCTGTCTAATGTAGCCGCTCTAAGCCGACAGGAAAGAGCTCTCCCATTGGCTTAACTACTCCAGTCTCCATAAGCGGCGGTAGCTATGTCTGTGGCAGAAGCTCTCCTGCCAACATAGTGCTGTCCACACTGGTGCTTAGGTCGATGTAACTTATGTCGCTCAGTGGGGTGGTTTATTCACACCCCTATGCAACATAAATTATGCTGACATAAGCTGTAGTGGACATAGCCTAAAATATGAATGGACGAAATGTCTGTGATAGACTTTATACCATTTTAATTTTAGTTGTTGCAGAACAAATGGCAGTAAACATTTTCTGCTGCCTCTTTCCTTGTAGAAGCTTTAAGATGTTCTTTGAGTGCACATGCACTTTTGTTGTTACTTTGCTCTGTGCTCTGTTTTAATATCTGGTCTGACGTTATCTGTGTCTGATGTGGGATTACCACTATAGACTTGGTTAGACACATGGGGCCAGATCCTTAGCTGGTGTAAATCAGCATACTGCCATTGAAATCTATGGAATTACACTGATTACAGCACGTGAGGGTCTGGTCAAGTATTTGTTTGACTCTAGGGTTAAGTTTTATAGACCAAATTATTAATATTAAGAATGTTCACACTGTTTAAGTTAAGCATCTTCTTGAATGCGTCTGACGAAGTGGGTATTCACCCACGAAAGCTTATGCTCCAATACATCTGTTAGTCTTAAAGGTGCCACAGGACTCTGTTGCTTTTTACAGATCCAGACTAACATGGCTACCCCTCTGATACTTGAATGCATAGCCTTCTTTCACCTTAGTGTGTTGGAAAGGCTTCGTAAATATTTCCAACTAAGGGACTGTTGTGTTGTTTATCATTGTCAGGATGATTATAACATGTGCGAGTCATGCAGGACTCAACCCATAAAGTATCTTTAAATAGATATGGTTAATAAAGGGGTCATGTGGTTTTGTTTCATTACACTGTCCATTCACAGCTGATTACCAGACTATGTGCACAAGTTAGAAGCTCTCTTTTCTAATGAGCATCCTCCCTTTGCTGTGATTCATTCAGTGATGCCACAATCCACTGTTCGTACCATCACAATTTATTACCATGGAAGTGAGTTTTGATGTCACAGAACATTTGATTGTTTACTTCACGGTGAAGGTAGTTGACAAGAGGAATTGACTGATTAGGAAGGAAAAAGCTTCTATTACACACGTGCACCTTTAGTAATCAGCAGTGATAGGGAAGGGAATACAGCAAAATACATGGCAGTTAAATTGAGTCAGTAATGAAATATGGCTTGAAGATGCTGGTTGGAGAACAGATGACGGTGTACAAGATTTTCAGGCACTTTATGCATTAATATTAGGATGACTTTGTCCCAAAGAGGTGAAGCAGAATTAGTAGTCTGTGTATCCATATTTAATTTTAATGTGGTCAGTTATTGACTGGAGACTTGGCTACAGAATATTTTGAGCTGGTTGTATAATATACCTTCAAACATAGTGAATTCAAATATCAAAGGAAGACCATTCCAAATACCAGAATGAAAAATTAGCATAGTAGGAGTCTGAAGATGAAGAGGCAACTTAGATAATGGCTAGTTACACTAAAGCCCCCTGTAGGTTACAAAAAGGTGTTTTAAGTTAATGATTTCCATTAATAATTTTATCCCCCAAATTACTAAAAATGTACAGACTAGAGAAACAAGAACTGGTAGGCTAAATCTTAATAATTATCTCTTAATGTCAATTCAGGGATGTGACTCCCGCTAGTTTAGTTACATGGGGTTCTTGGCATGCTTTGGGGATATCACAATTAAAGACAAGCAAAATAATCACAATTATTAACTATAAATACTTTATTGTTAGGGAAAGAAAGAAAAAAATGAAACAAAACAGGGAACAGACAATAAGCAATGGTTTCTTCAGTTCCAATTAGTTCTGTGAATGACAGATTTTTTTGGTTTGCTGGAAGTTCAAAATAAATTGGAAGGGGGGAATTGTTTTCCCTCAAAACCAAAATGTTTTAAAATTTCCAGAAAATTGAATGGTTAGACAAAATTCATTTCAGGTCAAACTAAACATCCTGTTCAGCATGAAATATTTTGTTTCTGGATGTGTTTAACTTTTTAATAAAAGCAATGGAAATTTGGAAACAATGGACTAGATTCATGAGGGGATTTAAGTGCAAAATCAAGTGGAGGAGGAGAAAGAAATGGTGATGGTGGTGTCCTCCTTATCCCCACTAGCCCCAGAGCAGGCACTTGAACCCCCTTCTAAGATGAATGCCTTAGCTACTAGTCTCTGGGTATGAGGAGGGCACCACTGCCACCACCATCATCTGCTCCTCCTTGATTTTGTGCTTAAGTGCTTTTATGGCTCTAGCCCCAAAATCCAAACCCTTTGTTTTCAAAATGTCAACATAAACAATTTTTACATTTCCAAAGGTGTATTGTTTTCTTTCCGATCAAACAATTTGCTGAAATTGATGCCAATTTGAGAAAAAATGTGTTGGTCAATCCAAATCCACATCTTTGATGGAAAACAACTTTTTGGCCAATTTTTTTGTCCTCGCCTACTTACAGTCCCTCTGTATGTGTCTGTGAGTAGCTTCAAACACAGCGATTATACCTTAAAAGTGGTTCTACTCAGGTGGAGACACCCTTCACTAAGTAAATTAAAACCCAAGTATATTAGTCCCAGTATCACTAGTATGTCCTGTTTTAGGTCAAGTTTATACTACAGAGACTATAGCGGCATGGCTACAGTGCTGTAGTTATGCTGACATAACCTGCAGTGTACACGCTCCCTACAGAAATAGAAGGGTTTTTCCCATCTCTATAGGAACACATGCCTGCCAAGCAATGGTAGCTAGGTTGAATGAAGCATTCTTTGGTCAACCTAGCTGTGTCTATACCAGGGTTAGATCAGCATGGCTACAGCATTGGGGGGAGGGTGCAGATGGGGGGGAAGGGGAGATTTTTCACCACCCTGAGCACCATAGCTATGTTGACCTAATTTTTAAGTGTAGACCAGGTCTTAAGGTCTCATAGATGACTAAAACAGTTGGTTAATCCTGTTCGGTTTATCATGGGTAACATAAACAGTTGATAAGTGGGCAGAGGTAAATAATCTTAACTAAATCCTATGAAACTGCATTTTTAACTCAGTTATTTAAAACAAACCATTCAAGGAGCAGTCTTGAGACAGGCAAATAATTAATATTAAGAATGTTAAACTTAAATTAAATCTCAATATTTCTTTCTGTTTACCAAGCTTAGCTTCTGTCTCCTTTCTAGAAGTATATAGTCTAAACAATCTGGTGTTTAGCAGGCGAAGCTGTTAGTACCTTAAATTACAATAGCATCTCAATATTTCATTAAATATATTATAAGAAAAATGTAATCTAATTACTTGGCAGAGCTTTTGCAAATTCCATCTCACCAGTAACGCCAAAGTCTCCATGATTTCGTCATGTTGCAGGAGCAGTGTGGGACTGGAAGGTTACTTTTTCTTGATGCTCTGAGGAGGCTTCTTTCTTCTTAGCTGTTTTGTTGCTGCTGTTTCTTGCGTGTCTAAATAAGATGTACAAGCTGAGCTGAGCGTTGAGAGTGTAAGAGAATAAGCATCTATAAGAATGCATAAAAGTAAGAGTAAGAAAGACTACATAAGCGTAAGAGTGCACTTAGGTCACAGAGATGTATACTCCTCTGTTTGCATAGTCTCACTGAAGTTGGAAGGCACACCTCTTTTAGGAGTTTGGCTGGATTCAGATATTAGCCACTGTCAACTTTCATTGGCTCATGGCTTCATGGGATTGTATTGCTAGTATCTTTAGCTCATGGGTATGAAATCTGCAACTTTATGGTTATATTGCTCTAGTCTTTTGTGGAAGAAAATTCTCAGAACATCTTTAAAGATAGAGTTAAAACTCATCCTTATATTAAATTCATTTTCTGAGATATCCCTTTAGTTCTATTCAGGGTTTAACAGGCGTTGAATTCTGTTTCAGATGAGTCCAAACACCTCTATTTCCTATACAAAAGTTGTTCAGTTCTTACTATAGCCTTATTTAAGTTAAGTGATTCTTTAAAAGTATATTTCAACTTAAATGGTCATCAAAGAAAATATTGCCTTTTCTTAACAATTCTTGGAAATGTTGTTCTTGTCTTTTAGGATTTGATAATGAGTTGCTTAAGCATTGCCAGATAACTGACTAATTCCCCAATAGATATCAAATTTTCCATACTCACATGGCTTCTTCTCTTAGTATAGCATCAAATGACCTTGCTATATTTGTAAATAAAATACATTACTATTCACATAGTGATGGTATCAGGCCATTATTATTAAAAAGCTTTCATTTAGATACAAAATATTTGCAAATATACATCTCAAAAGAAGCTTATGATGCTTAAGCATTTGATGGATAACAAAAAAGTTTTCACATTTAAGTGGAAACCTGAGTTTGAAGTTTTAAAGAAGATACCGATTACGTTTTCCAACCATAGATTTAAAGTTTAAAGAAGGAAGACTTTAGAGTATTTATAAAATAAATCAACTGCGATACAAATATTTCTAGAAATCTTTATATGTATTTAAAAGTTTTTCTCTTTGCAAAGAGGATGGGTGAAGAAGCCCTCTTTATGACTTAGAAGTGTTAGGAGAGCTATAAACTAAGCATCACTTCTCTTTGGAATATACTGAATAAAGATTATCCTCACATTCTGTTACACAGCCAGATCTCTTTCTAAAACATAAATATCTTACAAGTTTGTCTTGTTAAGATGAAGATAATGTCTATGTCAAATTGGTATCTTGTATGAGGGGTGTGTGTGTCTGTCCGTGTCCTGTTCTTTGAGACAATATTCTTGTTAGCTGTTTGCTTTTTAACTAAATGGTTCCTAGATTTATAACCTACCCTTCGTAGTATCTCTACAAATTGGAAATAAAGACTACTATCACATATTCTATACAAAGCACATCGCAATAACTAATAGTTATATATACAACTTTCAAAAAATAGCATAAAAGAAAATAGTAAACAATGTTAAAGCAAAATAGGAATTATGAAGCTGCACTCCAGATATTGTGTAAATACATGTGGCGGTAATAAATATGGTTTTAAAGGGAAGGGAGATTTCATCCTCTTTGACACTTGGTGTCTGTCACGGTTTTCAAAAAGAGATTTCCTAAATTAACTCTAACATTTCATATAATAAGCAACCAAAAATGCAAGCATGTGAACTGTCATATTCTGCAAGCTTCATTGTATGAGAATAATTGTAAGTATCTCTTAAAATTCAGTAAAGGTGAGGGTCAGTATTGTAATAACTTAAAATTATAAGAAAAAATTATAATACTTTTATAAATAACTATATCAAAGTCATTCCCCTACACCCCACTTTTCCAAACATTTATGCACACACTTGATTTTAAAAAAATCTCTTGGTGTACTTGCATGCTTAAAGTTAAGCACATGAATAAATGTTTACAGGATTGGGGCCTAAGAACCAAGTTCTACTCAGGAAAAATTCCCCCTTCTCAATCAACAGGAGGTTTGCCAGAGTAAGAAATGAAGATTTTATACTGCAGTCCTTTGGACAGACAAAACTCCCATTCTTTTTAAAGAGAGCTTTACCACAGCAAGGACTTGCAGGTTATGTCACCAAGGAACTGGTTTCTTCAGAGGGGAACATCTAAAGGTATGTCTATGCTGCAAAGAAAAATCCATGGTTCCAAGTGTTTGACCCCAAGTCCATTGACTCAAGCTTAATGGGCTTGAGCTAAAACTAACAATGTAGACATTCCCACTCATGCTGGAGCTCAGGGTCTGAATCCCAGCAATGGGGGAGGGTCTCGGAGCCCATGTTCCAGCTCGAGCAGGAACGCCTAACTATTTTTATCCTTGTAACCCAAGCCCTGAAAGCCCAAGTCAATTGACCTGGGCTCTGAGACTCAGTGCCCCAGGTTTTTGTTTGCAGTGTAGACATACTTGGAGCCACAGGCAGAGGCATGGTACAGAACTAGGGGCTTGTCTATATTTAAAGTGCTGCAGCAGCACAGTTGCACCACTGTAGCGCTACAGTGTAGACATTCCTGTGTTGACAGGAAGGCTTCTCCCACTGGCGTAGGTAATCTACCTCCCTGAGAGGCGGTAGCTAGATCAATGGAAGAATTCTTCCATCCACCTAACAAGGGGTTAGGTTGGTATAGGTTGGGAAATCCATATGCCTTAGCAAAGGAGTTATACCAACCTAACCCCTGGTGTAGACAGTGCTATGTTGATGGGAGGGCTTCTCCTGTCAAAGTAGCTACCACCTCTGAGGGAGGCAGAGTACTTATGCCAACAGGAGAAGCTCTTCCAGTGGTATAGGTAGCATCTTCACTAAGCGCTACAGTAGTGCAGCTGCACCGGTGCAGCACTGTAAGTGTAAACAAGCCCTGATTAGCAGCGATCTTTTGATACATATGCTGTAACTTGGGCACCCATCAGCTTTAATCAGGTCTGTAATTGACATCTTCCAGCTTAACAATATGAGAGACATTAACACAAATATAAAGGGCCTGGCTCTCCTCTCATTTAAACTGTTAAGTAGTACAATAGTAAATATTTGTACTGTGGTACACCCAAAAGTCCCAGTCAGGCTTGTCCTTCAGTTGTGCTAGGTGCTGTACATCATGCACAAGAGACAATCCCTAGATTTGTAACTGTGTGTCTTCACTGAGTTCAGTGCAGTTGTTTCTGATTTACACTGATGTGAGATCAGAATCAGGCGTATAGCTTGATAGTTCCATAGTTTGGTTTACTGTTGCTGTTTCACTGGTGAATTGCATAGTTGTATGTACTATTGATAGTGCAAATATACCAGTACCTGTGAAATCATGTTAAAGAGATTATTGTTTCCCCCTTTTGTCTTTTTCACATAACAAAGAAATTAAATACCAAATCTTACATTAGTGTAACATTGAGGTTACAAGTTGAAATACTCCAAAGTCAGGGAATGCAAAAATTATTTCTTATAGCAATCTTATTTCAACCATATCACGCACACTGTCAATACATGGTATACTTTACACTGAACTACAGTACAATTAATTATATGAATACTACATGGCTGAAATTTTTTTAAGTCTCCTAAGGGATCTGGATGCCCAATATCCATTCATTTTAATAATAGTTGGGTGTGCAAATCCTGAAGGCAGTTTTGAAAATCTCAGATCATATGTATGTGATTTATGGTTCCCACAGAATCATTAACTTTTTCTGTCTGACCTTTGAGTGTTCAAAATTGCAGTTTCACAGTGTGCTAGTGGAATTTGGTATTGCATGGTTGCCATTTTTTCCTTAACAGTTGGCAAGTGACCGTGTGCTTTGGGATTTAGGGAGCTTTCTTAAATGTGCAATATTGGTTTTCCTTCCAAAGAAATTGTTTTCCTTGACTAAGGAAATAAATAAATAAATATGAACAAGTACTAGTCCAGTCTTTATGGTTTGTAGAATCAGCAATACTACTGACAATGATTTGCAGAGATTTCAAGAGTTTTCTAAATGTTACTGACGGTTAATGTGCCTGTTTCTTTTGGGTTGTATAACAATATGGGAAGTGTACACTGTACTTTACAGTGATTGTATTGTGTTATGATGTCTAGACCCTCAGCAGCACTTCTGTGTAGCATCTCACATAGTAGACATTTGTCTGGTCTCTAAATAGACTCAACAAGATGATCAAATGATTCCAGCAGAGCGGAATGGGACCAAGACACTTTGATTCATGAGTAGAAGGATTTAGATCCAATATGTCTCTGTATTTTTCATTACCACAGTGAGAGGCTGTGGTACTTCATGTTTGAGTTTTGATTTAAAGGTGCGGTTCCTTGTAATAGAAGGAATAATAAGGAAAAGTACCACCAGTGTTTGCTTGTTTTGTTTAGGGTGACATCTGTTTGACTCCAAATTTTGCTGATGCCACAGAAGTAATGAATGGGAAAATCTTAGCTGTCCATTTATGGGTATGTCAATAAATGTTTTGTTTCAATGAGATACAAAATAACAAAAAATCTTAATTATAATTATAATCCATTTCCCCAGCTGTGAAGGCGATTTAGTGGCAATAGGCAATGTTACTTGATAAAGCATAAGAAGGCAGAAAGACATTATACAAGAGTCAATTAAAATAACTTGCTGATCAGTGTCCTTCAGCTTCTGGCTATTACCACTGAAATGACTCTAAGGACTTATCTGGCTGTGTCTTGGATGACACAGTGGACTTCTGTTCTTCTATTCCTAATATAATGGAGTCATACCACCAGTGTTACATTGGTAGGTCCCTTCCAACCCTGATATTCTGTGATTCTAAGAAAGCGAGTGATTCATTTCATGTGTATCAGATTCCTGAGGGCCTGCAGTGAAGCAGTAAAATCTTAGCTGCAAATTGAGCCACTAAGCACTCCCTCTTGGTATTTAAAAAGTGTATGTTGGGGGAGAGAGATGATAGGGGAGAGGAGAAGGGGAATTGAACTGAATGGGTCTGATCCAAAGCCCATGGCAGATAAAGGAGGGTCTTTCCATTAACTTCAGTGGGCTTTGGATCAGGCCGGTAGGGAGCAAGTAGCAGGATGAAGATGTGAGACTGGGATATATAAATGGGTGGTGAGTTTAAATGAATTGCACAACAGCTAGAGTCAGGTAACTGGTTCAGATGAAATAATTATAATAAAAAAGTGAACCATGAACTAGAACTAAACCCAAAACCAAACCCAGATCAGATATAAAAGGTAATAGGAATGAACCCAAGAAGATTATGGAAATCACTATAAAAGCCTATAGTGTTTAATGGAGGATTTATACCAAATTTAAATACAGAAGACATAAAGTGAGAGCTCTCACATAGGTACATTTTTAATATGTGGTTTAAGGTTAAATTAGAAGGCTTCTAAGACTTCTCAGCTAACCACACAATTGTTTATTAAAAACCTATTTAAAACATTCCATTGTTCCCTATAAATATTCATGTTTATTTTAATAAGTGTTTTACAGATTTATTTTAATTCCACCTAAACCTCCTTAGTGGCTAGACAACTTCATATTCAAGTCCAGGTATGCAGGCGAATGTGGAATGCATTTTCAAAGTGCTGTAGCACAGTTATTAAGAGTATTATTAATGACAGCTATTTTTTATTGTGTTTGATTGCCACAAGAGAAGCCTGCAGCTGGGATTCTTTGAAGCAACATTTTATTCTTTTGGGAGCTGTTATTTCAATAAAAACAATGAAATCAGTTAGCATAGGTAATAAAATAATCATAGTAATTTATTTTGGCTATTAAATGTTGTATCCCCTTAGCTAATCATCCACTTCAAGCTATTACTCAAAGTTCCCTGGTCATTTTTGTCTTAAAGTTAAACTTCATGAATTTCTATGCACTGATAAATCGAAATCTAATAAATCCCCAGTGTGCTTTCCTTGTAACATTAGTATGAACAACTCTTTCTATCATGGTAATACAATGTTACACAACACTAGTGAAAGATGTTTTCCATTGTCCTGTCAATGTGAACATTCATTCTTTGCCTACTTTGTACCAGGTTACAATTGTAGCAGAGATCAGTCACTTGCGGTTAGAAAGTGCTCATTGTTCATGAACAAAAGAAGCATTAGGGAAGAGTATGTTCATGGGGTGTTCAGCAAGCTGTATATGTGAGCTTGCTGGAAATATTTTGTTCCAGCATTCATGTCAACATAAGTGGCCATCATTCAATACACAGCCCAATAATTAGTGCACTGATGCCACTATTAATTGCTTTCTTTGATTAATTTCAACCTTGCATCATTTTACTTTGATGGGGCCTACAATAAACCCCACAGATTGTAAAAGGGAGGGAGGTAGAGGTTATTTTCAGGCTTAGTTACAGAAAATTGTGTTTGCTACACTTGAACAAGAGAAAAAGAAACAATTGTTCATGGTTTTTTATATAGGACTGTTTTTGGGCAAAGGAACCAGTGAAAAGACTTTGGACCGAATCCTGATCTTTCTCATTACTGTAAGTATGGACTAATTCCACGGATTTACAGTGATGGGATGGAAATCAGAATTTGACCATTCATAATTTTGAAATTATGTCCTGTATAATTTTGTTGTTGCTGCTGCTGGTTAACTAGACAAAGTAGACTCGTGCTGACAAACGTTCAAACTATGGTCATCCTTAAAAGAAACAGTGTTTCATTGTTTAATACACATTCAAATTCCCATAGACTGCTGACCTAAAAATCCATTTCCTGAGAGTTATTGCTAAGCACAGGAGAATGGTGTTCATTTAAAAGGCTACAGGTACAAGTGTCTCTTCATAATAAAGTACAGGAATCAGATACTGTGATTGCTCTGTATAGGTCTGATCCAAAGTCCATTGAAATCAATAGAAGCATTCCCAATGACTTCAAAAGGCTTGGAATCAAGCTCTATAGCTCTTATTCAGCGAAGTACTTAAGTACAGCCATAACCTTAAGCATGTGGGTGGCTCCATTGAATTCACTCATTTGCTTAAACGTATACCCATACTTTATTATGACTATGTGACCTACCTATCTACTTCTAAAGAAAAAAAACTTCTCGGTGAAAAATATGGGAGTGGCAGTAGCAATCCATAGCTAAGTTTGTACTGTAACTGAGTTTCCACTGTAAGGCTGATTAGGGAGCTACTCCTCTTCTCCTCCTCTAAAATCTTTTTTTTTTTTAAAGAAAGCTTCAAAATGGCTAGATTTATTCCAGGGATGAGGTCAATTTTTTTTCTACCAAATTGGACAAGAGGGTCCAGAATTAGAACACTCTGCAAATAGAGCCTCCAAAGGCACATGGAAATGTATGGGGGCCATGAACTTCTTAAGGATCATGAAGGTTTGAGAAGGCTGATAAATCTAATAATTGCATAGGGTGGGAATTTGGATGGACTCCTACCTTGTCACATAAGGCTTAATTTGATGTGCATGTTCAAGTAGTCTTACAACTGTGCACCTCCTAAGAGCTGCAGGAGAATGATCTCTGGTCCTATAGATCATAGGAGGTATGCAGAGTATAGCTTTCCCCCTTGAAGATGTTTAGGAAAGAGGAATTGTTTCCCTCTTACCTTTTCACCCCAACTGAATGTTAGAACTGTTTAACAAAATCAAGGAAATTCCTAGACAAAAAATGTTGTTAAGGTGAAGATAAAGTTGACAATGACTATATCTCACAATTTGCATATTTTTAAATGTTTAACTGACTTATGAGGGTAAATGTATGTGTATAGGTGGTGTTAATGGTGGGTTTTACTATTTACAATATTGTAAGTATTTTGACCCTTAAGTTTCCAGTATGTACTCTCATTCTTAACTTCCTATTATTTCAATTTTTATCTGAGAATAAAACAGAATCTGAACGATACCTCTGCCAGGTTTTATTCCTGCAGGGATCACATTCTACTGACCACAGACGTGTCAACATCTGAAAGTACACAGTGTAGTTGTAGCCATGTGAGTCTAGCTCTTCTTCAGTTCTGTGTAGCTTGAAAGCTTCTCTCTGTCACCAACAGAAGTTGCTGCAATAAAAGATACTACCTCACCCACCTTATCTCTCTAACATCTGAAAAGTTGTTCTAGAGTTAGAGAAAGACATAAATTAATGAAATTACATTGTTCAGTATTCTTTGACAATTCTTGTCGAACACAAAGACTGACTGGAACCTTTTATTTGAAAGCTATACAGTAAAAGATAAAATCTTTTTTTTTTCCAGATAGCCATTAAAATTTACTGATTCCCTTTCCTGACTTGTGTTTAAGGCAAATTCAGTTCTATTTTAAGTGGATGAAGCTTTGCTGGCTTCCACCTGTCTATAACAAGGTTGGATGTGTTCCTTTTTTCTTTACAACACTTTGAAATACATTGGAAAAGAACTTAAGAAAACTCAAGAAAATGAAGTGATTTTGAATGGGTTCTGATAAATGTAGATTGAAAAACAAAAAGCTTTCCTTTATCATTTGAAACGAAAACAGACCACATGACTAAAGACATTCACTATGGATTTCAATAGTACACCAATTGGAAATCAGAGGGAAAAATCAGATACCTATGCTATTTGGACAGCATATTTCGATGCTACTTATAAAAAACCTGAACAAAATAATTACAACATCAAATGAATCTTCCAGTCAAAATAAATGTGAAAGTGTATTAATTGTAAATCTGTGGTTGGTTTAATTTAAATCATGTGAAGATATGTTTTTTTTCCTTCATTTGTTTGTGACCGTAGGGGAGAGGGGGGAAAGTGTGTGTGTGTGTGTGTGTGTGAGATCTCAAAATTGACCTGTCAGAGATGGTATTTAGACCCCAATCCTGCAAACTCTTATGGATGTGCTTAATTGATCTACTCGCATCTTTTGACTTTAATAGAGCATTCCTGTGCTAAAAATAAGGCAAATGAATAAGTATTTGCTAGATCAGCACCTTAGAGAGCCAGAAAATTCCCAGTCTCATCATAATCTGCATATCTACCTGTGTAACTTCATTATAGTATAGAAACTACTGTATAGGAAACTGTAAATTGTGCTTCAGGTTGTAGTATTACCAACCCTCACCATTTTATTGCAAGTCTCACAATACGTAGTGTTTTTCTTAAAGCCCTAGCGCCTGGAGTCATGTGATAGCAGGAGACTCTCAGCTTTCATTAAAAAATTTAAATTTCTAGAAGTTGTGATTGTGGAGAAAATCTTTAACATGTGACCTTAAGGACTCAAACCAGAAGGCAAATAAGTAAGAACCCAAAATGTACTATTTTAAAAAATCTCATTATTTTTAACCCAGTGTTATGATTGGGGGGGGGGAAGAGGGGTCTGACACTTGATTTTTTTTTAATGCTTAGTTTGGGCAATATTAAATTAGTTTAAGTCTTCCTTTAAAGATTTGGACTTTATTCTTTTCTGATCCTAGCTGACATTAGAGATGGGCTTGGTAGTGGTGTTCAGATATGAATCTGAATTAGTCTGAACTTTGATTTCTGATTCGAGATCATGTGAGGGTGAGGGTTCAAGTCTGAACTTCAGGATACCCAAATTTCAGATGCTGTTCTTGCAAGATTTCTGCCATTTTGAATCAAACTTTGTGAATGTAGCTGTTCTCATGAGATTTTTGCCTGTATCTAAATATAAAATAGGCAGTAGACTCTTTCCAGTTTGGGACCTTATCTGGAACCATAATTTATCAAATCTGGATCCAGATAATAAAATTGCATACACAGGTTGAAAGGGTTTGAATCTGAGGTTCTGGGTTTGACCAGTCTCTAATTAATATATGTAACATCTCTTTATTGCTTACCCTATGAAGCAATAGGTTTTTAACTATATGTTGAGTAGATGAGAACTATTAATTTATCAATAAAAGAAGATGCATCTGTAATGGCCAATTCAGGGATAATACTACATTGTATCGAAATCATCATATGTAAATCTGCTTTAGACAAATAGGCACTCTAAACTGATAGTGAAACAATATAATACCCATGAACATTTTCAGTCAATATAAAGCTGCTCCTCTTTCAAAATTTGTTCACTTAGAAGCAAGAAAAAAATTCTGTAAGTGATGGATTTAACACAGTGGATAACCTTTTCATTAGGCAATTATGTGTTTCAGTCCATGGGATATGCAGTGTATATTTTTTGTTGTACGTTTTCAGATGTCACTGACCCTATTTCATGGAATATAAGTCACACTGTGAATTTAAACATCTGAAGAAAATCAATAGATGAGACACTGAAGACTATTATATATCTGCTGAAAATATTTTTTTCAATTTCTCTCTTTTTTTAATCTTCTTGCTCAAAGCTCAACCCAAACACCAAAAAAATAATAATAATTGAAAGACTTGGATGATAATTACCAGTGTTTTGGATTTTACTGTAAGGAGCTTTTGTATCTTTGCAGTAATTGAAGTTCTAGTCACCAGACATAATATCGCTGGTTAAGACACCAGTCAATGTAGAAGAGAGTTAATCCACTGAGGAATAATAAAAGGTATGACTTTACATCACTTTGAATAGCTTTTATTCCCAACACAATCAATAAAAAACAAATTTTTCTGACACAATTCACATGCACACTAGTGTAAGTAAAAATACTATGTAATTGGTATGTAATTAACTGCAGCTGCTAATTCTGAGTGTTAGACTAATATTTGTCTTTCAGCTTGGGAGGAGGGTGACTTCTTTTAAGGATCTAGAGATGTGTGAAAAGGTTTTGAGTCACAGCGAGATTTTTCCCTCACCCTTCTTTCCACTGCACCTTAATCAAAATATAAAATCTCATCTTCAGAATGTCATTCTAATGGTATCCTTAGGCTCCCTCCTTGCTAATACGAACTTCTTTAATATGTCCAGAACACCTTTTCTGTGATCTTTCCCCTGTCATTTCTATTTACCACCTGTCTATCAGACTTCGAAGGTTTTACCACAAAATTCTGAAGACTGATTTAGATTATAGGCCAAATTCTGTCCTCAGAAATCTACATTTGGGAAGTTGTGTATATATATAATTCTGAAGGCAAAATTTGGTCCAGCATATGTAGATTCTGAATAACAAAAATGTTACATTTTTTCAATAATTTAAAGAAATTATGATTCCTCTTGTATTTGAATCCCATTCAAGGCTGCTTAGAGTTTTGCAAAGATGTAGAACTCAGGAGGTATTCTGCTTAATTTTGTTGAATGCATGCATTCAATCCATTATTGCACTTTACAAAACTTTCATTTTCTGGGAAAAGAAAAACAAAAAATAAATATGATTTAGAGGACTAGTTCTGAAGCTCAAATATCAGGATCACATATTTTGAAGAAACCATCACCCTTGCGCTACCAATTAATCACCTGTAGGGGTAATTTAATATTTTCAAATGTCAAACAGATTTGCAAAGCCAGGACTGGTTTGTGAATGCTTCACAATCCAAAAATCCATCCAATACTGACAAAATTAACATTTGCCAAATACTACTCAACAAGTTATATGATTCACCAGTGACTGGGGCCCAGCTAGGAAGTGCGTTTTGTTTCCAGTTCAGTATTCAGGTTTTTGTATGGTTAAGCAAAGTCCAACTCAGTTATTTTCCCTATATTACTAATATGGTATTTATATTTTTTATGCTTATATAGTGTCCATTCTGAGTTGCTTCTTGCTTCTGTTTTATGCAGAAAGTGGCTAGGTAACTTTCACCACTGTGGAAGTAGATTTAATATTTTGTGTCTTCACACTATTTGTAATTTCCTTGTTTCTAAATGTGATGTTGAACATGAACAAAGAAATGAAGTCTTTAGGAGAGTTAGAAAACATGTATCTTCAGTTTACAAAAAATATGCTTTTCTGAAGATTTTTGTGTTCTGATAGGATAGCAGTATTTTTATTGTATTTAAATGATGTTACATTTCTTGAGTACGGTGAAACCCATAGATTTCACAAGGCTTCACCTCAGTGCCGTGCTTATTTTAATAATATATATATGAGAATTACTTTGTAACTGAAAGGTACTGCTTTTTAATTACAAAAATGTCAAGTGTTAGTACTCAGACTGAATCAGCCAAGATTTTAGTTCTAAAAACCTGTCATTGCCTCTCCTTTTGAAGTTAACATGATAAGTATCAAGGAACTGTAATGCCAACAGATCCTGGTCATCAGTGGGCAGGATCAAACCTGGGACCTCTGGAGATTAGTGCATGAGCCAAAAGCTACATGGCTCTTAGCTAAGGCTGTAGTAGACTCATTAATCTCGAAGTGGTCTCGGTGCCAATATAGGGCACAGAGCACCAGACCCAAGAGGTGTGTGGGTTACAGAACCATTCATATTATGCTCCCATCTTTAGTATATTATTGTATCAGTTTGTGTTATTTTGTAACATACTGTGTTGTGTTACCTCAATAGTAACACAGGACCAAATTTTCAGAAAGAGAAGCCTAAAGTCAATTTAGGTACCTAAATTTGCACAGACTGTTACCGTGATGTCATATGCATGCTAGATATTTGTATTTGCTAATGAAAAGTTAGACCTACAAATTGTCATTAAAGATACAAATAGTTGCATTCCATTTGTGGTCATGGGTGTGAACAAATATGGTCCTGAAACAGCGGATGCTTCAAATAGTAAAGAAAGGGCTTTTGTATAATTTTCATTATTTGAGCTCCAGAGTCTCATTGTGATGCACCACATATGACTGCACCAGTTAAAACACATAATGCAACATGACAGACCCGTGATGCAACAACAGGATAAATTGAGCTTTGGTGGTTGCTGCCACTGTCATTTTCTCCATACTCAATCAGGGAAATTTAGATTTTGAAGGAAGTGCACACTCAGGGAATCCTCAGCTACCTTTTCACAACAGCTTTACAGTCTCTCAACTAAAACAGCACAAAGGGACCTTACTGTGATCCAGTCTCTGGCCCACATGATCTATAAAAAATATACCGTGTATATATATATATATATATATATATATAATTAGGTTTGTAAGGCACTTTGAGATTTTGTGGCAGAAGTTGCTGTAGATGGAGGGCGCGCCTTTTTTCAGCCCAGACGCCATATCACTGGGATCATGGAGCCCGCTCAGATCACCGCGGCAATTATGAGCACTATGAACACCACGCGCATTGTCCTGGAGTATATGCAGAGCCAGAACATGCCAAAGCAAAACCAGGACCAGGCGAGGAGGCGATTGCAGTGATTGCAGCGCGGCGATGAGAGTGATGAGGAAATTGACATGGACATAGACTTCTCACAAAGTATGGGCCCCAGCAATGTGTAAATCATGGTGTTACTGGGGCAGGTTCATGCCGTGGAATGCCGATTCTGGGCCCGGGAAACAAGCACAGACTGGTGGGACCGCATCGTGTTGCAGGTGTGGGACGATTCCCAGTGGCTGCGAAACTTTTGCATGCATAAGGGCACTTTCATGGAACTTTGTGACTTGCTTTCCCCTGCCCTGAAGCTCCAGAATACCAGGATGAGAGCAGCCCTCACAGTTGAGAAGCGAGTGGCGATAGCCCTGTGGAAGCTTGCAACGCCAGACAGCTACCGGTCAGTCGGGAATCAATTTGGAGTGGGCAAATCTACTGTGGGGGCTGCTGTGATCCAAGTTGCCAGGGCAATCAAAGACCTGCTAATATCAAGGGTAGTGACTCTGGGAAACGTGCAGGTCATAGTGGATGGCTTTGCTGCAATGGGATTCCCAAACTGTGGTGGGGCGATAGACGGAACCCATATCCCTATCTTGTCACCGGAGCACCAAGCCACCGAGTACATAAACCGCAAGGGGTACTTTTCAATGCTGCTGCAAGCCCTGGTGGTTCACAAGGGACATTTCACCAACATCAACGTGGGATGGCCAGGAAAGGTACATGATGCTCGCGTCTTCAGGCACTCTGGTTTGTTTCGAAAGCTGGAGGAAGGGACTTTCTTCCCGGACCTGAAAATAACCATTGGGGATGTTGAAATGCCTATCGTTATCCTTGGGGACCCAGCCTACCCCTTAATGCCATGGCTCATGAAGCCGTACACAGGCAGCCTGGACAGTAGTCAGGACCTGTTCAACTATAGGCTGAGCAAGTGCCGAATGGTGGTGGAATGTGCATTTGGATGTTTAAAAGCGCGCTGGCGCAGCTTACTGACTCGGATAGACCTCAGCGAAACCAATATCCCCATTGTTATTGCTGCTTGCTGTGCGCTCCACAATATCTGTGAGAGTAAGGGGGAGACATTTATGGTGGGGTGGGAGGTTGAGGCAAATTGCCTGGCCGCTGATTACGTGCAGCCAGACACCAGGGTGGTTAGAAGAGTACAGCAGGGTGCGGTGCGCATCAGAGAAGCTTTGAAAACGAGTTTTGTGACTGGCCAGGCTACGGTGTGAAACTTCTGTTTGTTTCTCCTTGATGAACCCTCCGCGCCCCCCCCAGTTCACTCTACTTCCCTGTAAACTAACCACCCCACCCTCCCCTCCCCCCTTCGAGCACCGCTTGCAGAGGCAATAAAGTCATTGTTACTTCACATTCATGCATTCTTTATTAATTCATCTCACAACTAGGGGGATAATTGCCAAGGTAGCCCAGGATGGGTGGGGGAGGAGGGAAGGAAAAGGACACACTGCAGTTTAAAACTTTAAAACTTTAACACTTATTGAAAGCCAGCCTTCCGATGCTTGGGCAATCATCTGGGGTGGAGTGGCTGGGTGGCCGGAGGCCCCCCCACCGTGTTCTTGGGCGTCTGGGTGAGGAGGCAATGGGACTTGGGGAGGAGGGCTGTTGGTTACGCAGGGGCTGTAGTGGCGGTCTCTGCTCCTGCTGCCTTTCCTGCAGCTCAACCATATGCTGGAGCATATCAGTTTGACGCTCCAGCAGCCGGAGCATTGACTCTTGCCTTCTGTCTGCAAGCTGATGCCACCTATCCTCTTCAGCCCGCGATTCAGCCCGCCACCTCTCCTCTCGTTCATATTGTGCTTTTTTGCACTCTGACATTGACTGCCTCCACGCATTCTGCTGTGCTCTGTCAGCGTGGGAGGACATCTGGAGCTCCGAGAACATATCATCCCGAGTCCGCCGTTTTCTCCTTCTAATCTTCACTAGCCTCTGTGAAGGAGAAACATTTGCAGCTGGTGGAGGAGAAGGGAGAGGTGGTTAAAAAAGACACATTTTAGAGAACAATGGGTACACTCTTTCACGTTAAATTTTGCTGTTCACATTACACAGCACATGTGCTTTTGTTACAAGGTCGCATTTTTCCTCTTATATTGAGGGCCTGCCGGTTTGCTGTGAGAGATCACTCACGCAGTGCCAGGCAACAGATTTCGGCTTGCAGGCAGCCATAGTAAGCCACAGTCTTTTGGCTTTTTTAACCTTCTTAACATGTGGGAATGGTTTCAAACAGTAGCGCCCTCATTTCCCATTCCAAGCACCCATTGGGTTGGCCATTTAAAATGGGTTTGCAATGTAAAAGGAGGGGCTGCGGTTTCCAGGTTAACATGCAGCACAAACCCAACTACCCCTCCCCCCACACCCAATTCTCTGGGATGATCACTTCACCCCTCCCCCCTACCGCATGGCTAACAGCGGGGAACATTTCTGTTCAGCCGAGCAGGAACAGGCACCTCTGAATGTCCCCTTAATAAAATCACCCCATTTCAACCAGGTAACCGTGAATGATATCACTCTCCTGAGGATAACAAAGAGAGATAAGGAATGGATGTTGTCTGCATGCCAGCAAACACCGGGACCATACACTGCCATGCTTTGTTATGCAATGATTCCAGACTGCGTGCTACTGGCCTGGCGTGGTAAAGTGTCCGACCATGGCGGACGGGATAAGGCAGCCCTCCCCAGAAACCTTTTGCAAAGGCTTTGGGAGTACATGAAGGAGAGCTTTCTGGAGATGTCCCTGGAGGATTTCCGCTCCATCCCCATACACGTTAACAGACTTTTCCAGTAGCTGTACTGGCCGCGATTGCCAGGGCAAATTAATCATTAAGCATTAAACACGCTTGCTTTTAAACCATGTGTAATATTTACAAAGGTACACTCACCAGAGGTCCCTTGTGTGCCCTCAGGGTCTGGGAGCACGCCTTGGGTGAGTTCGGGGGTTACTGGTTCCAGGTCCAGGGTGATAAACATATCCTTGCTGTTGGGGAAACTGGTTTCTCCGCTTCCTTGCTGTGAGCTATCTTCATTGTCTTCATCATCATCTTCCTCGTACCCCGAACCCACTTCCCTGTTGCGTGTTTCTCCATTGATGGAGTCAAAGCACACGGTTGGGGTAGTGGTGGCTGCACCCCCTAGCATGGCATGGAGCTCCGCGTAGAAGCGGCATATTTGTGGCTCTGCCCCGGACCTTCTGTTTGCCTCTCTGGCTTTGTGGTAGGCTTGCCTTAGCTCCTTAATTTTCACACGGCACTGCTGTGCGTCCCTGTTATGGCCTTTCTCCTTCATGGCCTTTGAGACCTTTTCTAATATTTTGCCATTTCGTTTACTGCTACGGAGTTCAACTAGCACTGATTCATCTCCCCATATGGCAAGCAGATCCCGTACCTCCCGTCCGGTCCATGATGGAGCTCTTTTGCAATCCCGGGACTCCATCATGGTTACCTGTGCTGATGAGCTCTGGGTGGTCACCTGTGCTCTCCATGCTGGGCAAACAGGAAATGAAATTCAAAAGTTCGCGGGGCTTTTCCAGTCTACCTGGTCAGTGCATCTGAGTTGAGAGTGCTGTCCAGAGCGGTCACAATGAAGCACTGTGGGATAGCTCCCGGAGGCCAGTAACGTCGAATTCCATCCACACTACCCCAAATCCGACCCGCAAAGGCCGATTTTAGCGCTAATCCTCTCTTCGGAGGTGGAGTAAAGAAACCGGTTTAAAGGGCCCTTTAAGTTGAAAAAAAGGGCTTCGTCGTGTGGACGTGTCCAGGCTTAATTCGATTTAACGCTGCTAAAGTCGACCGAAACTCGTAGTGTAGACCAGGCCTAAGCCTTACACACCCAAGTTATCTACTTCTGCTTATTCAGTGGATCTAAAAAAAATCTGGATACTTTGAGGCATTGACTGGCGTAAAAGTGGCTTAATGGCAGAATCATTACTTTTTTAATCTTGGAACTGCCAGCCTTTACTATTTTCAACTGAAGTCCAGGTTCTTCAATTAAGGGATGCCATTACTAATTGCTTTTAAATGTTGCTGGGACATTTCTAGTTAAAAAAGTTTAGTTCTTCAGCAATATCTTAAAGTCTACATCCTTAGACAGTTCATTACAACTTTATATGATGTGGAGTGGGCAAGTACGGAAGAGTCAAGCAAAGCAGCTGGTAGAAAATCCTTGAACAATGGCTAGAACCTGGCTGACATTCTAGAAAACAGTGGTTTTCTACATCATTGTGTCCTTATGCCCATTTGTTCTGTTGCAGTAAAATGATGCATCGGTGCTGGTTTCTATGGCTGAGTTTGCATATCTCTCTTACAGTTATTCACTGGATTTCTGGAGAAAAGGTCAGATAGGGATAATATGTCAAAAGGGTATAATTAAAGTTCAGAAAGATTAATACCAATGCTATTTAGTGAAATTGCCTTTTAAAGGAATGTTCATCTATTACTTTGATATTTAACATTTTTTGCTGTTAAAATGTTAGTGTTCTTTAAAAGCACAAAATCAATGGGAGACTTTTGGTTTATATATTTTCTTGTGAATGGACCAGATATAGGAAGCAATCTTTTTGTTTGTTTGTTTTTTTGTTAGGTGCTTGAAATTTTAGCTTCAGGTCAAAAGAAACATTTCATTCAACTCAAAACTAGATTTGTTCAACTTTGTCATTTCACACACCCAAAAAAATCATTTTGCATCAACCTGAAATGATTTTTAATTTTTTTTTTTTTATTTTGGCCACCAAACCAAACCTTAGTTATCTGCATAACTCTAGTAACAGCTAGGAAGACAGCTAGGAAATTATGAACTGTAAGAAGCAGCAGATGCCACTGTTTTTCTTACTCATCTGAAAATGGTGCATCTTGTGTCAACAGCGCAACCAAATCTGAATGAGAATATGCATAATGGGCCAAATCCTGATGTTCTTGTTCAGTACTTATTCATTACTGGAAATCAATGGGAGTTTCATTTGAATTAGGATTAAGAAACTGATCCTGTAACCCTTATTCTCATGCACATTCCTTACACAAATGAATAATATGATTGAGGAATTGGGCCCTAAGTATAGGACTTCAAGATTTGGCCAAATAAGCGTATTACAAAACATTATTGCAATTACTGTATGTAGAAAGGTATCTTGTCATGGAAAAAATACAAACACTCTTCTTTCTCATAAGATATACATTACAAATTATGTGACTGTTAAATGCAAGAACTATATTATAATGACATTATATATAGCTTAAATGTCCCCCCCAAAGCAAAGAAATTTAGAGTTAACCCTGCCTCCTATTTTATATCAGTAAGTTGTTGACTCAAATGTGGGTGCAGTTTTGAATGCAAAATTATATAAGGTCTAGTTGATGTCATTAATGGTAGATGACTAATTACATTTAAAACTGTGCACACAAAATTTGGGTTTGCTTGGTTTAGTATCAGATTACCACTGTTTTAAAATAGCATTTTTTTTTTGTTTCATTAGTGGTCTGCACAACATGTGACATCTGCTTTGTGGTCAAATCTCATCTGGAAGAACATTTTCTCTATTACTGATATGAAAAGTGTGTTTCTCAACTGTTCTAGTTTCCCTTTTGTACTGAAACGTGATGTTCAGCCATCAATTTCTAAAACCAAAACACTTATGCTTCTTTTAAACTCTGTCATGCTTCTTAAAAGGGTATTAAAGATTTGTAAATGTGTGACAATTACCTTATGTTGTCAGATCCATAAATAATAATAATCATTATTTGATAAGCCCCAACAATATGCTTGGCTTACAGTCTAAGTAAGATAGACACAGAGTAGACAGGATGCTTTGAGAAGCCCACAAGAGGGAATCACTAGGGATTTTTAAACACTACAATATTTGGCTCATTTTCTGTAGGCTATATTCTAAAATTTGATGATTGCACACTATAAAATAATAATTAAGTAAGACCTCTCCTCATCATCCCAGCCAGGAGATGTGAGACCAAGGACCAAAGAAACCCATTTTTGCTGCTTCTCTGCCATGCTGAATGACATGCTGAATGATATGCAAGCCTATAAAGATATAGGACCCTGTAGTGCAGATCCTCTCTCATTTTATGACAGTAGTCCTATGGGCTCTCATGGGACGATTCAGGTAACAGTTTGCAGAATTAGACCCATAGATTAATGTTGTGCTGAAGAGAATATATCTATCAAATGTGTCACATCCTAGGCCAAATTGTGCCCTCAGTTATTATGTACAGGTAGCTCTCACTGAAGTCAATGAGAGTCGTATGCATGCATTAGAAAGCAGAGTTTAGCCCAAACCGTGCAACTATCAATATTAAGAATGTAACTGCTTACATAAATATAACCGAAACATATAAAGAGCCAATCACTGAGGCCATGAACAAAGTACAAAGTCTATCTGATGTGAGAGGTTCTGGTAACATCAGGAAGCTATAGGGGGCATGAAGCTCTGCTTGCTGATGATGATGGTGGAATGAGAGGGAGCTCTAAGGGGCTGACTACCAGGCTGCCCAGAAGCTAGCCTGGGCTCTACACTGCTCCCAGAAGCCAGATAGGGACATTGGCTGAAAGGCCTTTTTCCTTCTGCAGCAAGCCAAGTGACTGTTAGATGTGAACCAACCTCTTTCAGACTGAAATATCAAACTCCTCTTCTCCCAGCAGCGAGCACATACATGCTTAAAGTTGGGCAAGTGCTTAGGTACATTGCTGAATTGGAGCCTTAATCTCTCTGTGTGTCAGTTCCTCATTGGAAAAAATGAGCATAGCAGTCCTTCCTTTTGTGGTGCCTAAAGAGCTAATTTTGGTCCCTGAATACACAATTTTGAAATTCTTTTATTTGAAGTTATAAGGTATACAATGAAATAACCCATACTTGAATCATGTATTCTTTCATTAAAACCTAACAAAGGCCTGATTTTTAGGCCAAGTTACTTTCAGTTGATTCCTTAGATGCTTTAAATTATTTGATTATCCTTTTTCCTGCATCCTTCGCTAACAGACCTTTCTAACTATATGAATACTATCTTGTTGCCTTCAAGAGGAAATTTATGGTTGCAAGGGAAGAAATAAACAAAGGCCTGTTAATATCCCCTACATATTCCAGACCCTAAAAGAGCAACTTCTTCATTTTTGCTTCTTTTTTCATTTCGATTTCTATTTAATACTTTGAATAAGCCTTTATTAATCTAAAACACAAATAAAGTTAGAAACAAAATGTAGCATACCAAAAGGTCTCAAAATATACTTGCTATCAGAACAGATGTTTCAATTCATCTCCTGATAAGTAAAACAGAAACCAACTCAAATGTTGCTATAATTTGATTTCTCCATGTCAGTGCAGGCAATACCTCCTTGCTAACTGGTCAAGATCCCACATAACGAAGCTATAGATTAAAGCTTCTCCAGTAATGCTTCTCCATAAACCCAAGTGTCTTTAAAATAAACATCTCCAAAGCTGTTATGGGAAAATTTCTTATCTTTGAACAAACTGGAAATTATGGTTCCATCACAACCACTAATGCACCTCTTAAAAATATGCAAAGGAGTAAATTAACTACAGAAGTAATTGCACAACAATCCCTAATTCATAACATTAAGAAAAGTAAACCACCAATGTTTTAGCAACCTGGAAAAAAAAAAAAGGGAATTATTGAGACCCAAGGTATTTATGGTCTTTTTGTTAATTTTCAAGGCGACAACTTTGAGTTCCTTTGAGTAACAAAACATACAATTTACCTGAATACATATAGCTAAATTTATTATAATCTTTTATGTTTATAATTAAGTATTTTTACTAGTTTTAGGAATAATGCTTAAGTATTAGTATGAGTCACTATGGAAATGCACATTTACACACTACTGTGTATAGGAATATTATATAAAGGAATAACTCCTTTTAATTGTGAATGTGATAATAGACAATATTAGGAGTTATATAGAGACATTTTGCTTATTTTACTAAATAGTTTTAAAGTTATTTTACTAAATAGTTGCTTATTTTACTAAATGGTTTTAAAGTTATTTAGGATAATGCTTGGAATAGGCAAAATATTTTAGTTATTGGGAAGCGGGATATTGATATTTCAGATAATTCCTTCCAACCTTTGGAAGCATGATTGAATAAAACTCATCTTAAATTACAGTAATATGAAGTAAGAAGAATAAACTTCAAAATAACCATGTCAGAGGGGCTGGCCCCTTCAGGGAGCCAAGGACCAGCCAACCTGTGGCAAGCTTTGTTAAAGAGAATGAGCCAACCCCAAGTCATTATTACCTAGATGGCTGGATGGCAGTTAATGAGCTCAGTAGACACCTGGGTCTTAAGAGTGTTCAGAAAGATCAGTCTGTTCATTGGAACCACAGTGAGGGAGAGAGTGAGTAGGTAGGTAGGTGCCCATGAAAGGCCCTGAACTAGGGTCTGCAGGGAAAGGGAACCAACCTAGGTCTAGAATGCTGTCCCAGATTGGAGAAAGAGACTCTCAAAGGTAACCCAGCAAAGGGTTCATAATACAACCCTATAATACAAGGGGGGGGGTTGAGAGAAGACCCAAAAGACAGAAGAAAAGTCAAGGAGACCCACTTCAGGGAGGGAAACTGAGGCAGGAAGTACAACACTTGGCCAGCAAGTGGTGCTATTGGGCAGTCACACCCCAACATAACCGAAACATAAGAAAGACTGCTGTTCTTCTTTGAGTGATTGCACATGGATTACACTTTTGGTGTGTGTGAGTCCCACAGACAGTCATTGAAAATTTTTCCCTCAGGGATGGCTTGAGCACCCTCTGTTGCTGCTGCATGCCTGTATTAAAGGCCCAGCCACCCTCAAGCCCCCTCAGTTCTTTCTTACTGCCCCTGGTTGTTGTTGGAATTGCTTGGCTTGCCTTAGCAAATCCTTTCAATGTGTTCATTGTGTTCATTGTAAATTAATTGTAGGTTTCTAGATTTATGGTGTTAGTACTTAGTTAACACTGTAGATAGTGTACGTTTTCTTCTTTAATAACCAGTTTGGGGCTTTTTCCATTACTTGGTACTGAGGGATGCCTTGGTCACTGGGCTTCAAGCCCTGCATCTCTTGTGCCAGGTGATGCCTGTGAGCAACCCACACTCAAATTGCTTGAAGTGTTTAGGGGAAGCTCATATTCAGGATCATTGCCTGATCTACAAACTTTAAGCCTTGGATAAGGAAAGACAGTGAAGCTAGGCTAAAGGTTTTGCTCACTGAGGCAGCCCTGAAACCTCCATCGAAACCTGGTCAGTCAGACTCAGCATCGAGTGCCTTGGCATCGGTTAGGTGTTTGACTCCTGTGTTACCTGAGTCCCAGCACCGCTCACTGTCCCCAGTGCCCAAGAAGAGAGCCATAAGACCTCTAAGCAGATTGCCAAGAGAGGAAGGTTTGTGGCACTGAAGTCTTCTAGGCATGGGGATAAGAGTAGAGTGCAGCTGAAACCTAAGCACTCCTCTTCGTTGGCACCACAGAAGTCATCACTGTTGACTCCAGCACTGAGGTAGGTACGGTCAAGACTGGGGCCTCAGGGAGTGCCTTCTACATCTGCAGCACTGTGCCATCCTGATACAATCTTGGTACCAACTGTGCCAGAGACATTTGTGGCAGCGAGTAATCTGCTGAGCCTTTTTGGTGCCAGTATTCCCAGTGGTGCTTTCGTAACCAGCAGATAGAGGGGCGCCAGCAACACTGGTGCAGCACTTGGTGCTGTGTTAGCCTCTGTGGCCTCAAACTGCACATCTGTTGGTACCATTGAAGGGGAAGCCTGTAAGGTTGGCTGCACTGTGTCTTTCTCCAACTCAGCTTTAGTCTCCAATGCCTTCATAAGCAGCTTCTCCTTGGTCAGATGAGGAAGAGTCACAGTCCTCTGAATCAGAGATTGGCTCCTATGTTTCCCAGCCTCAGAGCTGCTCCAACCAAGGCACTACTATCCTGCTAGGGAACCTTTGGCAGGAGCACCATAGAGTGGTTGGCCAGGGGGACTCTAGGGCCCACCGCCTGCCCAGTGGCCTTTTTGGAACCGTAAGGTTTCTCCCCAGTTTATAACCCATACATGAGCTGTTCCTATTCTGTGTCCTCAGAAAGATGTGGGGCACCTACTCACCAGGCACCACCTGCTTCTGAGCCCAGGACTGGGCACCAAGAGGTAGTTCAGGAGGATACTGTTCATAGAATCATAGAAGATTAGGGTTGGAAAAGACCTCAGGAGGTGATCTAGTCCAATCCCCTGCTCAAAGCAGGACCAACATCAACTAAATCATCCCAGCCAGGGCTTTGTCAAGCCGGGCCTTAAAAACCTCTAAGGATGGAGATTCCACCAGCTCCCTAGGTAACACATTCTAGTGCTTCAGCACCTTCCTAGAGAAATAGTGTTTCCTAATATCCAACCTAAATCTCCCCCACTGCAACTTGAGACCATTGTTTCTTGTTCTGTCAACTGCCACCACTGAGAACAGCCTAGCTCCATCATCATTGGAACCCCCCTTCAGGTAGTTGAAGGCTGCTATCAAATCCCCCCTCACTCTTCTCTTCTGCAGACTAAATAAGCCCAGTTCCCTCAGCGTCTCCTCGTAAGTCATGTGCCCAAGCCCTCTCATCATTTTCGTTGCCCTCCGCTGGACTCTCTCCAATTTTTCCACATCCTTTCTGTAGTGGGGGAACCAAAGCTGGACACAATACTCCAGGTGTGGCCTCACCAGTGTTGAATAGAGCGGAATAATCACTTCCCTCGATCTGCTGGCAATTCTCCTACTAATACAGCCCAATATGCCGTTGGCCTTCTTGGCAACGAGGGCACACTGTGGACTCATATCCAGCTTCTCATCCACTATATTCACCAGGTCCTTTTCTGCAGAACTGCTGCTTAGCCAGTCAGTCCCTAGCCTGTAGCAGTACATGGGATTCTTCCTTCCTAAGTGCAGGACTCTGCACTTGTCCTTGTTGAACCTCATCAGATTTCTTTTGGCCCAATCCTCCAATTTGTCTAGGTCACACTGGACCCTATCCCTACCAGGGCCGGCTCCAGGGTTTTTGCCACCCCAAGCAGCCAAAAAAAAAAAAAAAAAAAAGCCGCGATCACGATCTGCGGCAGCTCTACCACCACCGCTTCAGTCTTTGGCGGCTGGTCCTTCACTCTGAGAGGGAGTGAGGGACCCGCCGCTGAATTGCCGCCGAAGAACCGGACGTGCCGCCCCTCTCCATTGGCCGCCCCAAGCACCTGTTTGCTGGGCTGGTGCCTGGAGCCGGCCCTGATCCCTACCCTCCAATGTATCTCTCTCTCCCTCCAGCTTACTGTCATCTGCAAACTTGCTGAGGGTGCAATTCATCCCATCATCCAGATCATTAATAAAGATGTTGAACAAAACCGGCCCCAGGACCGACCCCTGGGTCACTCCACTTGATACCGACTGCCAACTAGACATCGAGCCATTGATCACTGCCTGTTGAGCCCGACAATCTAGCCAGCTTTCTATCCACCTTATAGTCCATTCATCCAATCCATACTTCTTTAACTTGCTGGCAAAAATACTGTGGGAGACCATATCAAAAGCTTTGCTAAAGTCAAATGACAGTTTGACTTGTCCAGCTGATAAATTTATCACCTGCAATAAAAGGAAATACTGCCACAACATTTAAAGGGGCCAATGGAAAATTACCAAACATGTACTTTTGGGATAGACCAAGTCCCTCAATAAAACTGAATGGAAGAATAACTGCATAAAAAGTGTTGTGAAATCCTAGCTTGTTGTTCTCTCCCCACTTAAGAGATCTGATTCTCTTCAGCTGAGAGATTCAGTCTTCACTGCAGGTCTTGAGGTTCTAGACACCAAGAAATCCTAATCCAGACCCAAGAAGAATGTTACTGTTCACATAAGCTGTGTTCAGTGATTTTTGCTTTTCCAAGAGAGTGTTTCTTTTAACTAGAAGTCCTTTACAGACAAGAACCTGGGTTTTGGAATCTTAAAGGTCCAAAGTTCCAAATATAAGCCATCTTAAAGAAAGTGCTTACCTGAAGATCAAATATACCAAGAAGAAATTATTGTCATAGTAGAAGACTGCCTGGACAACAAAAGAAAGAGCGAGATAAATCCCAGTTTGTTCTAAAGCATAAGAAGATTTAAAAGTCAGTATTTATTGTTAAAATAACACAGGGAATTTCTGGGCTTTGAAGGAAGCCAGAATTTGGCCTTGAAGAGAAAATACTCCCTTTCTAGAATCCTGAATTCCCTTGTAATTCAGATTCTTGTTCCATAAATCTAGACCATTATTCTGGATCTTTGAATTGCCATTCCAAATTAATAATCTTAACAGATTCCAGAAATACTATTAAGATATCTTAATTCCAAATATATATCAAGAAAGATTATAGTAGTAATAGGAAAAAAATAGAAACGTAAAGTAGCCTTAAGATTTGAAATCTTCTCCTAAGAATGATAATTGGACAGTTACTTACAGGATTTCAACATCACGCCTTGTAACTAAATAACTGCATAAATTCAAATGTCTGTTTTTTCACCTACAGAGCACTGTAATTGAGAGGAAATAATATCTGCACTTTTGTATGTTAAGACTGATCTAACAGTTGCCAGCTTACTGAAGTTATTTAGCTGTTGCTTAAAGGACCAGCCTTGAGCTTATAACTGACTTACTGTGTATATTCAAAAATCTTGAACTGTATGCTGTTAAATCTCTGGGAAAATTCATTTTTGATTAATGTTTTGTTTTGTTGTTTTTGTTTAAACTTAATTTTTAATTTTAAGTGCTACTGCGAGCTAGCAACTTTGTCATTGTTCTGTTCTGCTCTACCCTGTATCTCTCACTCTCACTCCCTTGTAGTTGTGCTATCTTTGCATATGCACATAGAATTACCTGCTGGTAAGAGAAGCATACTCAGCTCAGTCTCCCTTGTAGCAAACCAGAAACTTCTATGCTTAAACTCTGTACCGTTCACTTTTTTTTTTAACATCATCTTAATAAAATTTTTAAATCTGTTCTTATCAGTTTAATATCTGATATGTCCTTTATTTGAGGACTGTATATTAAATTGATTTTTGAAACAGGGGTCTAGAACAGAAGCTTGCTCTGTCTGCCCTATGCATCGACCTGGTATTGCAGTGCCTCCAGTTTTTCTAACCAGAATGTTCTGGTTAGAAAAACAGAAAAGACTTTAACTGTGATGATGATGCTTTAAAGCAGATTTTTGGAAGTAGTGGAAAAATCTGAAGTCTCTAGCGCTTTGGTTTCTTTATGATAAACAAAATATTATTACATGGTTTCTGAATGAGCAAAGCTACCTTCTAACTTTAAAATCTCACTTGAATCTTTATTTGTGTGTTATAAATTTTAGAAGGTGGGTGAGGTAATATCTTTTATTGGACCATCTTCTATTGGTGAGAGACAAGTTTTCAAGCTTACAGGTTAGAGCTCTTCAGGAGCTCAAAAACTTGTCTCTCTCACCAACAGAATTGGTCCAATAAAAGATATTACCTCACCAACCTTGTGTCTCTAATATCCTGGGACTGATATGGTAACAACAACACTGCATATGTAAATTTTAGAATACTAGTTGTGTTGTATGTTTCTCACTAAAAAGTTACATTATGTGTTAACACCTTACCCTCCAAACTAGCCTCACTTCAATTGTTGTGTGTGGTAATTTATATTGTTACAGGTTTACCTTTGTTTATTCCAATTAATAAGATCATTGTGCGCCTTAAATTACTTGTCTTGCTAGTGTTTATAATTTGTGTGTGCTTTCTCTGTGACCATCTGTATTTAGAAGTATTTCTCTTATGCAAATTAATTGAAAGATAACAAAAAAGCACCTCTTCACACCCAATTCCTTCTTTTCTAACTGCTCACCTTGTTTCAATTAAACATCACGTTATACACCACTTGCTGTCTATCTTTCACCATTTTCAAATTTTAGGCTATCAATTCCACCAAAGCAGAGCTAACCCTACCTGCTCTGCATTCATATACCCCCAGCTTTTGTTATGTGGTGGTGGTGTAACAATTTCCAGCTATGCATGTGTATGGGACCGCTGATAAATCTTGAGCTCTAATTGTCATATGACCTTTAACTTATTTCTTTAAATCATATGCTTAGTCCTAGAATTCTAGTTTCTCCAGACAGAACTGAGAAGAATAGTTGTTTTATTAGTCTTGTTTACGTTGATGTTATTTTCAAGTATACTATTATATGTAGCTTACTAGTTTTTATTATATTTGTTTTTCTTCTAGTTTAAAAGACTTTTTATATTGTGTTTATAGTGGTTAACGTAATTTATTTTCATTGAATTTATTGTGGTTATTTGATATTATTATACTTAATGTGTTCATTGAATTGTTAATGGTGCTTAACCATTAGTTTCTCTCAATATGAGATAAATACCCTTTGATAAGTTTAGTGCCTTGAGTAATTGAATGAATAATACGACGGCTGATTCTCATGGCTTCCTGAGTTTTACCCTTCTATGATACTAGTTCTATTATAGTTAATCAAATTTTGTTTTGATTTTTGTCTTATATGAGAATGTCATCATTTATTAGAAGCAGATTTTAAGTATTAATACCTTGTATTACTTATCTATTTGCTTTTAGTTAGCACATATTCTATGGGACCATTCACCTACTTATGCTAAACTCTCTGTTTGATCTTGTATTTAGCCTTGACACACTTAGTATGTTTTCCAGACCTGAAAAAGAGCTCTGTGTAGCTCGAAAGCTTTTGTCTCTCTCACCAACAGAAGTTGGTCCAGTAAATGATATTATCTCGCCCACCTTCTCTCTCTAACATCATGGGACTGGCACTTCTACAACATACTGCATACAATCTTTTGATTTGTTTTTTTCTGAACTAGTCCTATGAGAAACAATTAATTCATTAATAAATTAGTTAATTTTTCTCCCAATTATTTTGATAATTGTTTGTTCTCTTTCGGCAATTTTACTTTGAAAATTACCCCCTCCCCCAACCCTTTTCTACCCCACACTTTCTTCCACCCTTTTCTGTATTGTCTGTTTAGATTGTGATCTATATACCCTAGCACAATGGGACCTTGATCAGGTTGAGGTCTGTAGGCATTAACATAAAATGAATGTTATGTCACCATGCAGTTTGGCCCCTTGTGCCTAAATAATTTTAACATTGGACTAGGTATCAAGCAGCACAAAGGAACCCTAGTAAACATATAGTGGCAACAAAGAGATACATATAAATTGTATATAAATAATCTATCCTTTTCTCTCTATCTCTCATCTATCTAAAACATTTGTGAAGCATCCATCACTGTGGAATCTGGGTACTTGATAATGTACACTAGATCATTGATATGTTAATAAATAAGCTGATTGGCGTTAGTAGTTGATAAACTAAATTTAGAGCCTGGGGCCTGATCCAATGCCCATTAAAGCCAATGAGAGGTTTTCTTTGACTATAACAGCAGTTGGATCTGCCCCCTGGAAACCACTGCTGCTGAGGCTTTGAAATGGCAATGAATAATTTTAGCTCTTTGGTATAAGAACTCAGGAGAGCTGTTGCAGTGATATCGAATTATCTTTATGTATTTCATCAGATCATGGTGCTTTACTTGACACGGAATCAATTTTAAATCTCATCCATAGGGCGAATGAGAGATGAATAAAGTTGCTGCGAGTCCTACTGTGCTATCAGTTCTCTGATACAGGAGAATACCTTCAGTAAGCTTTATTGTCGGATATTTATTTTCCCTTTGGTTTAAGACATGGAATGCTTATATTTCTTCTGTTAAAGCCCACCATACTTTTATTGCAGCTGTAATAAAACAGCAGAGGCGGGCATCATTCTTTGTTTTGTTATAGTTTACTAAAATGATGTCTGAGAATATATTTATAAGTACTGCATACTAGTATGCCAAATATTAATTTCCCTTGCTAACTCTCCATCCAGTAAAACGTATGGTGACACTGTAAGTAAAGTTCAGTCAAAATTAAAATATTGCAAAATAAATACTGTTAATGAAAAGCACATTTTAAAATGCTAAATTAGGAAGTTAAATATGCAATACAGTTCATTGATGCCGCACAATGACTCATTCAATTCAATGGTCACCAAACCATCAGACTGAAAACCTAGTAATTGGCATAACAGCTCAGCTCTTGGCCCTCCAAGGCTAGTATTCTGTCTCCAGCAATGATCAATTCCGTGTGCTCCAGAAGAAGGTAATATAAATTGTATCATAATGCATCTGGCTTGTGTTGCACTTCCGTGTATTGGTAGGAGAAAGCCTTCTTGACTCCTTTAGCAAGCAGCACCCTGCAGTATGAGACTTGATTGCCCTTAGCAATATTAACTATAAATATTACTGGTGGCAAAATTTTACTACCCATCCTCTCCTTAAAAAAAAATCAATTTAAAATTATTTGACCCAATGTTTTAACTGTCACATAAGTAATTTTAAATCTCACCTAAGGTAGGTTTTCATGGATATTTTGAATATTATTTCATCTAAAGAAGAAGTTTAAATATAAAGTTCCCCTTAGATAATGAGAAATCTGCAGCCATGGTATTACTAACGAAATAAAATGGAAGTTTGGGATGGTTTGCTGATATGTAGTAAAAAGTGAAGATATTTCTTTTTCAATTCTGAATATATAGTGTGAAGTAATTGAATTTAAACAATGATTACTGAAGAATGGGGAAGTCAGATAAGGTAGTTTAATCCTCTAGATTATTCACAGTTTCAGGTTAATGTACATAGAAATACATTATTGCAATTCAGCCAAGCAAGACCTCTTAAGGTCTAAGAATTTCTAGTTGCTTTCTATGCCCTTGTAAGAAACAGCATCTTAAAAGTCACATTTCCTAGCTCTTAATATAATTGTCATGATGTTTGCTATGACATCACTGTATTCTCTCTCTGTTCCCAAGCATGGTGTTATCACCTCTCTGTCAATCAGAAGTCAGCCTGGTAGCAAAGGGTGAATGAATAAAAGCTGATTTTGCCTTGGCTTCATCTATTCTGCTTAACATTTATACTGTGCTTAAATACTAAACTGCTTTAAGGATCTATTTTTCAGCCAAATATTTACTCTGTGGCATATGATTATTGGACTGTAAAGAAACGTAAACCAGATGTTTTCTAAATGCTTATTTCTATTTAATAAGGTTACAAGTATGTCAGTTTCAAACACATTTTATGCTACTTTGGTGATATAGTGGGATTTCATTAGCAAGAGGGACAGTCAAGGGGTCACAAAGGATTTCCTTCCCCACACCAATAATGCAGGCATAGGAAAAACTCCTTATTTCTCTTGTTTGAAAAATGTTTTACTCCCTAACAAAGGGTATGTTTACATAGCAAAGAAAACCTGTGGCTGGCCCATGCCAGCTGACTACTCGAGCTCAGGCTGCCCGGCTGTTTCATTGCTGCATAGACTTCTGGGCTGGGGCTGGAGCCCAGACTTTTGGTCCCTTTGGGGTAGGTTGTTTCTTTGCTGTGTAGACATACCCAAAATTACCTGAAGACCTCAATCATGGGCCCATTAAAGTCAATTGAAAAGTCAGTAGAACAGGGGCACCATTGGAGAGTATTCCTGGCATTTTTGAGATTCCATTGACTGTGTCTTGCCTCTGCTCAAGTGAAACAAGTTGTGAAAGTTTCTTGCACCCTCTTTCATCCAGGGAGAACCCAGCCACAATTTCACCCTAAACTAGACAGATATAGAACATGTAGATAAACAAAGGAAAGAGGATTAAGAAAGGAGAAGAGGTAAGTCAAATATAATGCGTGTCACATTATAGAGAGAACAAGTCATATAAGTACAGAAGAAAATATTAGACGAGACTGAGAACCTAATCAACACTCTGTTAAATGCAATGGAAATATTCCCATTGACCTCAGTGGGTGCTGCATTGGGCTATAAAATATGCAAGAGAGCAGGATCAGACAGTGCAGGGGTGGATGCCACAGTAGTGACAACCAAGGTGTAGGAAGTAGGTTTTGAAGGATGGGAGTGTGAGTGTATTTGGCACACAGGAGAGGGATGTCATTCCATGCATCATAGGAAAGGGTAATGGGGGTGAAAGTGTCAGGGAAAGACAAAGAAAGTAGTAAGGAAAGAAGAGATTAGGGGCAGATGCCAGGGATGAAGTGGGGAGACACGGGAGAAGAGATGTAAGCAGGGGCAGGCTGTACAGAGCTTTAAAAATGAGGTTGAGACATTTGAATGTATAGTGGGAGAGGCAGTAAAGGGATGTCAGGAGCAGAGGCACAGGTGATATGGACAAAGATTATTTTAGCTGCTGCAAACTGATGAGATGGAAGAAAGAAAGCCAGGCAAGCTGATGAAGAGGGGGAGAAAAATATTTGGGCAATAGGGACCAAGAAGGAACAGAGTTTACAAGTGTCATATAGAAAGAGTGTGGATAAGATTTGTTGAGAGGTTGAATGTGACGCGAGAAAGATGAGTCAGAAATATTTTTATTTATTATTTGGTATTACCATAGCACCTAGTCATGGACCAGGACCCCATTGTTGAAACTAGGAGTGCTGGGGGTGCTGCCACACCCCCTGGCTTGAAGTGGTTTCCATCGTATACAGGGTTTACAGTTTGGTTCAGTGACTCACAACACCCTTACTATACAAATTGTTCCAGCATCCCTGCCCCATTGTGCTAGGTCCTGTATAAACACGAAACAAAACAATGGTCACCGCCCAAAAAAATTTGCAGTCTCAGGACAGCAAGAAACAACAGGTGGACACAGACAAAGAGAAAGGGGAGTACAAGGAAACAATGAGACACTACTGGTCAGTGTGGCAGACTATGGCACAGGCACCGATTTTCCAAAGTGCCAGGGGGTGCTCAACCCCCGGCTCTGCCCCACTCCTCCCCTTCTCCCAAGGCCCCACCCGTGTCCCATCTCTTCCCACCCAGTTCCGCCGCCTCCGCTGAGCGTGCCGCGTCCTCGCTCCCCCTCCCAACCTCCCTGGACACCGTGAAACAGCTGATTTTGGCAGGTGGGTGTCACAGGGAGGCGCTGATTGGCAGGGCCTGCCATCGGGCGGGATGCACGGCAGGGGCAGCTGAGAGGGGGGCTGCCGGTGGGTGCTCCACACCCACCTTTTTTTTCCCATGGGTGCTCCAGCCCCGGAGCACCCATGGAGTCGGTGCCTATGGACTGTGGTATGAGCCCGCAGCCTAGCAATTGTTGAGGTTTTTTGTACATGTCACAGCAAAGAAGTATTTGAAGGATGATGAGATAGCTTTGTGGATTTTTATGAGGAGCTCCTCCCCACCACGATGGACAGCATGGGAGAAAGCACAAAAGTGTTTGTTTGTTCGAAAATTTAACAAATGGGTGATGGAGGCAGACATGATGGGCTGATCGGAGGAGGAAGTTGATATTTTGACAGTGAAGGAGAGATGACATGTCAGATAGGGGTAGGTCATGAAAGGCCTTGAAAGTACAGACAAGAAGCTTCTGTTTGACGCAATAGAAAAGCGGGACCCAGTGGAGGAATGTAAGGAGAGGGGTGACATGGTCAACATGATGTCTAGAATGGTCTTCGTGGCAGTATTCTAAATGGATATGAGCAAAGCAAGATTGCATTTGTGAAGGCTAGAGAGGGATATTCAAATAATCAAGATACATGATGATGAGATCCCGGACAACCATTATGGCTATGTGGCTGCAAAGAAAGGGCTATATCTTAGAGATTGTTGTACAGAAAGATTGTGCAAGATTTAGATATAGCTTGGATGTGAGGAGCAGAAGCAGGAGAGGAGAAGTCCAACATTCCTACCATGATCTGGTCCTGGGTAGAGAGTGTGAGAGAAGTAGAGGCCTACAAGAGAGGGCAGCTGCAGAGTCATTGTCAGATGAAGGGATCCAGGTCTCTGTGAGAGACATGAGTTAGAGGGAGTGAGATATGAAAAGATTGTGGATAGCTATAATCTTTTTAGAGATGGGGTAGTCACTCCAGAGACTGAAGGGGTAGTGACTGAGTTTGGGAATGGTGGCACAAAAGGGGCAGAGATGGTGGTGGGGGCAGGTGAGGGAAGTTGAGAGGATGAAGATGGAGTGAGGGCCAGGGTTGAGCCAAATGTGTCTCCAGAACTGAGGAGAAGGATTTGGCGGTGGAACCCTACATGTGTGCTAGTGGGAAGAGAGGGTGGAGGGTGATGGGTGGAGCTGATGAGAACTGTTGAGGGTTGAGGGTAACAAGGATGGGGAATTGTGGTCAGTGAAGGAAAGAAAGAAGAGGACATGCTATAGTGCAGAAGAGATGTACAGTGAGAGCCAGGGTGAGAAGCAGATGGGCAAGATTACAAAAAGAAAAGGGAAAAAAAGGCAGAGTTTGGAAAATGCTCTGAAGGGAATGCTTACAGCAGGTCCCTGTGCCAGGCAGTTTCTGTGTTTTCCCACTCTGCTAGGGAAAGGGAAGAAGGTGACTGGGCTTGGGCACTGGGAGGATCAAGGCAGAGAGAGACCGGCACGGGAGTGTCTCCCCGTGCTTGCAGATACAATCAAAGATAACAGGATTGTGAGCTTCAGTGACTGGGAGAAGAGCGGAGTTTTAAGTGGTAGTGGGGAAGGGGTCCAGGAAGTTTATGAGAAACACCTCAGAAGTTCAGGTTTCGTAACATTTTTATTTAAGCTATTGTAGAGGCAGGAGAAAGAGCTGGACAATGGGGGAAAAAGCAGAGGTGGAGATTCAAGGATTATATGGATAAAATAAGAAGAGAAGATGAGGTTGTGACTCTGGCAGGCCAGATGCCAACTCTTGCCCAGGCTGCAGGCAGTAGCTAAGAACTGACAACCTCTTAACTGGAGACCAGATCATGTTACCTGCCTGTTAGTTTTGCTCAAAATAGGTATTAGTCTTATAAGAACGGATTCTGTGTTTAGACTCTGTGAAATACTTGTATGTTGCTGCATGGATTAATCTCACTTATAATATCTATATCCCATGTTGCTCTGTTGTTACCCGCACACTCAAGGGTACCCACCTTTACCCAGTTCCTACGGCTCAAGGCGAAAAGCACCTAACTCCTCCTCTGCGGGCTCTGGGCTCTACTCCTCCATGAACTCCAGGCAAACACCTTTTCCCTGTGGACTCAGACCAAATACCCTTTCCCTGTGGACTCAGGGCCTAGTCTTTTGCGGGTTTACAGGGTCTTTTACCAGTGAAAGAGCCTTACACAGTAATATACTACATAATCTCTGTTTATTAACAATCACCAAAAACAGACTGCACACGCTACACATACAGTGCTCACCACACCCAATAAGCCAGATTAATTTTTCTTGATGTCCAATCAGGATCAGGTCATCTGGGGGACTCCAGTTTCTGCACGGTGTCATTGGCAGAGTGTTGAGGTCTGGCAGCTCTGATCTTGGGGCTGTGTCCTGGAATTGGTACCCAAAGAACTTCCTTTTGGACCCCAGTTTATATAGTGAAAATTGAGTCCTTTTTAGCTGTACCTTAACCAATCATTATACTAAAATTTTACTAACCAATCCTAACATAGTGTAACAAAATTCTCTAACCAATCCTATCCCACCACCTTAATTAATTTACACCTAGCGAAATTAATTATGTAAGAGACAGAAACAATTAAGGAACCAGACAGAGACCATACAGATAAACAATAGGGAAGTGGGGGACCATAATGACAAAACAATAAAGAAATGAGGATTTCACAACCACAGCTATTGATAAGTGATTTCTTGACAGACAAAATGCTATCAAACTAAGTTTTCTTTAACCATCCTAAGTTTTGTTTCTTTATCTGGTGATAGTGGGTGCCATTAGGACAGGGTCTCCTTCTTAACAGCCTGATATTACATTGTTTTAATGTAATTTAGATGGAATGTGAGGATGTGACTTGCTGCTTCTCAACTAATGGCTGCTGCTCGGCTGCTCTTTTAATCTGGCTGCAGACGAAGGCCTTAGGCTTCAGGCCTTGCAATATGGCTGCAGACAAAGGCCTTATCCTTACACTGTAACTGTAAAAGTGTTTGCTCTGGAACTGTACACCCACAGTCATGATAGAAATATTACCAAGTGTGAAATACTACTTTCCCACAGGAGGTGCTATCTCCCGCCTGACAAAAGAAGACCTATAGACACCAGCCAACCCATTGTGAAACATCAGACGACAAAAGACTTTGTTGATTGTCCCCCACCCAGGAAGAGGAGACTTGCATGTGAAGTTGTCTCATCCTGGGGGAAGAGAATAAAAAATCTCTGACAAGAAGAAGCTGCATCTTTTTGGCTGTTAGAACTCTGAAGGGACAGAGACTTTAAACTGAAGCCAGAGATCCCCCGGGGTTGCCTCCTGGGTCTGCCCTGAATTGAGAACTCTGTTAGTCTTAGGATTTAGGTGGTAACTCATTGGTGTGTATGTTTGCTTGCTTTAACCTGTAAATGACTCTCTTGTTCCTTTTTCCTAGTTTTTAAACCTTTAAATAGTTTATTACAGGATTGGTATAGGCATTGTCTTTGGTGTAAGATCTAGCATACCAGTTGATCTGAGGGCAAGTGACTGTTCTCTTAGGACTGGAAGCAACCTGAATGGGATGTGATTTTTGGTGTAAGTGACCACTTTTCACTAAGTCCAGTTTGTCTGAGTGTCAAGGTAGACTGGAGAGTCTAATGGGACTGTCCCTGACTCCACAGTAAGACTAGTATAGTGATCCAGGAGTTCACAGTTGATATTGGCTTGGTGAAATCTAATTACAGAACTCACCACCAGTTTGGGGTGTCTGCCTGCCCAGTTTACCCTCAGATAGGCACTCATGCTCATGAGTCACTCCAGACAGCGTAACAGAGGTCACCCATGGGGATTAGTGCAGAGGGAAAAATAAAGAGAGACTATGGTCAGACCACACAATGCCAGTAGATTAAGGAAGTGATGAAAAGTAAATTAACTGCTTCTCACACATGGTTGGCTCTGCCCACACGGAAACTTAATATGCAGCAAGCCAGGGTGTCAATGTCCAGCACACTAGCGTCCTGCACACTAAGTCACTGTATGGGTCCTGCTACTGTGCACTAAAAGTTCCACAGTGCACTTTGACTGCTGTTTGTCTCCATGGATACACCAAGGTTGCATGGGCAACCTAAATGCTGGCATTTCCTAATTTTCAAGTGCTTGACTTTAACAACCTACATAACATTCTTGTAACATTGGGGCTGCAGGGTTTTTTGTATGTAATAATAGTACACACCCACTCAACTGTTTTTCTTCATCAGTAGCAAACACACAGGAGAACAGAACCAAACTACAAAATGACCCGAAAAGATTAGAGCAAAGGGAGCTACAATCAAGAAGATCATTCTGTGGGTTGGATCTACCCTCTATTCTGTTTAAGCCTGTCACTTTGGTGCCTGATCAGAATTGAGTTTATGTATGTAATCAGTGTTTCCCAATTTTTGTCTTACTGTGAACAACTTCTTAAGATAGAGGCCTTGTTGCCTTCACCTCCTCTTCCAGCATCCATATCCCCCTTGTACACCTTCCCTCCATCAACTAGAGTGTTTGTTTACATGAGAGGAATATTGGGACATTACTATGGAGACAAGATGCAAATAAACTCACTTTAAGAAGATGAGAAAAGATGCTTGGTTACCTTCCCTGATTTTGCATTTATTCTGTTGCTTTCTTCTCTTAGGGTGTGTAGATTTATTAATACTGACTCTCTCCTTGTTGCCGACAGCCGCTTTGCTCTAATTTCGCCAGGTTGCTGTGTACCCTGATTCTGTTCTCCTGCATGTTACTGTCCCTCTTGATTTTGTGGTATGCATTACTATGATCACAATTGAATTTATACCAAAAGAACAGACGTGAAGCAGACATGCTGGATGCAGACAGGTGTTTGTATTTTCATATGTAGCTGGTTTGAAAAAAGCATCTGGAAAATTTAAGAGCCCTGGACTGGGCTACAACTAATAGGAAGTACAATAATCTAAAGGGGATATATGTTTCATGACTGAGGCAGAAGCAGCTCATCAAGTCTGAGAGCCACTGGTGTGTAGTCATCATTGCACTTAGAGATTGAAAACCTACTACATCATTGTACAGATTATTTTCAAGAAAGTGGTCAGTGGTAGGGAGGAACAGTAAGTTTACTGGTTTTTACTCTAGAATAGCATATCACTCCAAGTTGTCTTTTACCTATATAGGATATATCAGGGAGTCTCAAACTGGGGGTCGGGACCCCTGAGGGGATTGCGAGGTTATTACATGGGGGGTCATGAGCTGTCAGCCTCCACCCCAAAACCCGCTTTGCATCCAGCATTTATAATGGTGTTAAATATATAAAAAAGTGTTTTTAAATGTATAAGGGGAGGTCGCACTCAGAGGCTTGCTATGTGAAAGGGGTCACCAGTACAAAAGCTTGAGAACTACTGGGATATATGCTGCATTTTTTATTTAATTTGTGTTCGGGGGGAGGGGACTGAATAACCAGAAATGGGCCAAGCATTCAGTACTCAGATTCAGACAGTTTATGCAGTGATGTGAGATAGAATCCAAATTCTAATGGTTTGTTAACATTAACACAAGCATGTCACAAAGTCACTGTAAATAATTTCTCCCTCTCTCTTTCACTTTTGCTTTTCAAAGGTTTTTTTCATTGTGTTTTTAATTACTCCTTTAATATGTTTGCACTTCAGGCTTCTTAAGAAAATTAATGAAATATGCACCCACAATTAAATAAAATGGTAGGAATGGCAGTGATCTATAAAATAAAAATTTCATAATGGATTTAATACTTTCTTTAAAATACATGGGATACCATCTGCTGTTCATTTGCTTAACATGGAATATGAGGGAGCATAACAGTTTATATAGATAGGCAATTAGAGAACAGAAGGAATTGTCCTTCTCTGCTAGGACTTTTTCCTCCATGAGTTTGCAATTTTTTGGTAATTGGTTATCTTTTCAAGACACAGTAACTGAGAAAGCCCAGGGAAGGGCGCCATCCCAACTTCCACCATTATAATCTTCTATTTTCCAACTGAAGTGAACAGAAAATCCCTCCACTGGAAAGATTCTGAAGTTGTTCAATTTCATTTTTAAAGACACAGGGACAGATTCTGATTTCAATTACTTGCAAATCCACACTTTTTAATAGACTAACAGAAGTATTGGAGCATAAGCTTTCGTGGGTGAATGCCCACTTCA
>NW_020665189.1:13632646-13662977 GCF_002925995.2 Terrapene triunguis | reverse complement strand
GTCTATTCTATATAGGCTGTGTTCTCCCTTTGGATACATGTACAGCTCCTATTAGTGTCCATGAGAGCTGTAGCAATGTATGCAAGGACAAAATTTGGATTGGGGTGTGTGTGTATACTCACATACATATACACAAACAGAGATTGCAGTTACTTCAATTGCACTTCAATATGTGCCTACTTTTACAAACAGAAGTAATCTATTTAAAGTCAGTAGTACTATTCACCTACACAAAGTTAGGAATATAAGGGTCTGCAGGATTGGCAGTTTAAGGGCCTAATCCTCCAAACACTTGCTACTGCGTTTGCTGCTTATTTCCTATATTGTTGTATTTGTCAAGGCACAGATAGCTTGGCCAACATCCACCAATTTTCTTTAGGCACCAAAGTCCCAGTTTCAGGCTCCTCTACACTGCACAAAACTCCCATTCTGCTGCCGCCTAACCTTTCAGCTGCCTAAATTAACTTAACACCTAAATTTTCAGGGTAAAAGTTCCTGATGTGTTTTCTGCCTCTGGGCATACACAGCACTGCCTCACTCTACGAATCTGGACAACTATCTCCCACCTAAGTGAAATCCACAACTGAGGGAAGATAGGCGCTCCTCCACCTATTTCATCCATGAGGTCCCTGTAGCCAAGGTTCCAGGGGGGCTACACTGAATCATAGATTCATAGAATATCAGGGTTGGAAGGGACCTCAGGAGGTCATCTAGTCCAACCCCCTGCTCAAAGCAGGACCGATCCCCAACTAAATCATCCCAGCCAGGGCTTTGTCAAGCCTGACCTTAAAAACCTCTAAGGAAGGAGATTCAACCACCTCCCTAGGTAACCCATTCCAGTGCTTCACCACTCCTAGTGAAAAAGTTTTTCCTAATATCCAACCTAAATCTCCCCCACTGCAACTTGAGACCATTATTCCCTGTTCTGTCATCTGGTACCACTCAGAACAGTCTAGATCCATCCTCTTTGGAACCCCCTTTCAGGTAGTTGAAAGCAGCTATCAAACCCCCACTCATTCTTCTCTTCTGCGGACTAAATAATCCCAGTTCCCTCAGCCTCTCCTCATAATCATGTGCTCCAGCCCCCTAATCATTTTTGTTGCCTTCCACTGGACTCTTTCCAATTTTTCTACATACTTCTTGTAGTGTGGGGCCCAAAACTGGACACAGTACCCTAGAATAGAGGGGAATGATCATGTCCCTTGATCTGCTGGCAATGCTCCTACATATACAGCCCAAAATGCCGTTAGCCTTCTTGGCAACAAGGGCATACTGTTGACTCATATCCAGTGTCTCGTCCACTGTAACCACTAGGTCCTCTTCTGCAGAACTGCTGCCTAGCCATTCGGTCCCTAGTCTGTAGCAGTGTATAGGATTCTTCTGTGCTAAGTGCAGGACTCTGCACTTGTCCTTGTTGAACCTCATCAGATTTCTTTTGGCCCAATCCTCTAATTTGTCTAGGCCCCTCTGTATCTTATCCCTACCCTCCAGCGTATCTACCACTCCTCCCAGTTTAGTGTCATCTGAGGGTGCAATCCACGCCATCCTCCAGCTCATTAATGAAGATATTGAACAAAACCGGCCCCAGGAGCAATCCTTGGGGCACTCCACTTGATACTGGCTGCCAACTAGACATGGAGCCATTGATCACTACCCGTTTAGCCCGATGATCTAGCCAGCTTTCTATCCACCTTATAGTCCATTCATCCAGTCCATACTTCTTTAACTTGCCAGCAAGAATACTGTGGGAGACCGTATCAAAAGCTTTGCTAAAATCAAGGAATAACACGTCCACTGCTTTCACCTCATCCACAGAGCCAGTTATCTCGTCACAGAAGGCAATTAGGTTAGTTGTGCATGACGTGCCCTTGGTGAATCCATGCTGACTGTTCCTGATCACTTTCCTCTCCTCTAAGTGCTTCAAAATTGATTCCTTGAGGAGCTGCTCCATGATTTTTCCAAGGACTGAGGTGAGGCTGACTGGCCTGTAGTTCCCCGGATCCTCCTCCTTCCCTTTTTTAAAGTTGGGCACTACATTAGCCTTTTTCCAGTCATCCGTGACCTCCCCCGATGGCCATCAGTTTTCGAAGATAATGGCCAATGGCTCTGCACTCGCATCAGCCAATTCCTTTAGCACCCTCGGATGCAGTGCATCCGGCCTCATGGACTTGTGCTCGTCCAGCTTTTCTAAATAGTCCTGAACCACTTCTTTCTCCACAGAGGGCTGGTCACCTCCTCCCCATACTGTGCTGCCCAGTGCAGTAGTCTGGAAGCTGACCTTGTTCGTGAAGACAGAGGCAAAAAAAGCATTGAGTACATTAGCTTTTTCCACATCCTCTGTCACTAGGTTGCCTCCCCCATTCAGTAAGGGGCCCAATCCTCTAACAAACCTGAAGAAACCCTTCTTGTTACTCTTAATATCCCTTGCTAGCTGCAACTCCAAGACCTGCTCTACACTGGGGGGGGGGTCGATGTAAGATATGCAACTTCAGCTACGGGAATACCGTAGCTGAAGTCGACATATCTTATTCCGACTTACCTCCCGTCCTCACAGCGCGGGATCGATGGCCACGGCTCCCCCGTCGACTCTGCTACCGCCGCTCGCTCTGGTGGAGTTCCAGAGTCGACGGGGAGCGTGTTCGGGGATCAATATATCGCGTCTTAATGAGACACGATATATCGATCCCCGATAAATCGATCGCTACCCGCCGATACGGCAGGTAGTCTGGACGTACCCCAAGTGTGATTTGGCTTTCCTGATTTCACTCCTGCATGCCTGAGCAATATTTTTATACTCCTCCCTGGTCTTTTTTCCAGTCTTCCACTTCTTGTAAGCTTCTTTTTTGTGTTTTAGATCAGCAAGGATTTCACTGTTAAGCCAAGCTGGTCGCCTGCCATATTTACTTTTCTTTCTACACATCGAGATGGTTTGTTCCTGCAACATCATTAAGAATTCTTTAAAATACAGCCAGCTCTCCTGGACTCCTTTCCCCCTCATGTTGTTCCCCCAGGTGATCCTGCCCATCAGTTCCCTGAGGGAGTCAAAGTCTGCTTTTCTGAAGTCCAGGGTCCCTATTCTGCTCCTTTCTTCCTTGTGTCAGGATCCTGAACTCGACTATCTCATGGTCACTGCCTCCCAGGTTCCCATCCACTTTTACTTCCCCTACTAATTCTTCCCTGTTTGTGAGCAGCAGGTCAAGAAGAGCTCTGCCCCTAGTTGGTTGCTCCAGCACTTGCACCAGGAAATTGTCCCCTACACTTTCCAAAAACTTCCTGGATTGTCTGTGCACTGCTGTATTGCTCTCCCAGCAGATATCGGGGTGATTGAAGTCCCCCCATGAGAACCAGGGCCTGTGATCTAGTAACTTCTGTTAGTTGCCTGAAAAAAGCCTCGTCCACCTCATCCCCCTGGTCTGGTGGTCTATAGCAGACTCCCACCACGGCATCACCCTTGTTGCTCACACTTCTAAACTTAATCCAGATACTCTCAGGTTTTTCAGCAGTTTCATGCTGGAGCACTGAGCAGTCATACTGCTCTCTTACATACAATGCAACTCCCCCACCTTTTCTGCCTTGCCGGGCCTCCTGGACAGTTTAGATCCATCCCTGACAGTACTCCAGTCATGTGAGTTATCCCACCAAGTCTCTGTTATTCCAGTCACATCATAATTCCTTGACTGTGCCAGGACTTCCAGTTCTCCCTGCTTGTTTCCCAGGCTTCTTGCATTTTTGTATAGGCACTTAAGATAACTCGCTCATTGTCTTGCTTTCTCAGAATGAGGCAGGAGTCCTCCCCTCTTGTGCTCTCCTGCTCATGCTTCCTCCTGGTATCCCACTTCCCCACTTCCCTCAGGGATTTGGTCTCCTTCCCCCAGTGAACCTAGTTTAAAGCCCTCTTCACTAGGTTAGCCAGCCTGCTTGCAAAGATGCTCTTCCCTCTTTTTGTTAGGTGGAGCCTGTCTCTTCCTAGCAATCCTTCTTCTTGAAACACCATCCCATGGTCAAAGAATCCAAAGCCTTCTCTCCAACTCCACCTACGTAGCCATTCGTTGACTTCTACAATTCAACGGTCTCTATCTGGGCCTTTTCTTTCCACAGGGAGGATGGACGAGAACAACCACTTGCGCCTCAAACTCCTTTATCCTTCTTCCCAGAGCCACGTAGTCTGCAGTGATCCACTCAAGGTCATTCTTGGCCGTATCATTAGTGCCCACGTGGAGAAGCAGGAAGGGTAGCGATCTGAGGGCTTGATGAGTCTCGGCAGTCTCTCCATCACATCGTGAATCCTAGCTCCTGGCAAGCAGCACGCTTTTCGGTTTTCCTGGTCGGGATGGCAGATAGATGACTCAGTCCCCCTTAGGAGGGAGTCCCCGACCACCACCACCCACCTCCTTCTCTTGGGAGCAGTTGTCATGGAACCCACATCCCTATGACAGTGCATCTCATGCCTTCCAATTGGTGGAGTCTCCTTCTGCTCCCTTCCCTCAGATGTATCATCTAGTCCACTCTCCGCATTAGTACCTGTGGACAGAACATGAAAACGGTTGCTCACCTGTAGCTGCATTGCTGGTACATGGATGCTCCTCTTTCTTCTTCCGGAGGTCACATGCTGCCAATTTTCTTCACCGTCCTTCTGTCCCCGCTGCGCAGCCTGCTGTGATTCTTCAGAATGTTGTGCCCGTAGAAGCATATCCTGATGTCTGTCCAGGAAATCTTCATTTTCTCTTATGCAACGCAGGGTTGATGCTTGTTTCTCCAGATCTTGAACCTTCTCTTCCAATATGGAGGCCAGCTTGCACTTTGTACAGAGAAAGTCACTTCTGTCCTGTGGAAGAAAGACAAACATAGCCTATCCTGAGATTGTTCAATCAGGGAAAACTGCAAAGAATGAGGCAGACAATCCCCCAAACTGGTGGTTATTCTAATAATTAGATTCACCAATCCAGCAACAAAACAGCTTCTACAATACCTTACTGGTTACCCAGAAGCCAAAAAATACAGTTCCCTTAAAACAATCCAGCCTTTGGCTCCCACCCAGACAGCCAAGTCAAATATGATGAGGATTACTGAAAATTTTGTTCATCGTATAAAAAGTTCTACCAATCCCAAAGGATCAGACACATTATCCATCAGGTCAATGTATATTTTAGATCTTACCCAAATACACACTTACAGCCAATTCTTAATAACTAAACTGTAATTTATTAAAAAAAGAAAAGAGAGTATTGGTTAAAAGATCATTATACATACAGATATGAATAAAGTTCTTAGGTCATAGTAGAGATGGTGAGCTTTAGAGTTGCAAAAAGTTCATTTGGAATTAGTTCCATAGGTTACAGGGTGATCAATGTCAGGGTGACCCAGACTGGAACTCGGGACCTCAGTCTTGTGATTCAAACTTCCCCTGACAAAGCTTAAGCAGATCTGAAATACAGAATCAGAGCCCAAGAGTTCTTTATATAGTTCTCAGGCAGCCTCTTGACAGCATGCAGTCCTTGGGCTTTGAAATAGAATCACCTATTTCCTATGTATATACAGGTAACTAGTTGCATTCATCAGCATAAGGGTAATTATCCATTAAGCAGTTCATAGACAGTTTACTACAAACTTCAAAGAGAAATATAGACAATGATATTATTACATTCAGGTATCATCTAAATGTTAATATTCCCTTTTTGATCCCTGAATCAATAGAATATAGTAACAGACAGGAACTGTCTGTTTACATGGTTAATATCTAACAAGATATAAGTAAACACATACAATTAGTATTACCTCTAATTAATTATTAATAATTAACAATACTGGTTTGCATTTCAAAGCTCTAGTCTATCTAATGTGGAATGGCCCTAATTACCAAACACATACTTTTCTATTATGTCTTTCAAGGTTGAATTTAGGTCATTTAGCCTGCTAGTTGCTTAACCCTTTCTGGCTCAATGTCACAGCCCCATCTGGTAGGTGTGCTCAGAGGCCAGATTTTGAATAGGACCCAGAGGGGGATGTGCCCACCTTATAACTTTTTGCCCAGTGATTAGAGCACTCACTTTGGATGTGGGAAACCCATGTTCAATTCCACCCTCTGCCTGATGGGGAGAAAGAATTTGAACAGGAATTCTACCATCCCTCAGAAGAGTGTTCTAACTACTAAGCTATTGGACGGTGTGATGTGGGGCTCCCTCATCTCTCCTGTTGAAGTTGTCTCACTCTGGATAAATAGTCATTCAAGCAAGGGCACTGGAGCAGGGTCTCCCACCTCCCAGTTGGATTCCCTAACCACCAAGATACAGAGCAGTGATACTCAGACCTCAGTGGTTCAGGATCAACATTATCCAAAAGAGCCACAATAGTGTGAATTCATTGTTTTATTTATTGTAGTACTATTTTTTCATATTTAAACAATAGGACAGGAAATATTTAGTTTATATATATAAGTGTGTGTGTATATATAATATACAGGGATGGTGTTGTGACGTTGCACTCTATATGATTTTATGAAAATATGCTAATGAGTTTGAATATAATGTAACTGAAATATGCTTCATGCAAAAGGTCTGTTGTAAGGTATCATTACAAAGCTTATAATCTACTGAGTGTGGTCATCCTATTTGTATAAATGTATCACTCTTGTATCTGAAACTAGAAATATGAATGTAACTCTGAGGGCCTATTGTAATTATGCAAAGTATGGGGCATTAATGGTGGTTTGGAATCTTGATGGCTCCCATCAACCAGGACAATTGACTGCAGATGGCTCTGTTTTACCTGTAAGTCTTCCTGTATACATGTGTGCTGGCAAGTGGGTAATGAAGTCTTACAGTAACATGTGATCGTGTCACCTGAACTGGAATCCATCTTTAACCTGGTGCTTTTCCATTTAGAAAAGGGGGTGGGAACCCAGAGATGGACAAAGGATTCCCGCCTTATGCAAAAGATATATAAATGGGTGGAACAGAACAAAGGAGAGAGCCATCATGAGAAATCCTCTAGCTACCACCTGAGCTGAAACAAGGGCTGTACCAGGGGCAAGGACTGTGCCCAGACTAGGAAGGCGTCCAGTCTGTGAAAGAAACTTATTGAAACATCTCTCAGGGTGAGATTTAGGCTTAGATTTGCGAGTTTTATTTTATTTCACTTGGTAATTCACTTTGTTCTGTCTGTTACTACTTGGAACCACTTAAATCCTACTTTCTGTATTTAATAAAATAACTTTTTACTTATTAATTAACCCAGAGTATGTATTAATACCTGGGGCGGGGGAAACAGCTGTGCATATCTCTCTATCAGTGTTATAGAGGGCGAACAATTTATGAGTTTACCCTGTATAAGCTTTATATAGGATAAAACGGATTTATTTGGGGTTTGGACCCCATTGGGAGTTGGACATCTGAGTGTTAAAGACAGGAACACTTCTGTAAGCTGCTTTCAGGTTAAGTCTGCAGCTTTGGGGCATGTAATTCCAATCCTGAGTCTATGTTGGAGCAGACGGGCGTGTCTGGCTCAACAAGACAGGGTGCTGGAGTCCTGAGCTGGCAGGGAAAACAGGGGCAGAAGTAGTCTTGGCACATCAGTTGACAGTTCCCAAGGGGGGTTTCTGTGATCCAACCCATCACAGGTGTCCCTAGCCTCTGTTTGCCAGAGGCTGGGAATGGGCACAATTGGGATGGATCACTTGATGATTACCTGTTCTGTTCATTCCCTCTGAAGCACCTGGTATTGGCCACTGTTGGAAGACAGGATACTGAGCTTGATGGACCTGTGTGTACACGCACAAACACACAAAATTCTCACAGCAAAATGACAGACCAAGATTTTATCAACTACAATTGGTTAATAACATAGTAAAAGCACCCTGACTGGTTAACAACTCAGATTGGTTAATAATTACATCACACAGTGTTTTAATATGTTCTGCAAAGAGCTGCAGAAGACACATTAAACAGCCACTTACAGCTTGTGAGCCTCAGTCTGAGTATGACAGCTATAGAGTCATTTTCAATCTCTCTGTGGCCCAATGACTAACTCCCACTACTGGAGATTAGTGTTGACTGAGGCTTCCTGCAGTTCAGAGCCCTGCATTTCAAGCAAGAGTATGACCTTTGGTTTCTGCTGCCACACCCACAATAATAGCTGTTCCTGGTACTACCCTGTGCAGCTCTTTTGAGGATAGAAAGCGCCAAACCCAGTAGATAGAATCAGCTGGATAAGTCATTTTATGGAGTTCCATAATTCTGCCTGGTGATTTACAAATGGTGAAATATGCTAAACAAAAACATACATAATACAGTATATACACATACAGGGCTAAATTCTGAAGACCTTACTTTTATTCATTTCTTACTCAGGGAAAATTCCCATTGAAATTAAAGGGAACTTTTCTTCAATAAGATTGGAGTGACAACTAAGAAAGGTCTTTAGAATCTGATTCTTTCTGAATACATCTAAATATCACAAATTCAAACTGAGTTTTCAATTCCCAAATCTTTGCAGCTTGTTAACAATTACTGCAAGATTATCTACCAGCAGTAGGGATTTTTCTTCACCCTGAAACAGAAGCAAGTAACAGGATTTCCATCCTAGTGCATCTAATCCACTTGGAATCACTAATGCTTTACCTACAGCCTCTATAGATGGATGGGCTTCATAAGACTACAGCCACTGCTCTTTGAATGACCAAAGAACTTGATGGTTTTGCATTAGCTACTCAATTAACTAGTTGTTTCTCTTAACTACTTCTTAACATTGCTTTTCTTTATAAGGACACAGGCAAATGCAGAGAAACTTTAACAAGTGTGCAGAGGATTTGTCACCTATGAAGTCACTTTTTCCTTTGTAAACTCCAGATATCAGAGCAGTTTTTCTGTTGTTTGGACATGCAGTGTAGTAACTGGGGGATGAGAGGCAGCTGTGCTTTAGACCACATGAGGTAATTTGCAGACACATTTTAATTGCCTTTTAGGGAGCATGAAGGAATTCCAAATGGTCTAATGAGTTCCAGCAAACACCTGTGAAATGCTTTTAGATGGCCATGTAAAACTGAAATTAAGAATGAAATATAGCAGAAAGTCAGCATGCATATTCAACAAGGAGGGAAAAATCCATTTTTTTCTATGTACACTCTTTCTTTTAAATAGTGAGAATATATACTCCTATTAGTATAGAATTGTATAATGGACTTTTCTGAATGGAATAATTAGGAAAACAGAAAACCATTTTCTGCTATACTTTAAAACTGCTGACAGTGAAGCTAAAAAATTTCAACTGCAAAGTCTAAAATGGTCTTTATAAGACTGTCTTTATATATCCTTTTTATGTGGCCCCTGAGAATTTTCATGAAGATCTTACTGAAGTTTTATTATTCATATCTTTAAAATTGTAAATGTGTCATTTAAACATTTAGGCCCCAATCCTGCAAAACACTCACACACATGCTTAATTTTAAGCAATAAGTCATGAAATCAATGGGATGATGCCTGCTTAAAATCAGACACACGAGCACAGGAATAAGTGCTTTTGCTCCTTTGGGGCCTTAAAAAATTTCAGCAGAATCTTACATATAGTCCAGACTTACCACGAATGACAATTTAATTTTACATCAATTATATTTATAAAACCTCAATCATATTTTTTCTAATTAAACTTTCTAGTGATTAGTATATAGGGTTGAGAGCTGGAAAACTTTGATGGCAGTGACTTGTGATTTATTATTGTTTAACATGTATATTATGAAAGTGCATAAAGGCCACTTGTGTGACCTTAGGTAGGATAAGCCATTTAACCTCTTTGTGCTTCAGTTACTCTATATGTAAAATGGGAAGAAAAATATATGCCATCCCTACCATGGGTGCTGTGATGTTTTGGTGTGAACCTGTGAGGAGATCAGATCTGTTGGGGAGTTGATCACTCTCAGGAAGTATTCAGAACCTTACAGGATCAAATATAATATGAAATGCTTTGAATGATTTGTGTAGAAGGTGCTGTACACATGCTAAGCATCATCATGTTTTACTGGCTTAGGTACAAAATCAATGGGGAGGATTTGTACCATGAAAGATTTCTAAAACTTTCTGTACTTTGTCCATTTAAAAACAACAACAAAAACAGTTCTAAATGCCTTTGTACCTTCAAGAAATCTTAGTTGTTGGTGAGCTGGTAAATGCATAAGATGTACATGAAAGATACAGCAGAAGAATATCATTTTGACAGGGAAAAGTATGTTTGACATTTTGCATTTCATCATTCGAACTCGCAAGATTGATTTGTGGCATGCAATAATGTTGTCTAAGACCTTTTTGGACATGTTATACTTCTTAAATGATGAAAAAGCCAAATATTTTTCTTTACAGAAAAAAAGTTTATTTGAATGACATGACTGAAATGACATTTCATCTCTAGAATAAGATGCTGTGCTGTGAAGCTGCTATATCATTACTTCCTTAGCAATGAAAAAATCCATTAAAAATAATCTCTCTCACGCATTCTGTCATAATGTATATTCTGTTGGCTAGCAAGGACTATGTCATTTAGAACATGGATGATTAAGAAAAGATTGTGGTACTACATACTGCATGCTGTTGCTTAAAAGAGATATTTAACGTAGGAAAAAGTTCCCATGTTCTGATTGATGTTCCAGAAATGTATTCTAATTTTTTTTATTTTATTTTCATAGTTTAGTCATTCTTGCACAATAAATTATCCAATTCACATGTCAAACATGAGAGAGGTGGGCTCGCTAGGTAAAATAATGTATTATCTCACTTATGTAAAGTTGTGATCCAGTGATTTCTCTCTTTGGTATCTGAGTATTTTTTTTGTAGTTCAGGAAGCAGAAGGGGAACAGTAGTAGACATGAAGACAGCAGAAAGGTAGGATCAGATGGCATTATAACAGTCAGCATGATACAGAATTGGCAGCACAGTGTCAATAACTGCCAAATAAAGCAGCACAGTAGTCAAAAAGGCTCAGGATGGCAAGGCAGCATGAGGTGGCATTAGGGCTGGATTAAGTGCTCAAACCAATTAAAATAACCATTCAACAAAGACAAATACAGTGATAACATGAATAATTCCTCAAGAAGACAAGGAGACTGAAGGTGGAACACAGTACCTGCACTTCGGGTATCAATCCGTCCCACACTATTGAAATCTGGAAGCAATGCACGTTTCATTGGCTGCTGTTAAGAGTCAGTGTTGTCCAAGGTTGCAAAATCTGAGTTTATCAGATCCAGATAATTTTTTCTTGTTATCCTTGATTTTTTAACAGGCAGTTCTGTTTACCTGAATGGAGTAAGGATACATGTTCACTTTAAAAGGCTAGTGTCAAGGGAAAGACCCAAGAACACAATGCCAAAAAACCTCTGGCTTAGAGCTCTTTGAAACATTTCCAATACAACAGTTTTCCAAAATGTTTCCTGGGAAAGTGTCAATTTCAATGAAATTTTCAATTGTTAAAAGTTAAAATGGATCATTTCAATATTATTGTTTTGATTCATTTTGCTTTAACTTTGTCTAATATATTAAAATAATGTATTTATAATATAACACAAATAATATATATAATATATTTTCCAACATTATTGAAAAAATTTCATTTGGCAGGACATTTCAAAATTCAAGCTTTTTGTTACAATTCAGAACAAAAAAAAAATTCAAAATGTTAGCATTTCCTGCAAAATGGAAATTTTGGTTTTCAGACCAGTTCCACACCTTTTCAGCAGAAGTAGGGGTTACATCCCATGTTTAACTGTTTTCAACACAGACATGATGGCTAAGGTGCCCGAAAACATATATAAAACTATAGTATCTCCATCTAGATAAAATGATAATAAAGAACTATAGGACAAACCTTAAAAGAGGCTTAAACTTCTATATCTTATTGAAGTAGGAAGGCCTGGTAAATATAAAAATACTTCCTAAAAACTTGGGAGTACCAGGAGCACACAAGTTTGAAAGAAGTGTTTAGAGATAGCTCACACAGGATAATTATGGGGCACCTTTATCCTGTTTTGGCTTCTAGCCCAAGATCTGGGTTCTCTTTTGGTAGGGAAGCAAAAAATAAAATAGAATCTTACCTTCACTGTAACCACACCATGTCCTCACATACAGGTTTTATGTCTGTCTTGCATATTCTTTCTGCATAACATCTCCAAGAAATAGCCTTTCCCATCTACCCACAGAGCTAAAACTCTCATTCAGGCTCTCCTCATCTCGTGTCTTGATTACTGCATCGTGTTTTTCTCTGCCATTGACAAATGCACCCGTATATATTCAGAATGTTGCTGCAAAGATCACCTTCTGTTCCCATCACTTTGACCATGTCACCCCACTCTTTGCATCCCTCTGCTGGCTCCTCCTTTTTCTAATGTTTTAAACATAAGCTGCTTGTCTTCACATACAAGTCCTTCATAGTCGATCCCCCTCCTACTTACCTCTTATTCACTACTGAGATGTCGGCGCCCATCTCCAATTGGCCCATGATGCCAGCCTCCACTGTCCACTTGTTAAGTTTTCTAACAAGCACCTTTGGGTTTTCTCCTATGCTGCCCCTCACACTTGAGAGGAGCTTTGCATAAATAGCCACAAAGTTACCTCATTATCTTCCTTAATCCATCCTTAAAACTCACCTTTGCTGTGATGCCTACAAAAACGTATTAGGCTGCTTGTATGCAGATACACTGCCTATTATGCTGACCAGTATTGTCTCATTGTTTCCTTGTACTCCCCTCTCTCTCTCTACATCAGTCTGTGTTCTGTTGTATTAAACTGACATTGAAAGTTCTCTGGGGGCAGGGGACATCTTTTTATTCTGCACTTGTACAGTACCCAGCACAATGAGGTCCAGATTCATGACTAGGGCTCCTAGACACTATGGTAATATAAAAATAACTGCCAAGCAAAAGGATTGGGTTTGTCTGATTAAGGCCTCCATCGCCCTAAAGGTTTTGTGTACGCAATCTGGTAAATTCTGATTCCCTTCTTTCTTTTTCTCCCATTATTTAACTATAAAATCCAGACTGAGCAGCAAAATCGATGGGACATACAGTAATATAAGACCCAATCTAAAACAAAGTAAGCCCTTAGACTGTAAGCTCATGAGGCAGGGACTATGTATTTTAATGATTTTTGGAGCACCCACAAGCACATTTAGATGCTAGAAAATGATAATAGTAAGTGCTCAAAATCCAACCTTTTCTCCAATTTTACATGGCAGTTGCCATAAAAACCCAATAAAATAAAGATAATTAACTTAAAATTTACTTACCTGAAAGTTATGTGTATCCTATTTCTCCCATTTATTTGCCCTCTTCTCTTTATGTTCTTAATCTATTCTATCTACCTCCACCTCAGTATCTTTTCCCCTAATTTCTTTCTTTTCTCTCTTTCTCTTCTCTTCTGTCTTTGAAAAACAGACTCTCCTTTGTCCTTCTCTCACATTCACACCCTTTTTTGTTGTCCATCCTTTTTTCTCGCGCATGTTACAACGTCTCTTCCACCTTGTTTCCCCTCTTCTGATTCTTCCTATTTTCTTTACTCCCTACAATCTCATCTCTGTCGCTTGCTCTCACCTAATTCCATTGTGTCATCTCATTCACTGTTACAGGTACGTAGCATTCTGTGACCATTAACAGATTAATCAGTTATAACCCCACTGTGACATATGTATCAAAACCAGCTTTTAACTTTAGGTGGCCAACTGTATATGCGTAAGATCTGACTATCAAATGTGTGGAGTACTCATGGAGTTGTGAGTGATTAACACCCCTGAAAATCAGACCTTGAGTGTTCCTCACTGGGCACTCACAATTAGAGGCCACTTTTGAAAAATTGGGTCTAAATGACTTGACCCTTTGGTCAAGAGCCACAAAGTGAAGTTTCTTTTACACCACAAGCACAAACTTGCTTCCAATAAACACTTCTGGATGATTCTTCAACAAAGAGTGGCCACAGAGAAATCAGAAAGTAGAGCTGCCATTGTAGTAATAAATAACATTCAGTTGTGAAAGGAGCAGACCACTCCCTGACACATTTTTGTTCCATTTTTGAACAAGGGTCAGAGCAGTATTCACAGCCTGGTCTGCTATGAACCAGGGAATCTGGAGGCTAACCGAAAACCAAACATTGGAAAAGGGAGTTAATGTAGGTTTATGTTATGTGAAGGCACTTAACACTTACATACTGGGTGAGATATGCAAACTTGTAAACTCTTCTGACTGCTGCATTCAAGGTACTATTTAAATAAATAAGCATTTTAATTCTTAGGGTCCTTTAGAAGTGAATGATTGGTCTCATTACCATGGTAAATATCCTTGGGGCATTAGAGACCAAATAACATTACTTTCCCTTAATAATAGTACCTCTTAATAATAGTACCCTAGGAATTCCCAGAAGTCTGGAAGCACTGAAATATTAAGGAAGGCTTTGCTTTGATCTATTTTTGCCAGCAAATCCTCTTTGTGTACCGTGACTTAATTTTTGGGGTCTTCCCATGCTCAGTGCTTGAACAATCAGCGATTTAAGGGCTTTAGATTTAAAACTGGATGGTATCTCCCTGTAGATGTGGTGAATGCAAATGTGGAGCTTATCCTGAGAGTAAGCCTTCATTTATTTTTTCCTCTGAAGCTAAGAAGATATCTCTGTCTAGATTTCTTTGTGAAGGGATACTCCCTTGCTCAGGATTGGAATGGAACAATAGTTTTAGCCCCTCTAATTCCCATTGTAGGGCTGACCATGAGACATTTAACTTCTCTGAAATATGAGCACAAACAATTAGTCTTCCTTACCTCTCTTGAGATGGTTTTGCCTATGCAAAGGGTGGAGGGAGGAATGTGACTTCAGAAGGGCTGCCTTGAAAAGGCTGAGGAGGTTTTGAATCTCTTAGCTACTCAGTCAGTAAGTAAATATTGCTCACCTTGGCCAGCACCCTGTGACAGAGGGGTAGTCCTCCTCTGAGATGCAGTGGGCAGGCTGGGGCTGGCACCTGGGCTTCTGCATGTGAAGGAAATGTAAGTGCACAGATGTCGGGTGGATCTGAGGTTGTCTGCATTATCCAAAGCTTTTCACAGTTAGTCACTGAGGTGGCTTCCTCTCTGACTGTAAGTCTGCTTTGATAGAAGAGTGGCTTTGCCTTCTCCATTTCTTATGTGAAGTCCAAAAGGTAGGTGCAGGTAAATTGGAAGGGATGCTGCTGCATAAAAGACTGCAATAGAAGGGAGAAGTAACTCCTCCAAGCAGAAATTCTAGTTCAGGCATCATGTAAAAATAACCAGCCACAGAAAAAAGCCTGAAGATACAGCACTGATATTATTAGACTAAATATTGGGCAGCAAAGGGTTTTGGCATGAGGGTCCTAGAGCCCTCTCTTGATAAGAGGATTTAAAGAGACAGGTGACATATATAGTAAAAATGTTCTGTTGCACATCGAGGTATCAAATGCGCTATTCCCAGTGAGCAGTGCACCGCTTTCAAGGATTTTAAAACCATGTACATTTTGGCAAAGCTTAGGTTGCACTAAAAGCAGCAGGATTTATACATACTACCTTGGACACAAATAAAAATTCTTAGTATCAAAACAACACACAATCTAGATGATACATTCCAAAGGTTTATATAGCTCTAGACTGATCACTAAGGGCCATGAAAGCATCTGCAAGAGTCAGAGCTACATCCCTCTTTACAAAATGATTGGTTACAGTGGCTGCCATTGTGCAGTTGGTCTAAATCTGCCAAAAGAGACAGACCAAGTTTGGATATGTAGCAGTTTATCATCATTTTTAAAAGAGCTCAGCCTTCTGGTTTTATTTGTCTGAGGCAAGCTGTAGCCTCCTAGTAGTCGTCATTTCTATGACAGACAAGCATATTGGCTTAAAAATGCAAATCCTCTCACCTATGCTTCTATTTACTAAAAGCATATTGTTGTCACTCAGTGGAACAGAATGGGTACCATTGTGAAATTCACAGTGAAACTTGGGATCTGGCATAGTTTCATTGCAAGAACTGTGTGTCACACTGCAAGTGTGAAATGCTAAAAGCTGTGGCACAGCCGACTGTTATAAAGCAATGTGAATTTGATTTATTTACACAGGAAGTGAGGTTCTTTGAATTTTCCAAGTAGATTAATATTGTTGTAATAAACTGTGAAAATAGAATACTATGCTGCTAGTACTGGAGTCTTATTTGTGTTTCTGTGCCTTTCTGGCCAGGGATTTTTGGGATGTAATATTCAAGAATTTACAGAGGATTACACTGAACCAAAACACAGTCTTCCTAAATTATGTTGTCCAAAACATGAACCATCCACTCATGTAGTCTTTATATGTACAGAATGAGCTGCAGACAAACAGTACTGTACCCATCATTAATTACCTAATTACAGAATCACTCCATCAGTAAGTCAGCACAACATCTGTGACCCTGTATGTCACTGTAGCAGCCCCCTGCTTCTATCCCCTAGGAGCCTCGCTGAGGCGGTTCTACTGACATAATATATTCATTATCCATTAGATCTGGCACACGGTCTGCAGTGCTCAATTACAATACAATCGAGCAAAGGGCCCAGTGTCAGCCAATGTAATGACTTTCTGATTATCTGTCTTTAAATGATGAATGAAATGAAAATGTACTACTCAAACCAAATATAAGATTGTTAAAGATGCCAAATGAAAATGGTGCATAGACCCTTTATGGAAGGAGAGGTGGAGTGAGGAGGTAAGGGTATGCTTCACACTCAAAAATAACTCAGTAAGAATGTTTCTCTAAGCCATAGCAACCCATCTGATTAAGACAATGTATCCTTCAAAGTAAAGAGAACCATGTGTACACACTGTATCGCAACATATCATTGATTATTTTAAGGACATTTGATACTTCAGAGCAAGGATTTAATTTTAAATGATTTTCAGTTACTTTAATCATTTCCTTTTTTGTCATCACTAGTTGTTTGAACTGACCTCAAGCTTAATATTATTGCTTTTATTAGTTCTTCACCTGGCCTGGATTATTTTTCAAAAACCTTTTTTGTTTTGTTTTAACTGAGAGGTAAAATAATTAATGGTTCACTTCCAGCTTGAAGTTTTTTTAATTTTTTTTTTAAAACTGCATCTCAATAGTACCAAAGTCCTTATGCCCACCCTTTTATCTTGCTCCTCTCTTTTCTCTTCTTTCACACATCTGATTGCTGCTTGCTCCCTCTTCACTCTGTTTCAGTTTCACCTCTGCTGCAGTTGTCAAATATACAAAGTAAACAAACTGGAAAAAGAGAGAGAAACAAACAGACAAAATATGTTTCAATTATATTAATCTTAGTAGTTACCGATAAAAACTGGCCAGATTGTCCTCTCTGACATGAATAATCACAAGAGGGGACTTTTAAGGATAAAATCTCCATGAGGAATCCCTCAGAGAAATTCCCCACTGTTCCCCCATTTCTTGGAGGAGGAGGGGTTGGGTTTGCTTCTAGCAGAAAAGCCATCCACAAGCCTAGAAGATCCCATTGGATCTGAAGTAGGCCAGTACCATCCACAGGGAAGGCTTTAACCTATGCATGGCTACTATACCCAGTGTCTCCTCTCCTCTCCCCGCTCCTTGGCAATGTGACTCCATGAAGTCATGTAACCAGGGACATCCCTGGCCTCAGAAGCTTCCATAGACCACTGCAGATACCCACAGAAAAGTTAATACAGCCTAGGACTTGCCCTCTGGCACTCTAGGTGGGATAATGGGCTGTATTAATATTTCTCTATAAGTTCCTGAGGGCTAGAGGATGATCTTGAGTTCCTGAGGGCTGGCACCATCCCCTCCTCCTCTGGCCTGATGCAGCTCATTTCTCAATGGACCCTAGGGCAGAGGGGTGAGGGATGGGCAGTGACACAGATTCATACAAGCCTCCCTTCCACACAGAGGTCTCCTTCATGTGTGTCTCTGAGGGTGTATGTATACTACAGCAGGAAGCAAGCCTCCCAGCCCCAATAGGCAGACTCACTCTATTTTCTTTCTAGCTAACACACTAAAAATAACAGTGTTGACGTTGCAACTCAGACTCTCAGGCCCACCCAACACTGTGGATCTGAGCTCAGGTGGCTAGCCCAAGCCCAAGCTGCAATGTCTACACTGCTATTTTTAGCATGCTAGCTCAAGTGAATTTAGCGCAAGTCCATCTACCCAGGCTGGCCCACTAATAAACACACCATTTTCCCATGGAGATGTGAGCTTTTAAGATGATCGTGTCACTTTAAACAGACTGCTATGAAAACAGAAATTTCAAAACATGCCAGGATTATAAATAAGTGGGAGACTAAAAAACATTTTGTTATTCAAATAATTATGAAGCAGGTGTTTGATAGTACAGTCATTTCTGTCTGTGTTTACATCTTTAGTTATTATTCTGTTAATTATAATTAAAAATCACTTAACGCTGCATATTGGAGCACTCACTGAATCTAACTTAAATTACAACTTCCCACTTTACACCTTTAAATAGAGTACTTTGGGCTTTTGGTTGTTGGACAATTTGTCTAATTCACTCTGTATTTCAAACACGGTATCCAGCACACTCCTGGGGGCAGGGACCTGTTCATTTTATTGCCTGTAAAGCACTATGCATATCTACTGTATGGTGATTTATGAATAATAAATACTAATACAATTCTGGAGTCCTTCCTGTATGAGAAACAAGAAAAGTAAAGACCTCTGTGTCTTTTATAATGAACTCCAGTGCAGACATAAAGCTTGATGCTATGTAACTGCTGAAACAAACATAATTTCAATACATATTTATTTTTGGTGTTTGAATAATCAGGGGTGTGAAAGAAGGAATCAAGTAAGATTTTAACTTGGCTTAAGCGTATCATGTTTGGACAAAATCAGTACATTTATGGCAAGTTTAATTTTAGAGGGAAATAGGATTGATCTACAAATCTCAGTTTCTGGTGAAAACTTCTCCAAAGTGCAGCAGTGCTCACATCTAAGGGTTTGATTCAGCCAAAGAAAGAAGAGCTGCTGGAAAGTTTGGTATGTGTAGCTCCCCAAGGACTGTTGGGATCCTGTGGTTTACTCCAGACCCATCTCTAATGTTAAGATAAAATTTGTTGTTAAGTGTCTCAACCAAAACCAAGGAGATGGAAAATGCTAACAGGACATGAGGTATAGGGATGCTACATGCATGGGGAGAGGACCAGTTCAACCCTTAGAAACACATCACAATTCCTATTAATTTAAACAGAAGCTGTACTGTGTTTTTGAGGATATATCTGGGCTTATCAAATCTAGAGGTTGTAGAGGGCTATTGCTCCCTTCCCACATAACATTACTTCCATATGTCAGAATCTCATTATTTTTTCCAGTGAAAATGGCATTGCATTGCATTTCAATTTGGATGCAAAATAATTATTGCTATGTTACAGAAATCAGTGGAGATTACAATGTGTAGCTACCTCTCCGTACTTTTTCCTTTGTAAAAGGCATATCTCATCAACATTCATGATGGGTGAGCCTCAAGATATTCAGTAAGCAAGCACTTTGGATGCTTAACCAGAACTCAGCGGAACTAGAGCTGGGCTTACACACAATGGCAGATATGAACACTCCTAAACTTGGAGGAAGTTCAGAAGTGGATTCAGTGCAATGCAGGTCCTCATCTGCTGGGAATCTGTCAATAAAAGGTTTTTCTTAAGACTTGTTTTGTTTCCTTGCACTGAATATTTTGGTATTTAGGATTAAACCATAACCATTTTATCTGAGAGCTTTGTTCAGCCACTTCAAATATGCCATGAGAAAAGTTTGTTCTTACAGTATTATGGTTCCCGTCCCAGATGAAACCAGAAAATGCAAGAAGCAAGAGAAATATTCAAAGAAAATAAAGTTGTATCCCTCTCCCCCAAACTCCAGGGAAGGTTTCAGTGTGGTTTAATTCTGAGATTAAAGTGTGGCTCGTTTCTTATTATATCCAAAGTGGTTTAACTATCTCTCCTCAACATTCAAATGAAGCAGATCATGTGTTCTCTCTGTTTAGAAAACAGAAACAAACTCAGTTAAACACAATCCATTCTCATACTACAGCTTAGGATCAGTTATGGCTAGTCTGAATTATAGTGTATGTGTGCAGATAGGGGAAATAGAGCAATACAATTATTCTAGCTTTCAGCATGAAATTTCTCCCTAACTGGTTTGTATAATAGGGATCTCATACCTCAGGCACAGCTGGTTCTATGGTGTTTCATGGGAAGAGGTTTTGTTTAATTGCATAGAATAGACTCTTTTTTTAAATGGGAGAAGTATTATTGGTATGCAAGTGAGATTGCATAAAGGGGCTGTAGTTATTATTATTTATTAAACAACCATCCCTTGTGCCTTCCACTAGAGTTTTTCAACAATTGAGTTTTCTCTAAGATTTCTCAGAAGGTTTCTTTATCAGATAACACTGAGCTCATGTACACATTGACTCCTGTCAAATATAACAAGTGATTCAGTTTAACAGTGCAGTGCACAGTAGATGAGCATATATGGCCACACAGGCATAACACAATTACGCAAAATTGTCCAGCAAACCTACTATAGAGAAAAAAATCAATTTTTAATGACAGATTTTTTATGGAATGCGAACAACTGCAAAGGAAACGTGAAATAAATCCCATTTACTTTCTTTGGATGATTAGCATGATCAGATGTTCCTGTAGCATTTGCTTGTAGAACTTTTCCCCCTCCCCACATCATGCTAAAACATTGAAAGACTCATTCATGTAAAATGTTCCTTTGGATATAGTTCAACAGATGTGGAAGGTGGAAATTTTTGACATGCTATTTGAATTTTCCTCATATACTTTTCTCATTTGGATATAATCCCCAGTAGACCTGGCAGCTCTGCAGATTTATAGTATCAGGTAACAAAGCTGGGATAATGCAGTACAATAAAAAGCCTATGCTGTTCTTTAGATGGAGGGCGAGAAGGAATGACCTCTGAGGGAATAATGCAGCTCTGTGTCATCATGCTGTAGTGTTTGTTTGTTAGAACGAGAAGGTAAAAAGTCAGAGTTCAAAAAGTGAACCGAAGAATACAAAATAAAAGCAACAATCTGAAAAGGAGACAGCAATTTGAATGACTCAATAATGACTAGAATGTATGCAGACTTGCAAATGAATTGGCTTAAGTTGCAGCACAGATGTGAAAACTGATATTCTAGTTTAGTTACACAGTAACTTTAGGGGAAATAAAGACTGATAGTCATACATAGGGCCTTGATATTTCAGGATACAGGCCCTACTAAAAAAAATAAAAATAAAAACACTCACAGCTACTAGCCCAGAGATACTCCATGAGGTAACTGTAGTGTGAGGACATAAAAACAATAACTCCCTGACTGGGAAGTTCCTCTCTGTGTTATGCTCCCGTTGCAACACATCTTGGTTGCTCTGTACCTGTGGAAGACCAGGAAATCTATAAGCACTCAATACATCCTCTTTATAATAAAATATTAAAACTTAAATTATAAACCTGTGTGTACACACACACTCAACAATTGAAAATAAATTCCAAATTCCTTAAAACTATGTATGCTACCAGCTCCCCTTAACAATGCCATTTAAATAGCTTGAAGATTATTCTAAAGATCAAGTCTGTGGGGCGGGGAGCTTCCAGATCATTTTATCACTTCTGCTGAGTTTGCATGTGGAGTTCACTTTCTGACAGAGTACCTGCAGATCCCAGAATCTCCCTTTGTTGTGTTGGGAAATACTGAAGATAAATCCAGCTTGTTTGGAGAAGTCCTTCTGGAGTCTCCACTAGGTGGAATCTGGGAGTTCTGCCACATTTAGAATAGTTTCAAATATCTGGAAGTTTTTGAACTAAACTTTGTTCTCTGGTCTCAGTTTAGGTAGCACTTTTGTTCAGTTCTGAACACTGCAGTTTTGTTGCTGCCGAATTTTTTTTTTCAACATCATTTTCAGGTTTAAGCTGTACCAGTCCCACAGGTAGAGGAATCCTTCATCCTTTTCCCATCAGAAGTTCTGCTGGGGAGAGTCGAGACACAAGCAATGTTGACCAACATGCCAGGAGTACCATATACAGGTCCAATGATTTTTGCAGAAGGCTTTTTAAAGTCTGCACTGCTCTCTCCACCTTCCCATTGCTCTGGGGGTGTAAGGTAGACTATTAGTACAGTGTAGGGTTACCATATTTCAACAATCAAAAAAGAGGATAGAGGGAGCCCCGCCCGAGCGCCGGCCCGCCTCCATCCACTCCCTCCCACTTCCCGCCCCCTGACTGCCCCCCTCAGAACTCCCAACCTCCCCCTGCTCCTTGTCCCCTGATTGCCCCCTCCTGGGACCCCTGCCCCTAACTGCCCCCCAGGATCCCACCCTCTACCTAAGCCTCCCTGCTCCTTGTCCTTGTCCCCTGACTTCCCCTTCTTGAGACCCCCCCACCCTAACTACCCCCCTAGAACCCTACCCCCTACCTGTCCCCTGGCTGGCCTGACCGTTATCCACACCCCCGCCCCCAGACAGACTCCCAGAACTCCCGACCCATCCAACCCTCCCCCTGCTTCCTGACTGCCCACCGGGACTCCCCTTACCATGCCCATGCCAGTCAGACACTGGCTCCACCTGGAGGCAAAACACACTGCCGGGCTGCCGAGCACACAGCCCCTCCCCCGCAGAGTGCTGAGGCAGCGGGAGGGGGGGAGTGGGGGAGGGACTCTGGCTGCTGGAGTCCAATGGGAGCGGCTCAATCAGGCCCAGGCACCCAATCAGCCGCGCCGTACTCTGCATGGGGGGAAAGGGGTGGGGGGGGGAATCCCAGACCTTTTAACCTTATTACCAATTCCTCTCAGACGGCTATTTAAAGACGAAAAAGCCGGACATGTCCGGGGAAATACGGACGGATGGTAACCCTAGTACAGTGTTTAAAATCAAAGTCCTGTGGCTCATTGTCTGATATGAGGTCTTCAGCAATTCCATGTCTAGACAATATTCTCTTTAGTTTTGGGATGACCGGTGCTGATGAGGTCTGTGTAAGTATAGCCAGATCTGTATATCAGGAGACATAATCAATGACAAAAATATATATGTGTCTGCTCCAGAAAAACAAATCTGTTCCTATGTGCCAAGGACTGCTAGGTAGCTTTGTAGGGAATAATGATGCTGTCAATTTGTTGCATTTGGGGTGAGGTTAGACCAAGTGACTGCTAGAGCTTCATTTTTCCATGCTGCTGCTCAGGTCTGTGAGACTTTTTGTTATGAATTCAACAGATCTCTGGTCTCCTGGGTGCTTTTGTATGAACACAGCTCCTAAATCATATGAAGATTCATCTGCTGCTACTGTTATTGGATAGTTTGCTGAGTGTTGTGCCAAAACAGGTGGAGATGTAGGTTTTTATTTTATTAAAAAAAAATTGTTGTGGGCTCTCCAGATCCACATGTCATGGCTATTAAGGAGATTTCTTAAGGGATTTGTTAGATGACTAAATTTGGTAAGGATTTCCCAAAACAATTTGTCATGCCCAGGAATCTTCTGACAGCAGAAACATCTTGGGGTTTGGGTAAGGTGAGTAATGCTTTCAGTTCGTCTGAATCCAGCTGATGTTCCTGTTTGCTAATTATTTATCTGTGATGGGGTATACCAATCCCAAACTAAGCCAGCAAGGGTTAACAAGCTGCTGTTCCCTCAGCCCCTCCCTGCTACACATGCACTCACTGTCAGGTAGTGAAAGGGCAGTTAAAAAGTGAAGAGGACAGCTTAGTAACTGGCTGACCAGGAAGGAGAACAGGTCTCCTAGCCTTTGCTGTCTGACGAAAGGACCAGTCCAGAACCCCTGCAGAAACTGCTGACTCCCAGCACCCTCCAGAGGACGATAGGCCTAGTATACAACCATAGTGTTTGATTTGGGGTCTATTTCTTTGCTTTACTATAAAAGGACTATGGGGCTGTCTGTGCTATCTGGGACAGGGCTGAAGGGCCTAAGAAGACTGTTGCAAAAAAAAAAAAAAGAGACGACTGTTGCCTAAAAGGCATCTGGGGAACACCCTTAATAAACTTTGTGACATTTTACCCCCTACTTGAGTCTACCCTGTAGTTTTTTTTACACTCTGAAGAGCATGTCTTCATAGTCTCCTACAAATTTTATCTGCTCCTTTCCAAATTCACATTTCTCATTCAGAGTGAGGCCAGCTTGTTGGAAACACCTCAAAATTGCATCTAGTTGTTCATCATGTTGATTTTTATCTCCGCTATATCTCAGCACATCGTCTGCATGGCAGAGGATGCCAGGCAGACCTGACATGATTGAAAAGATACTTTTCTGGAAATGTTCTGGTGCTGAAGATGTGCTCAATGGAAGACGATTGAAATAGTACCTTCCAAATGGGGCGATTAATGTAGTTAAAGATATAGTTTCTTTAGCAAGAGGGATTTGCCAGAAATCTGCTGTAGCATCTAACTTTGAGGCCACTTTGGTCTCTGATAACTGAGCTAATGTCTGGTCATCTATGGGAAGCACGTGTCTTTCTCTGCACATGCTTTTTTATTGTATAAAGTCCACAATAATTAGGATTTTGCTGTTGGGGTTCAGTACTACAACCATCCCTGCACACTAGTGTACATCCCTGTACTTCTGTCTGGAAAATAACCCCCATATCTTCCATTATCTTTAATTCTTCTTTGACTTTCCCTACCAAGGGTATAAGAATGTGGTGTGAGACTGTCAGAGCAAAGGGAGTAGCTGATGGCATCAGTTTTAGTTTGTATGCCCCTGACAGATTTCCTAGCCCTGTGAAAATGTATGGATACATCTCCATATGTTTTACTTTTTTGCCATTAATACATTCCAATTTCTATACTGGGTATAGTTTTGTATTGCTGGCATCCCTAATAGACGATTTTAGTTCTTGTTTTATGTATATTGTTTTTCCATTCAATTCAACTTTTCATTCTTTCTCCATTTTCCCAAGGAACTGACCACAAATATTCAATGTATTGTTCCTAGCTCCATGTAGAATCTTATTTGGTCTTTGCAGATCTTCATCCCAGGATCGATTTATAATCTTTTTTTTTTTTTTCAATTTCAGTGACTGCTGCCCAAGTATCAATTTTAAATTTGAGGTTTTGACAGATTAGATTCATACTCTGTGCACCATGGTGTTGTCTGTTCTATTGAGGATAAAATCATGAATGTTGTGGAGAAAGTGAATAAGGAAGTGTTATTTACCCCTTAACATAAAACAAGAACTAGGGGTCACCCAATGAAATTATAAGGCAAATTAAAACAAACGTAAGGAAGTACTTCTTCAGACAATGCACAGTCAGCCTGTGGAACTCGTTGCCGGGGGTGTTGTGAAGGCCAAAAGTATAATTGGGTTAAAAAAAGAATTAGACAAGTTCACAGAGGATAGATGATAGATGCATCAATGGCTATGCGCTAAGATGGTCAGGGACACAACCCCATGCTCTGGGTATTCCTAAGCTTCTGATTGGCAGGAGCTGGGACTGGATGATGGGATGGATCATCTGATAATTGCCCTGTTGTGTTCATTCCCTCTGAGGCGCCTGGCCTCTGTCAGAAAACAGGATACTGGGCTAGATGGATCATTGGTCTGCCAGAATGTGGCTGTTTTGCTGATATAGTCCTTAGAAGTATGGACTTATTGTCATCTAATGATAACACTCCCTCTTGGATTGTTTCCACTACCCTTGGTGGCCTGCCTGCTATTGCACAATATCTCATTTTGTGGCAACTCCTATATTCTGCCACTTTTGCTGGACATTGTTGCCAGCTATGGTTTGGTGCCTTGCCACCAGGGCACGCTCCAGCGTTTTTGCCGCCCCAAGCAGCGGGGGGGGGGGAAGCGATCGGCACTTCTACCGCCGCTGCTTCATTCTTCGGCGGCAATTCGGCGGCAGGTCCTTCCCTCCGAAAGGGACTGACGGATCCGCCGCCAAATTGCCGTCGAAGAGCTGGACGTGCCGCCCCTTTCCGTTGGCCGCCCCAAGCACCTGCTTGCTGCGCTGGTGCCTGGAGCCAGCCCTGCTTGCCACATCTTCCATAATTTTCCAACCTTCCTTCCTATAGTTCCAAAAACTCTCCCACTCCACTTGTTCACTTTTCTTATGTTGTAAGTTTTGTCTGACTGCTCCTTTCATATTTGTGACTTTTCTCTTGACTATGGCAATATTGTATGATGCAATCTCCCTTGTGCTACTAGCATGGAAGTCACAGTACTGTTTCTTTGTGGTTTCTTGCATTCTGTGTGTGTGTGTGTGTGTGTGTGTGTGTGTGTGTGTGTATAACTTTTGCTATAGGTCTAACTGAATATGTGCTGATAAACTGGTGTTTCCTATGCCAACAACTATCCTGTCTTGTATGAGTTCTTCTTTTTACGTTCCATACTTGGAGTGTTCAGCAAGTATGAAATGTAGTGATAAAAGCCTCAGCTGTATCCCCTTGTTCCTGGGACCGCCTATTAAATTTTGCCCTTTCATATATGATATACTGTCTGCCTATGAAATGGACATCAAATGCCTCCTTCACTTTGGTGTATTCTTTCTTTTCCACATCAGTGAGGGATAGGGCACATAGGATATCATAAGCAGCATCACCCATGGGAAATACCAGGAAATTTACCTGGTATTCTTGTGATTTCTCTATTAAACCAAAAGCCATCTGTCAAGGTTCCTTCCCCACTCTGAACTTTAGGGTACAGATGTAGGGACCTGCATGAAAACCTCTAAGCTTCTCTACCAGCTTAGATCTGCTTTTCCGGCCACCACTCCCAATGTGCTAAGTCCCTTCCCTGGGTAGCCTTGAGAGACTCTTCCACCAATTCCCTGGTGAACACTGATCCAAAACCCCTTGGATCTTAAAACAAGGGGGAATTAATTATTCCCCCCCCTTTCACTTTCCCCCCACTAATTCCTGGTGAATCCAGATCAATCCCCTTGGATCTTAGAACAAGGAAAAATCAATCAGGTTCTTAAAAAGAAGGCTTTTAATTAAAGAAAGAAAGGTAAAAATCATCTCTGTAAAATCAGGATGGAAAATAACTTTACAGGGTAATCAAACTTAAAGAACCCAGAGGAACCCCCTCTAGCCTTAGGTTCAAAGTTACAGCAAACAGAGGTAAACACTCTAGCAAAAGGTACATTTACAAGTTGAGAAAACAAAGATAAAACTAACATGCCTTGCCTGGCTGTACTTACAAGTTTGAAATATGAGAGACTTGTTCAGAAAGATTTGGAGAGCATGGATTGATGTCTGGTCCCTCTTAGTCCAAGAGCGAACAACCACCAAAACAAAGAGCACAAACAAAAGCCTTCCCCCCACCAAGATTTGAAAGTATCTTGTCCCCTTATTGGTCCTTTGGGTCAGGTGTCAGCCAGGTTACCTGAGCTTCTTAACCCTTTACAGGTAAAAGGATTTTGGAGTCTCTGGCCAGGAGGGATTTTATAGTATTGTACACAGGAGGGCTGTTACCCTTCCCTGTATAGTTATGACACCATCCATAACCACTCAAACCTCCAGATCCAGCAAAGCCAGCTGCCTGACAAACTTGTCTAACAGAGTCATTTGTGCTATGCTCTTCATTGGTGTGACAAGAGGGACTGTGCCTCCCTCCTGCTGCAGCTTTCGCAGGTCTCCTCCTTGATTCACTCTCTTCTGATACCATGTAGTTTGAGGACATAAACACAAACAGCAACTAGTGAGCTCCCTGACCAAAAAGTCCCTTTCTGTATTAAGCTCCCCCTGCAACACATCCTGGTTCTCTCTGCTGACTGCGGAGGACTAAGAACTTTATAACCAATCCACACTAAGAGGGAAAGTATCCACCATTACAGGCCACAGAAAGCCAGACCAGAAATTCTGCTGAGACCTTCCATTTCACTGGGACAGATTCCTAGATTATGCCCTTTCTGTTTAACATATATGTCCATTAATCTGATAAATTACATCAGGGGACTCACTCAGCATGCTCTTTGCTTCCTCTGGCATTCTGAAGCAAAAATGATTTCCCCCCCCCCAGCTGACTGAACATCAGTATCTCATTGAAAGGTATCTTTTATGGCTCTCTCCCTAGCTAACCACTAGTAAACCAAAGAGTGGAAGAAAGAGTGGTTCATTGGGACAGAGTCACCTATAACCAATCTGTCTTCCTGAAAACACAAAAATTAGAGAGTTGGAGGTCACCTGAGGTCCCTCTGCTGAAAAGGAAGAAAGCCCCCTCTCACACACCAACCCCAATGATATGGGCTAGGAGTGATTCCTCCAGCTTGTAGGTCACACCAGGACCACTCTGTGTCTCCTCTAGGCCACACATAGGAATTAAATTAAGCAACCAGTGAGATGTTCAGAGGACCACATGACATAGGATCCTGTAGAGTTGGTGTAGGGCAGTGTTTCTCAAACTGGGGTCGCCGCTTGTGTAGGGAAAGCCCGTGGCGGGCCGGGCCAGTTTGTTTACCTGCCCCGTCCATAGGTCCAGCCGATCGTGGCTCCCACTGGCAGCGGTTCGCCACTGCAGGCCAATGGGGGCTGCTGGAAGCAGCAGCCAGTAAATCCCTCGGCCCGCGCCGCTTCCAGCAGCTCCCATTGGCCTGGAGCAGCAAACTGCAGCCAGTGGGAGCCGCGATCAGCCGGACCTGCGGACGGGACAGGTAAACAAACCGGCCCGGCCCGCCAGGGGCTTTCCCTACACAAGCAGCGACCCCAGTTTGAGAAACACTGGTGTAGGGAGAAGAAAGGGAAGAAAGGGGAATTGTAGAGTGTGGGTAACCAAAGTTGTCATGAGATCTTCATCCTAGAGAGCTCCTCAACTTCCTAGTGCAAAGCTTTTGCTTTTGCTTTCCACTCATCTTTGCCTGAATAGGTCAGTTCCCCATGGAGCCTGCCCATGTGGGCACTCAGGCCTCACACAGGTCAGAAGGCTACTGATATTTTTGATGGATTATGCACTTTATGGATCAATCACATGATACATACAGTACATCTCTGAAATTTAGCATATTGGAACTCCTGCAGAAGTTGCCAAGCATTAATATGTATTTGTATTACAATGCAATTAATGCCACTTAGCGTAACCAAGGACCAATTTGGGATTGAATAAGCTAATAACACTATATCATTGGTACCTTACATATGGGATGTTCAATTTCCACAACATCATTTGTAAAGGACATTGTCAATTTAAAAATCATAGGGCCCAATTATGTGAGATGCTAAGCATCTCCAAGTCAGTTGGAATTGAGGATGCTCAGTACCCAGAAGAATCAGAATTATACCCAATTAATTATTATTTAGGGTTTTTTTTACATTTTTATCAGTTTGAAGAACAAAAATCAAAGGTTTCAATTCTGTTTACAGTTAGTTTCCCTTTCAGGTGCTTAGGGCTACAGTGTTTGGGTTTCAAATACTATAGGGTAATGCTTGCAGGGTTTTTTGTTTTTGTTTTAATTAAACAACCGTTTCCATTAGAATTTTTTTTAAAAAAGTCAAGGAAACAGTTCTTTTGGCCATAGTTTTTGTAAAAGCTTGTTTTAGGTAAGTTAAGGGTCGGAGTGGCCGGGGGCCCGTTTATTAAAAAAACTGTTTAATAATCCTGTCTTTGATATTGTCCTATAATTTGCAAGTAGCTTTCCATAATGTTATACTAGAAAACTGAACTTAGATTCCCTTTAGCCGCATGCTATCTATCATTGCCTTCGCTGCTTCACAATGGACCTCACCTACTTCTAGAACATTTGGGACCCTCATGTTCTCTTCTTTTAGCCTGGGCTTTGATAATCAACCATCCCCTACTGCAGAGTTTAAACTATTAATTCCCAGGAACTCATTTGAGGTAGAACTGAGAGATACTACTAATGCAAACAGCAATTAAAAAAAAAGGTTTTAGCAAATGGTATGGTCTCATGGGTGGCTGAAAATTAGATTTATTTAGATTTCCTTTTTTAATTATTTTTTAAGAGTAAGAAATAATGGAACAGGTCCACTGTGAACAGAAATTTAACCTCTCCCCAAACTATCCTGCCAGTGTATTTCAACCCTGTTTTCAAGAGCTGTATAGTGAGAGAGAAGGCCCCTTTCATGCCCATGAAGTCCTGGTCTCCTGTTGATTTTGTTGACCATGTGTTGATGGTGACTTTTGCCATGTGGATTTCTGTACACTAAGATCTGAACTGGGACCATGAGATAGATTGCTTCGATGTTTAATGCAGTAGCTAAGCCTTTTCCCCCTCCCTCCCCATATGTGTTGGCCATTTCTTTTCAGATGTGACTTTGGTCAAAGGCTGCTAATTAGTTTCTGAGTGGACTCTTAGGTGTTGATTTTGATTTTTTTTAAACACCTATGTGATTTGG
>NW_020665189.1:13631300-13632246 GCF_002925995.2 Terrapene triunguis | reverse complement strand
GGGCAGCACTGTTTTTTTTTGCTTGGGGCGGCAAAAAAGTTAGAGCCGGCCCTGGTTGGCGGAGTAGTACCTGGGTCATCACCTCTCTGCCCTTACATGCAATCAGCACATAAGCTATCACCCTAGTTTCAAAGGGATGAGGCTGGTGCCTGGGCTTTTTCCATGAGGATCCTAGACTCTGGAACTAACTTCCTTTCTTGTTCTGAATTAGCCTGGATCTGGTGATTTTCAGGGTACACTGCAAGATTAAACTATACTCACAGGCTTTTCCAAATGAGATAGGTTGAATGATTTGAGGTTGCTGCAGGAGACGGGCTGGTGCAAGGATATTTTGCACCTTAGGCGAAACTTCCACCCTGCCTCCCCCACCCCTGCACATCGGTTCATTGAGGGGCAAATCCCAACGAGCCTTTACAGACCCCAGGGGCCAGCCTGCCCAGGTGCCAGCCGTGCCCAGGGGCTGCTCCCCCCCCCCCCCCCCCCGAACCCCCCCGGGGGGGGCCCCCCCCCCCCCCCACGAGCCCTCCCCACCCCACCCCAGCGGTCCCCGCCCCGAGTCCACTCACTGGCTTTGCCGGGCTTGGGCCACTGCAGCAATTCAGCAGGGAGGAGCTGCCTTCTGGAAGTATCAGAAAGCCAGAGCATCCGCTTGTGGTGGCAGCGAGCCCCAGCCATGGAGGAGCCAGCGCGGCACAGGGGGGCAGCAGCCCTGCAAAAGTGGTGGCATGGCTAGCTGGGAGCAGCTGCGCCCCCCGCCCCTCCTGCCCAGGCTGCGGCCAGGCACCCCCCCCCCCAGGGGCTCCTACAGGCTGCAGCGGATGCAGGCCCCCATGCGTTTCCCAGCTGCCCCCTCGCTATGCTCGGACTCTGAGGCTCCCGGGCCTGTGAGCCACCGCTGTGGTGCAGGGCCCTGAGCCTGCTCCGGGAGGGGCAGCGGCGGCTCACA
>NW_020665189.1:13618264-13631200 GCF_002925995.2 Terrapene triunguis | reverse complement strand
CCCCCCCGGGGGCTCCTGCAGTGGATGCATGTGGGTGGCAGCCCCCGTGCACCTCCCGGCCCCCCCGCCATGCTCAGGCTCTGCGGCTCCCGGGAGTGTGAGCCGCCACTGCCGCTGCCCCTCCCAGAGTAGGCTCAGGGCCCTGCGCCCCGGTAGCTCACATGCCCGGGAGTCGCAGAGCCCAAGCACGGTGAGGGGGGAGCCAGGGGGCACATGGGGACTGCCGACCACATGCATCTGCTGCAGCCTGCAGGAGCCCCCGGGGGGTGGCACGCCGGGCCGCAGCTTGGGCAGGAGGGGCAGGGGGCATGGCTGCTCCCCGCTAGCGGTGCTGCCGCCTTTGCAGGGCTGCTGCCCCCCTGTGCCGCGCCGGCTCCTCCATGGCTGGGGCTCGCCACCCCCGCAAGCTGATGCTCCGGCTCTCCGGTGCCTCCGGAAGGCGGCTCCTCCCTGCCAAGCCAGGGCACCACTTTTTTAGGGTTACCATATTTCAACAATGGAGTCCCACCCACATCCACTCCCATCCATCCCCCCCCCCCCTCAGAATGCCCAGCCCCCCGCGGCGGACAAAAAAAAAACAGCGCCGCGCTCGGCGGCAGCTCCACCGCGCCGCTTTCTTCTTCGGTGGCAATTCGGCGGCAGGTCCTTACTCCGAGAGGCACCGAGGGACCCGCCGCCGAAGAGCCCGACATGCCGACCCTTCCCCTTGGCCGCCCCAAGCACCTGCTTGCTGGGCTGGTGCCTGGAGGCGGCCCTGGCCCCCCCAGAACTCCCGATCCATCCAACTCTCCCCCTGCTCCCTGTCCCCTGACTGCTCCAATCCCTCTCCACACTCCCGTCCCCTAACAGGCCCCCCCAGAACTCCCGACCCATCCAACCCCCCCCCCCCCCAAGCCCCCCCCGGCCCCCCCCTACCACCATGCCACTCCAGCCGCTGGCTCCACATGGAGCCAAAACAAACAGGCTGCGGAGCCCACAGCCCCTACTCCGCAGCGTGCTGGCGACGGGACGCTGAGGCAAGGGGAGCAGGGGAGGGATTCTGCCTGCTGGAGGCCAATGGGAGTGGCTAAATCAGGCCCAGGCGCCCAATCAGCCACGCCGCACTCTTTGTGAGGGGAAGGGAGGGGAGGGAGGAAAAATCTCGGACGCCCCCAACCACTTGGCGCCCTAGGCGACTGCCTAGTTCGCCTAGTGGTTGCACCGGCCCCGTGCAGGAGATTATAATTTTATGTTGAGTGGGCTACATAAGGCTAGGTCTACACTACAGCGGTGTTCCGACCTAAGATACGCAACTTCAGCTACGTGAATACCGTAGCTGAAGTTGCGTATTTTAGGTCGGCTTACCTGGTGGTGAGGACGGGGGAAAGCCGACCGCTGCCGCGCTGCCGCCGACTCCGCTACCGCCTCTTGTCAAGGTGGATTTCCGGAGTCGACGGCAGAGCGATCAGGGATCGATTTTACCGCGTCCTCACGAGACGCGGTAAGTCGATCCCCGATAAACCGATTGCTACCCGCCGGATCGGCGGGTAGTGAAGACGTAGCCTAAGTGATTTACTGGGAAATTTAGGAATAGTCTGGGAAGTCAGGCAAATCTGTTTTCTGTGATATTGAATATATATGTTGCAAGAAACTGAAGACTAAAACATATTCTTATTCTCCCACTGAAATACGTGGGGATTTACTTACACAGCTCTCACTGATATTGATGAGAGCAACCTGACTTTTGCAGACCATGTTCCTGTGAGATCTCTCACTGACATGAACAAGACTGTTTATGTTCATAAAGGCTACAGCATCAAGCCCTTGGTTGCTTACACTTGATGAGAGAATCTCTCCCAACCCCCATGATTATATAAAGCAGATACATTTATTTATTTTTCTATCCAAGTCTCTATGTGCTTGTACAAACTTTAGGACAGATATACCAAAAGGATGGGGTATGGGTGCATTATATAACATGTATGAATGGGACCTGTAGAATTAAGCCTTAAATCAGGTTACTCGTTAATATCAGTGGGAATTATGTAGGTAAATCCCATGCACAGAAACAACACATTGGTCTGTAGTTTCTTGCAATATTAATCAACAATTTAAAAACTCAATAGCTGCAAAGAATGGCCCTTCCCTTATTTTGTTAAAATATTTTGTTTCCTTTTTTCTTGCATGTTATTAATACCTGCTCCCAACAATGAACCAAATTCAGACCTGGGTGTAAAAAGGTTTGTATTCTGAAGCTAGTCGTTTGTCCCGTTTTTGGAGTAGAGTAAAACTACATGAACTGTGTGGGTTGCCTCAAATGGATAGCAATACAAAAACAATTGGTCAGAAAGCAGCATTCTGCTTCAAATTATAATTATACAATGATAATTTATAAACTGATAAGAGGCTGAAGGGGGAAAAAAAAAAAACCAAAAGCCTCCCAACAGTTTTAAAAGTAAATTTGGCTTTTTATTCTCAAACTACTGGAGACTCCAATCCTCTCACTTACTTGGCAGGTTTTGACTGACAAGCATGATTTTCCTATACTTTTCCCCCCGTCAAAATATCATGGGAAGGATATTATGCATTCCCAACCTGTCAGCTTTGGCTGCATTACAGAGTGCTCAATTATGCTATAATCGAATAGCTGCCCAATGTAGGCCACATAATGACTTCCTGATTATCTGCCTTTAAATGATGAATGAAATGAATATGTAACATTCTGCTCAAGTATAGCATAGTTAGCATGCCAAACCAAAACTGATTTTGTGCTCTTCTGCCCGAAAAACATACATTTTATTGTAATTCAGTTCAACAGTTCTGTTGCTTGTTTTCCCTTCATTAAGATAAACACTGAATGAGTTGTCTAGGAGAACATTAGTCTTCATTTTTGCTTTCAAACAGATGCTAAAGGTGTTAAACATTGGTTGTATTGTTCTGGTTCCTCTCTTTACATTGTCTTCTTGATAAAAAGCAAGGTCAGATTTATATGAACAGTTCCTATTGGGAATATTCCAATACAGATTGGCACAGCAGCAAGTCTATTCTGAGTAATGTACTGCAAAGACAAAAACATTAAGGTCTGAATAAATTATTTATTGGCGATGGTGTTAGATTTTTTCATTTCCTGTCTATGATATTACTACCATGCAACCAATATGCCATTAGAAAATTAGACTTACCTATAACTTCCAACTCTGTGTAGTGTACATAATACCTGCCCAAGTCAGGTAACTTCCTCAGCTTCATGTAATCAGTTTTCTAAAGCAAAGTGTGTAGATTTTTCCAAAGTCTCTGCCCAAGTGACTTTCCATGATGGGCTCTTTTGAAAGAGTTCTGAATTAATTTTAAAGTTGATTACATGTGCCAAACTGATGTGTCAGAACTTGCCATGTGATCAACATACTTAAAATAAGTCATCACCAAAGGGTATGATTAACATGATATGACACATAATTACCTGAAAAAAGAACAGGAGTACTTGTGGCACCTTAGAGACTAACAAATTTATTAGAGCTTTTTGCGGATACAGACTAACACGGCTGCTACTCTGAAACCTATAATTACCTGCGTCTTTTGGCTTGCAATATATTAAGAATGTTACTTCATATCTACATGCCCTAACCTGCTCTTAAAAATCTCCAATAACGGAGATTCCACAGTCTCCCTTGGCAGTTTATTACAGTGCTTAACCACTCTGACAGTTGGGAAGTTTTTCCTAATGTCCAACCTAAACTGCTCTTCTTCAATTCAAGCCCATTGCTTCTTGTCCCATCCTCAGAGGTTAAAGAGAACAGTTTTTCTCCCTCCTCCTTGTAACAACCTTTTATGTATTTGAAAACTGTTATGTCCCCTCGCAGGCTTCTCTTCTCCAGACTAAGCAAATCCAATTTTTTCAATCTTCCCTCATAGGTCATGTTTTCTAGACCTTTAATCGTTTTTGTTGCTCTTCTCAGGACTTTCTCCCATTTGTTCACATCTTTCCCGAAATGGGGTGTCCAGAACTGTACACGATATTCCAGCTGAGGCCTAATCAGCATGAAGTAGAGCAGAAGAATTACATCTTGTGTCTTGCTTACAACACTCCTAGTAATACATTGCAGAATGTTTGCTTTTTTGGCAACAGAGTTACACTGTTGTCTTATATTTAGCTTGTGATCCACTAACATACAGTACTCTTTCCTAAACTGTCATTTCCCATTTTGTGTGTGTGCAACTGATTGTTCCTTCCTAAGTAGAGTACTTTGCATTTATCCTCATTGAATTTTATTCTATTTACTTCAGACCATTTCTCCAGTTTGTCCAGATCATTTTGAATTTTTATCCTATCCTCCAAAGCACTTGCAACCCCTCCCAGCTTGGTATCATCCACAAATTTTATAAGTGTACGCTCTATGCCATTATCTAAATTATTGATGAAGATTTTGAAAAGAACTAGACCCAGAACTGATCCCTGCGGAACCCCACTTGATATGCACTTCCAGCTTGACTGTGAACCACTGAAAACTTCTCTCTGGGAATGGTTTTGCAACCAGTTATGCACCCACCTTATAGTAGCTTCATCTAGGTTGTATTTCTAGGTTGCATATGCGAATTAGACAGCCTGTTTAGTCATGTCAGAGTTAAAAAAGGTAACAGCTATGGTAAGGTTGCAACTCATCAGTTTTGCTGCTGCTTTGTATATCAACTGAACAGCTAAAGCACCAGCAATCTTCTTGTATGGAGTTGAAAGTTCTCCTCTCCTTCAATTATGGGCCTGTCTGCTGAATTTGCCAATTCATGCAAATTATGATAATGGTTTTTATGTTGTGACACACCTAGCAATACAAATGGTAAGGGGTTATAGCAGAGTTGAAAAAGGATGATAGTGTTTTGTTTCTGGGTGGATAGGGATTAAATTTATTGAGGGTTTTTTTTTAAAGTAAGAAATAATGGAAATATTTTGGTACTAAAAGTAAAAACTCATCTGAGTCTCATAGGTCCAGCTCACCAACTCCCAAACCCACATATCCATTTGTTTAAGAATAATAACCCATATCTCCAAAGGGAGAGCAAATAAGATTACAGTAACTCCTCACTTAACGTTGTAGTTATGTTCCTGAAAAATGCGACTTTAAGCAAAATGATGTTAAGCGAATCCAATTTCCCCATAAGAATTAATGTGAATGAGGGGATTAGGCTCCAGGGAATTTTTTTTCACCAGACAAAAGACTATACTATATAGTCTTTTGTATATATACTATATAGTGTGTAAATATATATACACACACACACAGTATAAGTTTTAAACAAACAATTTAATACTGGGAGCTGCTGCACAGGAAACTTAGGGGAGCAGGGAGCTGATAGGGGGCTGTCGATCCACCCTGGTTCCAAGCTCCCACCAGCTAACTGCAACGGGCTGCTCTTCCTGCAAGCAGTGGACAAAGCAGGCGGCTGCCAAACAACGTTAGAAGGGAGTATTGAACAACTTCAAACAAGCATGTTCCCTAATTGATCAGCAACGTAACAACGAAACAACGTTAACCAGGACGACTTTAAGTGAGGAGTTACTGTACTCTATCAACAATTCAGTAAGCTCGCACAAGCTTAGGCCCAGCCTTGCTACCGGTGAAGTCAATGGAAAAGTAGGATCAGTCCCAAAGTATTCACAATTATATGATGATTAATGAACTATAATTGCTTCAAGGAGCTCCATCTGCTTTACATATATAGATCCCTTTCTCCTATAGCTAACTGTATGCTAGAACAGTGTGCAGTGGTGTGCACTAAAGGTTCCCCTAGTGTGGTTTAACATAGCACTGTTTCAAACAGCACTACATCAAAGCACATCAGCAGGGTCTACGTAGAACAGTTAATGCATGACACATTACTGCACTTTAGAAATCCCCCCCCGCCCCTTTCCATAAAGCACATTACACTGCTGTGTAGACAAGTCCTTATTAATCATTCACTGAACCTCTTACAACAGAGGAAAAAAGAATGATCTCCCTATGACATGGAGGATGATCTGGACAACAGAATATGGCAAATTTAGAGAAGAGGAAAGAGAAAGCTAGTTAGGGTCTGTTCCATTGCTCTCTCTTTCATATATGCTCCCCTTTTAGCCATAAGGGTTCCCAAAGCAAGAGACAATATAAAATTAACTTTCATAACTATGTGGACTATGCAGGTTGGGAGGGAAGAGGCATAACTAAAGCTCCCTCCCCTCTTCTTTCAGGAGTTGTGGTAAACGGGACCCCTAAATAAAAAAGCAAACAAGCAGGTGACAGGAAAATCTTTGCTGTGAAAGTTCCGTAAGAGCCTCTTTTTCCAGTACCTTCCAAGGAGAAAACATCTAGTTAAGCCACCAGGTGTGTGCCTTACTCATTTCATCTCTTGCAGAAAATCATGTATTGCATGATTTTATGAGGTGACACTGACAGCTCCCACCGTAGTCTATGCTACATAGGTAGCCTGTCTGTGCTTCCAGTTCCCTATCAATAAAATTGGGACAATAATAATATGTATCCATTTGGATAAAGGGCTTTGAGTAGACCTGCTATGATAGCAAATATTGTTTTGGATACAACCCTACTGTCATGGTACTTGGCTAGGCTGCCCCTTCAGAGACCCCTTTCCAGTCCCCCAGCCTTTAAAGTGACAGGCCCATGTCTCCACTTCTTTTTGAGGTGGGACCCCATGATCCAACCACTTTCTGACTGGGCTCTGAGTTACAGCCCCCTTGTTGCCAACCTGAGAATCCCCAAACAGGCTTGGTATCAAGAGTTTCCTTTCAGGATGATGTGGACAGTAACAGTAATGCAGAATCAGCTTCTTCAAAACAAAGTGTGATTTATTTGCTAAATGCTACGCAGCACTCAGGGAAATGGATTTAAAACAACAAATATCTCTGCCCATACAGTCTTACCTGTGCTTGCCATTTCCCCAAAGCCCCTAGGTATACATGATTTAGACTTGGTGCTTCCCCCCTCCCCCATTCCCCTTCCCCTCCTCCCATGCCAATTTTCTTGGTGGCCAAGTTACAGCCAGCTTCCAGCAGACCTTAACTCTCAGTCAGTCTGTGTCAACCTGCAGCAGACAACTTCCCCCATCCCTTTCTGCAGGGCGGATCTTTTAACCAATCAGTTTCATTTGATGTCCATATTTTCAGCCTTGGGAAAACAACGACAGTAACTCCTCACTTAAAGTCGTCCTGGTTAACGTTGTTACGTTGCTGATCAATTAGAGAACATGCTCGTTTAAAGTTGTGCAATGCTCCCTTATAACGTTGTTTGGCAGCCACCTGCTTTGTCCACTGTTTGCAGGAAGAGCAGCCTGTTGCAGCTAGCTGGTGGGGGCTTGGAACCAGGGTGGACCGGCAGCCCCCCATCAGCTCCCTGCTCCCCTAAGTTCCCTGTGCAGCAGCCACCCAGCAGGCTATCAATTGCCGGCAGTTCAGCTGTCCCTCCCCCCACTGCCCTGTGCTGCTCCTGCCCTCTGCCTTGGAGCTGCTCCCAGGAGCCTCCTGCTTGCTGTGCGGGGGGGGGAGGAGAAGAGGGAGGCTAATGTCAGGGTGTCCCCCCTGCTTCTGCCCCCCACTTACCCCTTCTCCATATAGAGCAAGGTGGGGACACGACAAGGCTCAGGACTGAAGAACTTGCTGGGCACAGCTACTGTCTCAACTTCCTGATCAACTTAAAAAGGCAATGTACTTAGAGTGGTGTCAGCATACTTAAAGGGGCAATACATGTCTCTCTCTCTCTCTCACACACACACACAGGGTGTGTGTCTCTGTCTCTGTCTGCCATAATGTCTCCCCTCCCTCCATTCGTGCTTCCTTGTAGAGTGTGAGGCTACATTAACAACAATGTCTTAACTCTTGAGGGCTCAGCCGAATGCTAGTTCATCATTTAGCAGTAAGGCATTCCCTGGGAAATATGCCACCCTCTTCCACCCTCTAACTTCACCACCTCAACCAAGCTTCACAATCATCATTGCTGTGTACAGTATTAAATTGTTTGTTTAAAACTTATACTGTGTGTATATATATATAATATAGTTTTTTGTCTGGTGAAAAAAATTTCCCTGGAACCTAACCCCCCTATTTACACTCATTCTTTTGGGGAAATTGGATTTGCTTAACATCATTTCTCTTAAAGTCGCATTTTTCAGGAATATAACTACAACATTAAGCGAGGAGTTACTGTATGTAACCATGTTTGGGGCTGAGTTGCCACCACTTCACAGCTATTAATGTGGCTATCATGTTTGAGTGTGTGGTGGGATGTTCCTTCTGGGTTGCTCTTTCTGCTTGGTTTCCCTTTTTCTCTAACTCCATCATAAACAAACACACAGAAGCATGCACAATATTCATAAAAATAATTCTGCATGCATTCCACAACATAACTCCTTCTACCCTATTATAAGAGATGTTTCAAACATACCCTTTTTGACATATGCCCTCTCTGATAACCTTATCATATGGTCTCCAAGTTCACCAAATCATTATATTCTTGCTTTTGAGGTTTGTTAAGAAAAGAACAAATAAACTCCCTCACCCACTACACCAGATAAATCTCTTTCACCTCCACTCATACACATTATTTAGCTGTTAGGGATCCCTAAATAATGAATCTGTGCTAGATTAAAAGCAGTTGGATATTTTCTTAGGTTTCTTAGAGTTTAGGATCACCAATAGGCCCAATTTTTGAAAGTTTGTATGCAACACCCGGTGTGCTCACCCAAAATTAGGATTGTGTGAACACAATTGTGTGTGCACCAAATCCACTCAACACACTCACTGGGCATTGTGCAATTTAAATGCACAATGTAAGTACACACAGATATACACACACACACACATACACTTGAAAATCTGAGCCGTAATGCTTTTATTGGGTCTTAGGCAGTTAGCAGATACCATGTCTTTGGAAGTGTCTGGCTATACATCCCCTCAGCCAGGCTCGGCTCCTGAATTAGATCTTTGGGTGCAAAATAGGTGTCTTTGAAACAAAATTTCCATTGAATTTTAATGAGACTTGTGCCCATAACTCACTTAGGCACTTTTGAAAATGTCACCCGACATCAATTATAATCTTGTAAATAGTTCTTAAATAGAATTAAAATATTTATCCCATCTCCAAAGCTAAAAAATGAAATAGACAATCAGAAATCTTTTTAACAGCTTTCTTCCCCTAAGACTTCATTTTAAAGAAATCCAACTACGTTCTTGTTTTGGGTGGCAGGATCCCAGTTGTCTCTAACTGTTCTAGATAAACATTCTTAATCTTCCTAAATAAGTAAAATTTTGAAAATCTTTCAGTCTGGTGCAAGAGGCATTTTAAAAGAATTTCAAACTGTTCAAGTATTTATTGGCTTCTATGAACCTGAGTTCATTTCCAGCTTTACCGTTAATTTTAGATTTTGTACTGGACAGTAACTGGTGTCATTGCTATTTATGTGTGAATGCCACATTCTGTACTCTGCTCTGTAGCACTGAATGGCAGTTTTGTAAATGGAGCATTTATGGAAATCAGTGGACTCTTTTCCTTTTACGCTGAATGCTTTGTTGTTCCATTTTTAGTTATTAATTAAATTACTGGGTTTCCAAAGGCAGTTTTTATTATGAGCACATCAGAAGCAGAGTTTCTTTTTCTTTCCTTTAACTTCCTCACCCCTCCCCATCTTTTTTTAAGATGTGTTCTGAAGAAATAAGGTCATCATATTGAACTTATTTTTTGTTTGTTTGTTTTATTACACAAAAACTACATGTTGAACTGACTAGCCAGTTTGACTGTGTAGCTGGCTCGTGCTGGACCTTTCTGAAGTAACATGGCTCTGACTGGCAGGCAAAATTCCTGAGGTAGCCTTGAGGCACAGTATATTCTGAGTGACACTCTCTTCCCAGAACCTATAGGATTTACCAGATTTCTAGTCAGCTTTCCTCTGCAGCCCCTCCCCATGCAAAGAGTTACTAGTCTGTAAATGAAGCCTATAGAGACTAAAAAGGGGAGGGAAGATGAAGAGGAATGAGGGAATAGAAGCGAATTGTTCCCTCATTCTTAGTACAAGCTTAGTATATGTGTAAGTTTCTGTAGTTCCTTTGCCTAATTTGGTATTGAAAAGTGTTTTAATGTCTGAGGGTGGTCTAAAAGTTAGAAACTAAAGCCCCCATCCCACAAACACTTATGCATGAGACTAAATTTATTTACAGAAGAAAAGCACACGTATAAGGGTTTGTAGAATCAAGGTTTAAAGGCTACATTTTCAGAGCACATTAGGTTCACTAGTCTCATTAAATCTAATTTTTATATATTATATAAAATATATAGCCTCCGTCCTCCCCTCCACCCCCACCCCGCAGTGATCTGCTCTCTGCTGCCGGCTGCTCTCAGCAGACGCGCCCGGGCTGCCAGGGAAGGGTCCTGTGTCCCTCACATATTTCTTTGCTCCCCCATTTTTCTGTGGGGGAGCCAAGAAATCTGCAGAAGGTATGAATTCTGTGCCCCCATGGGGTGCAGAATTCCCCCAGGGGAGTTAATTTATATATGAATATGATCATTCCAGCTTCACTGAAATTTACCTGTGAATCTACCTCCTTGTGCTAAGTAAAAGCCCAAACCTGAAAAGTTGAAGTCAAAGGCAGATTAGCCATTGGCTTCAATGGGAGCAGAGATGGGCCCTAAATGATTATCATCTGCCTGTGCAAATATTCAGTTTTCATTGTTTTTCTATTGAAATGCAAAACTGTTTTTGCATTCCCATATAATTATTCCTTTACTTTGTTATAAATGAATGGCAGGCTGTCAGATTTGCTTCTCTTCTCCCAACCCCACATACCATTGACATTTCGCATTGGAGATGAGGGGCAGTGTAGGCAAAATGTAATCATTTTCAGTCTCAGAAAAATAAGAGTGAACGTTAGATAATCCCAAATGCAGATTGGCTGATACTGTATAACTGATCTGGTAACTATTGGTAATCACTAATACTGACGTTAGGCTTTGCTTTAAGTGAGGCTTAATGCAGTGATCTCCGCAGAAGTCACACAAGTTCTCCTGCTATGTGTATAAGTCAGCATTGTACGGTATGTAATAAAACACAGCCATGCAGCTTGGAGTCTGTTATTTGTGTTGAAGGCTGTCACATATCATTAAGTGGGATATCCTTTCGCATGAATATGGTACCGTTCCTTCTGATGGTTATTTGAGAAATATGTATCCATAACACTACAAAGAGAAAGTGAAAACAAAAGAAAAAGTTTAATTTTAAATTTTATTTTACATACCACTACTTAGGAACAAGCTGACTAAAAGAACAGATGCTACTTTTATTACATACGTGGGACAAATGTCTGAACAGGATACAGTCCAGGCAGAAAAGCAGGCTGTTTGGAATAGCTCATAGTTGTTTCCATTCTGAATTACTTCCATTAATTTTCAAACCTCAGTCACCTATCATCGGTCAATCAGTATTTAAAACAAGCCAATCTGCTCATTTCTTGTGAGACTTTCATTTTGACTCTGAGGAGACAAAATAAGTGAGAGAAGCAATGGAGCTTGGTTATGTGTATTGAAGATTTTTCTGGATAAGTCAAAGTAAACCCGCTAAAGCTAAATGTAAATGCTGTCTTGCAGACATTTCTTGAGGGAATGGGATGTTATGTCTGGCTACTCTATAATACATCTGCTTAGAGAAAGCAAGTTAACACTAAGCATCTGGAAGCATATGATAGAATCATGGAAAGTGGTAATAGAGAGCACTGTGAAGTCAGAATTTCATTCCAACTACAAACAGCAAGAAGAAAGGTTTCTTGAAGAAGCCATTTAGGATGGATTCCCTGAAGAGAATGATGGATAAGTAGTCAGTTTCTGCCATGGAAGATTTGGACTTTGGACAGCTAATAAAACTGTTAGAACCTCAGTACCAACTTTCCCCACCCAGATTTTTATCCATATACTGTGATTGTAGACATACGTCACTGAGTTTGCCTGTAGATAATGTTAACATTCAAAACAGCAGCTATTCAGTCTCAGTAGACATGAGGGCCCAGAACACAATGGCCATTACCTAGTCTTTTCTCATTCTCACAGCCCTCTGGATCACTGAATATTACAAAAGAAGATGTATGATTTTTGGTTTGCAAGGCTTTTGACAATAGGCACATAGGTATAGGTTGCTTCTCCAAGCATGCTTAATAAATGACAAGCTGCTTCAGATAGTATGCGCATGGTACTCTGATAATTCTGCAAACATGATAAAAGCTTTATTGACTGTTAAGTGAAATACTAATTATCACTTATAAAACACTTTTAATCTTCAAAGCACTTACCAACATTAACTAATTAGTCTTCACAATATCCCTCTGAGGTAAATACCAGGACTTGACAGTGATGGGGGACTTCAGCTATGCAGACTTTTGTTGGGAAGACAATGCAGCAAGGCACAGATTATCCAACAAGATCTTGGATTGCATTGGAGACAACTTTTTATTACAGAAGGTAGAAAAAGCAAGTAGTGGAGAGGTTATTCTAGATTTGATTCTGACAAACAGGGAGGGACTAGTTGAAAATTTGAAGGAGGAAGGCAGTTTGGGTGCAAGTGATTATGAAATGACAGAGGTCATGATTCTAAGGAATGGTAGGAGGGAAAACAGCAAAATAAAGACAATGGATTTCAAGAAGGCAGACTTTAGCAAACTCAAAGAATCGATAGGTAAGATCCCATGGGAAGCAAGTCTAAGGGAAAAAACTGTTCGGGAGAGTTGGCAATTTTTTAAAGAAACATTATTGGGGCACAAGAGCAAACTATCCCAATGCATAGGAAATATAGGCTTAACCAGGAGATCTTCAATAACCTGAAACTCAAGAAAGAGTCATGCAAATATTGAAAACTAGCTCAAATTACAAAAGATGAATATAAAAAAAACCAACCAAGAATGTAGTGACCAAATTGGAAAGATCAAGGCAAAAAAAA
>NW_020665189.1:13454091-13618254 GCF_002925995.2 Terrapene triunguis | reverse complement strand
TATCAGGGAAGTCCTGCAGGGATCTGTCCTGGGTCCAGTTCTATTCAATATCTTCATAAATGATTTGGATAATGGCATAGAGAGTACACTTATAAAGATTGTGGATATCATCAAGTTGGGAGGAGTTGCAAGTGCTTTGGAGGATAGGATTAGGGTTCAAAGTGAAAAACTGGAGAAATTGTTTAAAATAAATAGGATGAAATTCAATAAGCACAAAAATACAAAGTACTATACTTACAAAAGAATAATTAATTTCACAAATACAAAATGGGAAATGACTGCTTAAGGTGTCCTGCAGAGAAGGATCTGAGGATTATAGTAGATCACAAACTAAATATGAGTCAACAATGTAATACCATTACAAAAAAAGAAAACATCATTCTGGGATGTGTTAGCAGGATGCAAGAAGTAATTCTTCAAATATACTCAGCACTGAGAAGGCTTTAACTTGAGTATTGTGTCCATGGGCACCATACTTTGGGAAAGATGTGGGCAAATTGGAGAAAGTCCAGAGTAACGAACATGATTAAAAGTCTAAGAAACATGACCTACGAGGAAAGATTTAATACATTTGGTTTGTTTAGTCTGGAGAAGAGAAGATTGAGAGGGGACGTGATAAGTCTTCAAATACATAAAAGGTTGTTATAAAGAGGAGAGAGATAAATTGTTCTCTTTAACCACTGTGAACAAGACAAGAAGTAATATTCTTAAATTGCAGTAAAGTAGATTAGGTTAGACTTTCGTAAAAACTTCCTAACTGTAAGAGAAGTTAAGTTCTGGAACAAATTACCTAGGGAGCTTGTAGAATCTCTGTCATTGGATGTTTTTAAGAACAGGTTAGACAACTCCTCTCAGGAATGGTCTAGATAATACTTAGTCCTGACACAGTGCATGGGACTGGACTAGATGACCTGTCGAGGTCACTTCCAGTCCTACAGGCTGCGCTGAAGAATTCTATTATATATAGGGTATTTATACTGTTCCCATCACTGTAGAGACTGATTGTCAGGAAGTGAAGTCTGACAACAGACACTAGCTCCTTTTTGAAGAATGGTGTCCTCCTACTTAATTTGAAGTACTAAAGGCTACTCTGATTCTCCAGCAGATTCTCTATCTCTTCTGTTGCACTGTATACTGTATTTAGGATAGTATTATTCCCTTCTATGGAGAAACCCATGGAGAGGTGGTTTTACACTAGAAGCCTAGCATTTCAACTTGAAGAGTTCCCAACTCCTCGTCCAGTCTGTGTGCAGAGTTTGTATGGCTATGGAAGATGTTGAGGTATTGCCATCCAAACATACGTATGACCCTAGGCACACAGCAAAACCTGTGGCTCTCAGAGGATACACAGAGGACCAAAGCATCTCCACAGGGTGACAGACCTACCCTTGTCCGCTTGCCCTAATCCTGGCAATATGTATCTCTGATAGCTGTCATGGTCTTCCTGCCCTCACCAGATTCAGGCTAACCTCAGGCACAATGGAAATTTCTGTCCTAAAGAGAAAGCTTATTTGTGCAGGAGAGAGCTCTTTCTTGGTGTCTGGGCTGATACTGTGGAATGAACTACCACAGGAACTAAGATCCTGACAAACATCACTGTCTTCTGCTGCAAGTGCCTTGGCTTCTGTAATATAAACACGTAGCAGCATATACAAAAAGTAGCCAGCCCTTACCGAAACACCAAAACAAAACACTGCACTGCACACACAATTCTCTCCATGGGGAGAGGATAAGAGAGAGAGAACAAACCACATGAGACAGATATTAGTCACATCGCTTAATGCACTGTTGGAAGGCATTCAGATACTACAGTTATGAAGGCTGTATAGCAACCTGAATAGAATAGCAACCTCCTCTCCCCTGAGGAGTGTATGGATTGGAAGTCAGCAAAAATCCATAGGTTTACTGGAGAATAAATCCAGGCACAGCATCTGTGTCGTGGATAAATACCCCAAAATCCACAGAGTAACCAACCCCATGATGTTCGAAAAGAGGGAAGATTTTTGTGCCATGGGTCTTAATACTCAGATCTGAATGTGTTATCCAACAACAGTATATCATAATATTTAGTATCAGACCATAAAAAGTGGTTCTGATTCATCCCATCCCTATTTTTACATCCACACATAAAATACATCAGAAACCTCTCTTTGCCTTTAAAAAAAGCCAAAGAGCAGATATTCGGTGCATTGTTGTTTGAGATTGTCCATACATTTCCTTGGGCATATTTTGATGATCTCACTCAGGTGATTAACATGTTACTCTGCATATAGTCTTCCTGATGACAGTGGGACTACTGGTGGTATATGGTACTACTCAAATTGGATAAAAATGTCCTTCTGCGAGGGGTAGGTGCCTGCACTGCTCAAGGAGATATTAATGGTGGAATTAGTGTAACCATCACTTTCTGGTGACTTGGTTGCCAGTTGTTGACCAGAGGAATGGTGCACATGCTTGCGCTTCCTAATGGGTGGATTGTATCACTTTGGAGTAGCTCAGCTACCCTTTGTCTAAGAGAATAACTGTGAGTGGTTGCTCAGCCCCACAGGCGGTCTGACACTCAATGTGTATATGAGGCCACTGGGAGAATTAGTAATGGAACATGGGTTGTGATGTCGTCAGTAAGCTGAAGGTGTTCAAAGTTCAGCAGACAGGCTCTTAAAGAAAATAGAAAATTAATATTTAACCAGATTACTGCATTCTGTCTGCTTCATTAATTTTTTATTAATCTTGTGAAAATGATGTTGATGGAAATAATATTGACAGGGCTTTTTTAATATCTTCTGGTAAATGGAAACTTGTCATTCTAATGAACATGAAGCATCTTACAACCCTATTGGGTAAATGCTGTACTTGACCCAGAATAGTGGGAGCACGATGCCCTATTATTTTGTATCATTCATAACTAATTCCTAGGAGATTCATCCTGATGGAGATGTGTCATAAGTGTTTGTAAATATGCTTATGTGGATATTAAGAGATACTGTAAGAAACTAATTTTCAGGTGATTTCCTGACACTTTATCACTTTAATTGGGATTCTGAGCAATATGCTTTAAAATTACTCCTGAGCAATCCCACAAAAAATAAGCCAGTACACCAGCAACTGTAGTTGTTGTGAGTCCCCAGAAGCTTTTCTTCACACTATCTAGCAGCTTTGTTCTTATTAGCAGATTAAAATGTGAAATAGGCCTCAATCTCAACTCTTTGGCCCCAGAATTGTAGTAGAAGTTCAGAATCTCAACTCAGTCTGAAGATTTCACTATTACTCCCTTTCTGTCTAATTGGTTAAACCCATATCAGAATACATTTGTTCTTTGAGGTGATTAACATCTAGTTCCAGATCTGAATTTTGTGGTTTAGGCCCATCTGTCAATAAGAAGATTTCTCTTAAGGAGTCTAAGTGGAATGCTACTAAAATTTCACAATAAAACTTAATTACAACAAGGAAGTGGGACAGGCACAATAGGGAATGAGAAGCAATATTTTATGTAATAGAAATGAGTGAAACATGTGGTGTTTGAGGTTTTGTGAATCTCTCAAACTATTTGTGGGTTTCAAAAAACTATATTGAGTTCACAGACTTTTTTCCTTGTAATTTAAGGCCGTGTTATTAATTGCACCCCCTCATTCTCAACCTCAATGGTCATTAAAATAAAACAAAAGCACGATTTCTAGCAATGGGGCAGCCTTTGTTGTGTACCAAGAGTACAAACATTTCTCAAAAGCATGTCTAGATCATTTGGGGCTCAATAGAGAATATAGATATGGTATATTTATCTTTTCATCAGGATATTTCTTTCCTCCACTCCATTTCCTTTATCACAGTACACATTACCTCTGTATCTATTTGGTTTTCACTCTGCTCTGTTTTTCTTGCTGTTTCTTCATTGATTTTTTTTTCTTTCTTCTGCTTCTTCTCTTTACATTTTATCCATTTTTCCTAATCAAAACATGAAGTCAATAATATCTGAGGATGAATTGAAATTTTAAGCCCATGAGTTGAAATTAAGCAAACTAAGTTCACCTATTTTGAATAAGTATGCACTAGTACTCCTGCTACTAAAGATATCAATAAGCTGATCAAACTCACTAATAGTCCTGATTGTGCTTCTGTTTTTAACCACATACACACACAACATGCTCACACAAAGATTCAAGTTGGCCAGACCCTTCCTCGCAGCCAAGGGGGTCAGGATGCAAATATCTCCAAACAATGGTGCCCTATCACTATCCCATACAACAGTACTGCAAGAAGCACCTGTGCAAGAGTTCAGATTATTCAGCCTTTAAAAACTGAGCCTTGCATGCTGCCTATGTCATCAATATGTGGTCCTGGCATTGTAGCTGTTATTGTATTTATTGGATTCAGGGTATTGCAAGAGCTGATTATGCTGCCTCCAAAGAAGCCATAGCATTTGCTGACCTATGAATCAAAAGATAAGCTTTGAGCTAGAACTCACTTCTCCCTTTTACTGCTACTTCTGTATTATGCTACCACTACACCTCCAAACTTGTAACTGTCTCTAATTCAGAGGTGAACTTTAAGCCACAGCAACCAACTATCATAGAAATGTAGTGCTGGAAGGGACCTTGAGAAGTCATTAGTCCATGCTCTGCTCTGAGACAGGACCCAGTATACCTAGACCATCCCTGACAGGTGTTTATCTCACCTGTTCATATAACTCACCCATCATGGGTATTATACAACCTCCCTTGGTAAATTATTCCAGTGCTTAACTATTCTTATAGTGAGAAAGATTTTCATAATATCTAATCTAAACCTCCCTTGCTGCAGATTAGGAGGATTACTTCTTGTGCTATCTTTAGAGGGTATGGAGGACAACTGATCACCAACCTCTTTATAACAGCCCTTAACATATTTGAAGTCTTCTTTTCTCAAGACAAATCATACCCAGTCTTTTAAACCTTTCCTCATAGAACAAGTTTTCTCAGTTTTAATTATTTTTATTGCTCTGCTCTGGACTTTCTCCAATTTGTCCACATCTTTCTTAAAGTGTGGCTCCTAAAACAGGACACAGTTCTCCACCCTGCCAAACAGAGCAGGACAACTACCTCCCAGGAGTTACATATGACACTCCTCTTTGTTCCCCTTTTTAAAGATAGGCACTATGTTTGCTCTTCTCCAGTTCTCTGAGAGCTCACCCATCCTCCATGAGTTCTCAAAGATAATTGCTAGTGGTTCTGAGATTGCTTCAACCTAATTCCTTAAGTACCCTAAAATTTTGTCAGGCCACGCCAGTGTAATGTACATCTAACTTATCTAAACATTCATTAGCCTATTCTTTCCCTATTTAGGCTTGTGTTCCTTCCCCCTTGTTGTTAATATTAATTGTATTAAGCATCTGGTCACAATTAACCTTTTTATTGAAATGACACAAAATAGGCATTAAACATTTCAATCTTCTTGATGTCATCAATTAATAGTTCTCCCTCCCCACTACGTAGTGGGCCTACACTATCCTTTGTCTTTCTCTTGCTCCATATATATTTACAGAACTTCTTCTTATGGCCTTTTATGTTCCTTGCTGCATGTGCCTCGTTTTGTGCCATAGCCTTTCTGATTTTGTCCCTACATGCTTGCACTATTCTTTTGTACTCCTCCTTAGCAATTAGTCCTTGTTTCCATTTTTTATAGGATTCCTTTTTGATTTTCAGGTCATTAAAGAGCTCCTGATGCAGTCATATTGGCCTCTTATTATTCTTCCTATCTCTCCTTCATGTTGGGATAATTTGCTGTTGTGCCTTAAATATTGTCTCTTTGAGAAGCTGCAAGATCCCCTGAACTCCATTTTCTGAGAAGTATAAACCTCTCCAAAAGTTTGGGGTACAGTATTTGGCTCTGGAATTTTGGTTACAGGACATCTCAAGTTTCACTAACCACTGGAACTTACCATAAAAAAGGACAACTTCAAAACTTAACATTAGTTTTCGAAGCCAGTTCCAAGCTGCCAACATCTATTTTATACAGGGACCGGGAAACATGTTTCTTTCCTTTAGTTTTGCTGACAGGATTAAATCTGGCACCATAATGCACACAAAGGACAAGTCCAATACTGCAAACCATTTTCTGTTTTATTATCTGTGATATTTGCATATTGCTGTGCTCAATTATATCACATTTGTACAGAGGCCCAGTCTTTGCAGTGTAATGACTTCCTGATGATCTGTCTTTAAATGATGAATGAAAAGAATATGCAGCCTTCAAGCTGCATATAAGACCAAGTCACTTGCCAGCAGAATCTGCTTCTATTTTTTAATTTGAATAAGGGAGATTAGAAATGTAAGTATTCCATCTGTCATTTCATCCCTTTCCTAACCTGTCTACAGATTGTTAAATTATTTTGATATCTTTCCAATGCTGCTTCCATCTTCCCAGAAAAAGTACCTGAGATTCAAGAAAAAAAAATTGCTTTTATGGGTTAATCTTACAATTTCAGAACTGAGTTTAACTCAAAATCAAAACCCATGGCTACTAGTGAACCACAGGTTCTTCTTGTTCATATGAGCCCCTCCATCACCCACTTCAGCATGGCACTTCTGAAATGTAGAAATCTGTCACTTCTGAGATAAACCCACTAATCTACCTCTCTCTTTGTCACATTCTCTGTGCAGTGAGCAGATTTCTTCTGTGGATATTTTCAATCACTTTTTTCCAGTGCTACCATTGTGTCATAAGCTGATGGCTTTAACTAGTGATTTTCTGTTTTTCAGATTCGACGAAGACATCCAAACACCTCTCTGTGAAATGTTTTCAGAGTGCATCCCCTGCTGAAAGTCTCCTCTAAGGTAATCGTTATGAATGACAGAAAGTGTGTCATAAATAAAATTGCTGAAACTGTTTCTTGCTCAGCAAGAATTCTGTATACTGCAATATTCATCACCAGCAGCAGTATTCTCTCTCTCTCTCAGGGCATGGCTACACTTGCAGATGTAGCGCGCTGTGAGTTAAACCCGCCTTCGGAGAGCACAGCAGGGAAAGGGCTGCAGTCTGTCCGCACTGACAGCTTCTTGCACACTGGCATGACCCCATTTGCAGCACTTGCAGCGGCATTGGGAGTGGTGCATTATGGGCAGCTCTCCCAGCATGCAAGTGACTGCAACGTGCTTTTCAAATGGGGGCGTGGGGTGGGGTGGAGTGTGACAGGAAGTGTGTTGTGTGTATGTGGGGGGGGAGAGTGGGTTTTTGGGGGGCTGAGAGCATGTCAGCATGTAAGTTCAGACAGCAGCAGACCTCCCCTCCCCCCCGCCTCTCTCTCTCACACACAGAATTCCACACTAATCTGTCTTGGAGCACACTTAGCTGTCTCGGAGCAGATAAGCAGCTGGCTGTCAGAAACGGAGCTTTCAAATGGCATATCCGCATTCCTACAGCAAGTTCAAAACAATGAGAAGAGTGGCCGCTTGACTTAAGGGGATTCTGGGACTTTTCCAGAGGCTGATCAGAGCGCAGTAATGCAACACCTCGTCCACACTGGTGCCACGGTGCTCCAGCGGGGGCGCAGCAAACATTATTCCACTCGCCGAGGTGGAGTACCAGCAGCGCTGTAGCCACGGAGTCAGAGCGCTCTACGTGCCTTGCCAGTGTGGATGGGGAGTGAGCTAGTGCGCCCGGGGCTGCTTTAATGTGCTGTAACTTGCAAGTGTAGCCAAGCCCTCAGTCTTGATAAATACCTCTGCAAATCTTGTTGTTGGAGGGGAAGGGTTTAATATCATCCACAGCTTCCACTTTGCATCATAGTCTTCACATTTTACTGTTTCATTTCTCCACTTGTACGATCTTCGCCTCTTTTGTCCTGTCTATTCCAAGTATCCAGCCTAATCTTTATCAGTCTGGTATGTGTCCTTTTAGTGATGTGTCTGGCCTCTGCAATTTGAGATGATATTATTAGTAATGCTGGTTACTTCTTGTCTCATCTACTGTACTCTTTGGCTTTTCTAGTAACAAAATTCTCAGGATTAATTGTGATTGCTATTCATGGTGGCAGGTTTATGCTCTTTATTCATGAAGTGACCCTATATCAGTACTAAGATAGTAGATGTGTAGGATAAGCCTCTTTCATCACTCTTACATTTCCAAAAGCTTTTTCAGCTTAATTTGATGCATCTGAAATCAGGCAACAGGTGTTTATCTGATTTAAACTCATCAAGTATGTTATACTTTTTTAAAAAACTGGTAACAGGAGTTTTGAGTTTGATTCAGAAATTACTTGGTGTCATTCTTTGGCTTGTGTTTAGTGGGAAGTGAGACTAGATGATCGTAATGGTTCCTTCTGGCCTTAAAACATATCAGTCTGTGTTCGAAGTTATGCTGATATCTTTTGTGATTTGGGGTGGGAAGGGTCTGGTATCAATTGTGTTATTGTCAGCTTCATGTTCTCAGAGCCAATCAGAATGCAATATAAAAATATAGCAGGGTTTCAGTTGCATTTGTGTAAATTAAAACAACACATGAATTCTGACATTTTTGTTTGAAATTCTTTATATGTCACCTGCTATAGTTAGTCATCACAGTCTCTTTTAATAAAGAATTTCCACTCTCATCCTGCACAAAGGATGTAGCATTATTCAAATTAACCTGGTAAAAATGGGTATGCCATATCCATACTGCTACTGCTGCTGGTTAAAAATAGGGAATTCAAAATGGATAGCATAATTATAACTCTTTTAAGTTCATGCATTGGCTATTATTTTTATAATGAATATATTGTTTGGGGCAATGCAACAAGATGATTGTGTATTTCACGGCTGCTTGTTGTTTCATGGATGAAATACTGACATTTTTTTCTAATGTTCAAGTGCATTTCCATAGCATAATTAATTCTTCCCTGTCAGCTCTCTCGTGTTGTAGTTTGCTAGCAAAGGGAAACATTGTTGCCAGAGAGAAGCCAATGATACTTAGGACAAATAGGGAAAGGTGACTGGTTGTCACAGGTTTCCCACTGGAGTTCGCTATACCCCTTTCTAGCAAGGCAAGTACTTTAGAGGTACCCATGTCTGCATTTGGAAACTTGATTAGCTATGCTTGAGAATGTTTTTTTCCATGATTTCATCTGTGTCTGTGGAAGAAAGCCTGAAGGTAGCACCAGGGGCAGCTCTAGCTTTTTTGCCGCCCTAAGCACGGCAGGCAGGCTGCCTTCGGCGGCATGCCTGCGGGAGGTCGCTGGTCCCGCGGATTCGGCGGCATGCCTGTGGGAGGTCCGCTGGTCCCGCGGCTTCGGCATACCTGCCGCCGAATTGCCGCCGAATCCGCGGGACCGGCGGACCTCCCGCAGGCATGCCACCGAGGGCTCCCTGACTGCCGCCCTCGCAGGGACCGTCAGGGCGCCCCCTGCGGCTTGCCGCCCCACGCACGCACTTGGAGTGCTGGTGCCTGGAGCCGCCACTGGGTAGCACATGGCCATGGGATTCCTTACAATTGAAGGCTGTACAGAGCTGCTGAGTGAAGACCTGCAGACAGCCTATGCACTACAGATGGGTGGAAATTCTCTGATGAAATATTTTTTCATCATAAAATGTCAGTTTGTCTAAGTAAAAAGTTTCACAGAAATATGTTGATTGCAACAACTCTTTGTCGAAAAAAATTGAGGGGAAAAAACATTTTCATAATCTCAAAAATGTATTTTGATCTTTTTGGAATGGAATGTTTCAATTTTCCATTTCAAAATTACTTTCTGTTTCAATTTTTTTTTATATAATATAATATTTATATAATATAAAATAAAAAAGTCACATCAGAATTAAGTATTTTAAGAGACCTGAAACTAGTTTTTTGTTTTTATTTTGTTTGACAGGAAATTTTGAGGGTGGGTTGTTGGTGCTGATGAATTTGGAATAGGAAAAAAAAGTGAAATCACTGAGTTCCCTGTGAAACAAAATATCTGGTTCCTGTCCAGGTCTAGAGTGCAGCTTTATTGCAGTTTCTGGGTGGTGACAAAGAGGCAGCACAACAAAATGCAGTGCTACAAATAAAAGAAATTTTGGACATAGACTACAGAAAAGGAGTTATTAGAGACTGCGAGGAACAAAATTAACTCATCTTAATGAGGGAAAATAAAAGTTTGCGGTACCCTAGAAAGCCATAGGATTAGAACTATTGATGACAGAAAACCAGCATCATGATGCATCAAGTGATTATTCTGTAGCATGGCTGACAATTAATTTTCATGTTCACATTGATCTAGAATCTTGAAATCTGGTATGCTCTTTCATTATGGGCCATAGAGTACGTGAACAAAAATTCTTAATCTGACTTGACTTTATCAACAGCCATTGAAAGATCACCATTCTTTCTTATCAGGTTTCACATGCTCATGTGTCTTTCTCAGCTATGATATTGAAATTTGGTGTACTCATTAATTATGCACTGCTAATTACAAGGGGAGAAAAATTTAAATCTTATATGTGTATCATAGGTCACCAAAAGGTCATCAGTAATGCTTTACCAACAAAAAATTAATTATATTAATTCTTTCCATAAGTAAAGCAGATTGTTTATGAGGGCACCAGTTTGGAGACAAAAGCTTGTCTGGGGTCGCCACTTTGATTTATCAGTTTTTAGCCAATAAATCTGTTGAAAACAAGTGAGTGCCCCACAGGCACCAACACTAAAAGTCACAGGAACAGCCCTATTGCACCACTGATGGAAAGTCCATCTGGGTCACTGGAGGATCAGATGTAGCATAGCTCCACTCTGCCATGCCTCCTGCCTTCTCTTTCTCACCCACTCTCTTCCCCGGGACATCCCGAACACATTCCCCTCCAGCTTCTTAACCTGGGAGAAGAGAGGTCAGCTGGCATAGAAGCCAGCACTGATTCCGCTATATTAAATTCACTGAACTCTAGCCATTGATCATCACTGGCCACTTTTAGGGTCATATGGGGCACAAAGAAGCCTTAGGGCTTGTCTTCACTACCCGCCTGGATCGGCGGGTAGAAATCGATCTCTCGGGGATCGAATTATCACGTCTTGTCGGGACGCGACAATCGATCCCCGAATCGACGCGCGTACTCCACCAGCCCGGGTAGGAGTAAGCGCCATCGATGGGGGAGCCGCGGCGGTCGATTTGCCGCCGTCCTCACAGCGGGGTAAGTCGGATCGGATACGTCGAATTCAGCTACGCTATTTGCGTAGCTGAATTTGCGTATCTTAAATCGATCCCCCCTCCTAGTGTAGACCTAACCTAAGTGAACTAAAGAATCTGGACCAATGTGTATATACAAAATATATAATAATTTATCAGCTACATATAATTTACTTTGAAGCCAACTTATTCTTTGACCGGAAAGTATTATCCACTCAGGAGCAAAAAAAAAAAAAAAGGAAAATAGCCAAAGGAGAAAGTTGTTCCAATTTTTTATCTTCCTGCATGTCCTTGTGTCTTTTACCTTATTGAATTATACACAGAATTAGAAAATTATATATATAATGTTGACACTGCTTGCTGTGATGCGTTCTTACAATTAGGGCAAATTTCTGTGAAAATGTGTTTTTCACGAATATACACAGCACAGGAATGACACCTATAGTTAAGGTTGCCTGACACTGTCCAATATAAAACTCAGTTGTCTTTTGTTTATTTCCAAAAAATAGTAAAAAAGTATGTGATCATGTAGTTAAATACTGTATCATACTGTTTATGCATAAGGGAGCCAAATTAAAGTTCACAGGTGACCTTAAATCTGGCAATTTCAACCTTTTGAGTGCTTAACTTTGCAACTTTAATCGTGTTTTAGTGTAGGTTGTGGGGGTACTGGTTTTTTATTTGTTTGTTTTTTGTGGGGGGTTGTATGTAGTGTGTCTGGCAGTATTTTAAATTGATCTTTAAAGTGGAGATTGCTCTTGGAAGATGGATAGCGGAGGGTGTTGGATTGTAGCAGCCCTGGAGACTCTCTTTGTCAATTAAACAGATAAAGAACAGAGAGTGGAAGTGTCTCCTGCCAGAGAAATCATCTCTGTAATGTCACAGATCCCTGATCCTGTATTGAGTTCTCCATAAGTACAGGGACCTACCAGTGGAGTGCTTATTGCAGATTGAGGCCTCATGTGGCTTGTTTATATGGGTAGGTGCTTGCGGGTATGTTTAAACCAAATTAAGTCTAGTTAAACTGGTTTGAAAACACATGATGAAATTTGTAATAGAGTACTAACTCCATATTTATCAGGAACTACATCCTATAGGGCTTGTCTATATGACCACTTAGTGTGCAGCAAGGCAGGGTGTGGATTTACAATACATCAGCCTGCTGTGCACTAAGTGAGCATGTGGACCCTGCTGCTTCTCACAGTGCACTTGGACCTAATCCAATATGTCAGAGCACACTACAAAACTTTTAATATATGGCAGCAGTGTCCACACAGCCACTTAGTGCACAACCCTCTACTGTGCTGTAGATTTAAACTCCAGCTTCTCATGCATAAAGCACCATATATACAAGACCTACATTATATAGTGGTATAGGCCCAGAAGTAGGCCATGGGCCTGTGATGTGTGGAATGGGTTGATGTACTGTTTTTTACTACCTCATTTAAAAATTTTAAAGAATCTCAATAATTATATAAAGTACCTCATTCCCTCCCCTCCCCTATGGAAGCATTTGGAGACACTGTAAAACAGAATAAAACTATTTTAAATGGAAATAAAAATATTTAGAAGTCAACAGTTGCAGTTCCAACAGCAGCAGTATCCATTTTTCCATATACTTGGGGAAAAGTTGCTATGATGGAGGGAATAAGAAATAATTATGATAAAATCATGATATATGTTGGCAAACGGTGACTTTTTAATGGCATCCACTGTTTGCTCTGTAGTGTTCTGGTCTTTCAAGCTACCTTAAATAGATCATTAAACTTAATTTTATAATATCCCTGAGCTAACTACACTTAAACTCTTCTGTCAAGTGCCTTGTTAATTGCCTTTCTCTCAAAACTAACTAATTACAATTTTGTTGAATCTTTCCTCATACATAACCCCTTCTAAAGCCGAAAAAAATATCTGATTTCTCTTTGGCTTCTGCCCTCCTACCACCTTGTGAGTAGGGCAGAACCTTTCAAATGATTTTGATGGGAATACTTCACAGCCAGCTACTTACGTTATAACCTTGAGGTTGTCTTTGATAATAAATCAGCTTTTAATTACCATTTTAGTTACACTGGAAAAAAATATTCTATTATTTCCAGAACACAGTAAGGATTCAACCAATGGTGTCTCAAGAGGATACAGTTATTTTAAGGCCTTTATTACTAATTATAGCTGGCTTATTACTGTTCATTGTTCACTGGTCTTCCAGAATGTTTGTTTACTTAGATTTCCTCAGCTAAAGTGCTAATCCCTTGAAAATCAACATGAAACATTGCAAATGTGCTGAAATCTTCTCACTTAGGTTCCAGTAAATTTTTGCATTCATTTGAAAATTCAGCTTGCCTCTTACAGGAGACAGGTGGCAATGGTACAATGAATTGCAATGCCATCATGGACTCCCTTGCCTGTTATGGTCCTAGATAGTTAGATGAACTCCTGGATTTATGCTTTGTGTGTTAGCATTGTGAATTGCCTTGGAATTTTTGTATGTGATGAAAGTAATTTCAATGGGAGTTTTTGTATGGAATTTATAGAATCAGCATAATGTTTTATGACCTTTGCAACCTTGCTTGCATTACTAAATTGAATACATAAAACAAATTGGGTATTATGTTGCACTAAGCAGGAAAATGAACTGTACAAAAGGAAATGGGAGTAAAAATCTCATACATAAAAGCTTTGTCGATGCCTTAAAACACAGTTCCTTTTTAAAAATAAAAAATGAAATATAAAATATTTCAGACACAAAAAGCATTTTAGATCTTTCACACAAAAAAGAATAATTATCTCACATAAGTATTCAAATATACAATATGATTCAAAAAGATGATTCAATATGCATCAGACAAGTGTTCCTGCTAAAATATCAAGTTTACATAGACTTTTTCTTTAAAGATAATGTAAAGTGAAATTTATGGTTTAAGTTAAATGCATTTTAAAAAATGATCAACATCCACCATTTCCCACGTACTTATTTTTCCCTCAAGTCTCTTCATCACTCTAATCTCATGATATCTCCTGCAAAAACTTTAATAGACAATGATAATTTCCATTATTACTAGATTCACAGACAAATTTCATTAACACAGAGATAAGATTGCCCGGTGGTATCTCATGACTTTCCATAACATCAAGTTCAGCAAAACTCAAACCTCTGAAAACTAGGAACATGCCCACTGAACCTTAACTCTGCCTCCTGAAGTTGGCAATAGCTACTGGGAATTTTCTGCATGCATTCCAGCTGCATGCACTGTATTAGATGTAGCTATTTTGAAAGGTGGAGGGATTAATTTAAGGAGCATGAAGAGCTGTGATCATGATGTGAGGTGATCCTGATCCTTTGGGTGGGTATGCACAAAGGAAAGCAGTGCATGTGCACCTTGAGGGATCCAGTATGTCTCATTTCTGCACTGGCTTTTGTAAATTGTCAGTACCGTGCACAGAGTTCTTTTCCATGGAGACTGTCAGTCAGAGGTCCTGGAACAATTTGTATAGTGGGGGTGCTGAAAGCCATTAGACAAAACTGTAAGCCCTGTAAATGATGGAAACCACTTCAAACCAGGGGGTGCCTCTTTACCTCCAGCACCCCTAGTTCCAGCACCTATGCTGTCAGCAGTCATGTGGGATATCAGAGTGGTCTGTGGGTTCAGTGACAGATAAGTGAAAATATAGAGTTGGAAGGAATTTTGTGGGTAAGACTGAAGGGGTGATAAAAGGGGGTGAAGGAGTAGCAACATTTAGCAAATGTGGGGTTGTTTCTGGGGAGTGGGCTCAGTGTTTGAGAGTAGAATAAGTGTAAGTAGTTTCTTTTCAGCTCACTTAAATAATAAGGTTTGCCTTAGCAAAGAGAAGCCATTACACTCTGCTCCCATTGTCATGTGTCCTACTCCCTGAGTAATGTGCACTATTTGCAAAGGCAGAATGTGAGAATGTATGTTATGGGCATATTGGGTCAGTGCTCAAAGAGGAGGCAGAGTTAAGGTTGCGTTGGTGTGTACCTTAACTCAGTATTTCCTGTTTTTCCAAGGTTTGAATTTTGTTGAAGTTGGTGTTCTGAAAGGGCACGTGATGCTAGGCAATCTTAACTCTGCGTTAACAAAGTTTTTTGTCAGTGAATATAAAATTGAAAAATGGGTCCTGCCTCTCTCCTGTACACCAGTGCAACCCATTCACTTCTCGTAAAACTGAGAATCATATCTGATTCAGTCGGTGTTGGTTTTGCAAACCACAGATGGGTTTGTGGTTTTCATTTTGTGTTCATGGCCTATAGGAACATTTTTTCACTTTCCAAGAGCCAGATTCTGCCAGGCCCTTAGGCAGGGGCAGAGTAGAAGTGAGAATAAACATAGGAGACTTTGACTCTCAACCTCATAAGTCCTGTGTAAGCACTAGTCTGAATTGCAGTCCACTAGGAAATGCAGGGGGTGATGTGTCCTTACTCAAAAGGGTCAGAGAGGAGTTGGGCCATGGTGCTGCACGACCCATGCACTAGCCAGCAATACTATCTGGTTGTGCAGAAAGAGTAGATGTTAGCTGAAACCCATAAGGTCCTAGGCACACCCAAGAATTGAGGAAGGTATTCCACCTTCCTGAGAAAGCTCCATCTAGGATGATGCAATTCTATACCTGGAATTGTGACCTCAATGCTTATTAATCCAGAAATTCTTTTTCGTTTGTGTTTGTAGAGCTGAAATACTTTCTCTTCCCCTTTAGGACCTGGCTTTCTCTATTGCTAAGATTGTTATGTAAAACACTACATAAAAGAATCAATTGTGTAAACACAAAACTAGGATCATCCCTGGGGGTTAAAAACACATAAAAGAGAACAAAAATGTCCATCAGTGCTAGCAAGACAGAAGTGTGCAGAGTCCAGGATGGGAAATGAGAAGAGTGCAAAACTCCACCTTCCTATTTATGCTCACAGAAAGGAACCAAACCTACCATATGTTGGGGAAATGGAAGCATATCAACCTGGCACAGCATCACAATGCCAGTGCATTACTGAGCTTGCCAATTAGCAAATTTTGCCATTACTAAGTAATCCTTTTTATTGTGATACTTGGTTTAATTGTGTTATTGTGGGGCACTTAGATTAACTGCTAAGACAGGAAAATTCAGGGTTGTCAACTTTTTCTATTTGTGTATGTGTGCTGGGGAGCAAAGACAAATTACTTTGCTGCCTTTGAGTGTGAGCCTTGCCCTTTAAGATGATGTCAGATCAGATATCTAAGTAGCATTTAACTTCCCCCATACAAATGACCTTTTCATCTGATGCCTGTAATGAAATGTTGAGTGGAAGCGTCATCCTTCTTTCCCAGCATGGCCCTTGTGTTGCAACCTCATCTCTACCAGTCCTGTCAACTCCCTCAAGCACAGTTATAAGGGGAGTCTGCCTTGGAAGATAGCTTTTGTATTCAACCCTGACCCTACTTCCAGCCACTTTCTCAAGGACAACTTCACTGAGGCTATGGAGGATGAGACTGTCTCTGCCTCCCCATTTGTCTCCTAGACTTCAGACTCTATTTATTCCAGTCACAGAAACAGAACAGGAAATGTATTCAGTTAGGGACTGGGGCCATCACATTAGCATGGTGCCCCAAAGTTCCTCCTTTCCTCACAAGAATATTTTGTAACCTATTAATAAGGCCTCTTACGCCAACCAAATGGACAGTCTAGGGATTGCTGGAATACTCACCTATCCTAGTAGTGACCCGATTATTAGGGCTGACTTGGAGTAACGATTAGCATGCCGGCAAAGCCTGAATGTATGAGACCTCTGTCACCAGGTGGTGCAAAGAGGCTGCCTGCAGAAGTCCTAATGGGGTAAAGTGTTGGGGCAGGATTATTTTAGCCCATGCAGCAGGCAGAGACCAGGTGGGTGGGGCTTCCTGCAAGCCGTCATGGATGGGACATAGGGAGAAGGGATCCACCGAGGTAGAGTGCAGAAGAAAATATTGACAGAGAGCCGTCTTCAGCCACAATGTTGGAGTAATAGCTGCAGATTCGCTACACTCTGGTTCCATGGTATTGAGAGGTTTTGAATCAAAGTACATCCCAGTAGCATTAGAGAGAAAAGGTGGGTGAGGTAATTGTGATGTCATGCTCAGGACACCCAGAACTGTGAGCCACTATGATACCACTTTGTCTTAGCAAGAGTGGGATTTTTGCTGCTGTTGTGTGTCAATTCCCTGACATATCAGCCTGTCTGCCTTGCCAGCGAACTCTTCAAGACTCTGCCAGTCTAAACCTTGCCTTGCAAGAATAATCAGTGAACCCCAGTTCCCCAGAGACATCTCCTTGCAGTGTCCAGACCCTCTCACTGGACTCCTACAGAAATTATTTGCTGTCTCCAAAGAGACAGAGCTCACATCAGCCTGTTAAGTTAGCTGAAGACTCACACTTCATTTTAATACACAGCACTGAGATGGTTTTGTAGTAAGACAAAAATAAGTTTATTAACAAAGAACAGAGATTTAAGTAATTCTAAGCAAGAACAAAAGACAGATATAGTTACAAATAAAACAACACGCTTTCTAGTGAATAAAACTTAATTTTAGCAAGTTAGATTCTTTGTCTAAACAGTTACCTTAGTTACATCAAGTTATCAGCACCCATAGCCATCCAGACTAGGGGATACAATTTTCACAAGCCCAAAGGGTGCTGTAGCTTATGTCGCCTCAGTGATGGATAACTAAAAGGCCTTTTTGCTCCCCTTATATTATCCAAAATGTTCATTGCTTTTGCCTTAAGAGCCAGGAGGGCTTTCTAGGGTGTAGATTCTGTCCCCAAGCATGACTGTTAAACTGTCTTCTCCCATGTTTGTTTAATGGCTTTGTGTACCTTATATGTAAGTATACTGTCATTGTCCTCTGCCTGCCAGTCAGACAGGTAATTATGATCCTTTGTCTAGGACAGGCTGAGGTTATGCATTGCCTCCCAAACACATTATAAGAACATATTTTGTACACAACTCATACGCCCATCACACAATGATTTTCAGGACCAGCATGTTGTCACCAGTTTACATATGATACTTTGCATGATGTCTTTGAGATGTATATTATGACAACCAGTGGATTAGGGCAATGAGTGTGTCAGGCCTGATGTGAGTTTCAGTATGGGGGTTCCTCTACCAGTTAGATTGAGAGTCTTCCAGGGTCACGAATATCTTTTATTGGACCAACTTCTATTGGTGAAAAAGACAAGCATTCGGCTTACACAGTGCTCTTCTTCAGGTCACCCACCCTGTCTCTTTAATATCCTGGGACCAACATGGCTGCAACTGCACTGCAAACAACAATCCCAGTAGCATGGCTACTTTAGTGGTAGGGCAGGTAGGTCCCATCATTATCTTTCTGATACTTAAAAAGTGGGAAAATACATATCTAAAAGTAACACTGGATATTTTTCATTTTATTTTTTTCTGTTCTGAAAGAATTAACTCACTACTAGCACCTCCTTGTGGCCGGGCATGGCAAAGCAGCTCTCCCTCAGTCACTTTAAAATCTTTCCCCTTGCAAGGTAGTCTATGAACAAAAAGGAAGTGGAATTATTGCAAATAAACACAGGTAACAGGAAAGAAAGGGGAATGATTCCCTCTCGGGGTGCTTCAGAATCTGGGAGGGACAGACCATCGGGCAGCAGTCATCTGGGAAAAGTTCCTGCATTTAGTCAGCCCTTTCTTCAGAGGCTGAAGGTTTGTTCTGTTTCCAGATCTGCTGCAAGCAAGCAGCTGTTCTTCCCTTTTAAATTATTGGAGATATCCTATCTCCTAGAACTGGAAGGGACCTTGAAAGGTCATTGAGTCTAGCCCCCTGCCTTCACTAGCAGGACCAAGTACTGATTTTGCCCCAGATCCCTAAGTGGTCCCCTCAAGGATTGAGCTCACAACCCTGGGTTTAGCAGGCCAATGCTCCAACCACTGAGCTATCCCTCCAGCCTATTCATTTATTGCAGGTGTGGCAAGGTGGAGCTACCTGAGCCCAGAGCAGCTGCCTAACCCCTTGTTGTCCAGTGTGGGTCTTGTATACCACATCACACTGTTCACAAAGTTTTTTTTAAAGTTTATCTTTTTCTATAATACCATTTAAATATTCAATAGGAATTTCCAGACTATGCCAAACTCCATCATTTCCCACCAAGTGAATAATCACAAGTAGAAATTGTGCTCCATGGCTTTATGTAGCAAATCGCACAGAATGGCAGCAACCTTTATGTCATGTCCATGCATTCCGTAACAATTGCTTACAAAATAGTTTGCTCATTTTTCTATTATAGATATTTTATTTCCTCATTTGCACAAATTTTATTTGTTGTTTTTGCAGTTCTGCCATTTCTATTTGTATTAATGCAAAAAGAATTCAAGGGTAAATGTCCCTCAGATAATTTAAAACACATCTTATACCTGCAAAAGTTCAGTTTCAGATGAATATCCTACAGTTAGTGCAGAATGACATTTAATTTAGATGTTGAAAAGTATAGATTATTGGATCTAGAGGGTTATACCTTGGCCAGTAATGAGTGCAAAAGTGACATATGACTGATGTTATTGTTTGCAAATTATCATACTGCCGGTGAAAGTAACTATTAGAGACAATCAAATACATCCCAGAGGTATAGTGAAATCATTACTTTCTGTGGGTATCTTGTGATTTATCCAAAAGACATTGCATTATAGAGCACCAGGGAATTTGAGAGAGAGCCCACCATAATCTGTGGGGTCATGACCTCACAGATTACACAGAATGATGAGTTTGTGTTGTCAGAGTAATACCCTCCTGAAGACACAGCATTGGCAATGTGGGTTAGGCTGATGGGATTATAGCTATGAATTGATTTACATTGCACATAGAAATTTTAGTGTAAGGCTCTCTTTATCAAACAAACAACTGGATTGTCAAAGATTTATTTTACAGTGAGCGAGTTCATTGAAGTGGAGAATGAAGTGTCAAAAACACAAGCCTTATTAATAATCTCAATTCCCACAATATTTTTTTCTAAAAAGCAACCTCTGTTTCCCTGTATTTATCTCAGCCTGTTGACTCTTTTGAAGAGCCAGAGGTGTGTAGTCCTTTCACCTTATACCAATAAATAAACCTGAGAATGAAGAATTCAAATAGTCCTTAAAGTGAAGGGAGGGGATGATTGTTTTGTTTTCTTATGTTTTTTAGAAACAGCACAACTAAATAGTACAGGGGTCGGCAACCTTTCAGAAGTGGTGTGCTGAGTCTTCATTTATTCACTCTAATTTAAGGTTTCGCGTGCCAGTAATACATTTTAACATTTTAACATTTTTAGAAGGTCTCTTTCTATAAGTCTATAATATATAACTAAACTATTGTTGTATGTAAAGTAAATAAGGTTTTTAAAATGTTTAAGAAGCTTCATTTAAAATTAAATTAAAATGCAGAGCCCCCAAGACCGGTGGCCAGGACCCAGGCAGTGTGAGTGCCACTGAAAATCAGCTCGCGTGCCGCCTTCAGCACGTGTGCCATAGGTTGCCTACCCCTGAAATAATATCTCTTATCATGGAATCTCAAATTATAAAAGCTGCACAGATCTTCAGAATAAACTGAGAAATATGCTATAAAAATGCACCCCATTTTCACAAACCCAATCCTTGATGCCAATGAAATTACTGAAGAGTTTAAATATGCAATTTAAAGAGCGAACACTTGCACTGCCCTTCTCTACAAAGCTGAGCCAGTATTAAATATTTTGTTTTGTGCCACTTCAAAGTGAAGAAATACCAATAAGTGTGTTAGGTTTAGATAATCCAAAATTCCTTTTACTTAGCTTCTTATTCTATATTTATTTGTCTGGTTTAGAAATCTATGCCAATGTGTTCATCTTCCACCCAAATCTATTCATCAAGCATCAAAACTCATCAGTGAGATGGAATAATGCCACTTAATTAGTCTTTGATATACAGCTTAATTAGGTCTTAATAAGGGGTAGTGCATCCTAAAATCAATTATCTTACTCTTCTTAATAAGAGCAACTAATTAGTAGGTAAATCGCCACAGTTCCCCTTTCATCCTACAGTTTTCAACAGTCTTGTGAAGGAGATTATGCTGATGAAATTATCCCCCTAGTAGATAGGAGATATTTCTAGCTGTACTTTAGAAGGTGCTTTGCCAAACAAGTTGAAGTAGGTAAGGGGTGGAGGGGCTGCAGGGAAATGGGGAAAAAAAGTCTGAGGCACAATATGCTCTATTGAGAATTCTAGCTGACTTGACTGTGTCAAGTCACCCAGTGATGTATTGCCCTGCCTGCAATATACCCCTTGTATGCAATAAATATGCCCTTCCGTTCATTTTGGTGCACTATGCAATGTCCTGTAAACCAACATATCTGTTCACTTTGTCCAGATTTGTGTTGCTGAAAGCAAAGGCTATTCCTCTGGCTTTATCCTTTTTCTTACAAAATAAAGCCTTATATTTGGACACTACCTTTACATCTGAGAGGAGGTAGAGAAGGGGATCCCTGAAAGAATAAACAGAGGCTCCTCAAGAAAGATGCGTACAGTGATCACCATTAAAAGTAAATATTTACCCACAGATACCAAAGTTCCTTCCCATTTTAAGTGCAGGGAAGAACTGTAGTATGTCAGATTGCACTGTTTGGTAGATGCTGCCATTGTAATGGTGATCACAGCAGTCAGACGGTATACATGGAAATGTTCGCAGAGCAGCATTTGTCTCTGTTATTCTGACTAGATTCCTAATTACAGCAAGGTAATTGTAGGAAAAGATCATGGTTAGAAGGGAATATAGAAAAGGCTGCTACTTTGGTGTGTACAATTTTCATCTGTGTTCATCCCCGATGGGCCAAAGATTGAAGATCTTGCTCAGTCCTTACTTGGTAAAAGTTCCCATGTGTTCGGCATTAATTATTATGTCACTGCTTCCCTTTCGTGCTTGTAATTTCTTTAAAGGGCTTATCCTTTTCAAAATGCCACCTGCAGACACCAGGCTGCTCTCAAACAGTGCCCATAATTCCATCTAGTTATGGGGGCTAATGTACTTCATGTCATCACGGCTTTCTCAAACTTGATGCCAACTCCCTTTGAGTTTTCACTTTAGGCAAGAGGGAACTATTTTTGGTTGTGCCCCAGTGGCTCAAGGGCACTCCAATTATATGATAACTCAATCAGTGCAGCATTTTTTTTGCTGCTGCTGCAGCCTTCATGTATCCGCCCTTTTTAGCTGAGCCTCCTTGCCAAAGATACCAGAGAGATTTCATAACTGTGAATGGATTTTGCTATTACTTCAGTTTCCCTTATGCTTATTACTGCAGCTTTTCTAGACACTTTCTAGTGTTAGTCATTAACCACAACACAATGCCCCTGTTTTAAAAGTCTGGGGTTGCCTTCTGTTCTTTGTTTTTCCTCTCTGATGTATTAGTCATGCTTTTTTGTGGAAGAAAATGTTCTAACAGGCAACCCCTTCCCCATGAGGTTTGGTAAATTGATGCATTCCTTTTATATCTAATCCTGATTCAAATGCTGATCCCAATAGTTCAGTTCATGGTTTAACATGCTACTGAGCAGTCTGCGATAGCTGTGAAAGGCAATGCTATTTAGTTTTTATTTTAATGGGTTGGGACAGGAGTTTCTTCAGATTGTGGCAGTGAATTTCTTAATCCTCAAACAACAATGATTAAATTTGCATCCTTCTTCTGTCAGATTTTAACTAACTGGGCTCTCTATTGGGGACGGAAGGTAACGTAGCTGTGAAGAATACAGAATCCTCTCTCTCCAAACCAGAATCAGAGCACAATGCACCCACACAGCTAGTTCACAGCTTGTGAATTTGAGTAGCAACTGGACTCCAGAATACTCTCCCCTATGTGGGCTTTGCAGCTGAGGATTCTCTGCAGTTCACAGACTCACTGGCCTTTCCCTTGAACAGCTCACAGCCCCTTCCTGCTTTAATGGATGGGCCACTATGGAGCCCAGCTCCACAATCTGCACAAATTTCTGAGTCCCCTTAGGAAGTCTCTCAGTAGCCTGCTCCCCGTGCATCTTGCAAGCACAACTGTAGTGTTATTGCTGCATATTGGGCTCTCCTTGGCCCTTCTGCATCTGTTAATATTTCTTCCCAAGTGTAAAACTCAGCCCTTCATATCACTTCTGTCCCACTTGCCCCGAGAACAAAGAATGTAGAGTTTTGCACTGGGGAAAGAGGGCAGTTTTTTTTTGAAGACTGTGTCCTGTTGGGGAAAGTAGGCAAAATATCTATTGTCTATTGGTGACATCTGAAAACAGGTAGACAGTACTGCCTTCCCCCCTCCCCACAAAAAAAAAAGCATGCTCAGATCCTGTTTAGAGCAGCAGACAAACACCAAAATGTATTTGTCTCAAAAGAAGACAGGCTAATCTCCATTTTCAGCTGAAAAATCTCTGTTCCATTCATGGCAAAACTTGGATTTTAGGTGAATTTTCAGATTTTTAAATAGTTTTCAATTTTATGCTGGATTATGCAAGCCTTCCTGATCATTTTCATGGCTTTTCATTATAACAACATCATCCCTCTTTGTGTGGTCTGCCAGTGGCTTCTCCTTATCCATTACAACAAATACAAACTAGTAATCTTCATTTTTAAGGCCTTTCACAGCCTATCCTCACCCTACCTATCATCTCTTTACGTTTATTTAGGTTTCAATTCCTGCCTCTGCTCTGCCAACTGTGCCTGCATTCATTGCCCATTTGTTAAATTTTAAAACAAACACCCTTTCACTTTCTCCCATGCAACCCCTCATACAGGGGAGGAGCTCCCCGTAGATACCTTCCAAGCCACCTTATTGTCCTCCTTCAAATCCCTCCTGAAAACTCCTCTGCTGTGATGCCTTCAAAAACTTGACAGTGGTTAGGCAGCCAGTGTGCTACAGCTGCTTGCTTTTAATGCTGGCCAGTGCTGTCTCATTGTTACTTTGTTCTCCCACTTTTTGTCTATTGTATCTATCTCTCCCTTGTCTTATACTTAGATTGTAAGCTCCTCAGGGAGCTGTTTTTGTACAGCGTGTAGCACAGTGGGGTCCTATCTTATGATTGGGGCTCCAAGGCACCACTATCATGCAAACAATAAATAACCACCACAACAAAAGCCAAGTCCCACCAGGAACCCTTACAGGTACATGGTTCTTTGAGTTGAATTCTTTTTAAGCTATTCTAGCCTCTTACAGTTGATTTGGTTTTATATGTGTGAAATCCAGTTTAAAAAAAAAGTCAACAGCTTTTGAAACCATTATCGGTTGTTAGAGAATGAGAAATATCAGGAGTCTTTTCATGGACCTCCATGGCTTTGGATCTGGCTTATAATGGAGATTAAAAGCTGGGGTTTCCTCATTTTCCCATCCACATGTTGTAAGTGAAAGCCAAAAAGGAACACAGAATAGATAGCGAGCACCGTAGGTGTGTTTCAATAGTGTACAAAACACATTTTTATTAGAATATTTAGTTTCTTACAACAAGACACCTGAGTCAAACTGCTGCCATATAATTATTTATAGATTAAGGGTAACAAGAGCTCCATTATATTAAGCACAAAACAACCTGATGTATGATGAATGCTCACTGCCATTCTCCCAGTGAGATCCAGATCACACTGTGGAACTGACCTGTCATTGTTTACCTTCACCAATTTTTTTGTCATCTGCCGCCATGCAGTAGAGATGGCTGATGTAAGGATCCACTTCTATGATCCCTTTGCAAGGTTGGTGCATTAATCAGTAATGTTTATGAAATCCTAAGCAATCTCCAGTGCATTTATGTCCTGTTTAGAGTCTTACTTAGATGAAGATGAAGACTAGGGAATCCTGCAGCACTAGGTCTGTTCTAAGCCTTCAATGGCACGTTTGGATGAATGGCAAGGAAGAGATGTCTGCATGAATGCCATTTAGACATGTGCTTCTGCCTCAATAACCACAATTTTGGGGATTAGTTCCTTCCTCATCTCTTTAGTTCCTCTCCTCATTAGTTCCTCTCCTTCACCTAGCCAATATTGTGCTCTCTTGGTTTTCAGTTCTTTCCTTTGGCAACTGTTTTTATTTTCCTCTCTTTGTCCCTTTCTACAACTGCACTTTGTAAACCTTTCTCATTACTCTCTATCTTTGTACACATTTCAAAGATAGCAAACAATTTCCCTGCAGCAACTTTGCTATACAGAAGTGGAACTATAACTATAGGTACAGCCATGATCCTGAATTTAATGGGGAACAATATCTTCAGACTCTTAGGCAAATTTGCAGTATCTGCCTATTTTTATTTTGTCTTGAATTATTTATTTGTATGGATTTCTGTGATACAGTAAACATAAATCAAGGTTTATGAATACATAGACTGCTACTCTCTGGGGCACCTTTTCAAAGAGTAACATGGGTATAAGAGATGTGACTCCATTGGTCACTAAAGATCAGTGCTTTGAGATTATGGGTTAAGCTGTAGTAAATTGTTTGCAGTCCATTCCAGCTCTCATTTAGATCAGTGGAAATACTCCCAGTGACCTAATTGGGAGTTGGATTGGGCCCTCAACCTTTTGGCAGAGACTAAGTGCAACAAGGGCTCTGCACAGAATGTTTCCCCTTCATTTTAGATGGTATATGATCATCAGGATGTCTTTTGGCTTACCAGACAAAATGTGTTGTCTGACCATTTTATATATTTTTTAAAAATAGGTTCCCATGTCTCCTCAAAGTGCTGAAATTGATTCAACCTTTTAAGTATGATTGTCTGCTACCGGGCTATTGAGGACCAGAGCTGAGAGTATTAAATGCAGCACCAACGGGGGGGGTCACTGTTTTTCTGAAGTGTTTGTATCAGAATGAAAGCACTCACAAACTCTATCCATAAGCAGGGCCGGCTCTAGGCACCAGCAAAGCAAGCAGTTGCTTGAGGCGGCAAATTTGCAGGGGCGCAAGAATCTAGCATGGGAGCTGAGAACCAACAGGGGGCCCTGGGAGCTGTAGTTCCTTGGTTAGCTCCCTGCCTATAGAGCCAGCCCTGGAGCAGGGAAAGAACTACATTTCCCAGCATTCCCTTGGCTGCAATTAACAGGAAAGGGAGGGGGAAGGAGTGTGGAACTGAAACCTCATGCTGCAGCTTGCTGTGAATGGTAGGGACAGAGCCAGCTCTAGGTTTTTTGCTGCCCCCACCCCAGCCCTGGGCTCCCCCCGCACCCCTGTGTTGCCCCAGCCCTGGACTCTCCCCTGCCCACACCCCCTGCTGCCCCAGCTCTGGCCCCCACCTGCTGTCCCAGCCCTGGGCTCTCCCCCCACCCGCATCTCCTGCCACCCCAGCCCTGGGCTCTTCTCCCCTCTGCCCCACACCCGCACCTCCTGCTGCCCCAGCTCTGGCCCCCACCTGCACCTCCTGCTGCCCCAGCCCTGGCCCCCACCTGCACCTCCTTCTGCCCCAGCCCTGGGCTCCCCCTTCCGCACCTCCTGCCACCCCAGCCCTGGGCTCTCCCCCAAAGAAAGAATTGGGTGGACTAAATGGACAGTGCACCTCTCTATCTGAAGCCTAGCAAGGGAGGTACGTGGATCCCACTAGAATTTAAAATGAAAAGTAAGGGAGGGGAGGCTCTACTAGGACCTGGGCAGCTTTAGATACAGTACCAGGCACGTAGGAGGATTTACACTTCTGAGCCATGGAAGCAGAAATTGACTTTTCTTTTCCAGATTTAGCTAATATTCAGAAAGGGAATCTAGCACCTGCCTTCCAGATTTGAACACCTTCAAAATTCAGGAGTGCTCAAGCTCAAGCTCAATTTGGGCAGCTGTTACTTCATTTCTCCCAAATCAAATATACTGATCCACTGTAACTTGCTGTAGAAAAAGTAGAATAAATTGAGCAAGAAATGCTTCCCAGTGGTTATTAGGACTGGAATTGCTATTTTCAACAGCCACTGCTTTTTTTTTTTAGTTTTAGTTTTATTTGTTTAAAAGGAGGACAGTGATATTACATTGGCAAATTCCCCATAGAAACAAAGAATGGAACAAAAGAATAATAAAGGCACCTCAACTTTTCCTCATTTATGTAGGACAGTCTTATAATATGCATCCAGATATCCTTCAATCACACAAGCTGAAAATTGTTCCACTTTACTGCAGTTCTGTAACCATATGGGAACCAATCCTGTCTGTGTTCTGTGCATATCCAAAATTCCTGCTGAATGACCCGCCCTGGGAGCGAGTTACCAGTGACCCAGGACTGGGGTGGCACGAGGGTGCAGTTGGGGGGTGGGGGGGAAGAGAGAGAGAGACCAGGGCTGGCGGGGGAGGGAGCAGCCAAAAAATTTTTTACTTGGGGCAGCAAAAAACCTAGAGCCGGCCCTGTCCATAAGGACCAAGTAGGGAGCCCCCCAGATGGAGTTGGTTATGTGAGTGAGCCAGATCACCCAAAGACATTGAAAGGTCTCAGACAGTGGGCGGGTAGATGTGAGAGTCTGCAATGAAAAAAACTAATTCAAACAATCCCAGTCCATTTGGGGTGAACAGTTTGTGACCATTTGCTGAGGATCTCACAAATGTGACAATTTTCAAGCCCCGTTTTAAGTTTAAACAGATCTGAGCTTTGAAGTGAATGTTTTGCATAGGTCTAATAGCTGCTTGTTCTTTCCAGTTAATTCTGCATCCTAGGGTACTGCTGAATCATTTCAACATCTTCAGATGTTGAAATACTGCATTAACTGAATAACCATGCAGCAACCATTAACATCATTTTAGACTTTTAACAGCATAACTATTGTATTTTCTTTAAATTACCAGAACACATGCAAAACAAACCTAAATAACCACATTTTATCTCTGTAAACTTTGCCCTTCTCCTGGACTCCTCATCTATGCTTAGATTGTAAACTCTTCAAGATGGGGACCATCTCTTTTTTTCATTATTTGGCTGGATAGCTCCTAGCACGCATTTGGGTTTTTAGTGAAGAAATAACAAGAAAAGCCTAAAAAAGAAGAATGGCAACAGCAATAAGATCTACAGTAGTTGGAAGGCAAAGAAGGTCTGAGGATGACACAGCCTCCTGCTTCGTTCTTTCTGTAGACAGAGAGACTGATGGCCCGGATAGCTATTGCCTTGTACAGCCGTTTTCCCCAGTGCAGAATGTAAAATGCTCCCAAATCAGAATGTTTAAGTGTTTTGCACTGACTTTCCTATGGTACAATGATTACACAAGGTGAGGCTCCACTGGTTAGTACTAGCAGAATAGTAATTGGTTTGTCTAGAAATCTGACTCCTTTGTAGAAAGGTGACAGTTTCCTTTTGATTTTTTTTTCTCCACAGATGCCTGTGTGACCTTTCTCCCCTTTCAAAATCTTCCCTTTATTGACAGTGAGCTCTGCTGATTAAAAGGCTAAGATTAAGATCAAAACCAAGAGATGCAGCAAGCTGAATATTTTTACTTATACATTAGTTTACCAGGAAGTTTCTAACTGTCTCCCTCCCTCCCTCCTTCCTCCCAATCAAGATACAATCATCTAGCTTCCACATGGGTCTTGGGAAAAGCAAAAATGTCAGCAGCTGTACCACAAATTATGAATTTCACCTGCATTTAAAATTTAATTTAAAATAATCTAACCCTCTCTTCTTTTAAATGCCAGAAAGTTTGATATTTCCTTTTACATGTAGTGGGACTTGCTTTCCTTGCTGGATCTGCTCTTAGAAAAAACATTCTACACTCCCTTGGTTCTAAATTGTGAAGAAAGAGGTTTTAAGTATCTAGAAATCTCAGTGCAGTCAGTACATAGAATCCTAAAAGGCAGCAATTCAAAGGCAACTTCTGTATATCATTCTTTCCTACCACTTCAAGCGTTCAGCTCCCCAAATTTTCTCTCCATTCCTGTTATGCTTCTCTCTCTCCTTTTTTCCCCGTTCCTCTCTTTTCTCCTTCCTACTGCCCTCTTCCCTCCATTTCTTTCATTTACCCATTCCTCTTTCCTATACTGAACAGTCCTTTCCTGTCCCCCACTTCAATTGCAAATGGCCCCACTCCCTCCCCACAAAAGCCCTCCTCTAAAATTGGTTTCTGTAATATAGATAATACAATAAGTAAAAGTCATCAAACTAACCTTCTGCATGCTTGCCATTATAGCTGGGTGAAACTTTTTGCTCAAAACTTTTTTTGAGAAAAATGCAGATTAAGTGACACCAAAATATTTCACAAATTCATTTCAATTTTGCCAATATTTTTTTTTACACAAAATACCTAAACATTAAAAAATTAAAACATTTTGTTTCAATGTTTTAGAAATGTTTTGGGTTCAAAATTAGTTTTTGTTTCAACATTTCCATTAATTTTATTCTTTCTGACACGTTGTATGTAGCTGTGACATTGTACTGTGCAACCATAAACTTTTAATAACTCTCACTTTATGTAATGTTCATCCTCCATTTTGTTTGGATACTGAGAACAGAAAAGAGACACACACTCTTTCTCTCTCTCTCTCACTCACTCTACTGTTAAGGAGTTTTTATTTTTGCTCCTATTGTTTTTCTTAATCTAAAATAAAATTAATTAGATTCAAAGTACGTTTTGCTTTTTGTATGTGGAAATATAAAATCATGAATATAATTTTCAACAAGCAATTCAGATAATAAAAGATAAAAATAACACTGCACTTTTAGGACCTGATCTGAACCCCATTCAAATCAATAGAAAGAATCCTGCTGACTTCAGTGGACTTTGGATCTGTATTTTACATACAGTTCTCAACGTGCTTGTTACAAAGATGAATAGGGATTATTATCCACATTTTACAGATGGAGCATAGACAGGCTAAGGGACTGGCCCAAAGTGACATTGAATCAGTTGTGGAAGTGTGGATAGCACTCAGCTTACCTGACTACCAGCCTTGTGTTCAAGCTAAAGCATCCACCATAAATATTTCAAAATGGCCCTTTATGAGCCAGCGCTAGTTGAAAATTTTTGAAATTTCCCTCTTCAGTGAAATTTTAAAGAAAAAATTCAAATTTTGACAGAGGTTTACAGTTTCAATTAAAATGATTGCAAAATTACAATTTTCAACTAGTTCTCATCAGAACCTATTATTGCTGTGCATTGATGCTTTATCTATTAGCCTTATTTCCTACAAATATGTGTAGATTGTTGACTCATGCAACCCATTGTTTAGAGCTTTGAAGCAGTGTCAAACTATAGCAAAATACAAGTAATTATATGAAATGTGTTATTTCTGGGCAAGTTACCTTTAAAGAGTTTAATGACACATGCAAATAAAGCATTGTGTTCATCTCTCCATCCATCATGGGCAAGATTAAAGTTGGTTAAGTGCTATGTAGCCACAGGAGGCCAGTGCTTACATCAGATTATCTGAATGGAATTTTTCATTTGGAACCAGTATTTAAGGTTTGTTCATCCCTCTTTGGTCCTGCTGTGGAGCCTACATAAGGTCAGTGGAAGTGTCCCATACATTTGCTATTTCCGGTTCAGGTTGAATGCTGTTTCTCCATGGATTTTATTGCAGTTCTGTATGACATTCATATATACCCCAGCAGTTGTCAGTGGAAGTGGGTCATTTAGTATATGTCATTCCACCACTAGAATACTGAAAGACAAATTACATTTGTGATCTGAAGCCACATAATTCACACTTACATCTGCCACTCCACCGCTGTGCCTGGGGGTGGCGGATCATGTAGGTCCTCCATTAATTACTGGATTCATCCTCCATTACACAGTGCAGAGGGAGGCATTTGCATGTAAGGAATGGAAAAAACAAAGAGCTGTAGAAGGCCATACAAATCAATATGTAGCTATTATCCTATTGGGCAGCCATCTTCAGGCCCCTTATATCAGAATGTTCAAGTCTGTGAGGACCACAGTATGCTGTCTTGGCTATCCTGGAAAGTAAGGAGTTAGGGAACAACCAGTGTGCTGTGCTCCTTCTCCTGAAAATACAAAATAAATTACAGCCAAATTTTTTGTGCAAATTAGAGCTGACTCAATCAGCATTAACCTGCATTTTGGACCTTGTGTGCACTATAAGAAGGGTCACAAAAGTGCAGCTTGTGGTCCAGAGCAAACTGCAGCACAGAAAGGGTGACAGCTGTGCTCCTGGCAATGGGAGTTGGGGAGCTCAGGGCCATGTGGAGACAATGATGTAAGGGCAGGGTTTTGGCACTCTTTAGGAAAGTAGGATTTATCATACCAGATCATAACCTATATTTTCAGACTGGAGGCACTGCTGTTACGAGAGAACTGACTTGACATAACTGCAGCCATTTTGTGTACTCAGACACCATTAAATGTATGTGAGAATACCACATAGTCAGGAATAATTTGGCCTTTGCCTAAGCAGACAAAACAGCTGCACTGCAGTAGTGTTACTAACAAAAATAAAGTGACATATTCATGAAAATGTAAGAGTGTGTGGATAGCTGACCTTGAATCTAGTGTCTGTGACCATGGGTTTTTGCTGGGAATTGCTTTGCTACTAAGTAGAATTATGAGCTCTATGCTATTGTTAGGGAAATTTTTAGTCCACTTGGGGTTACTATGAGTTTATGTGCTTTGTTTTGAAAGACCTATAAAAGAGATTAGTTAGAATGTACAATTTGGAGAAGTTTGGAAAGGTTTTCGAGAAACTAGGAGACTGACATCCAGCTCCCAGCATTGAGGAGGAAGGCTGGACACCAGAAACCTGCTGCTGATCACTAGACACCATCTCAGACTTTGAGTAACTGTACCTGGAGTGCGCTAAACTATTGTTATTTTAGATGTGTGCTTTAGAATCAGTAAAAACAAGGATTTGGGGGTGAAAGCAGTCTTGTGTGTACCAATCACTTATCAGATGGAGGAGCTGTGTCCCCATTAATTTATGTCTTGAAACTGCCTTGGAAAACAAAAACTAATTACCATAGTTTCGGATTCAGAAAACCCTGGTAACACTGCTAGAAAGTATCAGTACTAATGGACTGTTTGGCTGAGACCACTCACATTCACACTGTTACCATTCACAGCTAAGGGGATGGGGAAATAGTGTCTTTTAATTATAATTATTATGTTAAATTCCTTTTTAACTACATATTCATATTCACTAAACATTTTTGTCCTTGTGCCTAGTCACACCAGTTTTCTTTCAAGGTAGGTGAAGCTAATCTCACATTTCTTTTTAAAATGATAGTTAAAAGTAACAGAACAGATCCTCATTTGATGACATTAGCACATCGCTGCAATTTTGACTTTGCAAATGGTGCAGGGAAGTAATTATTTTAAAACAACTGTATGGAAATTAAATTTGAAAAAAAATCTGGAAATATTTGTATTGCTCTTATTTTTATAACACCTAAATTTCTGGCTGTGTTTGATATAATACTAATACTTTAAACCAGAAACTTGATGATGATCTTAAAATTATATATTATATGTTGAAATAAGTTAGAAAGGTTTCTGTCTGCTTGCATATCAGTCTGTTCAAACTTGAGATGATTTAGCATGGAAACAAAGCATGCTAAATCAAAGACAGACAGTTAACCAAGATATCTAACCTTTACAAATCAATTTATAGTCAGGCAGTTATTACAATTACTGTTTTTAATATATTTGATAACTATTCTACATATCCACACAATGGACTTGTCTATTTTTAAGTTGATCAATTTAATGACTATCCAATAAAAAAATAACCACACACTGTACATCTTCTGTGTACTTGCTGGTGAAATATGATGATAATTTGGAGTGAAGCTAAAAGAATATATATATATATAAATGTTTTTTAAAAATACTTTAAAAAATAAAAACAGCCCCAGAGAAGCTGCTTTTGTGCAATCGTTGTAGGTGAGCAAATTCCACATGAATTGTGCTGTGTGCTAGCTGAATTTTCTTCTTCAAGAGATTTGTACACATGCATTCCACTCTTGATATGTACATGTCCCATGCATGGTCATCAGAAATTTTTCCCTCAATGGTGCCCATGGGACTGCTTGACATCCCTCTACTATTGCTTGCCACTGTGGGCTGGTATAAAGGTCCCAGCTGCCCCAAAGCTCCCTCAGTTACTTCTTGCCACCCATGACAGTCATTGAAATTGCTTGAGTTGCCTTAGTAAATGCTGTCAGTGTGCTTGTACATTTCTTGGAAATAGTTATCTAGTCACCTCGGTCACCAGGCGTCAAGTCCTGAGTCTCTTGTTCTTTGCCGATGTCAGTGAGTGATCCACATTCAAGCTGCTTTACGTTTTTGGGGGAAGATCATATTTGAGTTCACTACCAAATTTGCAAAGACTTTAAGCCTTACTCAGCTTTGTCCCATTAGTACGTGGATGGCTGGGATATTTTTTAAAGATTTGTAGAAAGTATCAATTGTTAAAAGATATTTTGGGGAAGGGGGTTATGACCCAGATACCACAAGTTAGCAACAGATGGAGGGTACACATTAATGAGTCTATATCCATGGACTTCCCTAGACATGCCAAGATGGGCATGTTTTCCCTGTGATCTCCGTCTTCACACTATTTCACAGAGGGGACCATGTGTGTTCTCTGCCAAAAGATAAGAACTCGCTAGTTGGCATTGTTATTGCAGGATGTATGAATGGATGATATTTTAAGAATTATGTAATATATAGAATATAGTGTTCCAAAGCTGCTGGAAGTGAAACTGGTCACCGGGGGTGGGGTGATCCTCAGTGCTAACTCAATCAAGAATGAGATCAGTTGACATTTTTCAACACAGCCCTGCCAAGTGTTTACAGTCTAGACAAGGTGCAGGCTTGGGGGCCTTTACAAAACACAAAAGAGACCAAGAAAAAGACCTTGAAAAGGGGGACCATTGGGGTGGACTGAAGTTAACAAAACACCCTAGTTCTGAAAGAGACAAAAGGTCTGGAACTATCAAAAAGGAGGCCATTACGGAGGCAACATTGCCAGCGTGAGAGTCTCATGAAAAGTGAATCCCAGCTCTCTCAACAGGACAAGCGCTGTGCAGATTGACTATTGGGTGAGAAAAACCGTATTAAACAGGAATGGAATAATAAGTATAGGCTCTAGACTGCATTTTATATTTTTCTATTATTTCTAACCATATGTTTCCACTTCTTATATTTGCTTCTATCTGAATCTTTATCTTAAGGTTTGTCTAATAACTTCTATTTGGTTTTACTATAGACATGACTAACAGCTGTGCGCTAAGGAGAGTTTTGAACTGAGATGAGGCTTGTGAATGGGGGGCACTGCTTCCATGGAGGCTGCAACTCTGTGTGCATTGCAGGTGTCGAGGGACTGGGTACTGAAGTGTAACAAATTGGGATGTACAGACAGGTTGGAGGGACCTGTGCCCTGGGACCAAAGCAGAATTCTGTGGGCGTACTATCTCCAGAGATTTAACCACAGGTACACTTTGCTCTGCCACAGGGACTCCCTTAGGGAGCCTAAAGTCTGGGGTGTAAAAATTGCTAGCCTGCAGATGGAAAGAGCGGGGATTACGGACTCTGGAGCAGGGTGCTTGGTGTCACCAGCCGCCAGTAGTTTTGGGTGAGTTTTCCCCCGTGAGCAGAGGCAGCACTCCCTAGCACTATAAGCAGGTGGTATGATTCACCCTGTATCCCTTGGGCAACCCTGAAAGGGTCCAGGAGTAATAACACTTTCTGCAGCAACTATCACAGCTTGATGTTTGTAACAAAAACTACTGTGCTACACTATGTACATGAAGAAGACACTTGGCTTGAAAAAAGTATTAACCCATGTCAGAACAAGGGAACTGAACTTTAATTAACGGGGACTGCTTTAGCTAGTCATCGTGTATTAGGACCTGACCCTGAACAATTTACCCATTTGAGTAACTTTTCTTATGTGGGTAGTCCTTTTGACATTGAGTGTTTGGGCTATTAGAATGTAAAGTCTTCATGGAAGGGATACCTGTTCATCTGTATTGTAAAGCACCACACAGACCTATGATGCTATATAAGTCAATAATATTGATGACTGATTCTTAACTGAGTTATATCAGGAATGAATTTGGCCCATTATGTTTCCTTTTGGGATGGAGGTTGCAGCTAGTGTGTGAAGTTAAATGTGGATCCGGAATTATGCTGACCAACCAAGAAACTATCTTTTTTAGCTTGTTCATGCTTGAATGAGTATAAAAAGAAATTCTCCTACACACCCTCAGGCAGTTGTATGGGCTTCAAATCACTCTGGCTATTCAGCTTTTATGTAGTTTATCAAAATAAATGAAAAAAACAATTTTACCCTGCTGATATCTATGTAACTACTTCTAAAATTAATCTATTGATTTATAAATATATAGCTCCCTTTATCTGAAACCTAGGGGGTATGATTATTTCAGAGGACTTTAGGTGATGGTGTGTGGGCTCTCCCAGCTCAGAGCTCAGCTTAATTAGTTTTTGTAAAGTAAAATAAAACAAGACAAACTTACTGTCTTGTTTCTGGCATCAATTGCTTTCTTTTTTTAAATAGAATTACGAAATTGGGAATGAAGGGAATGAAGCAGATGTAATAGATTTTTCATTTTATTAATAGATTTCATACTGTGTCTCAGGAAATCTTAATTGAAAAATTAATTAAGATGGAGTAAAAATGCTGTCATGAGGACTGAAAATTGTCTACAAGACAGTAAACAATGGGTAATAAAATATGGCAATGTATCACATTAGGGGAGATATGTAGTGAAGTATGACAGGCAGGGCCGGTGCAACCTATTAGGCAACCTAGGCGGTCGCCTAGGGCACTAGCATTTGGGGGGCGGAATTTTCTTCGGCAGCGACCGCGGCAGCAGGATCTTCGGCCACCCCGGTTGTCGTCGGCATTTAGGCGGAGCGAGCTGGGGCAGGGGGGCGCGGGGAGGGCTGCCTGCAGCAAGTAAGGGGGGGGCACGCAGGGGAACTCCCCACCCCAGCTCACCTCTGCTCCGCCTCCTCCTCGAGCACGCCGTTGCTGCTCCACTTCTCCCGCCTCCCAGGCTTGCAGTGCCAATCAGCTGTTTGGCGCCGCAAGCCTGGGAGGGAGAGAAGCAGAGCGGGGCGGCGTGCTCAGGGGAGGAGGTGGAGCAGAGGTGAGCTGGGGTGCGGAGCTGCTGCATGGCTCCCTGGGACGGGGGGTGGGGGTGGGGAGCTGCCGCAGGGTGGGCACCACAGGGCGGGGCGAGGAGCTGCCGCAGGGCTCGGGGAGGGGGGAGGGCGCAAGGTGGAAGTTTCGCCTAGGGTGCGAAACATCCTAGCACCGGCCCTGATCACAGGGATCACTATTAGGACTCATTTAATATCTTCATTATTGACCTGCAAGGGCGAGTGAAGAAAACACAAGCAAAATTCACAGAAGATACTGCTTTGGGTGGAGTTGCAAACACTACTGAGGAAACTGGGTATGTTACAAAAAAGAGATTAGAAAATGTTGTTCATCATGGGAAAATGCAGGCTAATACAACTGAGAGAAATTATTGTGAAGTGATAATGCTGGGAATGACCTTGGGATGCTAATAGAAAGTAAATTAAATATGAGTCTGGAAAGGGAAATGGCTGCAAAAATGGCCAATGTTATTCTGCACTGCATATGCAAAAGCATCCCATTTCAGAACAGGAAAATAATAGTCCCATTTTATAAGTCACATGAAATATTGCATTCATTTCAGGACACCACATTACCAGTAAAATATTGATAAATTAGAGAGCACTTGAAGAAAAGCAAGAAACATGATCAGGGAGCTGGAGGGAATGATTTAGATTACAGCTAGGACTAGGCAAATACTGGAGGGAAAGTTTCACAGATCTTCGCTGAAAATTTTAAGGGCTTGTTTCTTCACCATGTGAACTTGATTGCAAAGTTCCTGTGGACTTGAGTGGTTCCAGCTCAAGACCCTAGGGGTCAGATTTTTCAAAAGTATTTAGGTACCTAAAGATGCTGATAAATGCCTGTGTGATTTTCAAAAATCACTAAGCAGGTTATTTACCTTGATTTCGATAGGACTTCGGCACCTAACCTGCTTAGGTCCTTTGAATCCCACTAGGCACCTATCTTCATCTTTAGATACCTAAATACCTTTGAAAATCTGGGCCTAAATGAATTGGCTTCAGCCATACTAACACCTATTTTTCATTTACTTTCTGCAAACTTTCAAGATATCAAGTTTCACAGATATGGATTTCACACTTAAAAAAACATCAGTTAGGTGCATGAATATTCTTACAAATTAATTTGGAAAAACCAGACACTCTTCTGTGCCAGAAAATGCTTATACACCGCTATGTTCAGGGAACACAAACCATCTATCCATGTTAAGTACTTATATCATTCCATAGTATGTAACCGCCTCACATTCTTTAATGCATTAATCCTCAAAATACCCCTATGTGGTTAAGGCAATGCTATCATTTTCCTTTTACAGAGGAGGAACTGAGACACACAGAGTCAGATTTTTAAAGGTATTTTGATGCCTAAAGATGCAAACAGACACCTCATGGGATTTTCAAAAATGCTTAGGCACTCATTGCTTTCAAGGACAGTTAGGTGCCGAGGTGCTTTCAAAAATCCCATTAAGCACCTCAATACTTTACAAATCTGTCCCTAAGTGCATTGTCTCAGGTCATAAAGGTAATCTGTGGCAGATAAGGAACTGAACCCAGGTCTCCTGAATACCAGGCTAGCCCCTACCTTGTGACGTTTCTGACCAATTCCACCTAGCAACTCAAATCATGACAGATTACTGTTTGTGAGCAATTCATAGGTTACCAAAAAGATCATAAAAACATCTGAATAATTTTAAATTACAAATAAAATTAAGGGAATGACAATCTGCTCAGTTTTTCTGTGACAAGAAAAAAGCAGCTAAATTTGTTACATTATTTGTTATGAATTATACATTTCTTCTAAGGAAATATTAAAAGAGTTAGCTATATATGGCATGGCTAAGCATCAAGTAAGGGGAAACAACATAACACCCTAAAAATAAATAGCAAAAGGTGGAATCAATTATTTAGGGAACTACATGGAGGCATATTGGAAATTATGATGAAAGTAAAAAAGGAAAAATATAAACCATGTATCAGGAAAAGCCTTCTGTCACTGAGATGGATTAGGCAGTGAACCACACTCTCAGAGAGAGTTTCAGAAATCCAGTCATTTGGGATTTCTAAAACTAGGCTGGGCAAGACACTAGAAAATGTCTTGGAGCCCAATTCATACAGCAGCGGGGCGTTGACTGAATGGATAGTGTGTTCATTTTTTCTATCTCTAACTTCCATAGTTAATTTCTGGAGAAATGAAAAAGATGCTTGAAAGTCACAAGGAGCTGAGTGTCAAAATCATGTGTGGAAAGTTCTGTTTTTCATTAAAATGTGTGTACGTGTGGTGGTTGTGGGATGTTGCTTTTTTCTTCACATTGTGTCTCTTCTTTTCCTCTCTGAGTGCCAGATCACCCATCCTATCAAAATAGCCATAGGAGTGGGGCTGGAGTCAGGCAAAAATCCAAAAGATTATCATCCAAAAATCAAATTATTCTGGTGGTAGGAGAATGCTTTCTCTCCCCACTGCCTTCTTTCCCTATAGAATGATCTGAGGTCTCACTACAAACCCCGAACAACCTGTCGGATACAGAAGAGGCTAATACCCCTTCCTTATTCGCTGTTAACAGCTGTCCAAGCTGGCCCCCATTAATGGGCAGAAGGTCATACTACGTCCTCATTACAGTAAAAAATGCATGCCCACAAGGGAATAGAGCCCTATGAGTCAATTCATGGCTACACTCTCTGCCACAAGTCATAGTTGTTGCCTGTGATGCTGTATGCTACTGCTTCTGTAGATATAGTAGCACACTGTTTCATGGTCTAGATTTTCTAACTGTGGTTCAGTTTATGTTTAGGTAAATACTGGGAATTGTATACACATGTGTATGCTTGGACTGCCTGGCACAGAATGTAACACACACAATCTCTTCCAGTCAAGTACAAATACACATGCACAGGAGTCTTCATCTTTTTCTGCACTGTTTAAAAATGATTAGAAATACAAATAATATTACACTTTGTGGGCAGCTTCCATTACTCTTGGTCTTGGGCAAAATTAGATAAATGAAAACCACAACTAAGGAAAGCTAGATTTCATACACGTGCAAATTATAGCAGGATCACTCATTTTAGATACCAACATCTGTCTAATGATCTAAATTAGAGGAACAACTCTTATGAGCAGCAGGAGGCAATATTTCTCAAGTGTAAATTGATGCATAGAATGGGAATATAGTAGTTGTTACCTTTTGGAACTTTCATAAGAACAAACTTTGGATAAATATATAGCAAGACAATTCTGGATCACTAACATTTTTTAAAGCAAATGTAAGATGAATGTAAGATGAATTTCCAAGTTTTAGTCTCCATTGCTCCATTGATTCAGTCGCTTTGTAACTCAGTTGGGGTTTTGACATTGACTTCAATGGGACTAGGAATGAGCCTACTTTAGTGTGTCTCTTGATTTTGAGGTGCAGTAGCAAGGCATGTGTGATATTAGATAATTCAGATATTACAGTTTTGGTCTTATAAAATATATTACTTCATCTGTCTTGACTCTCTCATATGCTGGGACTGACATGGTTATAACACTGCAAAAAGTGTCTCAGTATACATGCTAGAGGCCAAATGGCAGAAAATCTACCAGGACAGTGGAAAGCAGCAACAGCTTCTCAATTTCTGTGAGTCAGCGCTGTCCCGGAAAGTAGCAATGGCAAGGGCAGCTATGGAATTGTCAAATTAGCATATCTGTGCAACAGCCTCCTTCACTAGTGGAGCTCCTGTTGAGCTTTTAATGGAATTTAAAACTACCCTCCTCTGGCAGAATGCTTGAGGGAACTTCAACTTTCCCTCCTCTATTAGATGGTTATTGTGAGTCAACTCAGCTTTCAGAGAAGATGGCAGTTGTTGAGGGCTCCCTCTCCCAGAATTAACACTAGTGCCTCAAAGCCAGACATGCACCTTTCCTCTTCAATCATCCTCATGTTTCTCTCACTTTGTTGGGAGCATATATAGTAGAATTAGTGTTGACCAGTAATGGTTAGTTAGTGTGTTGAGCTTATTCTGAAGAATTTTAAAGATGATCTCAAGTCACAAAATTCAGATCCAGGTTTCAGTCCTCTAAAGTCTGGATAAAAGATCTTGGTTCAGCCTGTTTATAAAAATGGAGACCAACTGCAAAAAAATAGGTCTAGGTTTGGCTCTCTGTCTCCCCAGGGTCATTGGAGCATGGGGAAATGAATATCTGGAGCCAAAGATTTAGTTCATACCCATCTCTAGAAAATACTTTCTTTGAGTACCACTAATTGCAGGAGTGATATAGAAAAATGGTGTTATAACAGCTAGTAAATACTGTAGAAGAATTGGGGTTAATTTTGGTGCTGCCTGGGTATTTGGTTCTTTCAGATGAATCGTCTCATGTCAAATTTTATGAAGATGAGCTAGTCCTTAAAGCAGAATGAAAAGGGTTTTGTAGATATATTTTAAAATTAAGAACCCCATCAGGAGCAGAATAAATATATGGATTTAACAATAACCTGCCTGGATGTGAATTCAGAGGTCCCTTGGAAAAGATGACATCATAGGCATTGAAAATGGATTGAATCAGGAATGAAGATAATATGCCTGCTTTAGCTGGTTGTGATTTCACCAAGTGTCGCAGGGCGGAACAGGTCCCTATTTTTAATTTTAAAATCAGTATTATTGTTTATGTTGTGGTTGTGCTATGACTTCCACTCATTGAGCAGGACCCTATTGTGCTGTACAAACACAGAACTATTTATTTGTGAAATCGGAATGAACATATTGCTGCCCAAATGGAGCAATTTGTGGATTCTTAAAATGGTCAACCTCTGACCATTATCGCATTATACCTGGAGCAACTGTACATTTGTTTTCAGTCTCTAGCCATCTATCAAAGAAGACCTGGATAAAAAACATGTTATGGTTCTGTGTATTTGTACTGAATAATAATTATATTAATTTAATATGCAAGTTAAGTTCAGATATCAGGCTTCTAGAATATTGGGTCCATGTGGCTGTTAGAGGGCTTTCTCTTCATCCTCTCCCCTGGTTCTTGTCACACAGACAGAAAGCAGAAGACCAGAAGTCCAAAGTGCAGGCAATGCGACGTTTATTGGGGTTAGTTCCAAACAAGCATAGCCATAGCTCTACACACCAGCAGAGTCTGTTTCCCAGTGTTCTGTTCCCAGCTCTGACACTGCAGAGTGTTCACCCGTGTCCCCCTTCCCAGCTCTGATGCTGCAGAGTCTTGCCTGTATCCCCGTTCTCCATTCTCATTCCCCCCTCCTCCTTCTTAGCAGGCCCAAATATACCTGCAATGCCTGCCTACAGTCCCACCCCATGGGAGGGGTAAGGAGTTAGGTTGTGCTGCAGTCAGGGACAGGCATTTCTTTGGCCTTTTAGCATTGTATACCTTCCCCCCAAGCCTCTTTACCTCTCCTGCCTGGTTGCTTGACTTGCCTTGAGATAGGGGTTGAGGCAATCTTAAAGTGTGCTCTTGAGTAATACTGTAACCACTCTTATCTGTTCCCATTGTACTAACAAATCCATCTGACTAGGCAGAAGCAACATACACAGTCTTTGTCCTTTGTTTACATATTCATAGATTCATAGATTCTAGGACTGGAAGGGACCTCAAGAGGTCATCGAATCCAGTCCCCTGCCCGCATGGCAGGACCAAATACTGTCTAGACCATCCCTGATAGACATTTATCTAACCTACTCTTAAATATCTCCAGAGATGGAGATTCCACAACCTCCCTACGCAATTTATTCCAGTGTTTAACCACCCTGACAGTTAGGAACTTTTTCCTAATGTCCAACCTAGACCTCCCTTGCTGCAGTTTAAGCCCATTGCTTCTTGTTCTATCCTTAGAGGCTAAGGTGAACAAGTTTTCTCCCTCCTCCTTATGACACCCTTTTAGATACCTGAAAACTGCTATCATGTCCCCTCTCAGTCTTCTCTTTTCCAAACTAAACAAACCCAATTCTTTCAGCCTTCCTTCATAGGTCATGTTCTCAAGACCTTTAATCATTCTTGTTGCTCTTCTCTGGACCCTTTCCAATTTCTCCACATCTTTCTTGAAATGCGGTGCCCAAAACTGGACACAATACTCCAGCTGAGGCCTAACCAGAGCAGAGTAGAGCGGAAGAATGACTTCTCGTGTCTTGCTCACAACACACCTGTTAATACATCCCAGAATCATGTTTGCTTTTTTTGCAACAGCATCACACTGTTGACTCATATTTAGCTTGTGGTCCATTATAACCCCTAGATCCCTTTCTGCTGTACTCCTTCCTAGACAGTCTCTTCCCATTCTGTATGTGTGAAACTGATTTTTTCTTCCTAAGTGGAGCACTTTGCATTTGTCTTTGTTAAACTTCATCCTGTTTAACTCAGACCATTTCTCCAATTTGTCCAGATCATTTTGAATTATGACCCTGTCCTCCAAAGCAGTTGCAATCCCTCCCAGTTTGGTATCATCCGCAAACTTAATAAGCGTACTTTCTATGCCAATATCTAAGTCGTTAATGAAGATATTGAACAGAGCCGGTCCCAAAACAGACCCCTGCGGAACCCCACTCTTTATGCCTTTCGAGCAGGATTGGGAACCATTAATAACAACTCTCTGAGTACGGTTATCCAGCCAGTTATGCACCCACCTTATAGTAGCCCCATCTAAATTGTATTTGCCTAGTTTATCGATAAGAATATCATGCGAGACCGTATCAAATGCCTTACTAAAGTCTAGGTATACCACATCCACAGCTTCTCCCTTATCCACAAGGCTCGTTATCCTATCAAAGAAAGCTATCAGGTTGGTTTGACATGATTTGTTCTTTACAAATCCATGCTGGCTGTTCCCTATCACCTTACCACCTTCCAAGTGTTTGCAGATGATTTCCTTAATTACTTGCTCCATTATCTTCCCTGGCACAGAAGTTAAACTAACTGGTCTGTAGTTTCCTGGGTTGTTTTTATTTCCCTTTTTATAGATGGGCACTATATTTGCCCTTTTCCAGTCTTCTGGAATCTCTCCCGTCTCCCATGATTTTCCAAAGATAATAGCTAGAGGCTCAGATACCTCCTCTATTAGCTCCTTGAGTATTCTAGGATGCATTTCATCAGGCCCTGGTGACTTGCAGGCATCTAACTTTTCTAAGTGATTTTTAACTTGTTCTTTTTTTTTTTATTTTATCTGCTAAACCTACCCCTTCCCATTAGCATTCACTATGTTAGGCATTCCTTCAGACTTCTCGGTGAAGACCGAAACAAAGAAGTCATTAAGCATCTCTGCCATTTCCAAGTTTCCTGTTACTGTTTCTCCCTCTTCACTAAGCAGTGGGCCTACCCTGTCTTTGGTCTTCCTCTTGCTTCTAATGTATTGATAAAAAGTCTTCTTGTTTCCCTTTATTCCCGTAGCTAGTTTGAGCTCATTTTGTGCCTTTGCCTTTCTAATCTTGCCCCTGCATTCCTGTGTTGTTTGCCTATATTCATCCTTTGTAATCTGTCCTAGTTTCCATTTTTTATATGACTCCTTTTTATTTTTTAGATCATGCAAGATCTCGTGGTTAAGCCAAGGTGGTCTTTTGCCACATTTTCTATCTTTCCTAACCAGCGGAATAGCTTGCTTTTGGGCCCTTAATATATAAGATATAGAGTATAAAAAAGTCAAACCCAAAATTCTATCCCAGGCTAACAAACAGACCTATATACTAACAGTGGCCTTCAAGATTGTAAAGTTTGTGTGTCTTGAGCTGGGAGTTTGGAATTTGAAGCAGTTGTGGATTTGGTTTGGAGTTTATATTTTTTTGTTGTTTGTTTGGTTTGATATTTTGGAAAATGGAACTTTACACTTGACTTTTGAGGATGTGTCCTAAAGTAACCTCTTCCAGTAGCTTAAACTTCCACATGAACTGCTTGCATGTCACTGTAGTATAATATGGTTATGGGGGCTGCGGGGTGTGGGGGGGAGAAGAGGAAGAGAAAAGCTTATATAAAACAAACTCAATGTACAAAGGCTAATGGACTTTCTAACATTTTGTACTGGCAAATTGCTGAAAATGTATCAGATAATGGCACTTTTTCTCAATGTACACTGCTGAAAAGTTATAGAATAGCTAATGTGAAAAACCCAACTCAAATTCAGTCTTCTTGATACTGCCTCCACATTAATAACCTAGCCCCTCCTAGTTACTCTTCTTTTACCTCGCTTCTTGTTTCCTTTGCTGCACCAATACTCCCAGCCATGTCCACCCATGTGTTATCTTTCCTTGGTTAGTTTCCCAAACTCTGCCTACTTGTCTGTCTGTCCTTTGTGAGCTCTTTAAAGCAAAATCCATCTCTTCCTGAATCTTAGAAAAGTACCTCACACATTATAGGCAATACCATAAACAAATAATTCAAATAATAATAGCTCAAGATTACAGTTTAGTTAGGTTAACAAGTAAAACCCTATTTGAGTATACTAATAGCTAATCTCATCAAATCTCATCTTTCCAGTTGCTTTTGCCACTATATGATATGAACAAAGAATTAAGCTGCCTCTTCCATTTAAAAAATGCACAATGTCCTGTAACTGGAGACATTAGATGATGGCAAATCTAGATGTGTTGCATGTATTATGGAGTGAATTAAAACTTTTTATACTATTTCCATGTCTATTCAGTTGAATCTATAATCTCTGGATTCTCACTTGGAGCAAACTGCACCATTCTCTTTCTGCATTCAGAAGGCCTATAAGCAGGGCGTACTCCTGATGTTTTCTTTGTATCTAATTCTCCACAGAGCCTATTAATGGAAAAAATAAAATATGGGGTAACAGGTAAAGTCCAGGCATAGATTCAAAACTGGTTAATGGAGGATAAATAAAACTTATGGTGAACAGCTGCTCCTCAGAGTGCAGAAACAATAATGCTGAGGGTACTCAAGGGCTAGTAGTTTTGGACCAATGGTGTTTAATATATTAATGATTTAGAGTGAGGAGATTTTTTTTTTCCACTGACACTAAATTATTTTGGTTTTATAAAATCTATGAAGGATTAAAGCAACTCCAGGTGGATTTAAGCAAGGTGGAGGACTGTGTTAGTGCAATGAAATATAATTATATAGAGAGAGAATAGTTTACATAGGCAAAAATAAACAACAGTTCTCATATATTCTGAGTTTAGGAGGACCTTTTGAAGGAAAAAGTTTAGGAGTCATTATGTCAACCTACTACACAGAGCTCGCTGCACAGTAACAGTTTTTTTTAAAAGGTCAATAGGGAGCTGGGATGCGTCAGGAAAAGAATAGAGTTGAAATAATATAAACTAGCGACACAATATCAAACAAAGACCCACTCTCATTTGGTGCCTGAGGCCGGCCAAGGAGCACTTAGTGCAAGACAGGAGGTTGGAAGGGCAAAGGTGGCTTATAGACCTTCTTTGTGATCCCACAGTCACAGAGCTGCTCAGCACTTGTCCACTCCCCAGACTCCTTTAGGCACCCAATGCCAGTGTCCCCACAGGGCTGTTATGGCAGTAAATGTCACAAGGAAGACCTGACCATGTCCCCCTTCCCTCCTGGCTATAGCCATACCCCCAGCACTGACTGCAGGAATGCATGTGGCATGAAAAGTGCTACAATAGCTCTGCCCCACCCTGAAGATCAACCTATAATGCAGTTGGTGGCTAGGTTGGCTTTAGGGAATGTTTGCCCAGAGTAAGTGGTGCAAAACTGCCTTATTGCATTGAATGATTTGTTGTACCAGTGAAACCATTTTTGGTTGCCTCACCCTTATACACATTACTAAGAAAGCTCCAGAAAGGGAAACAAAGAAGGTTTGAGTTACAATAGGATTTATGGTATCAGAGGGGTAGCCGTGTTAGTCTGGATCTGTAAAAAGCAACAAAGGGTCCTGTGGCACCTTTAAGACTAACAGATGTATTGGAGCATAAGCTTTCGTGGGCACTCACCCACTTTCTGACGAAGTGGGCATTCACCCACGAAAGCTTATGCTCCAATACATCTGTTAGTCTTAAAGGTGCCACAGGACCCTCTGTTGCTTTTTAATAGGATTTATGTATGATGAGAGACTGCAATGGCTAGAATTATTTAGCCCAATAGGGAGAAAAGTTAGGGACCTGTCTGAAGTATTCAGGTATAACAATTGCTCACGTTCTCCATTTTTTTAACCCTATCCCGTAACAAAAAAAGAAAAAGAGACAGAACAAGAAGAAAAAGACAGATGACAAAATTAAAGGGGAGAGTAGATTTAAAATTAATGGAAGGAAACCTTTTATGACTGGGGTGATTGTAGCATTAGTTGTTGGAATCTAAGCATTTCATCACATAGTCAAAGGTTCAAATCCAGTACTGGTTGTTCCATGGCATGTGTAAAAGGAGCTGATAGTCCACATCATAAACACCACCATCACTCTTGCCAAAAGAGGGGTGCAAATGGCAGAATTGTCATAGAGACTCAGCTACCTTTTGAACTCTGGAGTTGTTTTTTGAGTAATTACACATGTGCATTCCACTCTTGGTGTGCATGCATACAGTTACCAGATTTTTTTCCCCCACAGTGATACCCATCGGTGTGACTCGAGCACCCTCTGCTGCCATGTACCGCTGGCATCAGTATAAAGGGCCCAGCTGACCCCAAGCCACCTCAGTTCCTTCTTACCACCTGTGATGGTTGCTGGAACTGCTCTTCTTGTATGCGCAAGATCTCTCAGTGGACTGTGTTGCCTTGTCTTGTAAATAGTTACTGTTATTACGGTTATTAGTATTTAGTTAGATTTTTTTTACCATCTCAATGTTTTGGTCAGCTCCTGGTGCCAAGGGATGCCTCAGTCACTGGGTTTCAAGCCCTGCAATAAGGCTATGCTCCTGAGCAACCCACACTCAAGTTGCTTGAAGTGCCTTGGGGAATCTCATATTGGAGAGCATTGCCAAATTTGAAGGGACTTTAAGCCTCACACAAAGAAAGATCGTGAAGCCAAGCTAAAGTTTCTACTCATGGAGTCAGCCTTGAGACCTGCATCTGAGCCAAGTCAGACAAACTCAGCACTGAATGCCTCAACGTTGTGCGCTTGAATCCCAACATTGCTCACCATCCCCAGTGTCTAAGAAGAGGCATAAGAAGCAGACCCTGTAAAGGGGGATATCCCTGGCACTAAAGTCTGCTATGCATGGGGATAAGAGTAGAATGCTCAAGCACTCCTCTGATTTGGTACTGCAAAAGATGGTACAGTTGATTCCAGCACCTAGGCAGGTTCTGTGAAGTCTGGAGTCAGAAAGAGCTCCTTCCACATCTGCAGCATTGCACCATACCAAAACTTTCTTGGTGCCGACCATTGCGGAGGCGTTTGTGGCTGCCAGGGACCTCCTGACCCTGTTGTTTGCAAATCACCTTTCCCATTTCTTCAATGTTTGGTCCCGTATCACCATGGACTGTTGGGTGTTGAGCACTGTAGAAGTTGGATAGACCGTCCAATTTATTTCTACCCCTCTGTAGCGGGGTGGTCACCCCGCTCCTGCCTGAAGGGGATAAAGTAGCCCTGGAGAGGGCTGCAGCAGGGAAAGCTAGGCTGATTGGGAAAGCAGCCACAGCTGTGGTCAGCTTAATCAGGGCCCAGCTGGCCCTTATAAGAGGGCTATGGGCCAGAATAAAGAGACACTCTCTCTAGCTTCTCAGAGAGAGAAGGACGTGGCTGCCTGGGAAGCTGAGGAGGGTACCTAGGGTGGAGCAGTGTTGGGGAAGGGCAGAGGGAGCTGTGGAGCTCCAGCCTAGCAAAGCCCCAGGCTGCAGGCTGAGTTAAGGGTCCACAAAGGGTATTGGGGTTGCAGAGGGGCAGCCCAGAGATAAGCAGAGGCAGCTGGTCTAACCCCTCTTGCCGATGATGAGTGGTTTACAGAGTGATGTCTGCCCCAGTGAGCGGGGGCTAATTGGAGACTGGCAGTAGCCACTGAGGCAAGGGGAGATAGGGGGTTGGGGGTTCCCCTGGGAGGGGAGACCCAGAGTGAGGGGGTACTGCGGTGGGCAGAACCCCTGGGTAAAGGGCACTGTGGTCTGGGAAGGACATGGGGCCAGCGGCAGGCGAGACACCGGCCTGCAGAGGGTGCTCCAGAAGCTGGGAAGCTAATTCCCTGGGCAACCAGCAGGGGGCACCGCAGCAGTGAGTCGTCGCCCTGCCACAAGTGGTGGAGAATGCGGGCACGCGGTCCGCCCCAATACAAGAGGCAGGGCAGGGACTGTGGGACTATTGCCCGGATCAGATACTTGAGCGACAAAAAGTGGAGAGAAAGAAGATGGACTATATTGGAGAGCCTGTGTGGCCCGGCTCACCGAGCAGCAAGGGAGACTACTTCAGCTGCTGGGGCTGGAGGCCGGTGCCGGGGCCTAAAAACTGTTTCACCTGTGGGCGAGCGGGACACTATGAAAGGAGGTGTCCCTACTGGGATGGAGCACAGAGGCCCCACCCGGAAAAAGAAGGAACTGGGAGAGCACCCCCTGTGATGTCAACGGGGGGCTCCAAAGTTGTTGGGCCTGCAAGAAGCCCGGGCACCTATGGAGGGAGTGCCCTCAGGGGACTTGCAGGGCCCAGACTAGCCCTAAGGAGGGCTAAGCCATGTACAAACCGTGGGAGGGCCATGGCAAAGGGAAAGTGCAGGGGGTGCTTCCACTGCCACACCAGGGGCCATGTAAAAAGGCCCTGCCCCCTGAGAAAGAGTGGGAGCACCAAACAAGGGGCCCAGCCTGAGCCTGACCAGGTTGGAGGGACAGGGAAGGCTGGAGCCCCAAACCCAGAACTGTCTGGGGCAAGGAGGTCCCAGCTGAACCAGGGAACCACACGGGATCCAGGAGGGCTACGGTGGGATCTCAAACAGAAAGGGGAACCCACGCAGGAGCTGAGACCCAGTTGGGGACCCAGACTGTTATAGAGGAAAGCAGGTGGCTCCACATAGTGGAGAGCCTGCAGCAGGAGAGGGATTCCCTGTGAACCCAGTTGCAAGGGGCACTGGGGTGATAGGGACCCTCCACACACACTGCGCATTCTTAAGGGGGAAGGTGTGTAGCGGGGTGGTCACCCCGCTCCTGCCTGAAGGGGATAAAGCAGCATGTCGATACACCAAGGGCCTAGAAAGTTCCTCAGATTTATAGTGAAGCACTCACTTTACCAGTTCACGGTACTTCCATTTGGCTATCTGCAGCTCCTCAGGTGTTCACAAAATATACGTCCATGGTAGTAGCATTCCTCAGGACAGTAGGAGTGCAGGTCTACCCTTACCTGGACAACTGGTTAGTCAAGGGCATGTCAAAAGCTCAGGTTATATCCAACGTTCATCTTATTCGGTCAGTTGTCAAGGCCTTAGTGTCAATGCAGACAAGTCTAACCTTTGCCCAGTGCAGAGAATAGAGTTTATACAGGCTGTGTTGGACTCTACCCAGACCCGAGCATGTCCTTCCAGAGTTGATTGTGACAGACCTTAAGATTCATCCAATCACAACAGCCCCAAACTGTCTGAGGTTCCAAGGGCATGTGGTCTCATGCAAGTATGTAGTACAACACGCAAGGTTGCGCCTCAGACCCCTTCAGATATGTCCGGCCTCAGTGTACTCGCCAAGATGTCTCCACCTGGACACTGTGCTCACAGTACCTTCACAGGTTCTAATTTAGCTGAATTGGTGGCTGGATCCTCTCACATTTGTTCAGGTGTTCCATTCTTCTGTCCTCAACTGCTGATGACTCTGGTCTCAGATGCATCGGCTCCAGGTGGGGAGCTCACTTAGGGCCCCTCTGAACTTAGGGTGTTTGGTCCTCGACTGAGCTCACTCTTCATATCAATGTCAGAGAGCTAAGGGTGATCTGTTTTGCCTGTCAGGCTTTCCTACCTCATATTGGGGAGAAACTCATTTTTACTTATGGTCAACATTGCAGTGATGTTTTGCCTCAAAGGCAGGGAGGAACTTGGCCATCCTTTCTGTGTCAGGAAGCAACACACCTATGGCCATTTTACATAACCCCTTCAACCAGCCTCGAAGCCTCTTACTTTTGAGGGGTGTGGAACCAGCTGGCAGATCACTTGAGCACGTTTTCTCCAGTCACCATGAGTTGTCTCTTCACCAGATGCAGCCAAATGCATTTTCCAGCAGTGGGGGACTCCACAAATAGATTTATTTGTGATCAAGTATAACAGAAAATGTAACACCAATTCTGCTCCCTACAGGGCCACCGTCCAGGCTTCATCACAGATGCTTTCCTGCTACCCTGGATGGGAAAGCTTTATTATGCTTCCCCCCCCCCCAATCCCACTCTTATACTGCATGCTATTAAAGATGAAGTGGGACCATATTAATTATATGAATAGTTATATTAATAGTTCCAGCAGTTCCTGCCAACAACGGTTCTTCACTCTATTGGACCACTCAGTGGTGACTTCAATCTCACTCCCATTGCATGCAAATTTGATCTCTCAGTACCATGTTGGGCTGCTTCATCCAACCTGTAATCCTTTCATTTATTAGCCTGGAAGCTCCATTGTTAAACCCCAAAGAGCAGGCTTGCTCAGAGCAAGTCGGCTAGGTCTTGCTATGTATCAGAAAGTCCTCCACCAGGGCCACCTACCTGTCAAAATGGAAGCGGTTCTCTATCTGGGTTTATCAAACAGGAGTCTCACCAATGCATTTGTCCATCCAACAAATACGCAACTATCTGTTGCACCTGAAACACCAAGGCTAAGTGATTTCCTCTATCAAGGTTCCTAATTGCTATCAGTCCTGTCAGAAGGGTCTCTGAACTGCCCGCCCTCACATCCGAACCATTATACGCAATCTTCTTTAAAGATAAGCTGTACTTACACCCTCATCTAAGGTTTCTCTCTACAGTAGTTTCAAATTTTCATATTAATCCATTTACTTGCCTGTATTTTACCCCAAACCAGACGCAAATAGGGATGAGCAGCGGCTACACACATTGGATGTTAGACAAGCACTGGCATTCTACATAGACCAAACCATTTTGGCAGTCCTCTGAACTGTTCACGACTATAGTAGACAATATGAAAGGTCTTCCAATCTCCATACAGAGAATTTCATCTGGGATAACTTGTTTGTGCACGTGTTATGATCTGGCAGGTGTCTCTTCTGCAGAAAAGCTGACTGCTCACTCCACAAGATCACAAGCCATCCTCAACTGCATTCTTAGCACAGATCCCTGTCCATTTGCAAAGCAGCAACCTAGTCATTGGTGCACACTATCTTCTCCTATTAAACTATCCCTCAGTATTCAAGAGATGATCCCAGATTTGGTCGAGCTGTACTGCAGTCTGTATGTACATGAATTCAGATCTCTCCTCTCATTTAACTGCTTGGGAGTCACCAAGAATGGAATTCACATGTGGAATCTCTCGAAGAATTAAAACCAGTTACTAACCTTTCATAACTGTTGTTCAAGAGGTGTTGCACATGTCCATTCCACAACCTGCCCTACTACTGAGGGGGCTCAGGGTTGGCTGGACCCTTTATACTGATGCCAGGGGTGCATGGCAGCAGAGGATCCTTGAGGCGCCCTGACAGGTACCAGTGAGGGAAAAAGTTTCTGGTGATTGTGTGCATTCCAAGAGTGGAATGCACATGTGCAACACATCTCGAAAACATCTGTTAAAAAAGGTCAATAACCATTTTTTCCCCTGTACATAAAGGAAGGACTTCACCACAGCTCTTAATCTGACAAACTTCATGGGTGTTATGTTTACCTACAATTACATAGTGGGGCTGGTATTCACATCACAGGGGAGATGGGACTTGTGCTAGTTTGTCCCATGGAGTTGGAGGAAGAGAATGCAGTATTGTGTGATCAGCCCCACCCACCTCCTGGTCTATCCCCTGGTCACAAATTCCACTGCTCAGCCTGACAGGTGCAGCAGGTCTGAGGGATAAGGGAATAGAATGACATGCAAGCAGCACCTCTCATTCCATTCCCCTGTGCCAGGGTTTCTTCTTGTCAAAAAAAGGCAGAGGGAAGCATTTGGCCCTAAAATGTGTTTAAAACTGTAACACATTTTTTCTTATTTAATTAGAATATGCTGATAAATACTTATATATTTTGGTTAAATTTTGGCGGAAGGAAGCAAGGCAGGCACAGTAGCCCATGGGTGATATTGGTAGCTATTAAGAAAAGAAGGGCTGATTTCAATGTATTATTACGCATCCATGTAAAGCCTCTTCTTTGTCCTATTTCCTTTGTTTCACATACATATACTTTCTCTTGTCCTCTAAAGCATCAAGCTCAAAGGCTCTCAAACAATATTTTAGATAACTTACCAGGCATTTCATACCTTTAGAGAAACTAATTATATTTGAAATTAATAATTAAAAATTATAAATAGAATGAAGAAGAAAACATGAATATTACAAACTACTGGTAGATTTTCAACATGGTGTGTGGGGAATTAGGTGCACAAATCCCATTTATGTTAATTGGCCTTGCGTGTCTAATTCCTCATGAGCCACACTGAAAATTTACCCCCTAGTGTCTTTGATGATACAGAGGACCAGAACTGAGGGGGAGAAAAGTCAGTGATTTATTTGATGATCTGTCAGTCATAATGGCAACCAGAGAAAATTGCAAAGCCAATTTTAACCTCTGTAGAAACAGCTAGTTAAACCATATGCTTTTTTTCTTCTTCCAGATGTCATCATCCATCAATTTCTCATTAAGAAAACAGCAATCTAAAATACAAACAAACCAAAACAAAACCCCTACAACCTAATAAAGATTCTGTTTCTTATATAAAGAGTCCAGAAAATCAGATTATAAAGACTTTATGGAGTAAATTTTCATACTGGCAGCTATCCTCTGCCTCCTACAGTTCTTCTGTTGCAGGCTCCAATCTGAGTGATTGCTTTTCTCACTATCAGATTCTCTACACAATTTTCATACGTGCAAGTTATGTCCACAAACAGAAAGGACAGGGTCTCAGCTCATCTGAAAATGCAACCCCATTAAGTTTCTGCTGCAAAATATCTTTTTCAGTGCACTGTATGTTTCACATTAATTTTTAGTGACCTTTCATTATGCATAGTATTGTAAATATTCATTGTATCATCCCAATTTATTATTTCAAATTACTTTTAGTCTCTTCTTAAGCCTAGAGGTCAGATATATCCGCTTAAGCTCAATCAACCTGAATGAATTATAGGGGCTTTTTGGCTGCTTTTGTGTGTTTGGTTGGTTGGTTGTTTAAAAAAAAAAACACCACACAATCCATAGACCGGTAACAAAAATGTTAATGTTAGAATAAACAGCATTAGCTAGTATTTGTTTTGCTGAAGGCTGTCAAAGGTAGAGTCAGTGTACATTGAGAGCTTTTTATCTAAGTGGGATGTCACTTTCCTTACTACAGTGGTAAAATTTAAATGTGGTTAAGTACCATATGTTTTACTTCTGATCTGTGCTTTAAAAACATCCTGGAAACCATAGGCCATCATTTTTCCAAATATAATGAACCCTCTTTTCTTTTATAAATAGCATCAACATGTTGTAAATGTTTGGTAGGCTGCTGTTAAACAGCTGTTTTGTTATTAATATTTTAGTGCCCTATGTTTTCCTGGATATATTGACACTTGCTGTTATTTCAAATGCAGCTTTTCTTGGAGTTTTTAATGGTTTGTGTATATCTGTAGACAGTTTCAAGATCTTGAGGCTGTCACAACATGATAAGTAGGCAAATAAGCTAACATAGTAGTTTCAAAAAAGCTGATTTTCTTTGCATAACTTCAATCTGCATCATTTTGCATTACTTATTAGCAGGAACTCACTCATTGACAGGGCAAATAGCTTACAGAACAGAGGATGTTCTGTTTCTCAGAGTGTATTTCTTCAAATAGTTAAGCACTAATCAAAATTCTGAATTTTCTTTGACTGACAGCCAGTTTGAAACTCACAGAGACTGCTTATTGTTTAAGATTTTGGTAGAAAGGCGTAAAAAAAATCTATAACTTTACAGCTGTCAGACCTAGTTATATGCAACCTGGCCCAATATTTTCAAGTCTAATTTTTTAAAGGTCATGTATGAAAGTATAATAGAGTTTTTTTAACATTTTAATTTTCTTTTCTCCCCCACCTCCTTTTTACTGCTTCTCCCCCCACCCCGAATGATTGTGCTCATTGAAAGTCAGGAGAATGGTAGTACCGGGGAAGTACTTTTTATTCATATACCAGATATAGTGCAACTAGCCATAAATGTATGCTTTCAGCACATAGCTTTGCTATTGACCTTGACCCTGCACTGAAGATTGCGCCCTTTCTGGGGATAACAAATGATTCAGTCCCTTTGCAAGCTTAATCCGGAGCCTTACTTTGCCAAAGACTGCCAATTGTACTGAAATTCGTGTGGCGATTGGTTTTCTGATATGAACTACTATCTGTGAACAGAACACCAAATTCTGTTTATTTAGGAACTTATGTTAGACAAAAATAGCTGTCCTAGAGGTGAAAGGATTAGCACTTTATCTACTAAAGCAGGCACCCAGTCCACCTCTTCCTAAAACAAATTGTAAATCTAGTGTAGATTGAATGGTTTTCACCTTTGCCATTTAATACCAAAACAAAAGTTGGAAGGAACTAAAATCACAGTTCTCTGTGTGAGTTTTCTATCATCTGTTACAATAGTGACTTCAGAAGAAAATCTAGCTCTCCATTTCACTTCTTATCAGATGGTGGCTATTTTGAACAGTCACATGAATGCTTTAGAAGGAACTATTTTAATTGTATATTTGAGAGTTTTTGTGAAAAGCAAAGAAAAAGCTGCCTGCATACTTAACAAGCGATTAACAAATTAAAAGCCAAGGCTAAATCCTTAGTCTTTTTTTCAGGTAAAACTTCTATTGATTTCAAAGGAGAGGAGTTGTGCCAACATAAAGTCCTCAGAATTGGCCTCTTAGCAAATAAAGATGAGCTATTCTACCCATCATTCCCTTTTGCTGTCCTTAACGAAAGAGACTTGGAGAAGAAAAATTAGCTACTGGAGCAAGCTACCACATCATGGCTCCCATGCCCACCATCTCCTGTGACCCTGAATCTTCTTCATCCTACCCGTGAGAGATGTCCTGACAGACTGGGCCAGAGAGAGGGATCCAGATGACACTGCCACCTTGACCAACTCTCTCTCCTTTCTAATAAGAATCTGGCTTAGCCAGCCAAGACTGCATATTTTGCAACATTGCTGTAACCTGTGACTAGAAAGAGGCAGCTAAAAGCAGTGCCCGATACTGGTATAGGATTGCCAGGTGTCGGAGTGGCTGATAAAACTGTGTGTTGTGCCTGTGGTTTTCCCACAGTGAAGTTGCACATGGAAGTCAACACCAGAGACAAAAGCTGCATTTTTTACCTTTGCTATTCTTTTTTCCCCTCCCCTTGCATGTGTGTTTATCTTGTTTTGTCTTCGAGGAAACAGGATTGAACTTTAACAACAACAGCCACAGCACCAGCCCATCTCAACTAACTGTTTTCCCCCGAAAGGACAGTTATTCCCATCTTTAATACAATCTAAAATACCGTTTATTGTTGGACAGTGATCAGGTTATGTTAACACCTTTGACTCTTTGGGCTCGTATATTCCATCTAAATTAACACATTGAATTCCAAAGGGCTACTCACATGCGTAAAGCTACTGGCATGTGTAAATGTTTGCATGGTCAGGACCTACATCATCACACAGTGTTTATGCCATGGCATGTTGTTACTATACCCCAGCCTGTGTTCTGAAGCATCTAAGTTAGACTAACAATGTTTCCAAAGGGAGAAAAAACATGAAAAATGGGAACTAAGAGTAAATGTATCTAAAATGGAAAAAAATAAGAATGAGAATAACCCCAAATAATTTATAATGTATATTAAAAATATTAACATTTTAAGGAGAAACACTTGAAAAGAAAATAAGAAAAGATTATTTTTTCCAGGTGAGCTTGTCATTGAAAGGAGAACTTGAAGATCTTTTTGTTCTGGTCTTGTTTGATCCTTTCACAGTGGTCCCACTACAGCAAAGCTCTTAAGCATGGGGTTAAATTTAAACATAATATTTTTCAGCAAAGCACTTAAGTACGTGCTCAGGAATGGGATTTCTCATGTGCTAGAAATTATATATTAACTTAACTGCTTTGCTGAATCGGGCCTTCAGTGAAGGACCCAGAATCTGCCTCCCAAACCCAACTACAAAGGTAGAATAATATCAGAGAAAGTATGCAATTCTGTTAACACACATGATCATTTGGCTGATTTTAGCTAGTCACAACCAGGGTTTTTACAGGCCATTTTATGTCACATCTTGTATTGCGTAATGTGTAATTGCATTGCTATGTGCAACTTGGTCCCTTAAAACCAGCAGAGTCAGTCCAGCCCTTCCTCATCCCCCATCCCAGTTTTGGCTAGCAGTTTGCTGGTATACATTACAGGGAAGAAGCATGTCTATTGCATTTTTTAGTGCTTGAGTATTTTCTGAATTCAATTAATTATTTAATTGTGATAGGCAAAGAGAGAGGGGGGGAAAAGGAGATGCAGCTTATTTAAAGTAATGTGACAGACTCTCAGTTCGAACATTTATTAGGCTTTTAATAATCAATTTATGGAATCAGCACATTGGCTCAGTGGAGTAATGCAGTAGTCTATTAGCCCCTCTGTTCCTAAGGAGTCCAGCATAGCACAATGTTCAGGTCAATGCTTTGTTCTGGTGTTGAGAGGTGAGCTTCTGAATTTTGATTAAGTTATTTTTTGTATTCAGGAGTTTGAGGGAAAGCAGACTATAAGTCCCATCGGCTATTAAGAAAGCTCAGAGAAAAACCTGCTGAAGTTAAGTAGCTTGCTGGTTGAATTCAATAACAGTGAAAACTTCAGTTAATCAGGTTTGTCCTGTCTACTAGATGTTTATGCGACAGAAGATTTATCTGGATTTGGTTTCATAAAACATGTGGATGAATTGGCTGATTAAAAGAATTTGAACAAAATGCAAAAAAATATTGCTAACAACTGTAGCAGTTTTTCTTTTGTAGGAGTTACATACCCGTGGCAGATAAGGAGCGTCTTCTTGCTATGCACAGTAGCCTGCATCATAAAAGACAGCTAGGCTTTAAGCATTGTTATATCATTTTGACAACCCATTCATTACACTTACCACCCCGTTCCCCCCAGAAATGTCTCAGGTTTACATAGGGTTTAAATCAAAATCTGTACAAAGCACATAGAATAGCACTTTTTATCTTTTATCCAAACTTTTTTTATTCAACACTATTTTCAGAGAATCATTTCTCAAATTATTTTTGTTAAAGCAACAGAGAATTTCTCCTCATTCTTTTCTGAAGTTCATTGTTCTTGGGAGGTGAAAGATTCAGGATGTTATAAAGCAAAGTGTCACAGTGCAAGTTATAAGCAGGCGTAATAAACTTGCCTTTTCTTTTTTAATGCATTTCAGTTAGAGACATCTGGACCTAGGGCATAAAGATTACCCAATTTTCCATTGTCAGTGAGTCTTGGACACCTTTGAACAGCACATATATACGTTTGCCATGCTCCAGGACAGTTCTGTGATATGAATTATTGTTGACTAGAGGTTGAGTTGAACAAATTCATTTAATTTGAGATGAGCAACTCTGCTTGTAGGAGCAAGCAAGAATTCTTCTCTAGTAAACAATAAGGGTTTTGTTTGTTTTTTTAATTTAGCAGATGCTTATTCATTTAGGGGCACACACTAGTGCCAGTGCACAGCCCAGAAAACTGGCTGTACACTGGATGTTCTTTGAAAGCAAACAAATCATCCCAGCCACTGCTTCATCTTCATGGCTATAGTAGCTGCCTTAGCTCCTGTTCCCCTCTCTTTAGGGTGGATCTGCATAGCTGTGGATCCACCAGGCCTGTTCCACATCCAGCCCACTTCCAAAACCACTGCATATTATAGCTTCTGCCATGCACAGCTCCACTTCATGCATGCAGTGAGGACCCCAACATGTGATCTCAGCATGGTAATCCCCCAATGCATCAGATCCACTGTGTCCAAGAGGTTCCAAACAGTGAGGGATAGGGTTGCCAACTTTCTAATTGCACAAAACCAAACACCCTGCTCCACCTCCTGCCCGCCCCTACCCTGAGGTCCTGCCCCACCCCTTCTCTGAGGCCCCACCCCACTCACTCCATCCCCTCTCCATTGCTTGTTCTTCCCCACCCGCACTCACTTTCATTGGGCTAGGACAGAGGGTTGGTGTGTGGGAGGGAGGGAGGGCTCTGGCTGGGGGTGCAGGCTCTGGGGTGGGACTGGGGATGAGGTGCAGGAGGGGGCTCTGGGCTGGAGCCGAGGGGTTCGGAGTCCGTGAGCAAACTCAGGGCTGGGGCAGGGGGTTGGGGTACAGGAGGGGATGTGGGGTGCATGTTCCGGGAGGGAGTTTGGGTGCGAGAGGGAGCTCAGGGCTGGGGTTTGGGGTGCGGGCTTCAGGCTGATTACGATTGAAGAAAGACCCTTTTAATAAGGAACCTGAACAAAGTAGAAATAAACCATCAGTGTCTCCAGTCTATACCTAATAGAATCATTATTTTAAGAAGCAAAATAGAGTTATGGACCAAGAATATGAATCCTCTGATCAAATAAATTGTATAGAGACTAAACCATAAACCACATAAATAAATCAGCAAAGCTGCTTTAGATGATTTTTTTTTAAACTTTGTTTTCTGATTTGCATGAGGGATTAATAATAATAAAGAAAACGATTTTGAAAAGATGAGGCATCTGATGTAATTTTATATCTCGGGATTATAAAATAAAACACACAATGGAAATTCATCTAAAAACTTGCTTACATAAGGTGATTCAGTATTGTGTAATCCTTTCCAACCCACATAATTGCAACATTGGAAATATAATGCTCATAAAACTCAGATGTTAAAGTCATACAGTATTCAGGGATCTTATGTATGTTCCTAGAATGTATTTGACTGATAATCCAGCCAGAGCCATTTTTTAACAAATCGAAAAGTGGTTCATATTTACAGGACTTTGAGAAACTGTGTTATACGTGACAAGCACTGATTTAAAATAGGCCTACAATATACGGACATCTTCTTTTTCAAGTCTCCATTTGGACTCATTTTTTGAAGATGATATAAAATAATCTTCTTTTCGAAGTGTTTGGTTTTTATCCTAAATTAATTTCTTTAAGAAAAACTTTTCTTGAATATTGTATGACCCCAAAGGTAAAATGCAGAATCTGTTTTAACATTAGTTTGCATAATGAATTTGCACAATGTAAGTAATTGTACTCAGAAGGGAAAAAGAAATGTTTGCTAAAGTGGTATGTTGCCTTTCTGTATTTTGATTCTTTTCCTCTGTGTCATATGTGACCGGTAAGCTCATGTCTTGAAATTTAGATGGTATACTATATACATTATAGCTTTGTGATGAATAATTATTTAAGAAAACGTAGTTGTTTTTTTTTAATTGAACTATTACTTTTAATTCTTACCCCAAAAAGACAACTATCAACTTGAATAATTAAAAATACATGTATTTGTATTTTATAGGATTTCTATGGCACTTACACCTTAGTATCCAGATAGTTCTGATTGATTTTTAAACGAAGATTTTGTATGAGCCCCAAAGAGTCTGAAACCATACAGGTTTCAGAGTGGTAGCCGTGTTAGTAAACCAGTCAGAGAACACTTCAATCTCCTTGGACACTCAAGAACAGACTTAAAAGTGGCAATTCTTCGACAAAAGAACCCTAAAAAACAGACTCCAATGAGAAACTGCAGAACTGGAATTAATTTGCAAACTGGACACCATCAAATTAGGCCTGAATAAAGACTGGGAGTGGATGGGTCACTACAAAAACTAAAAACTAATTTCCCCATGCTAATTTCCCCCTACTGTTACTCACACCTTCTTGTCAACTGTTTGAAATGGGCCACCTTGATTACAACTTCCACTTTAATTGGATTATCTCATTAGAACTGACCCCCCACTTAGTAAGGCAACTCCCATCTTTTCATGTACTGTGTATATATATTCTGCCCACTGTATTTTCCACTCCATGCATCTGATGAAGTGGGTTTTAGCACACGAAAGCTTATGCCCAAATAAATTTGTTAGTCTCTAAGGTGCCACAAGTACTCCTCGTTGTTTTTGGTGAAACTATACAGAGACTTATAACTGAATGTTTGGCAAATATAAAAAAGCCCAGATTAATCCCATTTTGGGGGGTCTGATTACATGAGGTACAGAATGTCCTCAACTCAGACTATAGTGGGAGTTAAGAGTGACCAGCACCTCACAGGATCCTGCCCTTGGTGAAAATTAGCTGCAAGTCTGAGGGTATGTCTACACTACAATATTAGGTTGATTTTATAGGAGTCAATTTTTTAGACTTCGATTTTATACAGTCTATTGCGTACGTCCACAATAAGCACATTAAATTGGTGGAGTGCGTCCTCACTACCACGGCTAGCATCGACTTACAGAGTGGTGCACTGTAGGTAGTTATCCCACAGTTCCCGGAGTCTCCACTGCCCATTGGAATTCTGGGTTAAGCTCCCAATGCCTGCTGGGGCAAAAACTTTGTCGCGGGTGGTTTTGGGTACATGTCGTCAGGCCCCCGTCCCTCCCTCCTTCCATGAAAGCAACGGCAGAAAATCGTTTTGCACCTTTTTTCCAGGGTCCCATCCACCGGACCCGCTCAGCCCGCTGCCTGCCTGGATGATCGGAACCCCAGGTAGGCAGTGGGCTGAGCGGGGCTGACGGACAGAGCCCCAGACCAGCAGCGGGTTGAGCGGCTCAGCCCGCTGCCAGTCTGGGGCTCTGTCCGCCGGCTTCTGCCAGCCGGGGTCCCGCTCAGCCCCGCTCAGCTGGCAGACCTCAGTGAGGTCAATCAGAGGTGCCTGGACAAACATGGCTATCCTCTTACAGCACCGAATGGGAGTGACTCCAGGTCATTCTCTTCTTTAAGTTTTGTCTCATGGAGATTCAGTCCTGCCTGGAATATCATGTGAGCTGGAGGCTTCTGCCTCAGGCTGCTCTCCCAGCTGGCAGCACCGTGCAGTCACACCTACCCCAGCCTGCCCCTTGCTCCCATGGCTCATGAAGCCTGGACAGTAGTAAGGAGCAGTTCAACTTGTGGAATGACAAATCCAGAACAAAGGATTGCACTCTATGGGCCACGTTAAGATTATTTCAGAGTCCTAGATAGCATTTAGTCCCTATAAAAGGCTTCATGAACATTTCCCCCCGCCCCTAACAAAAATGTTAATTTATCAGAGCAGCTGAAAGGGTAAGGAACCCGGGACTATAACTTAGAGAGAGCTTCCATATTATTTAACTCATAATTGATATAATTCGAAGTAAAATTTCACAGCGCGGTCTGTTCTAAGACTAAAAATGCAGGAGGGGAGTCAGAAAAAGGAACAGTGACCTGTTTCTGCCTGGTTTTGAACCGGGGATGGTTCACGTGTTAGGGGAACATGATCACCACTACACTAAGGGGCTTTCGCGTGTTAGGTGAACGTGATAACAACTACACTACGGGGCTTCTCTTTTTTGGCCACAGACTTTGCCAAATGCACAGGAATGTTTTCTCTAGCTACAGAAGCTACCTAATGCAATGTCTATATCTATGGCCTTCCTGTTCACAAAGCGGTCATGCCCTTGCCCAAGGCTGACACAGCGCGGAGTGCATGTGACACAGTGACCTGGCTCGGGCAGGATCGCTAGCGAGGCATGATACTTTTGCCGTTAAGCAAACACAGCAATTCTTTCCTGGCCTCTGCCCCTGTGCCTCCATGCATTACTCTGTGCCCTATCAGTGCGGGAGGACTGCATGAGCTCGGAAAACATGTCATTGCGAGTGCGTTTTTTTCGCCTTCTAATCTGCGATAACCTCAGGGACAGAGATGATAGGGGGAGCATAGAAACATTCTGGGGGGACTGCATGGTCACCTGTGCTGCTGAGTTTGCCACGCTGGCCAAACAGGAAATGAAATTCAAAAGTTCCCGGGGCTTTTCCTGTGTACCTGGCTAGTGCATCTGAGTTCAAAGTGCTGTCCAGAGCAGTCACAATGGAGCACTCTGGGATAGCTCCTGGAGGCCAATACCGTCGAACTGCGTCCACACTACCCCAAATTCAACCCCGCGATGTCGATTTCAGTGCTAATCCCCTCATTGGGGAGGAGTACAGAAATCGATTTTAAGAGCCCTTTAAGTTGACAAAAATGGCTTCGTCGTTTGGACGGGTGCAGGGTTAAATCGATCTAACGCTGCTAAATTCGACCTAAACTCATAGTGTAGACCAGGGCTGAGGCTAAAGTTTTGGGCTAGGTCTACACTACCGGGGGGGGGGAAGGGTCGACCTAAGATACGCAACTTCAGCTACGTGAATAGCGTAGCTGAAGTTGCGTATTTTAGGTCGACTTACCTGGCTGTGAGGATGGTGGCGAGTCGACCGCTGCCGCGCCGCTGTCGACTCCGCTTCCGCCTCTTGCTGCGGTGGATTTCCAGAGTCGACGGCAGAGCCATCGGGGATCGATTTTATCGCGTCTTCACTAGACGCGATAAGTCGATCCCCAATAGATCGATTGCTATCCGCCTATCCGGCGGGTAGTGAAGACGTGCCCTTGATATTACACCATTGAAATCAGTGGACATTTTTCCAGTGACTTCAATGGGAACAGGATTGGGTCCTATGTACTTAATTCAGGAATGTGCCTAACTTCATTAGGACTACTCTTGTTTAAAGTTATGCTTATGCATAGATACCTTGCAGAACTGAGACCAAAGTGGGTTAAATTCTTCCTGTGTTATACTTGGGCAAATCAGGTGCTCAGATACTTTTCTAAGAACATAGTATGAACATCTGGATATATGGGGTCTAGCTCAGCAAAGCACTCAAGTACATGCTTATTGTTATGGGCATGAATAAATCCATATAATTTTAATCTTAAACATGTGCTCAAGTGTTTTGTTAGATTGGGGCCATAGAGTTTATGGTGTTGCATGTGTGTAACTGAAGGCAGAATTTAGCCCAGTATGTCATTATTCGAGCTTGGAAGGACTTAAAGAATTATTGTGTTTTGCTGATTTATTGTATCAGCCCTCTAAAAACAGAGGTTTATAATGTAAGTGCCCTCTGAATTATTTCTATAACATCGCTAGCGTGACACTATAATTCAAAGGACAGAATATCGATGAAGTCAGGATGTACAGGGATGTAAACAAGCTTTTAAAGATAAAAAAAGTCAAAGTGTTTGCTAAATAGACCACAACAGAACTGATCCATTATCATTGCAAAAAAAAAAAGCTTTATACTTAGTATGTCCAATTATCTAAATAGCTCAAAAACATAATCAATCCATCAGTAGTATTCAGCATTCTAACTCAATACCTGATTGTGAATTCTCTGTGTTGGTTCATATTTCTGCCAAACGTTGGTCCAGAAATGTATTAGCATCTGCCAGTGATGAATAAACATAAGATTGCCCTCCTTGTGCAATTCTTGCTCTGGCTGGGCTTAACAGAGTGTAGTCCAAGTCTCAACTCCTTAGATATTTCTTAACATCAAAGAAAGAGTTTACTGCCTTTAACAGGGTCAGTGCAGTTAAGTTAATCTTTAATCTTGACTCCATTATGGGAAACCTTTGTGGCAAATATTTTGCTGTCCGTTCAATAATAATAATTTTTGTGTGTGTATGTGTGTGAGCTTTCATCCAAAGGTCTCGAAGTAATTTATTTTATTTAATTAAATGTTAAACACCCGATGTAAACCAAGGTCTTGGAAGAGCGAGTGACTTGCCCAAGATAACATAGTGAAATATGGGCAGAGCTAGAAAAAGAAGTCCTGGCTCTTGTACCCATTTCTAACCATTAGACCACAACTATGTGTCTCTGTCCACTTCTTGGCAGTTCAGTGTTGACATCACACAAATCCTCACTGCTGCATTTGGAACATATAATCAAGCAAAGTTCCTACCCTACTCTGAACAGACTCTGCATATTCTTTTTATTCAAAACATGCCCTCTTCCTGAGTTCTAGCTTTACTGCTAATTGAAATAACAAAACTGTAAACTTCAGCCTAAAATTTCACTCCGTGCTTGGCTGTTCCTAGGATTTCCCAGAAGAGACTTCTCTGCCCCAAGAGCTATTTCCATCTTCCTTATATCCAGGATGGAGTTAATGAGCTAGATCTGGCACCTGCCCCAATGAGTCAGCAAGGATGAGTCAGCATCGTCCTGCTAGCATCTAACAGCTGCTGCTATGGTGTGTCAACAGAGAGCAGCTCTTTCACTCTGTGAGAGCATCCTTGTTGGATGTCTAAACAGGAGTGCATAACCATGGAGACTGAACTATCCTCTCATCCCAAGCTATTTTCCCTCCAGGTCATGGTTAAGGCACATTGGCATAGGACAAGGTAAGGAAACATAAATTACTGCTGCTGCTACCTCCATACCTCTTTTGCCATTACACAGTCTCCAGAGCTGTCAATCAGGCACTTTTCACTAACACTAAATTCACCTCTTAACTCCTCCCCTGCTTCTGGCAAAACTGAGTCACATTCCCTTTATGCTCAGTGCGATACATTCTCTGTCACTTGCTCATATTGTCTACTGTCTTCAGTTTTAATGGAGTCCAAACACACTGGGTTTTAAAACCCCTGTGGGTTCCAGTGAATCCAATAGTACTTTTTTGGGGGCGGAGGGGGGGAATAATTACTAATGGTTCTCAGTCTCCAAATTAGCCAAAAGGCCCTACAAAGTGATCCTCTTCCAAATATGTTAATTGTTTTTTCTCCTTTTCTTGTCCTACATGCTGTGTAGTGTGCAGAATGTCTGTTAATTAGCCATTGCTGTATATATGTTACTGGAACCCATTGTTTTAAAACCAGTGCAACAAGAGATGAAAAGCATTAATGATAATCAGTGTGTGATAGGCGGATTATTGTGGATGCATAATGTCACTAATTTTGCTGGATCCTGTTTCACTTTCAGTATTGATTGACTTCTGTTTGACCCACAGCGTATATAAACTCCCAAAGCTGTTGCCAGCTACTGAAATTGGGTCTGTGTTGTCCTCCATGAGATCTGTGAACTTCATGTATAGTACTCAGTACTGTACAATAAATGTAGGAGGAGTGTTCAGGAAAGTCAGAGCTCATTAATCAGCCTCTCCAAACTCATCTGACAGTGGAACCCTCCATGAATCTGACACATCTTACTGAGGAAGTGGTTTCATGTAAGTTTACTGCCATGGTGTCAATAGGAACATGGTATAATTGGCCTGTGTGAATGTCTCCCTAGGTATCAATTTCTTTGAATAGATTCACCCCAGATATCTCCTCCAATGAATCTATTCTTTTGCACCAAGGGACGATGGCACACTTTCTTCCCTTTGTTTTGAACACATCTATCATATCAACTTGGTAGCTGTTGAATATGTGGTATCTCTTACTTGCAAAGCCTCTGGAAGATTTGTAAATTCCCCTAGGGCACCCAACATTAAAACAAGGGTTACTCAGTGGATGATTTTGTTGTTGTTGTTGTTCCAGCAGAGAGATCTTTCTTCTGAATCTGTCTCTTCTCTATTTCCATTGGCTTTGTCAATGTGATAAGAGAGATCATGGTATAGAGTGTAATACTGTTGGGAAAAAAAAGTGAACATCATTCTGGGATGTATTAGCAGGAGTGTTGTAAGCAAGACACGAGAAGTAATTCTTCCGCTCTACTCAGCACTGATTAAACTTCAACTAGAGTCTTGTGTCAAGTTCTGGGTGCCACATTTCAGGAAAGATGTGGACAAATTGGAGAAGAGCAACAAAAATTATTAAAGGTCTAGAAAACATGACATATGAGGGAAGATTGAGAAAACTGGGTTTGTTTAGTCTAGAGAAAAGAAGACTTAGAGGAGACATCATAAGAGTTTTCAAGTACATAAAAGGTTGTTACAAGGAGGAGGGAGAAAAATTGTTCTCTTTAACCTCTGAGGATAGGACAAGAAACAATGGGCTTAAATTGCAGCAAGGGAGGTTTAGGTTAAACATTAGGAACTTTCTAACTTTCAGGGTGGTTAAGCACTGGAATAAATTGCCTGGGGAGGTTGTGGAATCTCCATCATTGGAGATTTTTAAGAGCAGGTTAGACAAACAACTCTCAGGGATGGTCTAAGTAATACTTAGTCCTGCCATGAGTGCAGGGAACTGGACTAGATGATCTCTTGAGGTCCCTTTCAGTTCTATGATTCTATAGAAACAGCATTAACTGATGGCAAATCAAAAGCAATCCACTTATAGTAAGGAGGCTTTCCACCTTTTTTTAGCTGTGATGCTCCATTGCCAGCTGACTTTAATTTCTCTCTCGTTTTGGGGTGGAATACTGTATACAGCATGCAGTTTGTTTCTGAAGGTTTTGAACTGGTTTGCCATTGTTGATGTCCTTACTGCATTACCTACTGTTAGTTCCAGGCTTTGAGTGAAATCTTGCCCCATCGAAGTCAATGGAAAACCTTCCATTAACTTCTGTGGGGCCAGAATTTCTTGTGACTCAAACAGTGCAATCCAGCATTTTTATTTCAGTTTTGCAAAAATATCTGTTTTCCCTTACTGGCTGCCTCCATCAAACTAGTTCAGGATTCAAAAAATTCTTCCTCTATTTCTTTCTTCACCACATAGCCCAGTAATTCAGAAGAGATCTGCTGTTTCAATTCTGCCATCAGTTTCTCACAGGTCTAAGAACAATATAGATGGTTCGAAGTTTCTTGCATGACCTATTTAAAACTCATTCGGGGTTCATAAATTTGAACATTGGCACCATAAACTCGATTTTAAACATTACACTTCACCAGTCATGAGCAGAGACATCCCAGTCAAAAGAGGTGGGATTTCACATATCATAAACACAATGACTTGCTTGCAAACAAATTTGCAAACTAAGAATCATGCCTACTCAGAAGCAAGAGGAGAGTTGTTATATCTTGACACTGAGTTATAGCACTTCAGAAGCATCACGTACCAATCTAATGTCATGATAAACATTACATTCACTGTCTTCATTATGTGAGTTCCATTCCATGAAGTGGCTTTTGCTTCCCTACACTGAACAAGTCAAGTTTGTCACCTAGGTATATTATTGTTTTTTTTTTAATTTTCCAGATCTTAGGGCTAGGTATTATTATTAGCTTATCTCTGAACCCTCTCCAACTTGTGACTCTTTCTCTTGTATGAAAGGATGATGCACAGAGTATGCAAGAAAGTCCTTAACTGGGCATGATAATCACATTCATTTCATTAAACTTTGAATAGTTGCTCTTTTCATGTTATGGATCATCCTGGCATGATCCTTACAGCTTTCTTGGTATGGGTTTTAAACTAAATTAGAATCAATACAATGCAGTTATCATCCTTTGTAACCCCTGATAAGTATTTGTGGTAATGCCACTTTGTATCTGATGAAAACCCACTGATAATGTGATATCAATCCCCACCCTTTTGTTCAGTGTTTCCACAGTGCCTAGCACAATGCGGTTCTGGTCTAGCACTGAGGCTCCTAGTAGTGCTACTGCAATACTACTACTAATAAATTAATAATATCTGTGAGTGTAAATATTAGGTATTTGTGTAGATTCTTCTTGGTCCCTACATGATCATGCCATGAGGTGGAAGTGAGGAAGGAGCCTCCTCTCTCTTATATGGCCTATATCAATGTTGAACATAGTTGCAACCCCTGAATTTGGAGGAGTATATGATTTCTACCAAGATTCCAACCCACCACCACCTCAGAAGCACAGCATCTCAAATTGGTAGGGAGGAGTGAGGCTCCTATATAAGCCAGATGTGCAGTGGAAAGTAAGCTGCACCCTTAAAGAACTGTAGCAGTTTGTGTGCTCTCCTGCTGACCAGGAAGAGGTCTGGGAGGGATTCTGCCCAATGCAGAGTTGTGCCAAATTGGTACAATATAGCTTTGTCTTTGATCCATCTTTCTGTTGAAAATGTATTTTGACTCCTGGTCTCTTAAGTTTTAGTTACTGTAATATTAATGGAGGACTTGGAAAATAACTGTTATAGATTTTTAGGGTATTCCAGTCTCATGTCACGGTTTAAGTGGTGATGCATACACTGGATGTCCTAGATCTCTCACGTCGACATCACTCAGGAGTTGAACCATATCATTACACATGACAGGTGTTTCTCCACCTCCTGTAGAGTATATTGCATTGCGGAATGTGCCACAGTCATGGATCACCCCCGGATACGGATCACCACTTAGTGGTTGCCTGCATGGTGCTGACACTTCAATGAGCAAGTAAGCCCTCTGCAATGAAGAAGTTTGACATTGATGAACTTCTCCACATGTTGGGTTTAGTCAACAGGTTTAGTATCAACGTCAGCAATAGACTCTCGGCCCTAGTCAATCTGCCAGGCAATGTCAAGGTCGCCTGGACTCTGTTCACCTTCATCCTCTGCCAAACCGCTGAGCAGACAATTGGCTATGGGTGCCCACCACTTCGACTATGGCAATCAGAGGAGGCCTTCCAGACAATTAAATTGAAGGGCACAAGCTCACCAGCTCAGTGGTAAGCTCACTTGTAATCAGCTGAAGCGAAAGTTCAATGCCCTGCAATCATGAGGCATATTATAACCATGTAAATCAAATGACAACATTCTCTCATTCTGGGTGGAATATTATCACAGTGCCCTGAACCAGCCTAAAGCTGCTGTTTTCTCAGAGCTGGATGATTTGGCAGCCACTGTTGTTTTGGACTCAGACACTTGTACTGATACACCAATGTTAATGAAGTGAAGCACACCATCTCCAAACTGAAAAATGGACGTGCAGCTGGCGCTGATGGCATTCCCCCAGAGCTGCTATAATGCGCTTTTGATCCTGTAGTGGAATCATTTCTGGCCATCTTTCACCTGGTGTGGAGAACAGGAACCTTGCCAGCCACCTGGAAGGACAGTACTGTGATCTCACTTTATAAGGGCAAGGGACCATGGAGCGAATGTAAGATCTACAGGCCGATCACCTTGTTGTCTGTGTCAGAAAAGGTGTTTGCACATGTTCTGCTGGTGCATTTGAAGCTCCTGCTGCATTAGAAGCATCACCCCCAACAGTCAGGCTTTACGAGGAACAGATCCACATTAGAGGTCATTTTTGCCCTCTGCTTGTTGTCAGAAATTCATTATGAGTTCAAGAAGCCCCTGAATGTGGAACATGTCTATCTTAGGGCTGCATTTGATTCAATTGACCAAGTCATGCTATGGAAGGTTTTAAAGGGTGTAGGTGTCCCAACCACGCTGCTGGACTTGATTAGCAAGCTGCATAACGGAACCACTGCCCTTTGTACGTTTTGGGAATCGGATGTCATCCCCTTTTAAATCAGTATCTGGTGTCAGGCAGGGCTGTGTCTTGGCCCTGCTCTGTTTTATTGGGCAATTGATTTCATAATGCAGCATTCCATCAGATCCATAGTCATTAAGATCAGTGATCTCTTGCTCTCACACCTTGACTATGCAGATGACATTGTTCTTCTAGTACAGAGCCCTGATAAGTTTCACAAGGCACTCCAGCAAATGGAGGAGGTCCACCCTCAACCCCAATCTCTTTGAATAATGAAACTGTTGAAGTAGTCTCCAGCTTTTGCTATTTGGGTTCTATACTCACCATTTCTTCCAACTCTCACATGGAGGTTCTCCACCAGATTGGCATCGCAGCATCTGCCAGGGGTTGTCTACAATGAATATGAAATTAACATAATCTCAGCACAACAACCAAGTTCAGGATCTATTCAAGCTGTATCCTCTCCGTACTGCTGTACAGTTGTGAAACAGAGAAGCTATGCCGCTGAGACTGGCTTTCTGCACAGAATGCCAACGTTGTATATTGAGCACAAAACGGTCACTCCAGTCTACAGATTACTGGGGCCACTGTCTGCAGACATGTCACAAGAATGCCAGAAGACGTTTTGGTGAACGCCGTTCTGCAGGTGGCTTGTGACATGCGGGATAAAATTCCAGCAATGAAGGGATGGAGGCAGTCCATGAAATAGATTCCAGTTACATGGGTGCATCATGTCTGTTTCGATGTTGGACTCTCGGCCCGTTAAGCCCTTGCGTCCGCACAGGAATGGACCAAATGGTGAACGATCGCTACAGCCATCCCGTCAACTAAGCATTGAAGAAGACTGTGGATGACAGGGACAAAATCTTATATTAAAAAGAAGAAAAATGGTATATTATAGAAAACATGTTTGAATGTTCCTGGACATTTCAGAGGGAATTTGTGAGACATTGTACAAAGGAAGGTGCTGAAATTATAACGTTTTCATGACAAAATTGAGAATAATATTGTAGACCATTGAATAATATATATATATAGTTTATTGGTTTTTAATAATATTAAGGTCTAAATTAACTGTTGTACATGGTAAAGGTTGTATGATGAAAATTTCCAGAAATGGGACATCTGTTGGGTCAGGGATTGATCCAAAGTCCATTTAAGTCAAACTCACCTTGACTATAATAGCTTTTGATCAAGTCCTCGGATGCTTTTAATTATTTTATTCTTTTGAGCTTTTCCCCCTAACAAATTAAGAGTCTTTACAAATATGGTAAATGGAGTATATGCATCTTTAAAAAATTCTTTATTAACTTTTCAAAAATAAACCAACAAAAGCAATGAGATGGGAAGATATGTAAATAATGCAACAGTCATTATTACTTATATCAAGACAAAGGAATGCAAACAATTTTCTTCTATTTCTTTGTGCTTATAATTTGGGTTTTATTTTTTAATTTTGAAAAAGGAAAGGAACAGCACATCATCAATGTATAATATGTTAATATGCTAATTAATTATAATACATATATATGAATATGCTAATTTATATTAGTAACAAACGTAATCTAAAATGTTTTAGTAGTGACACTATATATCATAATTGCATTCATGTATACATATGCACATTTTATTTTTTTCCACAGTTGTATTGCTTGTTTAAAGCTCCATGGAAGCTTTTAGACAATTCTTTCAATGATTTCAAATAAAATGGAGTATTTTTAGATTTCCTGAAAAAAAAATTGTGGTGCTGCTCATATGATTAACGCATTATGGCACTCTAGCTGTGGATTAATAGGTCAGGGTATTTTATATAAATATGCAGTTAATTGTGTAAAGCTATTTTGGTACTGCAAAGAGATATGTGTAGGTGGCATCTTACATCTCTGGGGAGTGCCATTTGCAAAATCAGGAATTTAGTCTTTGTTTCCTCTCAACTTAAATAAAAATAATTATAAAGTGAGAAAGGGGAAAAACAAAATGGAAAACAGACTTCAAAAAAATCCTTTAAAATATTATCACTACTCTGGGGACATCATGCATAAACAAATACATGAGAGATGTGCACTGAAACAACAAAGGAATAGAACGTATTATGTGCAGTCTCTTACTAGGTTTGGTAACCAAATGCTTATAAACCAGCTGTCCAAGAATAATAAAAGAGTGGTTCATTTTCTTGCCCTATTTTAAGTTTAAAAGTACAGTTGTAGTCAAACATTTTAGGATTATACAATCTCAGGGAGAATTTGTAGTATTGACAGTTAGCAAATTAATTTGTTTAATTCTAAATTTAGGAAAGTTGACCTGGAGATATTTGGTGGAACACTGTTACAAAAGGAGATGTCACACCAGTATGGTAGTTTTATTCACAGATGGGTATATAAGTACTGGATATAGAATTGCTAGATTTAGGACATTAGGTAGACACCATTCATTGAGAATTTTTCTGATTTTCAGAAGTTCAGCTGAAGTCCATGGGAACTGTAGATACTAAAAACCTTTGACCATCTAGTCATACATAAACAGCAGAATGATATCCCTCTAGATCAGGGGTTCTCAAACTTTTTGTTTCTGAGCCGACCCTCCCCCCCCACAACACGCTATAAGAATTCCACAGCCCATCTGTGCCACAACAGCTGTTTTTCTGCATATCCAGTAGATTTAAATCCAAGGCCAGCATTAGGGGGTAGCAAATAGGGCAATTGCCAGGTGTCCCACACCACAGGGGGCCCCGTGAAGCTAAGTTTTCTTGGGCTTCAGCTTTCAGCCCCAGGTGATGGGGCTAGGGCTTCAGCTTTCTACCCTGGGCCGCAGTGAATCTAATCCTGGCCCTGCCCTGTGGTTCGGCAGATCCCCTGAAACCTACTCACAGCCTCCCAGGAAGCCCCAGACACCTGGTTGAGAACGGCTGTTCTAGATGAAGTATAGTATGGGTTTTAGCTCAAACTCTTTTTTGTTTGTTTCTAACATTTCAGAAGTAGCTCCCACTGGCTACTGCTAAATGGTCCTCAAACCAGATTTGAGCTCTGATGTGTTTCATAATGATCATTCTTTAATCAAACCGACTATATCCGGATAGAAAGAATTCCCATTCCCTCTAAATTTTCTGCACGTCATGTGACTTAAAAATCTGCATCATCATAAATTTGAGATCATATTATTTTATGTAAATGCCCAGAGATAACAGCAGCAAAACAAAGACAATGTCCACATCATCACCAATCACATGCTATGCACTTAAACAAATAACCACTGAGTGATATGCACCAGAAAAACAAAGGAGCTGTCTACATTATCTCTAATTGCATACCATGTGCTTTAAAAACCACCCACAAAAATATCACACTAGAATTACAAAGGAACAATCCTCATTATCCCCATTATCTCATTCTTATGGAATTAAAGAAATAGTGGTTTGCACAGTAATTTACAATTTCTAGTAGCATTACAAACACACACACACACACATACACATACACAAAAGCTTTGTTGCATTGTGAGATTCAGGACACCAAAGATACATTTTAAAAGTATTTAAGAGCTTGTCTACACCATGCAGCTTTTAGCAACAAGGCTGTATCGACACAGCCTTGTCGCTAAAATACTTCCAGCCCCGCGAGCGGCGTTAGCTTTGTCGGCAGGAGAACGCTCACTAAGTAATCACACTGCCACTTGTGTCGGCAAAACTTTTGTCTTTTGCGGGGGGCTTTTTTAAGTACCCCTGAAAGACAAAAGTTTTGTCAACAACTTCGCAGTGTAGACATACCCTAAGTGACTTAAGAGTCTATATTCCATTTTCAAAAGTCAGTTAGAGCCAGATTGTTAAAGTTATTTAGGCATTGCTCTGATACGACTAAATTACACAGCAAAGTCCCATTTTCATAAGTGACTTAGGAATTTAGGAGCCTAAGTCTTATTGAAAGTCAATGGGGCTTAGGCTTCTGAGTGCCTAATAAGTTACTTTTGAAAATAAGACTAAACTGTCACTGAGGGCCAGATTTTTAAAGGTATTCAGGTGTCTGCAGATCGATGGCTTGTGGGATTTTCAGAAGTGTCTAGCTGCATCTTTAGGTGCCAAAATACTTTTAAAAAACTGGCCCTTAAACACTTAGGAGCCTAAGTCTCAATGACTTTCAAGAACCTAAGACTTAGTAACCTTAGTTACTTTTGAAAATGGGACTTATGGTCCTAAGTCCTTCGTTGCAGTTTGCAATTCATAGCACCTACTGGAGCTTGCTGTGTCCCCCTTGGAAGAATCGGTTTTTTTCAGTGTCTGCCTTTGTCCACTCCTATGGTCACTCATTTTCTGATGGTGGATAACTGCAGTACCCTTTACTTGGGCGGTGGGGGGGTGGGGGGGGGGGCAGAATCATGTTTTACAGAAACTGACCAAAACAGCCAGAGATAGATTCCCTATGGGGAGCTCTCTTCATCAGGGAAGTACAATAGGCAGAGGGAACAGACTAGAGCTGATCAGGAATTTTCTGATGAAACAGTTTCTTGAGAAAATGCCAATTCGTTGAACCCAAAATGTTCTGTGGAAATGTCTTGGATTCAACAAACTCTTGACAAATGACCGTGCTCTCAGGACTCACAAGCTAAATCTGAGTCAACAATGTAACACTCCTGCAAAAAAAAGCAAATATCATTCTGGGATGTATTAGCAGAAGTGTTGTAAGCAAGACCTGAGAAGTAATTCTTCTGCTCTACTCCACGATAATTAGGCCTCAACTGGAGTATTGTGTCCAGTTCTGGGTGCCACGTTTCAGGAAAGATGTGGAGAAATGGGATATAGTCCAGAGAAGAGCAATAAAATTAAAGGTCTAGAAAACAAGACATATGAGGGAAGATTGAGAAAACTGGGTTTGTTTAGTCTAGAGAAGAGAAGACTTAGAGGAGACAGCATAAGAGTTTTCAAGTACATAAAAGGTTGTTACAAGGAGGAGGGAGAAATTTTTTTCTCTTTAACCCCTGAGGATAGGACAAGAAGCAATGGGCTTAAATTGCAGTAAGTGAGGGTTAGGTTGGACATTAGGAAAAACGTCCTGTCAGGGTGGTTAAGCACTGGAATAAATTACCTAGGGAGTTTATGGAATCTCCGTCATTGGAGATTTTTAAAAGCAGGTTAGACAAACACCTGTTGGATGGTCTAGAAAACACTTAGTCCTGCGACGACTGCAGGGGACTGGACTAGATGACCTCTGGAGGTCCCTTCCAGTCCTAGGATTCTATAATTCTATGATTTCCAGGTTCCCTGCCATGGAGCATTCAGACTTCCAGGCTCCCTGCAATGAAGAAAGGAGTCTGGAAATCCTGGGATGGGCTTCCAGGGTCTGCGGCTCTGGGGCAGCCCCGTTGGGCTGCAGGTCAGGGACCACAGGGCTTCCAGACTCCCAGGCTAGGCTCCCAGGCTGCCTGACTTTGACAAAGTGGGACTGTTCTTAATGTTTCCTCTGAATACTGTGTGGGTGCCTCAGTTTCCCCTATGCATTTCTTAAGTCTCCAGTGTGCATAAATGGCCAACACTCTGTATCCTGGCAACAAATGGCTGGGGCCCTTCCCCCCTGCAAGGGAATAGCTAAAGGTGAACAAAGAGATCAGGTGACCTCCTGGCCCGGGAAAGAGACAAAGGCCAGGGAGGAGGGGCTGGAGGGGGTTTCAGTTGGGAGCTGGCTGGGGATGGGAAGTGAGTGCAGACGGGATTGTCTGGCTCGCTGGGCCCCAGAATGGACCCAGCTGAGGGGTCCTGTTCTCTGTACCGACAAGCTCTGTTTTAGACCATGTTCCTGTCATCTAATAAACCTCTGTTTTACTGGCTGGCTAAGAGTCACGTCTGACTGCGAAGTGGGGATGCGTGCAGGCCCCTCTGGCTTCCCCAGGACCCCGCCTGGGTGTACTCGCTGTGGGAAGCGCACTGAGGGGCATATGCTGAATGATCCAAGGTCAGACCCAAGAAGGTGAAGCCGTGTGAGCTTCTTGCCCTGAAGACAGTTTGCTCCAAGGGAGAGGAGGATCCCAAAAGTCCTGACTGGCTTTGTGGGGAGCAGTTCCAGAGCATCGCCTGGGGATTCCGTGACACTGACCACCTCAGCCTGTTGAGCCAGTTCAGAGGGTGTTAAGGCACAGGGCTTTTGTATCCCTGGGGTAGCAGCTCCTCTGCTACCCTGAGTGCAGGGTCTGCAATACTTCTAGATGTCATTTTGGTCATGCAAGGAAACAGCAAGGGTTGTTTCTCACACACACATACTTGCTCACCTGGCAAAATCTGGCCCTGTGGTAACACAATTGTTCTGTGTAGCGTTTGGTGCCATCACTGTGTAATTCAGCTAAATGACTCATGTAGCTTATTTGAAGCTTTGGTTTCATACCCTAAATCCACCAATCCATACACTTTGCCTTGCTAATTGATTTCTTACAGCTCTTGTGGTGCACTGGCAATTAAACACACCGAGTGCTTTCCATGGCTACTGTCATCAATTAAGAACACGAAAGGAGCAACACTGTTGGATAATTCACATGATCCCACAGCCCAACCTGTAGACAGGGCCGGCTCTAGGTTTTTTGCCGCCCCAAGCAAAAAAAGTTTTGGCTGCCCCCAGTCCCAGCAGTGGGCTCCTCACCGCACCCCCCTGCTGCCCCAGCCCTGAGCTCTCCCCCCCCCACACACCCCCTGCCGCCCCAGCTCTGGGCTCCCTCATTTCCCCCCACCATTGCCCCCCACAAACACCTCCTGCCGCCCCAGCCCTGGGCTCTCTCCCCCCCCCCACCTGCACCCTCCTTCCACCACAGCCCTGGGTCACTGGTAACTCGCTCCCACGGCAGGTCATTCAGCAGGAATTTTAGATGTGCACAGAACACAGACAGGATTGGTTCCCATATGGTTACAGAACTGCAGTAAAGTGGAACAATTTTCAGCTTGTGTGATTGGAGGATATCTGGATGCATATTATAAGACTGTCCTACATAAATGAGGAAAAGTTGAGGTGCCTTTATTATTCTTTTGTTCCACTCTTTCTTTCTATGGGGAATTTGCCAATGCAATATCACTGTCTTCCTTTTAAACAAACAAACAAATAAACAAAAAAGGCAATGGCTGTTGAAAATAAAAATTCCAGTCCTAATAACCACTAGGAAGCATTTCTTGCTCAATTTTATCCTACTTTTTCTACAGCAAGTTACAGTGGATCAGTATATTTGATTTGGGAGAAATGAAATAACAGCTGCCCAAATTGACCTTGAGCACTCCTGAATTTTGAGGTGTTCAAATCTGGAAGGCAGGTGCTGGGGGGGGGGCGGGACTGTGGCTCCGTGCGGGAGCACGGCAGCATGTATGCAGCAGATTGTCTGGGGGGAGGTCTCAGGAGGGGGCAGTTGAGGACAAGGAGAAGGGAGGCTTAGATAGGGAGTGGAGTCCAAAGGGGCAGTTAGGGGCAGGGGTCCCGGGAGGGGGCAATCAGGGGACAAGGAGCAGCGGTGCTTAGATAGGGGGTGGGGTCCTGGGGGGCAGTTGGGGCAGGGGTCCCGGGAGGGGGTGATCAGGGAACAGGAGCAGGGGGGTTGGATGGGTTGGGGTTTCTGTGGGGGGCAGTCAGAGGGAGTGGATGGTGGCAGGGTGGGGCTACCCTCCCTCCCTGTGGAGTGTCTTATTTTTTGAATGTTAAAATATGGTATCCCTGCTCACAGCGCAGCTGTCCATTCACAGCAGGCTGCAGCATGAGATCTCAGCTACCTCACTCCCTCCCCCTCTTTCCTGTTGGTAGTGGCCAAGGGAATGCTGGGAAATGTAGTTCTTTCCCTACTCCAGGGCTGGCTCTATAGGCAGGGAGCTAACCAAGGAAGTACAGCTCCTAGGGCCCCCTGTTGGTTCTCAGCTCCCATGCTGGATCCCTGCCGCCCCTGAAATGGGCTGCCCCAAGCAAGTGCTTGCTTTGCTGGTGCCTAGAGCCGCCCCTGCCTGTAGAGCACCATTTTAATCAGCCCATCTATGCTGACAAATTCATGGAATTTATGTACCAAAATGATATTCTGAATCACTTCATCAATTGACTGAACCATTTCTTATATCCTCAGAGTAAATAAGTAAAGTCCATCTAGTCATGTCTGAATACTGGTGACATCATAGATTTTTGAAAGTCTTCTCAATCCATCATGTCCTCAAAATGCAGCATGCAAAATGGAAGTCTTTCCCTCCATTTCTTTAAAGTGACAGGCAAAAAAATAAATAAAAAAGAACCCTATGCCATTTTTGGCTTTCGTGATGAGTAAGGAAGGCGTGACTTTCTATGTCAGAATTTTTTTTTTTTAACCCAACTTGATTTTTACATTAGAAACCCATTGTTTTGTCTACTCTGGAAGACTCACTGCTAACTGGAGAGCTAATGAAATCAAACATCACAGGAGACAAGAAAGTGAAAGTTGAACAACTGAAAGAGAGAGGAATCTTTAGTCAGGCTCTTTGAAATGTGTTGTTTTTTGTAGAATATATATAACTTCAATGATTAATGAACGGTATGGCGAAAGGATATTATTAAAGATTCAGTTAAACAACAAACATCTCTGAGAACCCCAAGAGATATTTCAGCAAAATTAGGGAAAACCAGGCATTACCTTCTAAGGTTAAAATAAGCAAAAATATCCTAACAACTCGTTGTGGAAGAAAATACTCTTGCATGCCTTCTTTATACAATATAAAATAGCAAAAAGGTGAGGGAAAACATTTTAAAATATCTTTTGCATCTTTAAGTGTGTTTTCCTAGCATCATTCCTAACAAAAGTTAATTAGTTTCCCTGAAGATTTTTATTTGTTTCCTCTTGAATGTTTGTAAATCTATTGTGATGGTATTTGAACTAATTCAGGAAAGGGAGACTACTGGTAACCTGTATCTTTGGCCAGAACAAGGGTTTTTTGTTGGTTTGTTTTTTAAAGACTGGTGGTAGCTGTGCTTTGACACTTTTGCTGAGAGAATATCAGGATTTGAGATTTAAAAACATAACAAAACTGTGTATAACCCCTCCCCATATACTTATTAAAGATAGGATATTCAAATTACAAGTTGCTCTCATGCACATCTGCCTCTGATAATGATGCAAGAGTGCCCTCAGTTAAAATGACTTCCAGTGTTTACATTTGTGATTTTTATTTTCCATCCTACTTTTTCTTATTTGTCTTTTTTGATTTCTCATCCAGCCTTCCTTTTTTTCTTTGTTTTCATTAACAAACAAGATAAGATAGTAAGGTCACCTTCAGTATGAGTTTTCCAGGATTATTTAGATATAATGAATAAAATTTTAAATTCTATTGAGGCTTTTTAGAACTAATGAAAATTATAAATGTGTTACACAGCTGCATTTCAGTTTTGTTTGTCTGAGCCCAGAACAGAATAGATTTTATAAATAGAACCTAAATGTGACCACAGAATGTGCATACTAATCAGTTTATTTTAAGATATTGTTTCTCAATACTTTTAAAATTTACCCATGCTGAGAAAAAAAATTACATGTCATTGGAACAATTTCTTCCCAAAGTTACTAATGGTAATCCATTTCCCACATGAAACATGTAACGATAACAGGTTCACCTTCTCAATCAGTAGTGAGATACAAGAAGGCTCTGCTCCACTTGTAAGGGAAAACATTATTCAGATGTTCTAGGAAATAGAACACTGAATCTGTTCTGATAGAACTATTCAGATGCCTGGCAACTCTTTTTAGATAAGCTATTTAGAATAAAATATACACAGATCCCCTTCCCCTATTTATGATCATTCCACTCCCTGTAGCAAAGGTGAATCAGACAAGAGGTTGAGGGAGAAAAGTATTGGTAAGAAGGTCAGAGATCTCCCATGTCCACTCTGAAAATATTCTTCCTCCACCAGTGATTTTCTTCAACTAGGAAATCCAACTTTGAATAGTTCAGACATCTGGAGATTATATATACATATACATACCATTCCCCCCAAACACACTCCATGGTAAATCACACCTGTGTGCAGGAGAATGATTATTCTATTTGCCTGAGAGCAGAAATCTCAAAGGTGACTTTAAATGTGGGTGAGAGTATTGATCCTATCCTATCCTTTCTTGTCAAGGTGAACTGTGAAGGACCCTTGAATGACCAGCATTTCCTCCTGCCAAGCATGTCATCCAGGAAAAGAGGCAATGTTACCCACTAGATCAGGACCATCAGCTCTCCAGCAGCAGGAGGCATCCACATGAAATGTCCCTACCTCCCTCTAGGGTAGCACAACTCCAGCAGGTGTTGTAGTACCACTGCTTGTGCCCTGTGGCTGCTTAGTAACAGCTGCAAAAGAGATCAAGAGGAAAGTGAAATGGCTTCATGAAGCATTGAATTTTGCTTGGATATTCACAGGGTTACCAGAGGATGTTGCTTCAGAGAATAGCTAGTCCTCTATTCTAGCTATTCCTAGCCCAACCCAATTCACCAAGCTATTCAGAAATCCCTTCCATCTCCCACTGTGAGCTGTGGGTGTATTGTCCTTCTCTTGATTATTTTGGCAAATTGTTTTAATATTTCATCTCCTTTTTCTGTTAATTAAGTGTTGACAGAATGGCTGATTAGCTCCTTCCCTAAATTCAGCACCTAAGAACTTGTTTTTGGCTATGAAATTGCTTGTGTTATACTGAAATAAAATAGAAAATAGTAGCTGTCAGAGCTTGAGTATTGGTCAGTCATTTATTTAAGTCCTCTCCCTTTTTTCACTCTTTTCTTTGGAGGGCACAAGATGTGTTTAAACTTTATAGAATCAGAAGCCCGTATAGGTTTTTTGTTTTTAAATGGTAACATGCATTCTACTGTTAAAAACATCCTGATCTCAAGAACATAGGCCTCAGTTAGCCAGGGTGAAGGGATGTATTGATGCCAATCTATGCTTTGATTTCAGCTTGGCTTGTTCCCTGTAATGCTGTGCTGGCAATTTTAACAGAAGGTGCCTTGTACAAATTACAGCTTGTTCAAAATGTAGCTGCCAGAATAATAATTTGAAGAAAATATTCACATCACATTTTTTTCCAACTTTTAGATCCTTTGCTGAGTTTTTCAGTCTGTTGATGCTGTCCTTCCATGTGTTCCTTGATTAAGTAGTGAAACCTATAAAAAAGACCAGTTTTAAGATTCTTTGCAAATGGAACTCCAGAATCTAGGATTATTTAGGGTTATCTTGTGTACTTTTGAATGTCCACCATTGATCTTGCATATTCAGTTGAATCACTGATTTACCAGATTCTGTTCTTTGGCATACCCTCTCTTCTGACAAATTTACATGGTCTCAACATCTGCATTTTGGTATATAATGCTTCATTATGGATTTCTGATACAGAAGAGATTTTCCCATCTTTCTTTACTAAAAAGACCATTATAATTGTTTGACTAACTTTACCGGTGAATCTCCTAGATTCAAAGCCTGAGTAATTGGGCAGATTAAGAAGTGGGAAAAACCTACGTCCCTAAACTGGAGTTGGGTCTATATACTCCTTCAATGTCCCCTTATGCATAAAGATTCCTGGCCACTGGATCTACATGAGCACAAACCAGTGGTCCTACCCATCCTTCCAGCATCTTTGAACCCTGTGCAGATCCATACTTATGCAGAGGGTCAACTCAAAGCCTGATCTGAGTGTTTACATGGGCTTTAAATGATGCCTAGTTGTGTCAGTGAATTTCACCTGAGGGACAAGTAAGGTTAGTCTGAAATAGTTTATACCTATACCTCATAGGTATAAACAGAAATACACCATATCTCAGAATTTCCCCCTAAATCTTATAATTTAATTGGGGGGCTTTATAATCACCTAATTATATCCCAGAAATTCAAGACATATTGTAGCTATGCCACCATTTCATGGCACATGGGATGCGTCCAAGAGATGTGGAACGTTGCTTGCAGTTTCCATGTGTCCATTCTGTTATGTTCTTTATGGAGTTCTGAAACAATTTAAAAAAAAAGTTGAATACTCATATTAGTAACTTGTTCTGATTGTACTTGGATTACTTCCTAAATAGAAAATGTTATCCATATTATAACTATCAAAGATGAAAAAATTACATTAATGAATAGACTAGACTCATCCATGTATTTATAGATCCAATGTCCCTGAGGGAATGTCACCAGTCCACATGCTATTCCTTATATTTGTCTCTCAGTTGTGTATTTTTTTTTTGAAAGGGGGGTTTTATGCATTAAAAAGAAAATATCCAAGTACAAATAGAAGCATAGTAACTAAGGCCGTGATTCAGCAAAGCACTTATGCACTTGTGTAAGTCCCATTGGAGTCACTGGGACTCAAGCACATGCTTAGAAAGCATATGCTTACGTGACTTGCCAAAGAGGGATGGACATAAATATATGCTGAAATGCCTTGCTGAATCTGGGTTTTAGCACTTGGAGGTGCTCGGGTCCTTTTTAGAATAAATACACAAATTCCACAATGGGGGTGAGGGGATGGTAAATTGCACTCATAAAATATTTTCCTGATATCCTCACTTGAGAGACTAGAGTATGAAAAATTGTGGTTTCAGGCTACGACTTCAGACTTTGGTTCAACTACATTGCATATTTAAAGCACAAATATGGAGGGAATATACAGATGCCTTAAACTTCAGGATAGATTCTGACACCTTTACTCACATGGAGTGGTACATTGCCATTATGAATGGTCCAACTGATTTCAGTGGATTACTCACCGAATTAAGGTACTACTCAGTGTGACTAAGAGATTCGGCCCATGCATTTTGAAAGATATCAAAGATCTGGTGGTGATGTACATTATTGTTTATTGTTATCAAACACAAAGATTATTCTGTCTGCATATTTGGAGACAGGCTATACAGCTTTATAGCTGGTAAGACCAATCTCAAGGTGTCTGATTTTAGTTTTGCTTTTCTTGAAAAGTTGCCCTTTTAGAATTAATTATTGTGAAGGACATTTCCATTCAGGATCCTTAGGAAATATGAATGGCTGTTGAACCTTAAATTCTTCTGAAATGTCAATGCACAGTTTTCAGAAGTGTTCTGAAATTGAGTCCCATTGAATTACATTAGTCTCATTTTTTGTGTGACTAATAAATGTTGTACTTATAGTCAGAATTAAAATGTGGGGGAAAACATGGGAAAGGATAGAACTTTTAAAATTGACAGCCTTTTGCTGACTACCTAGCTAAGGCCCAGATCCCTCCAAGGTATCTGCAAGCGTGGATACTTACTCCTGCGTGGATGGGACTTCATGCTAGAAGAATGGTCAGCTCTTTCATTTTAATTATAATTTCCAGACACATAAACTAAATCAAGTCAAGAACAATAAAAAAAGAAAAACGTGACCTCAAGGACTACAGTTCATGGCATCAGGAACAAGAGCTGTATATGCAAGTCAGTTACACAAATTATTTCAGTTATACAAATATATGAAGACCATAAAATTAAATTAAGAAAAGAAAGACAAAAGGTCAATTAAATTCTCAGAGGAAGAAGCTTTTAGTTGTATCAGAATCACTTACTTTCTCTGTAGTCTGATCAATGAGCTCCCATGGAGGCGTTAATTGTGAAAATCATTTTTTAACCTTTTTCTAATCTGTTGTCATTTTTTGCCTGAAAAAGGATTTGACATTTAGCAAGAAAATATATAGTATTTAAGAAATCATTTCTCGGTAATTTAAGCTGTAATGTCTGGCGTTGGGTCACCTGGCTATGTCAGAAAACATTAACAGGGAATCTCCTTGGAGAAATTTTTTTTTTCTTCTTAATACACAGTAGGATTCCACTCTGTTCATTGGAGGCCTGGATCCAGATGCCCTTGAAGTCAATAAAAATCTGTCTATTGGCTTGGATCAGACCTTAATTGAAGAGAACATACAAGCGTCCAATATTTTCCCCTCCCCATTGCTCCATTTTGTTTCATTATGGTTTGCGTTGTTGGTTTTTTGTTATTTTAACAGGTCTCAAAATTAACCTCTAAAATTTCTTTCAGTGATTTTGATAAATTAATAACAGGGCCAGTACTCTCTAATCCCTCCATTAATTCTAAGATACGGTATGAAGGTTGGTGTTGTTTGCATTGGGGAACTACAGTCGTGGAAAGGATCCTATTGTGCTAGGCACTATAAAAACACAGAACAAAAGGATGCCAAAGAACACTTTGAAGCCCTACATTTATTTCCAATTGCCTCCGGTTTTTCTTACTTAGACACACTGGGCCAGATCCTTGGGTCTATCCTTTGTGTGTCCAGCATTGTCAATTTTATGCTCCCTCAATCCTGAGACTGCGTGGTGATGCTCTGATTCTAAGGCATTGCATAGAGCAGCTCGAAATTGTACAAACTGCCCACAGCCCTAAAGAAGTTGCTCTATAAGCCAGGAATTGCTGAGGTGTCGGGATGCCTCCTTCACTCAGCCACATACCCTGTGCCAGAGGCCAGGAGAGCAGATGACATAAGAGTAGCTATAATAGTGCTACACCACTTGAGGACTCCCTAGTGTGATGGGAATCTTTGAGCAACTGGTCGAACCAGCTTTCGGATTACTTAGTGCCACTGGAGTAGGAAGAAGCAGCTGGAGCAGGGCCAAGGATCTTGCCCACTGTGCAATGTTCGTATCTTATGGAGAATGAATGCACAGTTTTATTGAATATTTTCAGCTCGCTATTGAATTTATACTTTTTTAAATTTGGGGATCAACAGTGTCAATTTCTTGTCCTGTTTTTCCTGCTAAAGTGCCAGTAATACCACCTTCTACAAAGCTTATTGAATCCAATCCCATTGACAAGCTTGATCTGTGTGAAGGGAAAGATGAAGCCTCAGAGGACAAACCTGCATCTGAGGTTTGCTCACTAACTCTGCTCATTGTAGGTATAATTGCTTTTGCTGATGAAACTTCTCAGCTGATTTCCATTCCTTCAGAACCTGTACTCGAGTTAAAAAAAATAAAAATGACATTCTCACCTGAGTAGTCAAGTCACAAAAAACATAGCAATTTCCACTATAATAATTGTACTTCAGTTACCATTTAGCGAGTTCAGAAGCAGAAGGAAACTTGCATTTAATTCAGTATGTAAATGCTATGAATATTCACAATACCCCTAGTCACTACCAATCTCAAGAGTGAAAAACAAAAATACTGTTCTAGGAAGGAGGGTTATGTCCATTTTAAAAAGAGAGTAAGCCTAGAAAAAAATAACCCCATTAGTTCCTACTAACTTTATTAATAAATCAAAAATATAATAGCCCAAAAAAGGATCAGATTCTAAAAATCAAAGGCCATCTTCTCCACCTTCTGATTCCCCTTCACCTTAATTTCAACAACAATACTAACATAGATCTCATTTTGTACTGAGATGTATCTCCTCAATAAGGTGACATTAATATATGCTAGATATCAGCCTTATTTATTTTTTTAAAATGTAGTGATCTCCAGGAACAAACTGTGATAAACTCCACCCAACTGGCAATGATCTATCCAAAGAAGGAGGTGGAGTTTCAAGGTGCAAATGTGAGTGGCTTGCTCAGTCTTAAAGGTAGGGGTAAAGGTCAAAATAAAGCACAGTACATATAACAAATTAAAAAAAGTAAATCCAGCCCTTTAAATCCCTGGCAGAGAGGTTATGTCACAGAAACTCAGGCCCTCAGGAGCACAGAAGAGGCAGTATTCTTTGCTGTTTGTGAATAGTAAAAATCAAATGTTACCATTCTTCTGCAGCTATATTAAAGAAGATTTGAAATTGTTGGAATAGGTGTTAGACTGAAGAGTAAGAAGGTCCTGTTAGAAGCTTTTAATGTGGCTTTTGAATGCGTGTAGGTAACAGTGAAAATATGGTAGGGCTGGAGTGAAAGGAGCAATGCACCTTATCAGCTTTTGTGTGAAATAAACCATATTACATGTATTTATACTAATTGCATAATTCACCATTCAAATTACAGTATGTAAATACATAGTAATCAGCTAAAATTTGCTTTGAAAAACAAGGTAATTCCCATAACAGAATCTACCTTAAAAGAATGTTAAGTTAGGGAAAACTCTATGGAAGTGCAGTAAGAAAATTAACATGTAGTAATTAAACCTTCAATAACTGTGGAGACCAATGTGCCATTTTACCATTTCCCTTTGTGCCCAGCTATATTTAGAGTTTGTTGGGGCCTAATCCAGTGATATGCTGAGCACAATGAAGTCAGTGGAAGTTGAGAGTACTCAGACTCCAGCAGCACTAGGCTCCCATTCCCTTCATTTTAAGAATTCATCTCATTCCTTTAAAACACATGCTCTTTTGTGTGATGGGGAGCAGAGTGTATCAGTCAGAGCACGTAACCTAATACAAACTTACATACAAAAGCATACATACAAAAGCAATGCTACACTTGGAGACCTTTGCTGAGTTAATAATAGCTAGAATCATGGGTGTTGGGTATCGTAGGCTGGGGGAGGCTATGCCTCCCCAAAACAGCCTGGCGTGGCCCTGCCCACACTCCACCCCCTAGAAGGCCCCCTCCTGCAGTTCCCAGTGCTCTGCCTTGGCCCAGGCTGGCTGGGGCTTGCTGGCCTGTGGCGGGGACTCGGAGTGGCTGGTGTTTGGGCCGTGCTGCCCACCTGGTGCTCGGACCGCATCGCCCAGTGGTCCGGGGGACCACAGTGCAAGCGCTATGGACTCCTGCGGTGGAGGGGGGCAGAAGGGGCGAGGAAGAGGTGAGGAAGGGGAGGGACAGGGGCTAGCATTCCACAATGGCCGGGTCACCGGCTGCCCATGGTTAGAATATTTGTTGTAGTTCTTCACAGCCCAAAACTGTTCTAGTTACAAATAGGTAAATAAAAACACACTTCCCCAAAGAACCTCACTCTTTCAGTATTAAATAATCTAGCATCGTGTCTCTAAATTGCAGGTTGTTGTCTTTGACTGACATGTTTACCCAGATAATGTAACAGTTTTTCTGAAAGAAATCTACTTAGTGTCTAGATGACATAAACATGTTTTTCATGGAAGAAAGAAGTCCCAAAGTGTTCTTTAAAATGTCTCTTTTTCTCTCATTCTATTTCAAGCTTATAACAAATGATTTACTGTCTTTTACTTCCCGTCATGTAGTTAGTAGTATTGGTTTAGGTGCAGTCTGCATATACATACGTTAATAAAAAGTGCATTTTTCGGCATTAGCATCGGTCATTATTTAGAAAGATTTCCCCCTTTTATGTTATAGAATCCCAACTGACGATGTTAGTGTCATCTTACAATGGTGACATTTAGCATGGCATGTATGGATGTGTGACGCTATCCAATATGCCACCACATTAGATTCCTCTAACTCTAAATCCTTCTTTTCCTTGTGTAAATATAACCCTTACAAGTTTTAAATTAAAGTGAGGTAAATTAGTTCACTCACATTATAACATGATAATGCTAATAAGTACATCAAACAAAAGAAGTGTTTGGGGCTTAGTAGATTAGAAAGTTAGGGTCAGATCTGGGCCCCTGCTCTACTGCCTTTATACTTCTGCCTCTGCATTTCTCTGGTATGGAGGTAAACCCAAGGAGATGTGGAGGTAATATACTGAGCTGCTATAGAGAGTGTTAGGGAGGAGACAAGTAGTGAGGAGCCATGGCCAGAGCAAACGGTGTCCCAGCTCTTTTCAGTATCTGGGCAGTTCCTTAGGAGCCATTACTAACTGGTGAAATACCATTCTCCGTATCAAGGAGCTGCAACCAACTCCCTCTGTTGTGCCCAGCAATGGTGTGGCTCAGCAAAGGATCCAAACCTTAGTTCTTAAAGGCCTTCCATTTCCTAGCTCATTTAGATATTTATTTTACTTGGCAGAGACCTAAGTTCTCTTCATGCTCTAACCACAGTCCTGACGTAGCAGTTCTTTACTAAAATGATACACAACGAAATTAATATCAATGTTGACTCTTAAAATGTTGTTAGTATTAGTCTGTAACTAAGATGAAAGTGGACAAGTTGACACCTCTCTTCATGGCACAGTGCTGGTCCCTATTTACAAGGTTGTAAGTGACTAGTTCCAGGCTCTATTAGCGACAGAAGGTGAGATCCTTCCCCTTCCTCTGGCCCCTTTGTACCAGGTGAAAGGGTGGAGAAGTGTAAAGAGCCTCTAAGAGCTGCATATCTAGTTGGGGGCGGAATCCCCCCAGTGCAGGCATAAGGCTGCCTTCCAACGAACCTCTTGCAGTAGAGGATGTGCCAGGGACTGGGTTGGAGCAAACAGAACTGCAGAGATTCCAGGCAGCGTCGTGGTCCATGGGGTGGCCAGAAGAGGTTGACATAACTTACACCAGCCCCAAGCATTGTCTGCATTATGCTGGTGTAAATGTGACTTAAAGCCATCATATGCCCTCTCCTAGGCTGTGATATCTGTGCCATGCTGCTAAGAGCACTGTTCGCACTGGTCAAAAAAATAAAAAAAAAAAGACTGGTGCAAAATTTCAAACATTTTGAAGTTTTCCAACTATCCTTATTTCTAAGGTTCTCCAGTTATTTATTTAAAAAAATTAGATGTGGTCAGCCAGAATTTTGCTCCTAACATCTAGTTTCTTCCTGTGAAACAAGGCTTTTTCAGATTTTCTGACCAGCAGCTATTAATTTCCCCAGATCATGACAAGTAGCCAGCTTAGTGTAGCTTCAACTCCACAAAGGGGTATATTTGATCAAAACACCTTGTATGCTATGGATAGTGTATCCTTTTTCATTCATTCATTGTTTTTCATTTCATTCATACAAATGAATTCCGATAAATTAGTTTAGAAGAGAATTTTGCATTTACCCAAATATCTAGACATTAATTAGCAAATTTCCCATTGAGCTTAATCTAATTTCAACAAGTAAAAATAATTAAAAATGCTAATAGTTTATCGTCAGTCTAAATCACAGTCTGAGAATCAGTTTTGACTGTACCCTTTTCTGGTATCTCTGTTTGGATAAATGCTGATTGAAATAGGAGTTGAGTTCTCTATATGCCAAACACAAACAATTCCTTCAGTATTCCCCCTAACACTATTGCTTCATTACCTGCTGTTGTTTCCCCTTGCACCTAGTGATCCATTTGCTGCTAACATGCTTTTTTAGGATGATTTGATTAAAATCAATAAGTTATTGGGAAGAGCTCAATTAGCAGTCTCTCACCTCTAATAGCATTGACTGTTAAACTTTCCATGTGTGTTAATCACAGTATTTTTGCATGACTCTTCAGTCCAGGAACACAGTTTAAAAAGATATTTTAAAAAACAAGCTTAACCTGGGCCTTTTTATTATTGTTTCCACAGTTGTAGACTGTACAACATGTTTCTATACTGTACAGCATTTTGGTAGGGAAATATGAATAATAATAAAGACTTCTCTACATTTCCAGGCATTTTATGCAGTATCAGCTCACTTTTCTTTGTGCCAAATTCTCCTTGTCTAAGGCCTGGGAAGAGCTGCTGGCTGCATGTATGTGAGTGTAGTGTGGACTGTCATTGGAGATAGGGGATATCTTTCTTCCTTTTTCTGGTTTTATTTTTGTTGTTCAAAGGGCTTTGTATTTTTAATGTGTGTCAAAGGTTCCTGGAGCCATTGGAGAGTTTCTTTTTTTGTGTTCTGTAGATATCTAAGTGAATAAAAATAAATATACCCATTCTAGCATCTACATGCACTTGTTTAACTAGTTGAAAATCCTAATGCTTCCCTATCTGTGGCAATTTCCAAATGCACTAAATAAAAAATATGCCATTTATTTCTTTTAGAACAACATTGTGAGAGCTAGTGCTTGCTATTCAAAGCCTGAATCATCCTTCTCCCCTTACCCCCAATTCCAGCCTCACAGATAAGTGCTCCGAGGGGTACATTTGCATATGGCTCTGCTCCCCTGCCACATGGCCCTCTGAGACCTCTGCTGCACCATTGGACCCACAAAGTCCTCTCCATAGGGTCTGGTGTGTCTGCTTCAGAAAGTGGATGGAAACTGGCTAGAGCAAGGAGAGAAGTGGATGTGTTAGGGTGAGGGGGAATGTACATCGTCCCATCTCGTGCCCCATGGAGTTTACCCAGAAAAGATAACAGCCTGAGACTGCATTATCTCCTTCGTGAGTCTTCTTCCCCAGGGGCCTTCATGGTGTGTCCCTGGTTGCACAGCTCGTACACAACCATGCAGCCAGGCCCCAGGAAGGGATCACAGGGAGCCAGAACTGCCGTGGAGACTGGGGACCTTCATGCAGATAGTTCTGGCTTCCTGAGAATCCTTTGAGGTCCCTCAGGCTTGGGGGTGGACCCTGCAGCCTTTTCCGTTAAGGGATAAATTTACACCTTCCGTTTGACAGGAAAATGTGAGAGGATATGTAGAAAGAGATCTTCTAAGGACTTGTCTTCACTAGTTAAAAAAAAAAGTGTGTTCTTAACTGGAATTAGTTAACTTGTGTAAACTAACTCAAGGTAAAATCCCAGTGAAGATAATTCAGTTTGTAGTTTTTTCATGAATTATCTGATCAGATGAGAGACTACAGGCCTATCTTGCACTCAGGCTGCTAACACATGTGAAAATTACAAACTGTCTTATCTTCATCGGGGTTTTACCTTGATTTAATCTATTTGAGTTAAGAACATGCATTTTTTCCTAGTGAAAACGCAGCCAAAGAGTGTCATTGACAAAGACTTCCTGCAGCACATTGTCCTGTTTCAGGAGCTTACTTGGGCCCAGTTAAATAAGATAAACACCCAAAGAAGGTGCTGTCAAATCCAGTGTAAGGTGATGATAAGCCAGAAGCAATTTCCATTTTCATTATAGTACCATCCCTGAGGCTCCCATTAGAGAAGTATATAATAATGGGGTATTATGTCACAGGAGACTAACATACTTCATACCATTTGGAAAGAGTTTGTGTGATGTTTGTGCATATAATGTGTGAGGGGGAAGAGCTTAGTAGTACAGTGTGTTGGTTTAATGGAAACCTGAGTTCAAATTCTACATAAAGTATCACATAAAATGACGTAATTATGTCTTTCCATTGTGGATTCCCTAGCTCTGTGCTTTTTCATGCTGTCTGCTTTACGAAACCCATTTCACAGTCTTTTGAGCACTGTTTTCACCCACTCTCCTTTACTGCTTTTATGGATCTCGCTCCCCACTTTAATACTTCATATCCCTCTCCCTATCTCTGCTGCCAAGGGCTCATCTTCCTAAGTTGTAAGCCTCATTCCAAACCCTTTTCTCTTCTCTTCTTCTCCAGAGTGCATTCTCAATGTCTATCTGCCTCTCTCCTGCTTGCTTTGTTATCCCAAGATCCTACTTTATTGCTAATCATCTTTCCAGGCTTCCCTCTCATGCTCTCTCTCTGTGTCCTCTTTTCTATAACAGGCTTCCCATCTCACTTTTAGTCACATCTTGTATTCCTTCTGAATTCTCCCAACAATCACCTCTAAATTCTGAGTCAATTTGATTCTTCTGTTCCTACCTTCACATTTGCACTCTACCTTGCACTCCCAAGGTATCACCCTTAAACCTTTCACTGCCTCTTGAGTGTGTTACCTCAGACTAAATGTTAATATGAGATTAGTCCTGCTTCTTTCAGCATAGCTTGATTAATCCCACTATATCTGATTGGCTAATGGGGTGATGATGTAACTGTAACTCAAACTTTTTCCCTGGCCTAGCATTATGATATGAATCTCAAACCATGAGCGCTTCAGTTCTGTCAGGAAAATACAAGCCGGTCATTTACAAGGTGCTTCTGTATTTCCATAACATGTTCTACTATACCAACTTATTCGACGTGCACAGAATACTCTGTAGAGTTTATTAATGAACCCAAATACATCAATGCCACCACATTACATAATTTTGCATTCCTTGGGATGCATGAATTATGGATACAAAACTATCATCACTCACCTCTCCATGACATTGTCACTTACTCTCATATTGTACACCTGTGACTTGTTGGCAATGAATTTTGTTGCGGTATGTCATGAAATTCCTAGGACGCTTTGCAGTTTTGTCCCTTTCCTACAAGTATTTTAGTAAGTTTTCCAATGATTTCCCCATTCTTTTATAGTTATGTCATTAACCTCCTAACCCTTTGCCCTGCATTATTAATCATAATTATACTTTGAGATCCTGAGATGAGATACATACAGTTGCAAAGTGCTTTCAAATGCGCTAAGTACAAATGCAGAAACAAATATACATTTCTCTAAGTATACATGTACCTTGCAAGCAATAAAGCTATGAATAAAAGACCCTTTAAAGAAGTCTTGAACTAGGGTTTCTGTATCCCGTAGTTGGCAACCCTGAAAACTATTGCTTAACCACTGCACCACCGTAGGAATGAAATAAAGAGTTTTGTGGGCTGTTGAACACTCACTTTCACAGCTGATAAGTACAGTTTAGTTGAGATGTGTCTAGAGTTCTTTGAATGTTAGTCCATATCATAGTCTACATCCAGCGTGCATGTGTCGGAGAACTTTCTAGTCAGCAGTGCCTGTGGGGTGGTGCATGTGCTTTCACTCCCTTGTGTTCCAGTGATGATAAAAAGAGTAGAGCTGCCCCACCACTCTCAGCGTGTGTCAGAGCAGCTCCATTCAGAGCAAATGTACCTTTTTCTAAAGGAGTTATTAGGCAATAGGTGTGTACCAATCTGAAACGCCAGAACAGAACCAACAGGTAAAGAACATGATGCTCATTGGATTGATCAGGTCACCACAGAGGAGGCAGTTGGAGTTTCTGTGCCACTGAAAACTATGCAGATCTTCAATGATCACCAGCTTAGCCCTTTCTTTTCATAAAGTCTGCACTTCTTCGCCAAGTCTGTATCCTCATCAACCCATAATAAGTTGTTCTTCCCAAGGTGTACATCTGCCTCTGTTCTTATATTTATTTAATTAAAGGCTGAAAATCATATATTTAAAAGAATTGCTTATCCCCATTACTACCAATTTAGGGCCAAATTCTGGCTGCTCTTTTGTGAGTGCACAGGGAACAGGGAGACGCATGCAGTGCCCTTACCTTCCTTCCTTATCCCCCTGTTTAAACGAATGGGAACATGGATGGAAGTCAAAGACTGGGCAGTTGTAATGTTGTAGCATAAGTACCAAAATGGCTGACAGGTATAATCTGAATAGCCAATTCTATTCACCTCCAAAGAAAGAGAGTGACAGACATCAGGGAAAGAAGTAGCAGCTAGAGACAGTTGCATGCTGAAGTCACTCAAACTTTCACCATTAGTGTTATGATACAGAACACTACCATGAGAACTTCAGTTCTGTCAGGAAATGGAAGGAGCAGACATTCTCCTGGTGCTTACGGTCTCTGAGTGCAAAGTGTGTAGGAAGTTGTAATGTCACCCAGGCACATCTGATCCTACACTGCTTCCATGCTGGCTGGCATTGTAGGGTTGGCATTGGAGAGTAAGCATGCTGGTGGGCACTTATTATTATTAATTATTTATTATTTGCACTATGCTCACAGGTAAGCTAGGTGCCTCTCAAAATATTTATTTATTTATTTATTTATCTATACATATTCTGCCAGTGCTTAAATCCCAATCAAAGATCAAGGCTCCATTATGCTAGACACTATACAGAAAAATAACAAAAGAGGATAGGCTCTGCCTCAGGAAACTCTTAGTCAAGGTATGAGACAAGCTGACCAAAACGGATAAAAGCAGGGTGGAAGTGCATTTTGGTAGCATAAGAAAACAATAGAAGAAATAGCATTTGTCGATAAGACTTCTGACACACAAAGAGCTTGCAGGTTAGGACTTAGACATGACATGAGTTCAGGAGAAAATACATGAGACAGGGAATCTGAAATTTATCAGATTTATGGTCCTGGTCCTTTAAAATTCCTCCTGTCCTGTAGGAAGGAATGTCTTTTTTTTTAAAACAGGAACTCAGTGGAATTCACCCTGCAAATTAGGAAATCTCCTGCAGAACAAGAAGAATTTAAGGGGTCCAGAGGGTTATAATTTGCACCCCTTTGTGGTTGCAACATTGGTCTGGAAATCTCATAGGAGTAGGAACACGCTTGCTTTTGTGAGATTTCCAGTACTTCCTGATTCCAGATGTGCTGGAATTGATATGGAAATAGCCTGTTATGCCGTATCTTTGCACCACTATTTCCGGGCGAAGATAAATAATGCTAGAAAACAAATTTATTTATTTATTTTTTTGTTTAAGTTAACCAAGTTTTCTCAAATCTTTGGCAAAGATTTAAGCTGATTCTTATTTAATCTGAACCTGTTCACTTGTTTCTGATCAAGAAGAACTTACATACTGCCCCCCATGACTTTTTTTTAAACAGCTTCTCTCATGTGCACTCATCATTTATAAATAATGTCATGTGTTAGGTCATATCATCCTGTAATATTACATTAAGAATCTGGGACATAGCAACCTTCAAGGCAGGGCTCCTATGGAGGCACAGTAGTCCATTAATCTCCTGTACCTTTTTGATGTTTTCTTTTCTTTTTAACCGCCCCTCACAATTGGAGTAACTACAGTTAACCGTGCATGGGAATACAACTTTAAAAAACCCCAGCAGCCCTCAGTACTCTTCTATGGATCAGTTCCAATTAAGCCTCATTGTATAAGAATGGACTGATGAACCTGACACAAATAAGGTAAAGTAAGTAGGATGAAAAGGGGATTATTTCTTCTTCTGTCACCTCTGAGAGTGCAGTTCAAACCAATCCAGTGAGATAAAAAAAAACTGGGGGGGGGGAAGAGTAGATGTGCACAAGCTCTGGCCTAGTTTCCAGACTATAGAAGTATCACTATCATAACTGCAAGCGCTTGTTTTTGTTTTAGTAACAGCACTTGAGGTGAAATCTGAGAACTGACATTTATTAGCAGGTCATTAGCAAGTCAAGTGCTGCTGAAAAGGCCAGATGAAGGAGTAGCAGGCAATAGATGAACTTCCCCTCCCAAACCATGTGAAATAGTAACCGGGGGAAAAAAGCCAAAAAACAAAACAAACAAAACCCACAACAACCAGAGCTCAGTTAAAAGGAATAAAAAACAAATGTAGTAATACTTATATTTTTATGCTCCATTAGTGGACTATGTAACATAATAATGATGATTAACAATGTAACAACAATAATGTAAAGCCTTTGATCCAGAGAATCCCAGAACATTTACAGTCTCTGAATATTCTGGGCTAAATTGTGATTTCAAACTATGGGGATTGGGCAGAGGCACACCCAGCCTAGTGAGAGCTCCAGGACACATTGTAAACCTTGAAATGGAACACAGGTGGAACATGGCTGTTGCTGCACCTGTTGAAAAGGTGCAGCATGTGTTCCTTCCTCTGTGAGGCTAGCTTCACTGACCTGTGCAGAGGGGCAGGCCTACCGCTTCCACCCACGATGCCTTTGGAGAGAGGCTAGCATCACAGTAGGGAGTAGGCTAACAGAGCCTTGTGCCCAGGGATTGTACCCAGCCCCTGCACAGGAGCACAAGTGTGTGTGTGCGGAGGAAAGGCTCCATGTGCCCTCTCCCTTCTTAGTCCACCCACTTGGGACCAAGCAATTCTAGATGTATATATGCAAGAATTGCTTCAGCTATCAATGAAATGCAGCCTCTTTCACTTATGTGGAAAAGTACTATAGAATGTAATAGTGATTAATCCAATATGGCTCTCTAGAATTTATTTAACAGAATTATATAAAAATTATTCTCTAATCCCATAAAATGTAACAGAGACTGTCTTTTTACATACTTTTTAACCACCCCAAAGAATTCTATAAAAGGGATATCATTAAATCTATTGTGATACTCTAGTCTAGAAAACCTACTGAAAGGATTTCATTCTCTGTTAAATACTATAGGATTTTTTCATAATGGCAGGGTGCAAGGTAGTAGCTCTTTATTTGTGCACAGGAACACTGTCAGCTTAGAACACACACGCACGCACTCACACACACACACACACACACACACACACACACACACTATTTGACTGAAACAGTAGAGGAAATGTTGGTAAGTGGAGTTAAACTGGACCTCATTACTTTTTAAAGCAACATCAAAAAACATGAGACTGAGTTCTTGAATGACCACAAATGTTAAGGATCTCAGTTTTACTTTTCATCTGCAAGATGACTTTCCCAACCACACAAAGGTGCCTAACATCATTGTAGGATGTTAGTTCAACACAGATTTAGAGGGAAATCCACTGAGTCACTTGTATAAGTTCTGACAACAGCTAAAGCAAAAGATTGAGAGCCAAAGACTGGGAATGGATGGGTCACTACAAGAACTAAAAACTCATTTCCCCATGCTAATTTCCCCCTACTGTTACTCACACCTTCTTGTCAACTGTTTGAAATGAGCCACCCTGATTACCACTATAAAAGTGATTTTTCGTCCTGTTCATAATAGCCCACTTTAATTGAATTGTCTCGACCCCCCACTGGTAAGGCAACTCCCATCTTTTCATGTACTGTTATATATAGCTTCCTACTGTATTTTCCACTCCATGCATCTGATGAAGTCGGTTTTAGCCCACGAAAGCTTATGCCCAAATAAATGTGTTAGTCTCTAAGGTGCCACGGGTACGTCTCATTGTTTTTGCTGATACAGACTAACACGGCTACCACTCTGAAACCAGAGGAATATCAGTTCTAATAAGAAGCTGGGCCACCAACTTACTGTGTGCTGCTAAGGAACTTTACTGCCTTGAAAATGTTGAGTGTGTCACTTTTCCCATTGATGGCTTGCAGTCTGCTCACTTAACTAATCATATTTTATGATATGCAAATATGAAATCCTGTAAGGTATCATCATCCCCATTTTACGGACTGGGGAAATTGAGGCACAGAGACAATAAGAACCACATTTTCAAGGATGTTTATGCAAAAGTGCACACGTGATTTTTTTGCCCTGGCATTTTGCATGTGTGCAACTCTTCTCACATGTATATGAAAAAAGTGCATGTACTTTAGCACATATTTGTCTGAAGATCTGAGCTTGGAGTACTTGCCTAAGGACACAGTGACTCTGGCAAAACAAGAAATAGAATTGGGTGCTCAGTCTCTGCTCTCAGTCTGGTGATTTAACCATAAGGCCATCTTTTCCTATCCATAAGCATCTTGATCTGATATCTAATTACATCTGTTTGCATATGATTTTCTTTTTTAATTTATTTTTATAAGTTTTCCTGTAGTTGTGCCTCTGTCTTATCAAGAATGTCAGCCTATGTTTGATGGTCAGTAGTGAATCTGCACTATGCTATGTATATGTGTGTCTGCTCAACATTTTTGTACTCATTTTTTTCTGCTGTTGCTCTACTATTTATGCTTACTTGTGTATGCAAAATTACATTAAAATAATTGTTTAAAATATTTTGTGAGATGCAGAAACTGTCATCACAAAGATGATTTCCTTTTACTCTACTACCACAAATTACATTTCCCTGAATTATGTTTAAACTCAAATAATAATATCGCTCATGACTTAACTGTGACTTTTGATATTTTAGGCTTCTGTATGTTTCAAATAATATCAATGTTGGTATTTAAGATTTATTTATCTTTTCTGACAGTATTTTCCAGGAGATTAGTTTGGGTGGTTTTGCTTTGTTTTGCTTTTTCTATATCTTTTACATTTTCTACTCCTTGGAAAAAATTGTTTTCATTCACAATATACAGCAGGCATTCAGGCTGAACATTTTTGCACTGTAGTAGGTGTATCCTAATTTATTTGAAAAGATAGGTTGTAATATAAATCTATTAGTATATAAAAGGGTAGCTGGATTTTTTCATAAGGAGAAAGATTTCTAAACCACAACACAAAAGGTTACCATAGCAATTCTTGGTATCTGCAGATTATAGAAAGAGGACCCTATTTAATTCTCTGGAAAACAATCAATGGGAAAATGAAAGGCATGTCTCTGAGGATGAATAAGCAAAGTAGACAAACTCCACTCCCTTAGTAAACACTTCAATTTTTCAAAGTAAATAGTATGGGACAGATCCTCAGCTATAGCTGAGGGTTACACAGAACAAGCTGGGGATGGTGGGCAGCTCCAGGGTGAAGTTAAGCTTTCCTCTTTACTCCCTTAAAATGGTGGTTTGGTCCTTCAGCCTAAATTAGATCAGCCCCAAGGCTACATCATGTTAGTCAGCTGCCAGTGGTGAACTGGTGGGATATAAGGAAACCCCAGCCTTGCCCCTTTTGCTCCAGCTGAGTTCCCTATATTAACAACAGAGAATGGGTATGGCATAGCAACTCTATGCCACTGCATGATCTTATTACACTGGATGTGCCTTCCATGGCTGGTTAACCTGGTTCTGTGGTTGCAAAGGGGTCACATCCAGAGCCATCCCTTGGGTATGGCGAATCAGGGCAACACTGTGCGATTGGCTGGCTCGGTCCATCCCGGAAAGGTCGGGCCTGGAAGTGATGGATTTGTCACTTCTGCCCTGGGCCCCGCACCACCCCAGGGACAGCCCTGGTCACATCACACCCAAAATTCTGGTCCTACAGCTGGACAAAACATAAAAGAAAAAAGAAAAATCTAATTCCCTTTCTCAAACGAAAATGCTGAGTTTGTTCTGATTTGTGAGGTTGGTTACTCACATGTATTCCAAAATCCTCTGCATGATTTGAGAAAAATGTTCCCAAATCCAAAGCTTGGCACAATTTAGCATGAATTATTATAAATCTGAAAATTTTGGTCATAAATTCTCCATTTATTGTTGGCTATATATTATTTGTTATTCAGTCATCCAGTGAGCAATCAAAACTGTAATAGGTGACCAGCCACCCAGCACACAGAAGAGAAGTTCACAAACAGCATGTGGTCTGAAAAATAATTGTTCATGTGCACAGCAAATATTTCTGAATGACGAATACATCTGAAGATATTCAAGATCAGTTCATGAATGATTAACCCAAAGGGTGTACATTTGTAGTTCATTACCAATAGTTTGACCAGCTCTGCTAAAAACAATGGAAGGCACATTTAGGATACAGTGTATGCAGAACAAAAACATTCTGTAATTACTTCAATTGAAGGTTGCACTTCAATACTTTGTTCCCCAACATCACCACCTAAAAAAAATGTGTTTTTACAGTAACTCTGGCTATGCCAAGACTTTTAAAAGGTCTAACATTGAAAATAGAATTGCAAAAAGGTAGGGGTGTGTGTGTGTGAGAGAGAGAGAGAAAGAGAGAGAGAGAGGGAGGTTACAGGGGATGAGTAGTTGTATAAAGGAATAGTGATGCTATATAGGTACAAAGTCAAACAAAGCAAAAGCACCAGATGAGGTACCATTAGCAAAGGATGTAAGAGAGGAAATTAATCAGTTTTAAAATACCTAGGAAGCAAGAGGATAACAAAGGACTGTGTAGGTCCTTTACTTAAGAGGGTGGAAGAAAATATATGGCAAGAAGAAAGCTGAAAAGCGTAATAGCTACTTTGCTTTAGCCTTCACTAGGAAGAATAACAGGAGTCTAAATGCACTAATAATAATAAAGAAAGGAAAGAGAAACTCAGAAAGGAATAGGTTAAAAACTACCTACCAATTTAAATTGGAACATATTAAAATAACCTCTGGGGGGCCAGGCAGAATTTTTCCTAGAGTGATCTAGCATCAGTATCAGAACCATTGGCAATTAATTTTCTGAATTCATGGAGGTGAGGTGAGGTCCCCATGGGGGCTGGAAATGGATGATATAGTATGAAATCTAGCAGGCATGAAGATTCTCACTCTCAAGTTCTTATTTTTGATTCAGATGTCCAGGCACATGGGAATGTTCAGCTTCTACCAAACTTCTTTGTTAAGCGAACAGTGTGTCCTATGCCATTGTGTGTGGCCCTGGCTGAGTAGTCTGAGAGACTGAGCTGTTGATCAACGCTTATCTCGCCAATGGTCACAATTCAACCAATAGCCAGCAACATATTGAAGACTGCAGTGTAGCATATTTTATTATTTCAAACAGCCATGTTTTGGGTTACAAACACAAAGTAGGCTTCCTAGTCATTTCATTACCTAAAATAATAAGAGAAAACATTCCTAATCTGCAACAGGGTGATGTGATTGATAATCATGTTATTTATAAAAGAACAGGGACCCAGCTAACCACACCTAAAGAGGAAGCATGAAATCATTGTGGTTGCTGTTCAATCATTTATTTATAATTATTTCATAAGCTGCCATCTGTAATTAAATTTAAACTGTCAGTGGTTCTATACCATAGCCATGTCACTAAAAAATGCCATGTACAAATTACATAATCTTTTCCAATGGGAAATTCCAAAGGCATGTGAAATGTTTTTTTTCTGGAGTGGATGAATGAAACTGAAATTCCAGTGGAGTCTCATGATCTCTGAATACTGCTATCTTGGCCCCGTTGGCTTCCAGGGTTTGGAATATTTTTGAGTGTGGCATTATTTTCAAACATTTCTACATTTCTTTGTATTAAACCATTTTTGTTTTTCTGTAATGAATACCCCATGTACAACCTTAAAATTTCAAGCTCAGATTTCAGACTAGCATAGAGTTATAGAGTGTACGGCCTAAAGGAAGTATTAGATCATCTAGTTTGACCTTCTGTATATGACAGGTTACCAACACCACCCAGTACCCACACACTAAATCCAGCAACAGAAAGTAGACCAAAGTGTTACAGCCCACAAGACACTAGATCAGGAGCAGCCTAATTTTCTGATCCTCTGAGCCACATATGACAATCTTCAGAAGTTCGAGAGCTGGGGCGTGTCTGACAGGGCTCAGGGCTTCAGCCCCACTCCTGCTGAAGCCTTGAGCCTCGGCAACTGCTGAAATCTCCAGAACCTCTCCCTGCTGGGCAGAAGGCAAATGCAAAGCATGGGGGGGGGGCACATGGGTTTGCTGGCCAAACTTGGTCACATGGCGCTGCCAGGCCCCCTCCCTTCATGGGGCTGCTGGAGCTGTAAGCTGAGACCTGCAGCCCAGAGGAGAGGCAGTGGCAAACAGCTGGGTCCTGCAGGGAAAGCCGCTGCTTTGCTGCTGCCATTCCTCATGGAGCTAAAGCAGTGGCCCCTTGTTGCAGCTCCCAGCTGTTTGCCACTGCCTCTCCACATGGCGCTAACAACTGGGAGCTGCAGGGAGAGGCCGCTGAGGGTAAGAGGGGAGACGTGCCTGCAGGGGAGTGATTGAAGCTGTTGGGGGGAACCTTTAAATTGTGCCCCCCAACTCTCAGCAGACACCAAATGTCTCTGCCAGAAGCCCGTAGCCTCACCATCCCACTGCAGGACAGAAGCCCAGAGCTCCCCACTCCCCCCAATCTGGTGGGCAGAGAATGGGGAGGGCGAAGTGGGGGGCTCTGTGAGCCACACTTTAACTGTAAAAGAGCCTCATGCGGCTCGCGAGCCACAGTCTGGCCACACCTGCACATGTTCTGTACCACAGGCAGAGAAAAGGAGGGACTGAGGGGCACCAATGCCCGAGGCCCCCACAATGGCAGGGAAATGATTAACTGAGATATACCCAGATCATCTTGGCAAATGACCTGCACTCACATGCTGCAGAGGAAGATGCAAAAAAAACCCCAAGGTCACCGCCAATCTGACCTGGGGGGGAATTCCTTTCCAACTCCACGTACAGAGTTTGTTTAGCCCCTGCGCATGTGAACTACTGGCCAAGCACCTGAGAAAGAGAATGCTTGAGGCCACCTCAGCTCTGGCCCATGCCATGCTATGTCCCATCTCCAGCTGTGGCCATTCCTGATGCTTCACAGGAAGGAGATTAAAAAAAAGTCATAGCCAGAATACACTCGGAGGCAAAAATCTCTTCCTGACTCCCTGCCAGTGGCTGGCTAAAACTCTGAAGCAGGAGCTTTAGGAACATAAGACAGAACCGCAAGGGAGGCCCTGGGCTCTTAAGTCCTGCCCCCTACAATCACAAGTAACTATGTGATACAATTGCACTCATAAATTTGTCCCTCTGTCTCTTAAAACTAATGAAGTTGTTTGCCCCCACAACTCTTATTGGGAAGCTGTTCCAGAACCTCACTCCCCTGATGGTTAGAAACCTTCTAATTTCCACCCTGAATTTGTTCAAGGCCAGCTTATTTCCATTTGTTCTTGTGCCAGCATTGACCGTTAGTTTAAATAGCTCTTCACCCTCCCTGGTATTTCCCCCTTCCCCCCTGTCCCACCATACCATGTATCTATAGAGAGCAATTCTATCCCCTTTCAACCTTCTTTTTGTGAGCCTAAATAAACCAAGCTCTTCCAGTCTCCTCTCATAAGACAGGCCCTCCATTCCCTAGACTACCTTCATAGCTCTTCTTTGCACGTGTTCCAGTTTAAATTAATCTTTCTTGAAGGTGAGTGACCAGCCATGGTATGAAAGAGAATATAGGGATTGCCAGATTGGCTGTCACATATGATGTCTGTGCTGTGAAATTTCCCTTTTTAGCAGCTAAATCAGCCATTTGTGCACTTTGCCTTGCTGCTGGTGTAGGGGTGGAGCACAGAGGTGACAGAACCTGCCCTCCACTGGGAGGCCCACACTGCCCCTGAAGTGATTCATCTTATATCCTCTGGTCAGCCTCTGCTGGCAGGGTACCCCCAGAGTCTGAAACTACAGACTAAACCTGCCCTTGGCCACTGGAACTCCTGAGGGAGGTCAGCCATGCAACTAATGCCTTGCCTCCTCATATCCCCTGTGGCACAGCATAGCCCTGGAGGAGGGTGGTGAAATTTGCATCTCCCTGTTTCTGGAAAAGGTGACATGAACACCATATATGTACAGTACAAATTATACGCACACATCTACATACCCTTTGCAGCCCACTACACCCTACTTAGCATATCGCCCACTGCACATAACTTTCAACACCTACCGTTCAACCCCTGCACTGGAAACATACACTTCTCTCTTCTTCTGAGCACACCATCAACCTCTGGACCACACCTGTTCATAGTTTAACCCCAACCACCATACAAGTTCCCGCACAGCAAATCCTTCTCACCCTCTGCAAGACCCACACAGTGTCACCTCCTGTAGCTGAGAGCTCAAAACAATGATCACTGTGTAATTCCCCAAGAAAGAGAGTGAGCTGAAAACGCTCAGACCTTCCAAAGTTTCTCTGAGACCCTTGTCTGACAACACAGTCTGTGTCCTCTGCTCAAAATCCCCTCTCTCTGCCCCCTACCAACAATATCTGTAGGCTATATCAGAGTTTTGATGGTTACATTTGTGCAGAGCCATTTCTTATATACTTGATAGATTGCAGGGCAGATCCTCAGCTGCTGTAAATCATCATCATTATGTTGACATCAGTGGACCTACTCTGATTTACAAGAGCTGGAGATCTGGCCTCATTAGTTGATCCGTCCTTATAGCCTTGTCAGATAATGCCCACATTACCATGCTGATAGTAAACAGAGACTTATTTTAAAAAGTGCTCACACATTTAGCATCTGGGGAACATCCTTGTGCCTCACTGAGTTTATTCCTCCTAGTTTGACAGTTGGGTTACAGCGTATCTATAAACTGCCAGCAATGTCAGTCTGAATACTTGTTTGTTTGTAGTTTTGACTGTGGTGCTTTAAGTGCCTGTGACATTTTTCTATCAGCTTTATGTGGAGAGAATATCATCCCAGTAAATGCTCTCTGAAATATTTGTAGGTTTTTTGCTCCTAATGTAGTCATCTGAGCATATTTGTTGATTCCATAAATCTTGGCTATCCACAATAGCTCTTTTTAGTACTATTTAGATGGGGACTTGTACAGTGCAAGTCACTGAAGTGTTCTGTTGGAATCCTGAACAGAGAGGTTTTGAATTTAGCTTGTCTAATATATCTGTTGATTCTGTCTCAGCAGTATGCCATTTACAGTGTGATGCTTGGGAGGAAGCTGTTGAATGCTTTAGGGAGTTTATGCAGTAATGCCTGCATTTTGTTTGGCTATAGAAAAAGTAAAATGTTTTGGCTGTATCTATAATATCTAATATGTGTGTTATTAGATATCTGCAAATGAATGAACATGTTGCACTACAATGTAGATAGAGGTTTCCCTAGACATACTGTATCATATTGACAGTAGGGTGACCATAAGGTCAAGGTGGCTCAGAGATAAAGGCCATCTGTTATCTTGGCATATTATTTTACTAGCGGGCATTTAATGTGTTTTTACTTTCACAGTTGATTTGAAAAAAAGGAATTACAAAGACATTGTCACACATGTTTTTAAAAAAGGACCTCAGATAAACAAATAAAAAAATTAAAACCCCATGCATTACAAATTAAAAATCTCTGGCAGTGCTTGCACTGAACATAACTTTTTGAATCTAACACTCTCAATAGTTATTGTGAGAGCTGTTCATTTTTATCATGCTGCTTTGGAGAAAAAGCAAAACAGGCAGCCACATCAGCGTGGTTACAATAAACAGTCTTAATTCGTACAAATGACTTTATAATTATAAACCCTTCTTATGTAAAGCAGCCAGCTATTTGGTTTTGCTGGCAAGCAATAAATCTTAATATTTTCATGTGTTCTCTATTTCCATTTTCACTTAGAGAGGTGTTGGCGTGTGCATTAATGTATCTAGCCTGAAAGTCTTGCTGCTGAAATGGAAAATTTTGATTTAACATTTATAATGCAATCAAATACCTATTTCCTTGTTGTGCTACCCTCTGCTCATAATCTTTGGAGTCAGCTGACTGCACTTTATCGGAGCATTCATATGTGCTGTTTGGGTCTGTGAACCCATTGCCCCCCTCCTTTATTACCATAACATTCAAAATACTCAACAACGGGAAAGGACGTCAGAGACTACAGAGCAATCATACTTCCCCAACATCAAAGTGAACCAAGACTGCTAGATGAACCAGCTTGACCAACATGAAACAGGACTTTGACATTGTAATGCATTGACATCGCTCTCATTTAATCCTCTGGGTTCAGACAGCTCCTTTTTTCTTTTTTTAAAGCTAAGACAGGAAAAAGAGGATATCCTAAGGACACTTAAGCAGCCCATAAGAGAACAGGGATATAAAAAGTATTTGCAGCCTTGCTTTGCTTTGAAAAGAGAATAACACCTAACAAACAATATAGGGATTGTCAGTTAAATGTCACATATATTGTTTGGTGTTGTGAAGTTTCTCTCATTAACCATTAAGTTAAAATAATAGTGAATTGATTCATTATACCAGCCTTGTAGTGACTAAATTGTATCTGATTCATACTGCTAAATTGGTGCCTAAAAAGATAAAGGCACCCCTTAGCCCCTCCCCCCAAAAAACAAATGCAACCTATTGTTCAAAATAAAAAAATAGAAAAGAAATGAAAATTTTCTACTGTAATGGACTTATGTATGACTCCTGAGACAGAGATGCCATCATTACAGAAACAAAGTAATTACTTTTTAGGAAAAAGAATGTCATCACCAGAATCACAGAAAGATGGTGCCAGCTATATGTAGATTAGTTTTATTTAGGAACTAACAAAGATTTGTTTAAAAATGCAATAGCTAAGAAGAGAGAGCTCACAAAAATATGAAAGATCAAACTACCTGTAAAACAGATAAGTGCTATGTACAGTACATTTCACGCTTCCTCGGCTTCAGACAGATAAGCACAAGTTAAATTTTGTGTGAACCTGCCTAAGGCTGTGAGCACTCCATTAGGTTCTCAGGCATTTGACTAATTGTGATTATATATATCGGATTCTGATTGCGCCAACAAGAAATGCAGCGAAAGTATTTTTCTAATAGTATTAAAGAAACACCGGAAGGACCGAAAATTGTCTTTATTTTTTTAAAGTGTTAACATAATCTAATATTACTAGTAACATTATCATGAAATAAAAAGAAACAATGACAACTGTATTCTTTGGAATATAGCATTGCTTTGCATAGTTTTCATCATCCGGTGCTTAGTACAAGTGAACTAGAAATTGAAACTGACTGCAGACAAAAATGCAGCCAGCTACTCTATTTTTATTATCTAAAGTACATGAAATGCCAAAATTAAATAATTCTGTTGATGAAATTAAGATTTTTAACATACTTTCAGTTTTAGCAATATAACATATCATTTTACAGGTAAAAAAATTATTTAATAACAAATATTATTTCTGACAGAGCTCTTTTGATTTAAAATAGGTGTTTACTTACAGACACTACAGCTACATGATTAAATTATAATAGTTTATTTCTCTTAGGTTGTGGTCTAGTGAAGAAACCTATTTTGTACTATCTTGTTATTGTTACTAAAGAAATCTTTCCTGATAATTAAACAAAGTTATTATTTAAATAAAACACCTTCTGTAAAATACTGAATGCAAGGTCAAAAAATCATACTGAATTATGGCTCCATTAATCATGATGATTCTCTGCAAATAACAGTGTTTTTAATAGTGAATTGCAAATGTGCAGCCCTCATCTAAGTATACATAAATGCTTGCGCAAATTATTTTCAAATTGTTCTGTATCTAGGCACATGAAAAATATCTAACTGCAGGTATGGTACTGTAGATAATTGCCTATCAAATTATTTAGACAGACTGCAGTGCAAGTATGTATTATACTTGCTTATCCAAACTAGTAAGAAACGTTTTATAAAGACAAAAATTTGGGGGAAAGGAGACACTTCGAGGGGTTTAATTTGCCTGAGAAGCTGTTCCCTTTACCTCTGCCACCCCACCCCCCCATCAGAATGGCTATTTTATATTATCCCATTTTTAGGGCTAGACAGCACTATGATGTGAAACTGGAAGGTAAGAAGGAGCTTAAAAATCCTAAAATGGTACAATTGAAAGGCAGTGTATCTGGAATTAATTATTGACATTGTTTTGTTGGGGGTTATTGAAGGGCATATGAGAGCTTCCATTTCCTCTGTTGCTACATGGGGGAATTGGGGAGGGCATGACATATGCACTGATGTAAACACGTTTTTTGTTTTTTTACAAAGGTCTTATCAAAGGACAAGGCTTTTCCCTGAGAATAATCTTGTTTTGACTCGTTTGGGTGCCTAAAAGCACAGATGTGTATGGGAAATTTTTCACATCATGAATATATGAGCAACTTACTTTGTACCAAGTTCAAGGAACACAAACATTTTTTTTTTAATTCTCTCTTTCTCTCTTTTGAGAGAAGAGAGGGTGTTGAAGACAGCCAATTTGATGTCAGGTCTTTCTATGATCATAGGTGCCTATATACTAAAGCCATTTAGCATGCACAGATTTTTCACTTTACTGTTACAGAAGCAAACTACCTCATGCCAAGCACAGAAAACACCAATAAACATTATATATTCATATTTCCTTGCTTAATAAGGGAAAGGTGTTCCAGTGATTGTTCCGTGATCAAGCAGGAAAAATCACAAACACTTTTTCTTCTTTCTTTACTCTTTGTCAATAAAGCATCTCCTCTCTTCAGCCATAAGCTATGAGAAATGCATAGTGATTCTTAATAGGAAACATAATGGAAAAATATCAAATTGCACAACTCAGTTGCCACTTATGAGTGCAGGCCTCTCTCTCCTATGGGCTGTAAGTGGGCTTCTTTGTTGTCCAAAATTGCTTCCAGTGGTTTTCAGGGGCCTGCTTCTATGTTTGCTGTTATTGATACCACCTCTATACTCCTGACTGTGACATCTTTCAATGGGAGCTGCATATACACATGAACAAAGAAGTCACACTTTTTCCTTGTTTTTTCTAGCATCTCTTTTTCTGTAGCTACTCCTTCTTCCACTGTACCAATGTTGCTACAGTGCTGTCCTGCAAAGCATCTCTCATAATAATGAGTGTTTTGAGGGGCTGTTTGCCAATCAGAAATAAAGCAAAAAATGAAGCGTGTTCAGTAATATATAAAATATGAAAGAAACTGCCCGTCACTTACAGCAAAACCGGTAATGGCATCAGAGCAAAGGCTCAATTCATTACTTTACGGAGCAGTTTTGCCAGTTTTACTCATGTTGGGAAGTACCTTATTCTGCTTCAGATTTCTTACAGAATGAGATATTACTTCAGTGTGAAAAAGGGTGGCTGAACTGAGCCATTAGTTTATTGAGCAAAATTTACTACACAACTCTCTCAGGCAGTAGTCCTTCATTTTCTATCAGAGCCATTGTCCTAACTCTAAATCGCTCAAAGTTGGCAGAGTTTAGGAGTCACAGGATAGTGAACTTTCTCCATTTACCACACTTACAGAAATAGTTGTATGTAATTGTTTTGGGCCTGATTCAGCCACTTAACTTACTTAACAAAAAAGTATTTATTTCAGCGGGGTCACTTGTGAAATAAGGTATGTAAAGGTGGCAGAATCTGGCTTCTTGTACATATTGGCTATGAAAACTCTCTCTTCAATAGCCCTGAATTGTATCTTCATTATTTCCTGGGATGCACTTGATTCAATACATTCATGAACAAACTAAGCTGCAGGCACATTACATCTTCTGCATCTACTAGCTATAGTACCTGCACCACCATCCCAAATCAACATTTTCCCCTCTAGTTCAAATCACCAAAAATACACTTGCAAGCTGCTTTTATTTCTGTTATGTTTTGAGGTATTTGTTGTTGCAGTTTGTTTTGTTTTTTCAAGCATAGTAATGAAGAATGCAAAGCAAAACTAAAACGAGCCATTATCTAAGATGTAAGCCAAATATATATACTTGTGTTCCATGAAAATGTTCAGTATTCAGCATAAAATGATCTGGTGCAGTTTGGATTTATCCCAATGCTTAGAAGTTAATCTATGTTTTATGGATACAGGATTGCACAAACAGGAGTGGAAAAAGATCACTGAAAAGATATTGTTTTAAATATTCTTCCACTTAACTTCTACCTATGTGTGTTGCTCAAGTACATGAATCAGAATCTGCATCTGTTCCTACATCTCAGAAAGTGTTATGTGCCGAAGAAATCACAAATGATATAATGTCTCTGGCAGCATCAGCTACAAAAATATTCTGGGGATAGGTAGGAAATATGCAGATCGAGTTATGTGGATTCCAACCTTTTCTCTCTTTAGTCTTCTGTTGTCTTCTTTTGTTAAGGAAATAGTATATCATTTCTTTCAGATTAGTACAAACAGTACGGAAATAAGTAGCACATGGATATTATACTCCAGTTTATATTTAAGACACTTAAAAAAATCCCATGTATTACAGAGAAAACACACTTACCCCCAACGTAAACCCAATTAAACTCCAATCTGAATCCTATTCTTGTGTGGAGATGTGCAGTTATATTAAACAGTTACTCTTAGAAGTTCTTATATGGATTTTCTAATACATTACTTGGCAAAATTAGCATTGAATAACCAAGCTGTGTTGGATGAATTAGTACCTTAGAATGGCTTATATACAAGGTTGTGCAATTGCACAGTTAAATTAATCACTTGTGGTTAAAAAAAAAAAGAGGACTTGACATTCTGATGTTTGTTACATGTTAATTTTATTTACCTATTACATATAAATATTCTCATGCATTTCCAGGAAATCAGGACATTTTTCTTCCACTTTCTAAATGCCTCACAAAAGAGAGATCTAATTAGAATGAGAGAAAAAACAAAGCAAACATAAACCATGGTTCAGTCTTTTTACACATAGGGCCAGATTTTAAGGTCCCAGTCTCCATTTTTGTGGATACAAAATATGGAAGCAAAAGTAGTAATTGGAACTTAGTCCCTGTATGCAGGTCAGCACAATTCAGATCAGACTGAAAATCCAAGTCAAGCCAGCTGCTCAGGAGACCTTCTCAAGCTAGGGAGAACCCTGAAGATATACTTTGGTATTTGGGTATACAGAACTATAAGCAAATGTTGACAGCCCATGCAAACTCTCTGAAACATTGTTTTTCCTTTCTAATCCTTAACTACAAATTGTGGGCAGGAGATAATATGAAGGCCTGGTCTACACTAACCCCCCAAGTCGAAGTAAGGTACGCAACTTCAGCTACGTGAATAACGTAGCTGAAGTCGACATACCTTACTTCGAACTTACCGCGGTTCAGACGCAGTCCACACGGGGCAGGCAGGCTCCCCCGTCGACTCCGCGGTACTCCTCTCGTTGAGATGGAGTACCGCAGTCGACAGCGAGCACTTCCTGGTTCGATTTATCGCGTCCAGACCAGACGCGATAAATCGAACCCGGAAGTTCGATTTCCAGCCGTCGAACTACCGGCTAAGTATAGACCAGCCCGAAGACTCATGAACTAAGTATTACCTAAATTGCTACATACAAAGATGGGCCATCACTGCAAATTTTGGATCCAATCTGGATGTAAACTTTTCCAGAGTTTGGGGTGTTCAGTTATGGCTTATGGGTTTGGGCTCATCTCTAATTCTTTGATATTCTCTCCTGCACAGAATATGATTTTAATCTTTGTTTTATGCTGTTTATGCTTTGACATAGAATGTGATTATACTGTTTGTGTTATGGTGTTGCACACCTTATTCCATTGCATGGAGACAAATGGTTCTTCTGAATCATAAACAACCCTCGTTTTCAAGCTTGTGGTAGGATGGCAGGATCCTCTGTTATCCCATTCTCTTGGCATGTACACCTCTACTCCGATATAACACGACCCGATATAACACGAATTTGGATATAACGTGGTAAAGCAGTGCTCCAGGGGGGCAGGGCTGCGCACTCCGGCGGATCAAAGCAAGTTCGATATAACGCAGTTTCACCTATAACGCGGTAAGATTTTTTGTCTCCCGAGGACAGTGTTATATAGGGGTAGAGGTGTATAAGCAAATTCTTGCTGATGAACTGAAGCAGGTGTGCCTTGTTAAATTCCATCCTGGCTGTGAAGGACCTGGGATTAGCTCGCTTGAGAGTAAACCAGGATCAGAGACAGACATTTTAAAACAGAAACTAGGTTTAGGTGGCTAGGCTTGGGGTGCAAACCTAGCCAGAATATGTTATTTAGTATGAATTATTTTTAGTACTAAAGTTAAGCCCCAGAAAAGGAGTAACTTTTGACCTTCTGCAAAGCCTTTTGTTACAGTAGGATGAGGACTTCTAATGGTCTTTCTCTGCTGCACTGTGCAGCAAATTCATAAAGATTTTACAGAAAAGTAGATGTTGAAATTATCCAGTTGTTGAAATTGTGGCATTTATGCCCCAGCTCTGGGTTGGGAGGAGGTGTAGTCCAGTAACAGCTGTTTAAGCACTAGTGCAGGGCAGGTTTTCATGATGCTGTGGTAAAAATGCATGGTTCTACATTATCAGTTTACCTGTCATGGGTAGCTGCACTACTGCTGTGATTGAACTAGGCAGTGGTGTAGGGATCTCCATTTTAATCTCCTAAGTGAGGTTTGTTTCTAGCTCAACTGCAAGTAAGGTAGCTTGAGCAGGGAGAGAAGAGGGTGGGTAAAGGGGAAGTCTTAAACTGACTTCTTCTATCTATGTAACTTATGGCCCCCATTACCATCGTATCTGCGCTCCTCAAATTTTCAGTGTGTTTATCTTTGCAACAACCCTGTGAGGCAGGGCAGTATTATTATTCCCATTTTACAATGAGGAAAGGAGACACAGAGAGACTTTGGGCTTGTCTTTGCTGTCGAGTTAACTTGAGTGTTGCCCCTAACGAGTCCCATCCACACACACAAACCCTTAACTTAAGTGTGGTGCTGCTTTTAACTTAAGTTGGCTGGCCATCAGAGAATTTGGGCTATAGCTCGAGTTAACACAACTCATCAGGTGCTAACACAACCACTCTGTGCAGTAACTAAATCATGGTGCAGCACAAGTGTTGTTTCACTGTGTGGTCACTCTCATTTGAGCTAGGCAAATTCAAGAGATTTTAACTCAAGTGTAGATCACGCAAGTTAATTCTGCAGTCAAGGCATAGCTTAAGTGACTTGCCCAAGGTCACACAGGAAGTTTGTGACAGAGCAGGGAATTGAACACAGGTAACCTGAGTCCCAGACTAGTGGCAACCTAACTACTGAAGCATCCTTCCTCTCCTCCTTCCCACCAGGAGCCCTCCTGAGACTCTTTGGTGGTTTGTGGCCCTTTGGCCACTTCAAACGCTCATGTTCTATTATCAAAAACTAAATTAGGAACAATTCAGTATTCCCTAATGAGATTTTGTAAGAGTGGCTCAAAGGCAATGATTAAGCCATAAACAACTACTGAAAGGACATCAGAGCTAAGTCAGAATCAGAGGGAGAAGGATATATAGTCCAAGGAACTGTACAATGAAAAAATTATGAAAAATGGATTCAATAATAAATAAAATAGTATAGAAAATGTTTATAACCTCTTCCCTATTTTTTCTTTTGCTAATATTATGCATTATTTTTCGTGCAGGAGGAATGTGAAACTCAAAATGAATGAGCCACATTGTAATAGCAACAACCCACATCTGGATGTGCATTACTAGCGAACTCGATGAGCCTGTAGCTCCATGCCATACAATGTGCCCTAGGTGTGTGAAGGCAGCCTGCTAATGCACATGCTGGCTGGGTTGCTGACTTAGCAGTGTTGTGTGGGGAATCTGCTAAAGTAAGCTGCCCACACTGTACCTGTCTCTAGCTGGTGCTACTGTATCTGCCTCTCATTTTCAGGAGTATTACAAATTTATCACAAACATTTAAAGAAGAAAAATGCATTGACTTTTCTAAAAGCAATGTGTTAATTAACATCAAAGGGATGAAATTTGACTTGCATTGCCTGGTGAGTGGCATTCTTCCACAGTCCTGGTTGCTATGGTGATGAAGGAAACTCGTTTGTTCTGGGTCACTCCTAAATTTGCACATGAAAGCATTAGAGATTACTGCTGTCTAATCAAGTTATATGGAAAAGTTTAAAGGGAGGTACAATGTTTTATAGCCATCAACCCTCAACAGAATAAAACACAATAGCTGAAAAAAGGGATTATCTCTTGCTTTTAAAAACATACCAGGAAACTTCAAAATGGTATAAAAGCTTTTTTAGCCATACACCTTGATTTTTTTTATGCTACTTTCTAAATGAGGAATGTAGAATCACATTTCTAATAGGGAATTAGTGTACGTATTGCCAAACTTCAGGGCCAAATTCCGCATAATGAGTAAGGCATGTGGCATGCATTCATTAAATGATTTTACATTTGAACTGTAGAGTCTTCTATGTCACATTCTTTGCCATTCTCACATCACTGTTAAAGTACCAAAAATGTAGTTACATTGAGAAGGGTTGGAATTAAATCCTCAAAAACAAGGCAATCCAGGGCAGACTCCAGAATTCCAGCTGGAGGCCTAACAGGTAACCTTCACCCTGTTGTGACTAGATGATGGAACTGCACAATTGCTCAATGTTTGAAGAGGCTATGCAATGCCCTAGGAAATGACAGAGTTATTTAACAATATCCAACCATATTTCCAACAGAAATGACTTTTTTTATATGGACTAATGCCAGTCTTTTGTTATTATTTTAGTGTAGTATATTATGGTTAAATAAATGTCCTTTATGGTCTTTTTGTTCAGGAGGAAGAGAGTTACCTAATGTACATGTACTAATAACATGTAATAAAACCTTCTCTTAACAAATTGATTTTACAATTGTAGAGCTTTAACTATAGTGATGCAAACAGAACCATCATAAAACACATTATTATTCACATGATCTCTTAATATGTATGATTGTACAGTACCTCTGAGGGACCAGAACTTAACAAACCTAGAGACCAACTTAAGGAGTCTGTTAATAGTTAACTTCAGTAGAACAAGCATGTATGCTCATTTCTTAATTATATGTAAGTATATTCTAGCTATGAAATGGCGTTGTCATGGAAGCAATCAAGAATCAGCAATAAGGAAATTATATTTGATTGACCAAGGATCTTTTTTAATAATACAACGTGCTTTCTTTTTAATAATACATAAATGTTGAAGAAATCTCTTTTTAAAATATTTCATTTCATAGTGCCATACTAATATATAGATATCTTCTCAGTGCTCAGTGCCACACTAACAAATATCTATATCAATATATCTTTTAAATAAATACCTATATATACACACACAGACACACATCTTTTAAAAGTATTTCATTTCACAGTGCCTAAGTTTTTACATAAATGTAGGCACTGAGAAATGAAATATTTTTAAAAGATGTGTGTAACATACAAAGATGTTGTCATTCATGCTCAAATTCAATTTGAAATCAACAGGAGGAACTTTGGCCATAGCTAACATTCACTTTGTGCTGACACAATATTAGAGAGACATCTCTAATATCCTGGGACTGACATGGCTACAACGACACTGACACAATATGTTAGCTAGGGAAGGCAGAATAAGAAAAGAGAAGATTCTCATTTGTTAAGTGGAATATAGACTAGTCTTGTGATGTAGGTGTGACACACAGGGTACGTCTACACTGAAAAAAACCCAAAACACAGCAGCAAGTCTCAGAGCCCAGATCAACTGCCTTGGGCCAGTGGGACTCACACTATGGGGCTAAAAATAGCAGTGTAGATGTTCCCTCTCTGGCTGGAACTCAGGCTCTGAAACCTGGTGAATGGGGAGCTTTTCAGAGCCCAGGCTCCAGCCTACGCGGTAATATCTACGTGTCTATTTTTAGCCCCGTAGTGCAAACCCTGTGAGTTCAAGTCAGTTGATCCAGGCTCTGAGACTTGCTGCTGTGGGGTTGTTGTTTTTTTGTTTTCATTTTGGTGTTTGTTTGTTTTGAAGCATAGGCATACGGTCTGTTACAGTACAACTGGTAGCACCTAGAAAGTGTGTGCGTTTGCGCACACATGCATGCTCAGAAAGGATAATTACTATGAAAAGTAGTTTTTGAAAACGAAATCTCAGTTGTATATGCATATATCCATGGAAGAATTAATATTATAGAAATAACTATTAGAGTAAATACATACTTATATTATTCTTGTTATTATTTATGCTGTATTCACAGTGAGCTAGGCGCTTACAGGAGGATGTCAATTCAGTGCACCTTTATTCTCTGACACACATCTCCCTTCTTTCTTTATCCCATCACACACTACAGCCCCTTCCCCCCACACCTCACAGAAATGGAATTGCATTTGTCAGTGAAGCAGAAATGTGTTGTTTCTATAATTATTTAGTCAGTCGACTCACTTTATATGCTCTAGGCCCTAATATTCGGCTGTGGTTTGGGAGCACTCAGCATACCCTCGCAGGGGGTGTTTGTACAAAGGTGGTGGTGATAAGCCATGGTTGGCCTCTTTGAATCCTGAGCTGGTCATGGGTGGGAGGGCTCCTCACCACAAATTTGAGAAACAGTCGTAATTACATCAGCTGCCAATGGCCCGAAGGACGCGATAAGCTAGCCAGAGATTGCTGAGGCACAGGGACACCCTGGCCTTGCTTCTTCTACTGATTCTACACTACCCAATTGTTCTGGAGATTGGAAAAAAAGGAGGTAAAAACATTAGCAAAGGAAGAGGAGACACTCTCTCTGTAATTTTAGCAGCACCACCCAGGAGGAGTGGAGCTCTCCCTATGATTTTAGCAGAGGGGGAGCTGTACACCTCACAGTCTACTTTGACTCCAGTGCCACTGGAAGATCCTTCTATGCTGGGATGATTCTCCAGTGGCAGGCAATTTTGCTTAGGTAGCAAAGTGCAATGCAGCCCAAACATAGGAGAGTATTTAGGCCCTAATGTTTTTTAAGAAAAGCAATGAGCTTCTTTTTCCTAATTTTTATTTATTCTTTGTAAGATTTGTAATGCAGTCTGTTTTATATCCACAACAACTGCAGCAATTTATTTAATTATTATGTTACCACTGTTTTCATAGGGAAATCTCTTAAATTTATGTGTAACGCGTTAATGAAAGTTAATAATACAAAATAAAATCTGTACTGTGGTGATACGTGCTGTATGATCAGGGCCCAGACATTCCAAGGGGAGAAAAGGGACATGAACCCCAAAGAATATGCAGTTGAAGAACTGATTGTATACAATGCCGTTGTGATATAAAAATATGTTGGGTAAGGTCTTTTTTGAAAGCTTGTAATGTTCTGAAGTTGGTGGCCATTATGAGATATGGTTACAGACTGTGGTTATGAAGCTATATATATAGAAAACTGTGCTCATAACCCTGTACTACAATTTCAAGTACACCTCACAGCAGGGAGGGGTACTTCTCAAGCCAGGTATTTACACAAAACTAGGCACAAGTAACAATCCATTGTACAACCCAGAAAAAGGCAACAACATGAGCTATTAAAGTTAATGGAAAGACATTGAGATAACTGGGGACATCTATAGTGACAAGAAAAAAAACTGAAAAACCACTTGTAAAATGAAAGGAGTTTAAAGTGAAAGGTTTCTAGAAACAGAAGGACAGTCACTTGGTGGGTGCTGTTTATGAAACACTGGCTCCCCTCTATTGCAGGGGGTATGCTGGGAAACTGTTCAAGGGCAATAGGTAACTTGTATTAGAAAAGGGATTTTATCTAATATGGAATTGCAAAGCCAAAGATTGTGTTGTTATGTTTATTTTATGTGCAACTTGTATATGTTTGCTCTCCCTTACTATTTCATCTTTGAATCTGTGTTTTTTTCTATTAAATAAACCTTTCATTTATTTTTACCCCAAGCAGATCTCCATTATGCAAACTCTCTGGGTATGTGTGCCAAAACAAACTGGCATCTGGGGATGGGGTGCTGGTTTCATGCCTTCAGGGAGGCAAACCAAAGGGAAAAGTCTGAGAATCTGGGAAAAGTCTGAGAATCTGGTAGTTAAGAACTCAGGGAGGACAGATTTAGGGAGACCCAAGACTATAATGGCTGTTGGTGTCACCATGCAAGGAGTAACTATACTAGTGGAAACCAGGGTGAGACCTTGTGCTTGTGGGCAGGCTACTGGTGTCAGGGGTTTAAACTAAAGTTGAACAACATAAAGGCATCCAAGGTCACAAGGCAGGCAATGACAGATCCCCTTACTGGTCTGGGTGATCCCAAAACATCAAATGTGCCAAATCTATTAACTTCCCATTACAGATGTTTCTGAAAAAATATTAACTTTTTCTATATAGGGAGTTAAATACATGCATCTTACTTACAAGTGCTGCACAGAAATTGACAAAATTATGGATTGATAAAAACATTACATTTGGTGCCAAAGTGAAAATTTATCAAACTAGTGTACTGACAGTATTACTCTATGGTCTGGAAGCAACTGCATTAGATGAAAGAGACATCAAAAGGCTGGAAGCAGTTGAGATGAAAGTTCTTTGAAACATGGCAGGTGTAAAGGGGAATGATTTTAAGACAAATGAAGAAGTCAGAAGGAGAGCAGGATGTGAAATCAGGGTACAGGATTGCTACAGTCGAACAGATTACAATGGCGAAGACACTGTAGAAGACAAACAGATGATAGGTTGCCAAAGAAAATAATGCAAACCCAACCAAGGTTAGTCCGACCTAGAGGCCGACGACTGACTAATTGGTGGGACATTGTACACAAGGACATGATAAGACTGGGCTTAATGGATAAACAAGCCACAGACAGGAATGAATGTGACACTATGCTGCTCCCTGTGTCTGCAAGGATGGTATGGCATGAAAAGAAGATGATGATATGTGGGGAGAAACTATATGTTCTTAATATGGACCTAAAATGGGCATGAAATTTACCTTGGACATTGTTTTTCAATCTGAGATATATAAGGAAAACACAAGGACAGAGCAAACAGGTGCAAATATGTTTGAGGTTTTCCTGAATCTTTCAGATGAGATACAAATCTGAGGACTTGCCGACATATAGATTTGAAAGATCTGGGTGGTAATACCAGGGACCACTAACTGACAATTCTCCCGGTGTGAAGGAAAATCCCCCACTGGCCTCCTCCTGAGCTTCTCTCACAGTGTAAAGGGGCATGTCTGGGATGTGTCTGAGCTGAGGGGATATAGCAGAGAACTGCTACTCTCCATTGATCACCAGCAGATGTAACAGTCTACTAGGGGGCCATTAAGTAAGTAAATCCATTTATTCACATCTGAATATCAGTGCATCTTAGCAGAATTTTTGGAAGCCTTCACAAGCCATTGCTAACTTTGAGCACTCAGCAGCTGACCTCCCAATGATCTGCCACACTCCATCCATCCATCTCCTCAGTGGTCATCCCTCACTACAATGACTGTCCACCATTCCTTCCATAATAACTTTCTCGAGGTTATTTCCATCTCTGTACCTAATATGACCAAAGCACATAATTTTGTGTCTGTGGATTTCCAACATCAGGGTCTGCTTCTCTCCAATAATATTTCTAACATAGGCATTCTTCTTTTTTTCCATCCAGGAGAGGGCAAGTCAGTTTTCTTCTTGTCAGCAGCTTTAGTTTCCCATGATTCACCATGTTAAAAATTAGGCTTTTCATCAGTCATACCTTCATACATTTCAAGATGCCACAGTTTTTCCATACTTACTTAAGGGAGCCCATAGCTGAGCAAGCCATCCGTAGTCTTCTTCCAATTTCTTTGGAACAGCCTCCTTGATTGGATAGATATGATCCCAGATAATTAAATTCATCTGCTGCCTTGACAGCTTGTCTGTCGATCATGATGTCTGCTCGCATCCTAGTTTTGTTAGTCATGTGTAAAGGCATGCAATATACATGCATGTTGTCACATTCAGAACAGTCCATATTCCTCACTAACTGTTTGAACAGACTCCAACATTTAGTGCCTTGTAGCAGTGCCATTAGCATATCTGAGGTTGGGTAAGAGAATGGAAATCCCTGCTTCTTCCACTTAGTCAAAACCTTCCAAAGCTTGTCTCATTATACATTCTGCATATATGTTAAAGAGGCTGGGGGACACCATTGTCTCCCACCCTGCCCTGTGGTAAACCAGGGCAGGGTCACCTACTGCAGTTCGCACCATGGTCTGTTGGTGGTGGTAGAGAATTGAGATTAGTTCAGTGAGATGCTGTGAAATCCCAGTGACTGCCAGTATCTTTCAAAGACAGTCATGTTGGACAGTGTCAAACACTTTTAGGCATTTAGGGGGCCATTAGGCTCCAATGTATTGGGTAACAGATTAGGCCCTTTACTGCTACTGATATCAATAGCACCTATTCAGCAAAATATTTAGGCACATATTTAAGTGCTTCAGTAGATTCGGGGTTCTGTTGCTGACTGTAATGGCAGCAGGATTAGTCCCCGTGTGCCAATTTATAAACAAAAGGGGAATTTTGCCTGAGTTCTCAAATAATCCCATGTGAGAGACCAAACTAACAAAAAGGAATACAAAATTAATATAAAAGAAAAGTGAACTATAAATATAAAGCATATGAAGATATGACCCTTACAATGTGAAAACCCTAAAGCCAGATAGCTGCTGGGAACTTATCCTCTGGGATGTTGGACTACTCCCCCCATTCCCTGGGAGCTCATTCCTGGGGGGGCTGGAAGGGTCACCCCCATTGGTGGGAAACCATTTTTTAAAACTCACTTTATATCCTCTTGAAAAGAGAACCATGATTTGCTTAAAAATAAGCATATGATTACCAGTTTCTTAGTACTCAGGTTTGTATGATTCATACAGGGTCATTTGTAGAGCTGGTCAAATCCTGAAAAACAATATGCAAGAACATTTATTTGACATCCAAATGGTTTTTCCATTCAGCCCCTTATTATTAGTTATTCATAAACAGGGTTTTTCTTTATACAATTCCCCATAATCAGATGCAAACAAGAATATTAAAGCATGAGCCAGAGTGTTTCCTATCCTTCTCTTTGAAATCTTTCATCTATGCAAGTAGTAGAAATGATACCATCTGATTTTAGCTGACCAATAGCACACCATGAATAACGAATTGAGAAATGAACAATTCTCAAGCAATGCAGAGGTGATTTGATCTAAAAAAATGTCTAATAATTATAAACATATTGATAATCATTCCGTTGGCAAATGATCTATGAACAGAAAAAAAGACTGTGACTGATATTGCAACTTCAGGCAATATCTTTGGGGACCATGTTGTATTAAATTTATGTATCAGTGTGGTCCAGGGGTTGTATGCAACTCCAGTGGCCAGGAACCAAAAATGGGGATGATTAAGATGAATCACTTAGGTTATAAACACCTCCATAGAAGTACCACCTCCTTTGCATATATGAGTTCAAACTGGGTTTTCCAGAGACTAAGGCTTGGTCTACACTTACCCCCCAAGTCGAAGTAAGGTACGCAAATTCAGCTACGTGAATAACGTAGCTGAATTCGACATACCTTACTTCGAACTTACCGCGGTTCAGACGTGGTCCACACACGGCAGGCAGGCTCCCCGTCGACTCCGCGGTACTCCTCTCGTTGAGCTGGAGTACCGCAGTTGACGGGGATCACTTCCTGGTTCGATTTATCGCGTCCAGACCAGACGCGATAAATCGAACTCGGAACTTCGATCCCCAGCCGCCGAACTAGCGCGGCAGTGTAGACCAGCCCTTAGAGATAAAGAAAAACCTTTTGACCTGAGCAGCTACTCAAAATCTGGGGTTCTCTGGGTGTTCTGGTTGGGAACAGAAATTGGCAGTAGTCAGGTATTTCTGTGATGCAATCTTGTTTATTTACAAGGAATATACAAAGTCTTGTGTTTCTGAATGGAGAAGGAACCAAGAACAAAAAGGAGCCGTTTTTTAGTTTACCAGCTCCTCAAGTACCATTAGGCCACATCAGACCCAAAAACGCTCTCTCTAGCTTTTTCCAAGGTCACCCTGTGTTTATGGGCTCCTGCTTGGTTTTTCTTGCCTCTTTTCCTCTGCCTCTCTCTGTTTTTGTCTGTGGCCTCAGTATCTGTGTGTTCTCTCATACTCCCACACAGCCCAATACAAACGTTTCCAGTTATGTTAATTGAAGAGTGAGTTCACACTTATCAACCTCATCCGGATTGTAATCCAGCCTGTAACAAAGTTTCATCCAGCTCATAATGAAAAGACTGGGTTTAGATTGATTCAGGGCCTTTTTCTGATCCAACAAACAGACTGGACCTTTTGTCCAAGGGGGCCCCAAACCTTGCTGAAGATTTGGAAAGATTAATCTATCAGGACTCCATAAGATTGAATCATAGAATATCAGGGTTGGAAGGAGATCATCTAGTCTAACCCCCTGCTCAAAGCAGGACCAATCCCCAGACAGATTTTTGCCCTAGATCCCTAAATGGCCCCCTCAAAGATTGAACTCACAACCCTGGGTTAAGCAGGCCAATGCTCAAACCACTGAGTTATCCCTCCCCTACATGAGTGACCTCTGGTAAGCTTTTAGCATTTGTATAGAAACTTCTATTGTTTCTAAATTGGTTTCTATTGTAATGCTTTTACTTTAAGAATACAGTGTTTTCTTTTAGACAGAGCTGTGTGATAACTTTTAACTACAGGCAATACGCTGTTTATAGCCGTTGGAGACAACACAAAGCAAAGGCACTGGCCTTTAGGCAGACTGGCTTGCTGGAGATATCACAGTGTAAAGCTGAGAGCTGTGCAGCTTTAAAACCCCCTGGTCAGAAGGAAGAGGGCTAAGAGTCCTTGCCCAGACACAGATGACTGCTGGATTCATAAAACCTGCTGGGCACTCCTCCTGTGGACCTGGGGCATGGGGGGAAATACAGGTGCAGTTACCCAGAAACTGTGACACAGGGATATGCACAATATATATTATTTTTCAGTGAAAGTTTAGACCATCTTTAATCATAACTTTTCATTTCAATTTAAAGTCCCTCCCTTTCTGTTCCATCCTGTTTTGATCCAAGGCGACACTATTAATTTCCTCCATTATTCTAATTCAAGTCTACAACCAGCTCGCTGTTGGTTATTATATTGAGTCACTTGTCAAATGTGCAAGCAAAACAGTACTTTGTTAAAATGAAGGAAGTTCCAGAGGAAATAGATAGTTAACTTTTTAGATTGTGCTCCTATTCCTAATTGATTGAAGGACGAAGGGTAAAAAGGCATTAAAATAGATCCATTTTACCAGCACACAAATGCTTTGAGTATATGATTCCATATAATAAGGCACTGGCACTTATTTAACAAAACACTGCAATTATGACTGATGAATAACCACTGCATTTGAATTCCTTTGTCTGGAATCGTGATAGGACAAAACTGACTGTAGAATGGGTATGTTGGTGATTCAAAAGGAGACAAGAAAAAAGGAAATGTTAATGCTAAAGAAAAAATAATTAGTAATTATAATAAATGAATTTTAAAAAATATGCATGGTGAACGAACCAGAGGAGATTTTTAAAAAGTCAAAAAATAGAAAGGTGGGGAATTAAGTGATAATTGAGAGGATGGGGAGCAGAAGAAGTGGAAAATAAGAATCCAAACTTCTACCCTGTGGCATGTGGATCTCCAAATGTTCACATGTAAGGTGTTGCTGACTCCAGAACACTGTTCTCCTCTCTTGTGGGGTTCCATGGAGCATTAGAAAGTTGGAGGTGTTGAAGGAGGGGACTGGTTCTCTGTGTAGAAATCTAATCAGATTTAATTCAGCTGAACACCCCACTAAATCATTTTGGCTCCCTTCTACGGTTACTACTGTCTATCTTTGGGGGACCCAGGCAATGGCAACAATGTTCTGCTGGGGATGTGCTACCAGGGAGGAGCATGATGCAGTGTAGGGACCAACCATTCATGAAGGATGATACTTACCTCTACTGTTCTAGAAGGTTACTTACTCATGTATTCCCTGGATGCATAGGGTTAGTGTGCCTCATTCCTCCTCCTTCAAAAATCTACAGGTTCCCACTCACATCCTACTTCAGAGGATGTTTTAAAAGAACCACCAGAGATTTTCCTTCCTTTATGGTCTCCTCCTCCCACAAGTTCCTCATATCCAGCTTCTCATCCACTGTAATCCCCAGGTCCTTTTCTGCAGAACTGCTGCTTAGCCAGTGGGTCCCCAGCCTGTAACGGTGGATGGGATTCTTCCGTCCTAAGTGCAGGACTCTGCACTTGTCCTTGTTGAACCTCATCAGATTTATTTTGGCTCTATCCTCCAATTTGTGTAGGTCACTCTGGACCCTATCCCTACCCTCCAGCATATCTACCTCTCCCCCCAGCTTAGTGTCATCTGTGAACTTGCTGAGGGTACAATCTATCCCATCATCCAGATCATTAATGAAGATGTTGAACAAAACTGGCCCCAGGACTGACCCCTGGGGCACTCCACTTGATACCAGCTGCCAACTAGACATCAAGCTGTTGATCACTACCCGTTGAGCCCGACAATCTAGCCAGCTTTCTATCCACCTTATAGTCCATTCATCCAATCCATACTTTTTTAACTTGCCGGCAAGAATACTGTGAGAGACTGTATCAAAAGCTTTGCTAAAGTCAAGATATATCACGACCACCACTTTCCCCATATCCACAGAGCCAGTCATCTCATCGTAGAAGGCAATCAGGTTGGTCTGGTATGACTTGCCCTTAGTGAATCCATGTTGACTGCAGGGCCGGCTCCAGGCACCAGCCCACCAAGCTTGTGCTTGGGGCGGCACATGGAGGTGGGCGGCGCGGCGCGGTGCTCCGGCTTCGGCCGCTGGGGAGAGTGGAGCCGCAGTGGGCTCGCCGCCCTCCCCAAGCGCTCTGGCCGCCGGGGAGAGCGAGGCTGCGACTGGGCTAGTCGCCCTCCCCGTGGCGCTCCGGCCGCCGGGGAGAGTGGAGCCGCGGCGGGCTCGCCGCCCTCCCCCTGGCACTCTGGCCGTCGGGGAGAGCGGAGCCCCGGCCGGGCTCTCTGCCCTCCTCCTGGGGCTCCGGCCGCCAGCGGAGCCGCGGCGGGCTCGCCGCCCTCCCCTGCCGCGCTGAGGGGGGGAGGGGGTGACGGCAGGAGGCTTTTTTGCCTGTGGCGGCAAAAAAGCCAGAGCCGGCCCTGGTTTACTGCTCCTGATCACTTCCTCTCCTCCAAGTGCTTCAAAATGGTTTCTTTGAGGACCTGCTCCATGATTTTTCCAGGGATTAAGGGGAGGCTGACCTGTCTGTAGTTCCCCAGGTTCTCCTTCTTCCCTTTTTTAAAGATTGGCACTATATTTGCCTTTTTCCAATCGTCCAGGACCTCCGCCGATCACCATGAGTTTTCAAAGATAATGGCCAATGGCTCTTCAATCACATCAGCCAATTCCCTCAGCACCCTTGGATGCATTAGATCTGGACCCACGGACTTGTGCATGTCCAGCTTTTCTAAATAGTCCTTAACCTGTTCTTTCAACACTGAGGGCTGCTCACCTCCTCCCTATACTGTGTTGCCCAGGACAGCAGTGTGGGAGCTGACCTTGTCTGTGAAGACTGAGGCAAAAAAGGTATTGAATACTTCAGCTTTTTCCACATCATTTGTCACAAGGTTGCCTCCCCCATTCATTAAGGGTCTTTTTCTTGTTGCTAACATACCTGTAGAAACCCTTCTTGTTACCCTTCGCATCCCTTGCTAGCTGCAACTCCAGTTGTGTTTTGGCCTTCCTGATTACACCCATGCATGCTTGAGCAATATTTGTATCCTCCTTATAATGATCACTTTGAAGCATATAAAAAGTATTGAAATACTTGAAAGCCTCAGAAACCAAAACATTGGTCTCTAGCAGATGTTTACCTAATGTACCAATTCTCAGCACAAAATTGGGTAGGATATTCAGGCTTTAAATTATTTAATTGAACATGAGCAGCTAATATTGACAAGTATTGTTCTTTTTAGTGCTGTTTCCCGAGGATGAAAAAGAAACAAAATGCAAATATGATCACTAAAGACAAAAGGAGAGCCCTGAAAATGACAAATGTTCTTCAACTGTGCTCTGTATCTAGAGAGGGAGAAAATTTTACTTTTCCCAACAAGGGTAACAGGTGTCTGACTCCTCTTCATCCCCTTTCATCTGTCTTCTCTTGCTGATTTGAATGAGCAGATCTGAAGCACCCAGCTTACCAATGGCAGGAATAGGGACCATAAGTAGCAAAACAACACAATAACCTTTGGATTTCTTATCACTGTTATACATATATGCATCATTTGGAAAGTATTTGTTTTTTCTCTAAACCAGCCGTAGCCCATTTCTAATGAAAATTACTACTGTAAGTATACTTGTAAAACTGGTAAAATACAATATAGTTTTAAGAGCTAATCCTATTAAATCTCTCTGACACTGTAATTCTATCTATTTGTCTTTCATGCAAAGGGAAGCTTTGTTGGCATATCTTCCAGAATGCCTTAGGTTCACTTTAACGTCTTCCATGGCTTATAGTCTTAGAATAAAGAAGTGAATAGAAAATGCTTGTAATGTATACTGCAATGAAATGAGTTTGCTTCTTGCAGCTCTTTTCTCTATTGCTTGGCTCACAAATGGCAGCATGCTTGGCACCAAATCCACAGGAGAAAGTAGAGTTGTATTGTGAAATGGCAGCAGTTATTGCAGCATGGTTTCTGGACAAACTCACAGCTGTCAGCTCTTGGACCAGTAAAGTATGGAGTTAATGCAGGGAAAATGTTTAGCCTCTAGGGGAAGAAAGCCAGCTGCCATGTTCATTAGCACCCCTTGTTGACCATCCAAGAGCAGCAGAACCATCCAAGGTAGCACTGTCCCTGTTCTCTTTGCTGGAGGAAATTGCTGGAAGATGCCCCATGTGTGGCCAGAGAATGGCATGAGTAAAAATACAAAAGAAAGAGAGAGTTACACATTGAGATATAGGCAATTTAACTCACTTGCTAGCTTCAAGGAAAGACTTTCTTTGCTCCTCTCCTTTTGAAATGAAAAAAAGAGTTTTAGATCCTTCCTCTTGAATGATGGTTATAGAAAAAAAATGGTCCATCAAATGGATAATTAACAGAACAGTAGAATATTTGGACCAACATTTTCAAAAGCTGTCACTGATTTTTGGGAGCTGGATGATTGGGTGCCCAGACTGAGACAGCTGGGTCTTGATTTTCAAAGAATGCTGAGCCCCCCAGCTCCTGTTCAATTAAGTGGGAAATATGGGTGTTCAGTGTCACAGTTTCTGGGTTAACTGCATCTCTGCTCCCTTCGTGGTCTCCTCAAGGGCACCCCTTTCGGTATCAGACCTCTTGCAGTCACCTCCCTAGGGGCAGGAACATGCCTTCCTTCTCCCTTCAGACCAGAGTTTTAGGCTTGCAGTCCCCTTACAATTCACTGTACTTATCTCAGTGGGTCTGACTTTAATCCAGTGCCTGCAGTTCTGCTATCTCCCAGGGGCTATGACATAATTTACCAGTGATCAGCCAGCGTTCACAGAACACAGTACATTTATTTAGGATAAAAGCATTAGGGAGAAAATATGTAATAAAACAACAAATGTTCTACTTGCATGCTAAGTTTGCCAGGTGTCACTCTTTTTCCATGTGCAGACCCTGATAGGTTTTCAGAAGTCCTTCAAATCCTTCCGGTTAAGGTCTCATGTCAGTTCTTGGATCAAGTGAGGAACTTTGAGTCAGTTCAGACTAACACTTTATACAGTGTGAGTCCTTTATTTCTCTTGGAAAAGGTAAAATGAGTCAGTGCTCCTATACCCACAGGGCGAAGCTTCAAAGGCTGGGTATCTGCATAACTGGTATTGGGCCTTTGCATTAATCATCCCATAGTAATTCCAGATGCCACAGGAAACCTATGCAGCAAGCCAAGAACCCAAAGACACATATGACACTTATTGATACAAAAGTCTATGCATATTCTATGTGCCCATAGCATCTGGCACGTTTCAATATAATAGTCATTGAAGTGTTCCACGCTTCCAAGATCTCTTATCTGTCACACTCCATACTTTTGAAAATGAGTCCCCAGCTGTCTCAAAATCAGTAACCCAAAAATCAGCAGCCACTTTTGAAAAGTTTGGTTTTTAATTTAAAGTTAAATGCTTTGGTGGCTCAAGTTAAGAGTTGACTTAACTTAAGAGACAGTTCCAGTCCTATTAAGCACACAGATCAAAATGTACTTTCTGATGCAGATTTCACTAGATGATACAGTTTGCACCTTCAGTCATTCCATGATGTCTGCAACAAACTCCTGTGTCATTAGTATTTAAGCATGGTGGCATTCAGTCTTGTCCTCATAAAATTGTTAAAATGTAGTTCCTTTCTGTGTGTTATTTGATTAAAAATGGAGGAGTTACAAAAGGCCAAATTAAGCAACATTCTATTAACATCAATGGAAGTGTCACATGATTTAAAACTGCAGAATTTGGCCCAAAGAAAATGAATCAGGATTCTTGTTTAAACAGTTAGGAAATGCCAATTCCCAGTGTTCCAGCTTTTAAATATTCACTAACTAGAAAAGGTATTTTAAACATTGCAGAGGAAATTGGCAAAGAAGTCTGTGCGTGTGAGTGTTGTGTATACACACAGTTTATTTTGTCATATTTACACATGAATACACATAATAGAATTATATAATGCATAGTGTGTTTCTGTATATAAACTATACAATGTGTGTGTATACTCTCTCTATATATTCATGTTTGTATGGATACATGGAAGTACCTCTCTGTGTGAGTATTTTCCCCCCTCCACACACACACACACACACACACACACACACACACACACACATAGTTATCACTATATTTTTCCCATGTGGGTGTACACTACCTTTTCTAACCAGCTAATACCTAACATAAAGCTGAAATAGTGTTTTTCAATATTTGAAGAATACCAATATTGTCTAATAATGGAGAGGCAGGAATCTGTTTCAGACATCACGTAACAATGTAGACAAAAAGGGCCAGATCATCAGCAGGTGTCTTCAGTGGAGCTGTCAATATGTCAGCCTAAATAGCCTATCTACCAGTACCATAACTATGTACATAGACAGATATGCAAGGAGTGTGCATGTGTACATGTATGAGTATATATACAAGAGATAAACAGTAGTGAGAAATACAGTAGAAATAATTTATGTGCCACAGTTTGTTGATGTGCAGGAAGGGAAAGTCGGTCTCTGGTCTCCTTTTTCCACCTTGTTTTTCATAAGTGTCTTCTTAAACAGTTTAATTTTCCTTATAATGAATAGAGATGAGATAGAACCAAAATCCTAAATCTGCACATCATCAAATTTGGGGCAAAGTAGGATCCAGATATGAACTTTGCACCTCAGGTCCCTCCCTAACTATAAACACTGCTGTTTGCAGCCTATTCTTTTGTAGTATTGATTGTTCTCCAGGATCCACAGCATTTTCTTGATCCTGCCCACCACAATTTTTTCCATGTCTTATGGATTTTGATGTTCATTGGTCAAAAATTATTCCTTCCCATAAATGCAAATGCAAGCAACAAGATACATCCTCATTGCTTACAACTTTCCAATTCAAATGAAAAAGTCATGGAGGGTTGTGTCACAACCTATGATATCATGGGACAGCCAACGGGTGGCAATGAAAATTTCCTAAAGGAAATGTTCATAAATGAAAACCAAGAGAGAGCTTTCCCCAGACACTGTGTTTCTTTTGAATCTCCAGTAAAATTGTTCCATTTACTTCAGACTTTCTTGACTTTTGTGGGACCCCATTGTCCTTTAGGGCTCCCTTATCCTACTCCCACACTTTTTAGTCAGTTTGCTCTTGATTAGAGATTCTACCACCATTATGAACTCTACTCTCTCTATGTATCTATATATCTATAGATGAGAGAGAAAAAATTTTCTGAGCTCTTCAGCAGAAAACATGAAAGCCACAGAAAGGTGTGGATCATGTTTCTGTGGCTTCTTGTGCTAAGGAACAGAGAATTCATTCAAGCTGCATAATTATTTTTAGCCAGCTGTATGAGCACTTCCCATGGCGACCTGATAATGAGCTCTCCACCTCCAGGAAACCTTTCCACCTGATTCACAAATGTTGGCCCTATGCATACTCAGAAACAATAGTTTGGAAGCTGACAGTTAACTTAGCCAAAAAAACAGATTAAAAGCCTTTCATAATCACTGAATTCCAGCCAGGTGCTTGTCTAGCTGACAAAATGCAGACGTTTTTGTTTTAAATTCTCTGTTTTCAAAAGCAAGTTGATCTCAATCAACCATTTTCCTTTTTAAATACACTCTTTCTAGGTTATGGAAGGCTTGTTAGCAAGTGGTTTGTTGTCTGTTATGTCTGAAGAACCTTTCTCCCACACCATTAAAGCTTGCAAGGCAATGTCGGTGCAAGGCAGCTTATGTCGACCTAAGCCTGTAGTGTAGACCAGGCCTAAGTCTCACTTGACTCTCTACGTGACTGCACTGGAGTTTTTCTATTTGTCATGTTGCCAGTACTTTAGCATACCAACCAAAGGCTTAATTTGTACACCTTGGAATGAGTTTGTCCCACAGGAGTCCATGGTACAGTATAAGGAACATCATCTTGTCCCAATTATAATTGTGCAGCTGTATCAAGTACACATAGAATTCTAGCACGTCAGGAAGGCAGATCATGAACTTCAACACTCCAAAATATTTGGACTCAATAAATAATTTATCCTTTAATTACCTACAAAGATCACAGCAGTTTATATCTTTAAACACTGCAATACATGTGCTGCTGAATGTGAAATAAATTCCTGCTGTGCTATTAGGATTTTTTGTTTGCTTGTTTTCTAAATTTTTTTGATCCAGCAGAAACTTTTCTGTTTACATTTTTATCCATATTTGATTTTTTTAAATTGAGAGTTAAAGAACTTATTTTAACATTATGTTAAAGGAAGCTATTTTCCTCACTTCTCCATTATCTTCTTATGAGACACAATTTCTTTCTGAATATGTCATTTTCCAAGTTTAGTGCCTTTGATGGAATACCGTTCCTATCATTGAAGGAAATTTCCTTTCCTTTAGTTTCTTTGTTGAAGGAGAGTTTTCAACTTTAGTTGCTTTAACTGGAATGTTACACAGGAACAGGCAGGGAAGAGGATTAGGTCACATTCCCAAAAAGCCAAATACCCCCAGTCTCAAACAGCAATGGGCGGATCTGCAGGTGTTTGCCATGAGAATGTTGTTGAGCCTCGGCAGTAGACAACTGCTTCCTCAGGGTGGGATAAGGATGAAGGAATGGGATGCAAAGAGAAAAGGGGCTGAATGCCATTGAAGGATCACAGGTTCTCTTGATTTCTTTCCCGTTTGAATCAACAGAAGTTTAGCCATTACCTTAAAAGAGAGCAAAATCAGGCTCATATTATTTATTATAGCTGGGATGAGTCCTTTCCCTCTTACTTTGGGGATTATGGGCCAGCTCTAGTGATGTGGCTGGTACCATTGCCTCATATCAGTGATAGCTGCAGGAAAAGATCCTAAGTTTGGCCTGAAAAGACCAGGATATTCTTTGCGCTTCTATATTAAAATGATCTATATACTCAATAGGTGCTTAAACTCAGCTAACTCACATTGAGATCTGTGCTTATAGTTACCACTATCACTTCAATCAGCCTGTCAGACTACTTTATCACATCATATGCCCATGTGTATCCATGACACAATTTAACATTCAACTCACGATATGACACAGGTTATTATGGCCCTTTCAAACAAGTTTTCTTTAAGTTTGTTCATCATTTTGATGGAGTTACTATATTCATAGATGCACAGATTTTTAAGGCACAAAGGGACCATTAAATCATCAAAGTCTGATTACCTGTATAACACAGGCAATAGAATTTCATCAAGTTATTTCTGTATTAAGCCCAATAACTTGGGTTTGACTGAAGCATATCTTCCAGAAAGGCATCCAATCCTCAATGAGATGGAAAATCCCACTTCCTTTGGTAGTTTGTTCCAATGGATATAGATTTTAATGTGACATGCTGTGATACCATGTATCATGAGGTTTGTGATAAGTTAATGCATCATACAGTAAACATAAAAGTGCTCAGTCTCTCACATAAGATCTGATTCATTCTATTTAATTTTATTTTTAAATATGAGTCAATGGGACATTTGCTACCAAACTGAAGGCCCTAATAGTTCGAGTGTTTTAATTATAACATTTGTGTCCTAGGTTTTGGGTTGGTTTGTTTGTTCATTTTTATTCTCCACAAATCTGAGAGGTTATCAAGGAGGATGAATTTAGTAATAGAAACATTTTGATTAAAGTGAATTTATTTTTGTTTGTAGCAGTGTGGCTACATTTTCAATAGAAAGATACAAAGGGTGAAAGTCACCCTTGTGCAGAGTGCCAGCACAAGGCACCTATATAAACTAAGTTTCACTTAAGTCCTAGAACATCTACATTGTATTCTACATTGTACAGTATTCAAGGTCTTAAGTGGGATGTTTCGGGTGGTGCCATAGTCTTATGCTGGCTTTTTGCATGAATTTCACCACTAGAGCTGTGCAGCTCCCAATGGGCATTAAAAAAACTTTCATATAAATCCAAATATATTCAATAAATAAAATAAAAATATGTATATTACCTGTAATTTGGAAAATTACAGTTATCACACCCTGAATTTCACTCCACTTTCCATACACATTATTACATTTTTTCATATGGGTGTAATCCCCAAATTGAAAGCATATGAGACCAAGTAGTTCTGTTCATTTTCAGCATCTCCTCATTTTTAATAACTTTCTTGCTGCTGTAGAGAAGACGTCTGTAATATAATGGGCAAAACATTGTGGGGAGAGCATATAAAATATCAAATGGTGATAGAAAACCCCTGAGGAAAAATATTTACATCACAAAGTGTTCTCTTTTCAAGGCATCTTTGAAGTCTGCCATAGGACTCCACATACAAAATTTTTCCTGCTTTGTTTCTTTTTTAAATTAATCATTTGAACATTTTGGGGGCTTCAAATGTTTACTGGGTGATTATTAACACACTGAAGTACTGAAAGAAAGCCTATGAGACTACATATTCACCCTCATAGCCTTTTTATATTGTATTTTGACAAACCATCAATTGGAATTTTTAATTCAAAACTATTCTCAAATGTTGCAGCATTTTTACACAGTATATTATCAAAGTATCAAGTCCTTTGATAAGGATAATTAAACATGCCAAGTTTGTTTCCATAACCCTAAGTCTGCAATTGCTAAGACTTTTATGATGTTACCACACTTAGTTCAGCTCTCTCTATTCACAGCAAAGTCAATGGCAATGCTCTATCCACTTATAAGTCTTAGTAAATTTAGCATTAAATTACTGATAACATAATGAAATTGGTGGGGAGGTGGAATAAAAGCAGTGGACATGAGAAAGTGGGCTCCTAGAAAGCTCATGAGAAACAAAGAAAATCTGATATCTATTGGCATCAGTCATCAGAGATATGGGGCACCAAAAAAAGTTGTCAACTGCTGTCCTTGCTGTACAGACAAAACAATATTTTAGGGCAGTTGAATAAGATGAGTAAAAAATTGTGCCCATATTTTATTGCCTAAATGTTTAATTTTGCAAAGGACTAAGCAACTCTTGAAGTCCCAAAGACCCACCATTGCCACAGAAGTCAGTGTGGTTGTGGGCTCTCAGCACCTTAAAGGATTCAGCTCCAACTGCCCTACCCCGGGAAAAGCCAGGCTAGGACCCTCCCAAGGAAAGGTTTAGAATCAAGTGCATGGTTTCCTTATTTGTACATGTATACCTACTGCAAGGCTTTGATCCTTATGCATGTACCTTCTGCAGAATGTTCCATTATGAATAATTTGTGCTGGAGACAATCATGGGTAAGGTGTTTCTGCTTGTCAACATATGGGTGCAGAATTTATGTTCACCTATGTTGGGGAATGTTACATTTTGCATCATAATTTGGTCCCCAAACTTGAAGGAAATATTTATGACCCTATCTAATACCTATTAAAGCCAGTAGCTTCAAATAGCTTAACATTTTCTTTGTATCCCAACGTAATATCTGAGGGGGGAAATCTCTCCTATTTCATGGTGAATAACTGGCTGATCCTTCTCATTTGCTTCCTCTTTATCTAAGGGGATTGGAATTTTACAGGGCTGATGCCCTTGATTTTTGTCATTCATATATACTCCTAGCAGAAATTCCATTCCACAGAATAAGGCCCTATTTATTTTAGATTTCCGTAGAAGTTGGCAAATTAAAAGTATTTTAATAAGGGGAGTAATGATAGCTCAGGAATAAGGTTTAGACTGAGTGTCAGTGCCAATGAGTGCATTAACGCTATTCAAAAATAGTGCATGTAAAATGATACACTACTGATAGGAGTTGATTATGATAATTTGGTAGTGCAAATTTTTGAAAATCAGATACTATAAAAATATACCGTTAACTTTATGTTAATAAAATATTTTGCTTGATGCCTTTTAAATTATTCATTTGAAGTAGTCTAAAAATATAAAAGAACTGTTATTATCTGTCAATTTACATGATTACTTTAAGTTCACTTTTTTGGTTTAACATAAACAGGGTGTAAAATTCCCATCAAGCTTTTGGGTATTTAAAATGTGTAATTTTTATGCAAAAATGGGAGGCTGTTAGGATTTTAAGCTTGCCATTAGTATAAATATAATTTCAATTTCTGATTTGAAACTATTTTACACTTCTTAGAAATTATCATGTTTGCTGATTTGAATCATTATTTCTGCTTTGATTATGTATGTGCTCTTCTTTAAAACATATAGTTAGTTTAAAAAATTAAAGGTTAAAAAAACTATTGAACTGCTTTAAAGGCTTGATTCTAGATGCTCCATATCACTAGTCTGGGGACCAAGGTCACCCTGGGAGAAGACGATTGATTGAATAATGAAGTCATTCATTTTTAATTAATTTGGGCCATGTATTAAGTAGAGGGAAGTTAATCCAACAGGACTCTCCACAACACTTAAAGTGGGGCTGCATAGGACAGGGATCATAAGCTGAGCAAGAAGCCTACAAGTTTGGTTGCATGAGGAAGAAATGTTCTCTCCTGCATTCCAATATAGGCACTGATTCACCACAAGGTACTTAAGCATGTGTCTAAAGTGTGCAAGTTGTGCCATTCAGTCATCTGACTTTAATGAGACATTAAACTGCTCAGCTGTGGGGCAACACCAGAAGAATATATCTTCAGCTCACATGAGTGCAGGGAGTTCTGACAAGAGGTGTGTCCAGGCCCCATTGCTGTGAGAGGCCTCAGAAAAGAGATGCCTTCACATTTTTTTGCTTCCAGAAAGGCCCTGTGTTGTCAGTGGCTCTGACAGAATTTATCATTGTCCTAGGCTGCTCTGGGGGAGAAACCCCAGAAAAGATATGACTTCACCCTCACTGGCCCTAATTTCTATCAATAGTTTAACACTCCATCTACAGGTTGGCTTGAAGCAGCAGTTGAGCATGTCTTGATTTCCAACAGGGGCGGCTCCGGGCAGCAGCGCAGCAAGTGCGTGCCTGGGGCGGCAAGCCATGGGGGGCGGCCTGCCGGTCGCTGTGAGGGCAGCAGTCAGGCTGCCTTCGGCGGCATGCCTGCCGGAGGTCCGCCAGTCCTGAGGATTCAGCGGCAATTCGGCGGCGGGGACGCCGAAGGCGTGACACCAGTGGACCTCCGGCAGGCATGCCGCTGAATCGGCGTGACCAGCGGACCGCCCGCAGGCGCACCGCTGAAAGCCACCTGACTGCCGTGCTTGGGGTGGCAAAACACATAGAGCCGCCCCTGATTTCCAAGAAAGGGGAGGAATTATAAAAGTAGCAAATTCTAGCATGATTTTCAACAGTAAGTAGAAATCATGATGAAATTGTCTAATCTACTTGCTATTTGCTAACATTAAAAGAGACTTTGTTCTTGTGTTTATTCCAGTTGTATAGAGGTGTCCTGGGGTCCCTGACAACATTGTTTCATTTACCTTGAACACTGATGAAAATTAACACTATGCTATTTGCCTATCAAGGACACCAAAAGAGAAGTTTTCTTGTAAACAACTTGACTGATGCCCCCAGAAACTGTTGAGTAAAAATGATGGAAAACTAGAGAGATCAGCAAGAGAAGCTGTTCAAAGGGATCTTCCTTGCATGATCAAGGATTCATTAGAGGTAAATGCTCAGGCTCCACAAAGTTCATAACCACAGGTAAAAAAGCTTCAGAAAGAAGCAGGAATGTAACAGCTGCTGCTGCTGAAGCCTCAGGTACCTTCAGTAAGTAGGCAGAGAGTGATACAAAACCAATGAGCATTGCAGTTAATGGATGATAGGTGTTCTCCTGTATTTGACAACATGCAGTAATGTATATAATTGTTTTTAATGTTGGTTGTTTAATTCAGTAAGTGACCCTAGGGATTTGATCAGTTACCTGGTTCTGATATTTTTTTAATCAAATACCTGGACATTTTAGACATTTAGTCCAAATTTTTCAAACCTGTGTGCCTAAAGTTAGGTACTTAAATCCATATTTAGGGACCTAAATCAATGACCAGATTGTCAAAGACACAAGTCATTGTGGGTCACTGGGACCATCAGGTGCTTAGCATAGAGCTGGTTGGAAAATTTCCCTGAAAACATTTTCTTCCAATGAAAAATGGGTAAAATATTTGCAAACATTTTGTTTCCATTTTCTGACCAGATCTACTTTATGCCTTAATTAGTAAACCAGTTTCATACAGGTGCCTTGCTTTAGATTTGAAAAGGTTTCAATCAGCTGGTCAAATGAAATGGTCTAAATGCAAATAGTAAGGATTTTTATTCCTATGTACATACATGTAGCCAAGACAAAGGCAATTTAGGAAACAAGTTCACTATGACATAGAGAAATAGAATATGTTTAAGGATATATACTGGGTGCATCTTAGAAGTTTTATTGTAAACTGATGTACTGCAGATAATATTCATTTAATGGGTGTATACCAATCATTATGCACTATTTCACTATTTGGCTTGGTTAGGTTTTTGCTCTATTTACCAGCTTTGTTTACCAGCACATCGTGTCCTAGAGCAGGGGTGGGCAAACTTTTTGGCCTGAGGGCCACATCGGATTTCGTAAATTGTATGGAGGGCCGGTTAGGGAGGGGGTCGTGGCCTGGCTTCCACTCCTATCTGCCCCCCACCCCGGAACTCCTGCCCCATCCAACCTCCCCTGTTCCCTGATGGCTCCCCCAGGACCCCTGCCTCATCCACACACCCCCACTCCCTGTCCCCTGACTGCCCCCGGACCTCTGCCGCCCCATCCAACCCCTCCTCTCACTCCTGATGGCCCCCCTGGGACACCTGCCCCATCCAACCACCCCTTCTCCCTGTCCCGACTGCCCCCAGAACCCCTGCCCCTGACTGCTCCCTGCCGCCCCATCCAACCCCCCCTTCCTAATTGCCTCCCCGGGACCCCTGCCCCCATTCAACCCCCTGTTCCCGCCCTGACCCCTATCCACGTTCCCGCCCCCGACCACCCCCCAAACTCTCCTGCCCTCTATCCAATCCCCCCTGCTCCATGCCCCCTTACCACACTGCCTGGAGCACCAGTGGCTGGCGGTGCTACAGCCGCGCCGCCCGGCTGGAGCCGGGCCACGCCGCCACCACCACGCAGCACTGGGGCAGGCTGGGCTCTGCAGCTGTGCTGCCCCAGGTAGGGTGACCAGATGTCCTGATTTTATAGAGACAGTCCCAATTTTATAGGGACAGTCCCGATTTTTGGGTCTTTTTCTTATATTGGCTCCTATTAGCCCCCACCCCCGTCCTGATTTTTCACACTTGCTGTCTGGTCATCCTAGCCCCAGGAGCTCACAGCCCCGCCACCCAGAGCATTGCACAAGCGGCGGAGCGAGCTGAGGCTGAGGGGGAGGGGGAACAGCGGGGAGGGGCCGGGGGTGAGCCTCCCTGGCGCGGAGCTCAGGGGCCGGGCAGGACGGTCCCGTGGGCCAGATGTGGCCCGCGGGCCATAGTTTGCCCACCTCTGTCCTAGAAATACTTTGAATGGTTTGGCAGAAAATTTATGCATCTCTGCTGATGGGGAGGGTGGGAGGAAGCATTTTGATACCTCAGCCACTAATTACCCATAAGAAGTTATGGATAGTGAATATTCAGCCTGAAGCCTTTCTGCAGTTAGGCGTTTCAAACAGAAGGGGTTAGAATCAGCCCTGTCATACATGAGGCTATGGTACTGATAAAGCCTCTGGGGCATGTTTTCTTTATTTTGAGCTGATATTACATTGTGATGCATAACATCAGGCTGTGTCAAAATGACAATTAGCTCACTAGTGTAAAAGATGGTGGTTTTCCTTAAACAGGAGTTTGCTTAAAAAAAGAAAAAAAAACCTGAAGCAGGCACAGTGGGGGAAAAAGTTCTCCCTCAATTTTTCACATTTGTATCCTGTCTTTTATATGGAATTGGACTAACACTCTGTGCAATGGGTTTCAATTTGAACTGATTTATCAGGTACTTATGTAATTGTAATTCATTCGATGAAATGTAACCATGCTACATGTAACCATAAAATTACAGATTTGCAGCTTCAAAATGATGAATATACATTCAGTAGACATCTGTTGCATTGACAAGAGGAAGGTAATATGGCATTTCCATATATACATCTACCTAGTTCTACCCCAAAAAATAACCTGCAGCTCTGCAAAACACATACTCTGTGAGATGGTGGGGAGTAGACCTAATTTTGTTTCTCAGATATAATTATTTTCTCTGCCCCCCAATTTACAAAGTTACCTTCTTCTGAGCAAGGAACATTGGATAGAACTCCCTTCAGAGTTCATCAGTGTCATTCATTCACCCAGAGCAAGTCACTATGAAATTCTAGTCCCATTTGAAGTCAACAGGAGATTTGTCATTAACTTCAGTGAGGCCAGGATTTCATTCATGGTACTTTTTCTACTCAAGGACCAAGAATGATGGTTCTTCACTACTCCCAGCCCAGGGAGTCAGAAATAAATCAATCACAGATCTCTCACTATTAATACTGAAATGGACCTCTAGGTGTGAAATAATCCCTCCTTCCTAAACATTTTGGACTGCTTGGGTCCACTTCCCAGCTCTGACCGTTATCTATCCACTGCCTACCTGGCACCTATTTGTTACCATTACATATTTTTAAAATGATGGGATAGATTAAAAAACACTTTAGATGTGTAATTACATGCCTATTTTGCACAAAATTACTGGATGGCACAAATCAGGTAATTGCAAATGCAAATTGCCAGAATTAGTAAGTTGTTCATTCACTTACTGCACTTGCCTTGCACATGTGAACATTGCATGTAATAACTCACATTTCTGAAAATCTGCCCCTGAAAAGATTGTAACATTGCTTGCTGTTTCCTAATTTTATGTTTTTTTTAGCTACGTTTCTTTCTTTTTTCTTTTTCTTCTCCCTCGGTCAGCTATCATAAAACCCAGACGCTAAACTGTGAAAGAAATTTTTTCAATGGCATTTGTCTCCTTGGGAGGAATCTGAGCTTGTTTTACTGGCAACTATGAATTACCACTGGGTCTGTCATGTGGTTAGGTTGCAGATGGCCTGCCTGGGTTGCTTGTTTCTACCGCATGAAATCTCCCTTTGGACCCTGCTGTGATTCTGAGAAATGTATGCACTATCAGCCGCATGAAAACAAGATCATGTTTCACTTGTCTATGACATTAATCCTCATTGTCTCAGCCATAGGGTTAGTTATACAATACAGCTGCTGTTTCAGGTGAGAAAAGGTAGGAGTATCAGGGGGATGGAATGGTGAGCTATAATGAAGGCCCTCGCACAGACATCATACATCCTGGCTTGCCCTCGTGAGATGCTACCATAGCTGATAGGGAGAGTGAGTGGGAAAGAATTCTCACATGCAAGCTTGAGTCCATTACTGTATCAAAATGAAAACTTTTTTTCCATGGGCTCACCAGTACTAATAGGTCTTAAATGACAAACTTTCCTAGTTTATAGTCACAAATAAAAAGTATTGGCATATTTCCTAAAATAGCCAAGCTTATTTTTTTCACAAGAGCAATTTCCATGTAGAAAGAAGCTCTCTGGGTCAGTGTAATTCCCCACTTCTTCCCCCTGCTGCCTCCTCTCCAGTGTAACTTGTTTCTGCACAGGGCCCTGGTTGATACAAAACTAGAGGCGACATTGTGGCTGGTTATTGAGGGTTAGTTTCACTGATACAATTTACACACATACAAATACAAATTCTAGCCCTGCCTCTAAATATTTTAAATATCAAAAAGCTCTGGTTACTCCAAAGAGGACTAATGGGCTTACAACACTAGCACGTACATCATGGTTTTGGTATGAGATTACACAACAGCCTAAATGATAAGAATATGAACACTATGTCCTGTTTTGTTCTTTATGAACTCAGTGCTCATGAAAGGTGTTCAGTTATTAGCTTGGAAGTTTGTTCTTTTATCCAGAAACACAAGTACAGCTTGGACATAAACAGCAAGGAGCATATTTTCAAAAAGCTCAGTGCCCATTTAGGCACTAAACAAAGTGATCAGTTTTTCAAATCCACTGAGTACTTTGGAACATTTGGCCTGATTTTTGGTGCTGAGCAGAACTGATTGAAAGTTTTCCAATGGAATGTTTTTCTGTCAGAAAATGACATTTTGTCACAACAAAAGCTTTCTGTGGGAATGTGTTGATTTTGATTAAATTTAATTTAGAAAAAAAACATTAAGTATTTAGACATATTCAGAATGGAACATTTCTTTTTTGTTTGTTTGTTCATAACCTTTTAAAGAATTTTTTATTTTATATTATAAAAATTAAAAAATTAAGTCAAAAATGAAATGTCTTGATTTTACAAACAAAATGTTCTAATTAACCCAAAATGAAATTGTTTTGAAATTTTTGTTTCTCTGGAAATGTCAAAATTTGAGAATTTACCATGAAATGGAAATTCTCGCTTCTGCACCGCTCGAGTGCTGAGCCCTTGAAATTGTGTCCCTGAAGTCCTTTGAAAATTTGGCCTTTTCCAAGTAAATCTACACTGCAATAAAAAAACCTTTGGCACTGACTCTCAGAGACCACGTCAGCTGCATTGGGCTCATGGGGCTTGGGCTGCAGGGCTAGAACTGCAGGGTATACTTCTGAGTTTTTGCTGGTGCCTGGGCTCCATCACTTCCCCTTTGTGGATCTCAGAGCCCAGGCTCCAGCCCAAACTTCTACACTGCAATTTTATAGCCCCACAACCTGAGTCCCATGAGTCCAAGTCAGCTGAGCCGGCCAGCTGCGGTCGTGCCGTGGGTCTTTTATCGTACCCTAAGAGTTTACTCTGAAAGCCAGTGTGCTTGAAGAAGCTCCAGGAGAAGTGAGCTTATTCTTCCTTTCTGACATTTTGATATATGTGGATCCTAGTGCTTGCTTTTCCACCATACCACTTTATAAAGCATCATATAGAGCTGGAACTGATATCAACAAAAATGACGAGATGGCTGGAGTTCAACAGGTAGGTCCTACTGCAATTATGCAGTCAGCAGGACCAAGAAAAAGCGTCTTTCAAAAAATGATTGCTCTCCCCAGTTTCTATTGACTCCTCTAATATAAACAAATGCTTAAAAATATTATTCCAAAAAGATTTTTGTTATACATTTTCCAGGTGGTTTGATCTTAATTTTTTTTTTAATTATTTTGCACCCTATTCTAAACCTCCATTATTGGATATTGGATGTGAGGGATCAGCAATCTGATCCATTACGTCAGGAGATGGGATATTAGGTTTGCTGGGACAATGGTCTGATCTGCTGTGACAAGAAACAAGATACTAATCTAGATGGACCGGTCACCTTACAGGCAAATATGATAGCAAACATACTGTGAACAGATTGGACATAAATAGGATTTTAGAATGGAAATTTCACCATTTGGATCAGTTGCAGAAGAATTTTATTAATTATTATTAACATATGTTGCTATGACAAAGAGCCTGATTTTGGAAAAAGCAAAAATGAGAAAAATAAGTTAATTATCTGACAATAGCAGACTTGCCTGACAGAAAAAAAGTTGCCTTCCATCTCAGTGCACAAAGTAGAGATTGAGAAGATTATTGGGCCACATTCTCTCTTCACATTCACATGCAAGCCCCCCCCCCCCCCTCCCCCCCGAGTTCCGTGGGTGTTGAATATGTGTGTTTGAGGGCATAATTTGGTCAGTTCATAGATCTGCATGAGTCAGAGAATATAAAATAGTAGGATGTAACAAATTACAAGGTACAAATGTTGCACCTTCTCAATTTCCCCTTTCTCTCCCTATTTCTGAAGTAAAAAAGTTATAAACTAAAACAACACCCCTGCCTTCTATTTGATTGCTGAGTAAAGGTTAGTGACTTCACTGCTTATTGTGGGAAAGGGAAAAAATGTTAAAGTACATCTTCCTGGGGAGTAATTATGAGTAAAGACAGCTACAATTTTTGTTTCCACAGTGTCTTACCACCTGGTTTCTGTGTAAGTGACCTTGGGATTCTAAGGTATTCACTCAGTGGTAGTTTGCCACTTGAAGTTAAAAATTATTTGCCTTCCTGCCATGGGGCTGGCAGCTTTCTTCTTCTTGTATAGCAATTGTTCCACTCTGACATTTATGGTACAATTGTGCTTCCATCCAGATTCCACTGTTTGCTATTTATTTGCATTTTATCACATTTATTTTAACACACAGTCTTCCATACTCATTTACAAATTCCCTGCAATTAGCTAAGAGTCATAGTCATAATTTTTCAGCACAAATTGGACATTTACAAGTTGCTGAAAGGCTGCGCTGGCTATGGGAAAAGATGTAATCCAAGCACTAATCTTATGAGCATCCATCTGAATAACTACCTTCCATAGACAATGGAAATACACAGTCTGAAGGATTTCTGAGTAGGCTTTTAGATCCAGATTATCCATTGAATTCTGGCCCCTTTTCACTGCCACACTCGTGAAAAAGAACCAGAAAATAGCCAGATCTTGGTGTGTTCTCCATTGGCTCCTGCCAATGTGCCAGTTCCCATGCTCAGCCTTGGTATCAGGGGTAAGGAAGTTGCATGGATGGAATGTTCCACACTCCATGTATGCTGTGCTGATGCATGATTCCTTGTTCTAACCCGTGCCAGGGCTTAAACAGTACAGATGTATCCTGAGAATCTGGGACCAAAAATTGCCTCTCTGATAGACCCGTACCTTTGCAGTGGGCAGAAGCTCAGCAAACAAACATTCTAGGCCTTAAAGTGTTTATATATGAAATATTTATAGACATATTTAGTAGAGCTTTTCACTTTTCAGTAGTTATTTCAAATCTATCTAAGGTTAGCAATGACCAAAAGTTGTTCTCATCTGATGGTCAATATTATGTGGTGGCCAATATGAAATGAGTTTGATGCTTGCAGTCCAAGTCTCAGTTGATAAGGGTCCATATCACACAAACCACCATGATAGGTAATAACCATTATTTGTGGCAGTGTTAGGAAACAGGCAAAGAATTGAATAGACAGAGAGAATGAACCTGCTTCTAGCCTTGGATGCTATCCTTCCCTTACCCCAAGAAAATTGGGACAAGTTACACTAATCAGTGCACAGAGCATGCAGTTTGGATTGCTGAAATCACAATGATAACACACTAATGCAGACATTTTACTAGCTGTACAGTATTTGGTTCATATATAAAGATGAAAAGACAAGACATTGCTGATCGCCTACGAATTTTTTAATCCTGTTTAAAATAAATCACAGACACTTTTCTTCAAACAATGTGGAGAATTAACCTGATAGAAGAAGGAGAAAGTTTTACAGCCACTTATTAACCAAGGCACATAGCCTGGCTTGTGTGTTTTGGAAAAGCTTCAGACATACTGGCAAAAGATCAAGGCTTACATGGAAGCTTAATATAATTTGCCATTTTTATGTTGGATTCTGCCTCATGACTATTGAGAAGAAGTCACTGATTGCTGCTTTAAAGGAAAGTAATAGTCATTCCCCATAAAGCACAAATTAACAGTAAGATGCAGAAAATATTGGAATTCAGATTGGATGCCACTATGTAAGAATAGCTGAATAACATAACAAATGTTTGCATGAATAAGAATTACTTATCAGTCTTTTAAATAAAGGCAGTCTATGCTGTGTAACTTAAAATAGAGCTTTTTTACAACAAAAGTGGAGTTGTGTTAGTTAAAGTGTTTTCTAGGAGTAGACAATGAGATAAGAGGAAAAACTTTTGAGTTTAAGCCCATCTGAAGATTGAATATAAAAAGAGTGTACAAAGAGAAGAAATATTTGAGAATCAGCATAGAGGACATTGAAAAAGATCTGAGGAAACAGCAGTAAAAGGGAGCTTGAAGACTTATGAGACTGAGTGCACCATTCGTCTCAAGAATTTATCATCATTTTCTACACTCTCTGTATTAAAATGTCTGTGCAATGCAAAGTATTTAGAATCATTTTCCCTCTGGAATTTTCTGAGATTTGGTGCTTCAAGCACCAAATACAGCTCCCTTATAGTGTTTGATATAAATTCACACTAACAGTGCTCAGTAGAATTTTCCGCAAATTAGTATCCTCTTCCGCACCTTGCAAAGGTTCACCAGGAATAAAATTAATGGTTGACAATGCAGTGGCCATTTTAAGAAATTATTGAATGGCTTGTACAGCTCCCTACAAATCACCATTTTGCAGTTTCTCCCTCAGAACAATATATGTATCAATTTCCATATCACCCTCTGGTGAAACCACATATCTTGCTATGATTTAAACTGGTCCAAATGGTGCTTTCATCATAAAGACAGTGAGATGTGGTGTGTCTATCCCACAATGGGACGGAGGGGGTGGTTTACATAAGAACACACATAAGAACAGCCATACTGGGTCATACCAGTGGTCCATCTAGTCCAATATCCTGCCTTCCAACATTGGCCAATGTCAGGTGCTACAGAGGGAATGAACAGAACAGCAATCATTGAGTGATCCACCCATGTCATCCACTCCCAGCTTCTGGCAGGGACATTGAGAGCATGGAGTTACATCACTGACCATCTTGGCTAATAGCCATTGATGAACCTCTCCTCCATGAATTTATCTAATTCTTTTTTGAACTCTGTTATAGTTTTGGCCTTCACAACATTCCCTGGTAATGGGTTCCACATTACTGGAACCCATAACTGTGTATTGTGTGAAGAATTACTTACTTTTGTTTGTTTGTTTGTTTTAAACCTACTGCCTGTTGTTTGTCAATTATTGCTTTTTCTATAGAGCAGTAGCAAAAACAGTTGTCAGAGACCCATGGGGGGAAAAAAACCATTTTTTTTGTAAACCTTTGGAGACCCTGTAGATTATGTTAGCTGAGGAATATTGTTGCAACTCTTAATTTTGTGGCCCCTGTGTATATTTGCCTATTGTGCCATTTGTTGGAAAAATACTTTAATTTTCATTTTTACAAAAGAAATACAGCTGAACATTTTAAGTAAACTGTTATATAAAACAAAAGACTTAGGGATGCCGTAGATTTTTATAAAGCAATTCTCTTTTGTATCATAGGCTTATAATTTTTCTCAATCATTGTAGCTTGGATAATTGAGTATAGCATGCCCACCAATGGCACTGTATACTTTTCATCATAGACAAGACTATGTTTATCTTCTTTCTGTCTTCCATGTATCATTTTGAAAACTGACCCCTTGCTGCCTTTTTTCACTGGGAGACAATCATTGAACCAGGAGGAAAAGAATGAGTCTTGTGTCTATATGACATATAAACACATATATACATGCATAAAATAATCTTTAGAAGTCCTTTCTTTAGGACAAGTAATTGCTCACATTCTCAAAATGGTGTGATAGGGTAATCCAAAATAGTAATTACTAGCTTAAATTGAAATTGTTCTTGAGAATTTTATTTGGTATTTATGGCTGCTTTTATAAATGTTTACTGCATTATTGTTAGTGGATGCAATGGGTAGTTGGTGCTGTTAGTTAATAAGCCTATTTTTAGGGAGAAAGGCATGCTATATTTGTACGCCAGGCTCGTGCTCAGTATGGTTATTTATGCAATGCATGCTATTATTATATTTGGAAAATTGATACACAGCTTTTTTTAAGATACGGTACATATTTGTTAGTAATCAAAGAAATACTGGGGTCATATCCTCAACTGGTATAAATCAGTGTGGGCCTGCTGAAGTCCTAGCATTGTGCCTAAGGAATTAACCTTTCCTCTGTTTCTCTTAAGTTTTCTCTAAAAATGCAACTAATTTGGCTTCATAAACCTGCTTGGGTTAGAGGTGTAGGTGATTTTTAGGAGGAAAGTGGTGGCAATACTGTGCCAATGGATGGAATCTTCCTGTGTTTCTAAGGATCCCAATTTACTGAAAAAAACCATCAGTCTGACTTTTGTAAACACACTGGCCAACCTCCAAAACTATCTTGTTTTGGATGAACTTAAGAGACTGTATTTTCTTCATTTTTCAGAGTTTTGCACTCAGTTTAGATGCCTAAAATTCTTATTACAATATTCCAGGCCCTCAGCCAATACTACCAGTAGAAAAGAAATATCCCAGAAGTGAGGATCACAAATATTGTCCCATGGTACTATGAGCCAACTGTGGGGAAAATCTGCATTAACAATGTGAACACAGAATACTTCCCACTTACCACAATTACCAGGCACCTTTACACAATGGCAATGGTCTTGACTAACTTTATAGCAGACACCATTCTAACCAAATGGCTCTTACACTCCTAACCATCTAAGATATACAGTACATACAGGAGGCATGCAGAGCAAATGTATGCTTCCTAGCCACCTACGTCAAAATAAGTTGGTTGTTCTGAGTCTCTGTTGCTAGAATAAAAATTTATCTCTGGCTTTTAGGCATAATTGAATCAAGCAGCATTCAGGTTGATTAGACGAGTACAATCTATGGATGTGTCTACTTGGAAATAGCAGGTTAAAACACCAGCATAACACAACTAGCTTAACGGAGGGGGAAAAGCTTCAGCTGGTATATTTCATAAAGTCTTAGTCATCAAATGAGGAAACCTTATTCATAAGCTTTCAGCCACATGGGTTCTAAAGCATTTATGGTTACTAGTTTCCTTATTAGTAAATTCATTTTTAAATGAGCAGCTTTAACTGTATATTCAAAAGAGTACATATCCTTAAGTTCATATCTGAGTTGTATATCCCTCTTCATAGTGCATTCAGTAATTTCAATTCACATATGTAATATAAACCCATAAATAATATTCTATATATTGGTATAAGCAGATATGAAACACCCATACTTGTTTATTATTATTTTTAGGGCCTGTACGTTTAGGGCCTGATTTTTAAACATGCTAGTGAGGCCAATGTGTGTGCAAAATATGAACACAATTACTGTCACAGTATGTGTAAACCACAATACTTAAATGTTCAAATATATAATTATCTAATTTGCATGCACAGTCACAGTAATTGACAGTGCAAATTAGGTGTACAAATGTGCATGCTAGTTTTGTATCTGCCTTTTAAAAAAAATGTTAAAAATCAGATAGTCTGGCTTTAAGAAGAGAAAAGTGTAATTCTTCTTTCTGAATCAGATATTCCAATTTGGCTCATATGAAGGTTCAGCGGAAAACTCGTGAAGCCCTTTAGTTCTTGTGCAAAATGTCACAAACTGAATTGTTTTTGCAAAAATCTTTAATCAAAATTACAACCCTAGACATTCACCTTTATAAAAGAAAGAAGGCTATATTTTAGCTGTAGATCATTACTGAAAACTATTATCGGTTTGGGGTTGCTGTATTTATAAGGGCAAATATTGAACAATGTCTCCATCTTTACAGTTTCCAGAATTTCTTAACACAGAGAAGCTAATTTCCTATAGCCAGTTAAGCTTTGCTACTAAGAAACAGCTCTATGTGGCATCCATTAAGCCTGTGCAACAGGTGAAGAGGGAAAGAAGGAAAACAGTCAAGAAGCCACCTATTAATAGATGTCGGTGGGTGGGAAGGGGGAGAGGCAGAGCAAAAACAGCAGCTGCAACAGCAGCTGCACTTTCTGCCAGATCCAGAGTTTCACCAGACCCATCAGTATTTCCCATTATATATACATTATTAATACATTCATTATTTTTAATTAATAATGTATATATAATAGGGAATACTGGTGGATCTGATGAAAACTCTGGAACTGGTGCCCACTTAATATATACACGCATTTCTTTCCTACTGGTAGCAGTATTCCCCATTATAGGCACAGAAAATCTCTCTCAAGTCAGTAAAAAAAAACCCAAAAAACCTTCTAAACTGGGTTAACACTGAAAGCATGATCACTGTAATTGCTTTAATCCTACAGAATGTTGCTTTCTGTTTGCTGTGTGGTGTTTTCCTATAAAAAATGAATAAAGAATAATTCTAAATAAGAAAAGAGAAAAATTTGGAAGGCTGGTTGATTTCTGTTCTGTTTCTTCCCCACAACAAAAACTACAAATTAATTTTGTTTCCTTTTTCCAGTTCCTTGCCAGTGCTCGACCAACACCTGAGGGATCCTGAACAAACCTCAGAGTAAGTAATTAACATTCAAAGCCTCAGCATTCAGACACCTTTTACACTTTCTCTTGCTTCCAACTAGCAAAAAAAAATTCCGAACAAGCTTTTAATTAACAGGTGAGTTTAATTGATATGTAGGTTGTCTCTGAACAGAAAGGACCTTAGTGAGGAGGAGGGGAAAAGTCCATCATACTCACTCACAGTTGAAGACCATTAATTCATTTGCACCTGGATGTTTTGAAGGAATCAATTTACTGTAGTGAAGAAAGGAGGCAGAAAATCAAAAGGTTGGAAAGCAGCAGAGAAGGAAGAACTCTGCTATTATTGAGTATGCTTATCAGAGTGATTTTTAACTTTTACTAAGTACCCCAATGTACCCCAGTAATGCTTTCTTCCAGGACAGAAATACCATATAAGTAATTATTGCATTAATGGGATATACTTGGTAGAACTCATATATTTCTAGGGCACCTTATAGGATTGGGCATATTGTTTGCTGACTAAATGTTGTCAGCCTTTTAGCTACCCATTTCAAAATAGGTAGCTAATGAAAATATCTAACCTATGCTTGTATCTACAAAGGATTCTTGAGAAATTGATGACCCAGCCTACAAGGCACCCGAAAATAATGTGTAAATACTAAACAACTGAGCATATGAGAGAGAGAGATTTTCAAGTAAGCATAGGTGTACACCATTTGATCAGATGAAAATATCATTGTGAATAATGGGATGACTGTTCTGTGACTGGGCCCCCAGGTGCAATTTTGGATCTGCAAAATATCGGGGTGTACGGGGTTGTTTATTTGTTTAAATGTGGAAACAAATGGGGGACTAAAATTTCAGAAAAGAGAAAATGTTAGTACATTATTCCTCATCAAAGGTAGTAACTTGCATGCATTATGTGAAAGAAAGAGCAGCATCATAATATGTACAGGAATGAAAACTTCTTAAACGTGGAAAGTTGCTGTGTTTTTGAATAGGGTGTCCTCCCTTCCTATTCATTTCATGGCAACATTGAGTATTTGTGGGATTTATTTAGTTCTGTTTTTTAACTGTTGGCTTCAGAAAGTAGTCCAAAGAACCATGAACGCTAGTAACAAATTTAATCATATGTGTAAGTAGCCAAATATTTACAGAGACTGGACCATATTATCAAGATGTTTGCTCATTTCTGGCATGCATCCTGCTTACACATTTTAATGCTATGGGCTCTCTTTTTACGCTAGGAATAAAATCTGCACCCGGTCTGTCATATGCAATATGACAAGCATTCTGGTAAATAGTTTGTGTGTGATTAGGGCCCTACGAGACATCTTTCTCCTTTCTTCTATGCCACCTGTGCCATCCTTACTCCTGTTGCTGAGTGCTTATTGCCATATGTGGTCCCACTGAATTTACTCATGTGTAGATCTATTAGGTGGTCACCCAGTTAAGAGTTGCACTTACTTTAAGAGATTATTCTAATTGGTCTATGCAAACCCATGCATGAATATTTAGAAATTCTTATTTTGGTATTAAAACAGCATAGCTTGTCTCCAAGAGCATTTAATTTATCTTTTAAAAATAAGTGGACTTTCTCAAACAGTGATGTCCCCATTTATCTTCCCTGAAAGATAATATTTCACAATCAGGTGCACCTATCATAATAAACCATTAACGTGACTCCAGCCTTTCAATGTATTTTTAGAATTTCATATTTCACCAAGTGTTGTTATATATAATTCATGGCGGTGGGATATGATGGGATACGACATTTATCTCATTTGTGAAGAAAGGCCAAATAACTCACAGCTGCGTATCTTCGAATAAATTATAATCATCCTCACTCACCAGCTTTTATTTTCTTATTTCTCTTCACTTTAATTTATGTTCTGTGAAATATTAATTCTCTTTTGAGAAACTTGAGTGGTAGAACTGCAAATGTCTACATCCTTATCACAGCACAAGGAAGTTCCAGGTTTTTATGCTTATCATTAAGCTAGGTGTGTGTTTGAAAAGAGAATTCATACTGGACATGGAAATCTGAATAGGGGAAACAGTAGCCCTGAGAGTAGTAGGATAAACTGATAGTACAGAATTTTTGCTGAAAGGTATCCTCTCTTTCCAGGTATTTAAGCCTATAGTATGGGCTTTATCCCTTTTTCTACACAGGCACATAAAGTCGTCTCTCTGTTTCAGAACTCAGCAGATCCCCTTTTTCTCTCTTTGGGCCAGTCGCTAGCGGGTGACATCTCTCACATAACATGTTTCTAATTTTGGTTCTGTTGATGTTGCTAGATAATGATTTTCCCAGAGCACAGAGTGATAATGAACCCAGTTATTAATTTAATGCAAGGTCATTAGTATGGGATGTAGTGCTCTCCCATGGAGAGAGCATTTAACTGTAACTTAAGGAGAGCCAGGTTTTATTACTGGCTCTGCCATTGGCATGCTGTGTGCCACTGTGCAATCAGTGCCTCTCTGTGCCTCAGTTCCCACTTCTGTAAAATGGGGATAATACCACCTCCATTGTAAAACACTTGAGATTTACTGATGGGAAAATGCTATATAAGAGCTAGGTATTATAATTATTTATGAAATCCTATTGAAAGTATTTTCAAAAGCACCCAGAAACCTCTTATTAGGCACCTATCTACATCTTTAGGTGCCTAAGGGAGACATGGCTGGATGCTGCTGCACAACCACACTGATGATGCAGTTGACTCCAGCCTATTACACTGTACTGCATGAGATGGTCAGTGGGACGTATGGCTATGCTCATTGTGTCTTGTTGGACATGCAGAAGTTTATCATGCTAATGATAAATCTGACTGTGTCCATTAGGTGTTTGAGTTCTGGGATGGAACTAAGATGGAGCTGGCATTAGACTGACCTATCTGCCTCTGAGGAGACATATGTTTGCTCCTCTCTGTATTCACTTTTGCCAGTCTTTCTCACTGAGGTTCTGAATGTACTAGGCATGCTCCGTGCCACAGTGTGTGAGCTGGATCTGTGTCCTTTCTACTCAGCCCAGGACAAAAGGGAAAGAACTGGGCCCACTGTTGGTATGGATTGCCTCCCTATGAGCTATCTCTCTTCAAGAAAGCTATTCTGTGGCCTCTACTTATGAAACCATATTTGTCAGTGAAGATGCTGCCATGTATTCACCTGGATTCATTCTTGGGGGAACATCATTAAGAAGGTAGTGGCAATTCAATTTTCCATTATTTCTGTCTTTCACATTCACTTTAAAATTCCATCCTTTCTTGGCTGCATTGGATGATGAGATATCACCCTCCTTAGATACAATTGAACATAACATTTTATAGGGATATCTACAGTCATTACTTGGAGTATTCAGTTAAGTATTCTGTTCATTTTTGCTTGACAGGTCCCAAATGTAGGTTTAGGCCAGTTGCCTTCCTGCCCAACAGCTATTTATCAAACCTCCTGCTCAGCGTGTATATGAGGCCGCTTGGAGAGTTAGTGAGGAAACATGGAGTGCTGCTAATGAAAAGTTCTACATTTCCATCATATAAAATTTAGCTGGTGCAGTGAAACAAACAACCTATTGGACTAGTTTCTCATCCCCATTAGAGCTGCTTTATGACACTACAGTGGTGCAAACCTTAAAAGGGGTCTACAAGCTGGTCAGAGATTACCCTGTGCTGAGGAATCTCCAGTTCTTGAGACTGACATAGCCAGTTCTACACCGACCCTTCTGAGCCTCAGTTGTAAAAAGAGGCATGATCAAAGATATGACTAGACTGCCTTTCTATTCTAGCTGCTGGAGCAGTTCCAGAGGCTCATTGGCAGCTGCCATATTTATTCTTTATTTATTTAGATATTAAAAAGATATCTATGCAGAGGTTCCAGGTGCCTGGCATTTAATTAATATTACATATAACAGTGTTAAAAATCAGACATTCAAACAGGAAAAAATAACTCAACTCAGCCAAGCAGCTCCTTTCCACTGCCCAATATTCTGGTAGCATACACTCAGCCCTCTCCAAAACCCCTGCTAAACAGATGGTGTTTGTGCCCAGAAGGTCCTTGAATTCAAAGAAGGGGAAGAGTTTCCAGAGTCATGGGATCTTCACAGAGAAGGCCCTGCCGGCAACCCAGACTCTCTTTTATAATGAGGGAGATCTAGCTCAAGGGTCCCTGATAATCCCAGCTGTGGCAGTATATCATGGAGCATTCCTGAAGATGATCTAAATTGCTTTTGGGATTGACCCAAGGATCAAGGGTGAAAAGGCTTAAAGGCACCTTTGTGTCCTCTTCCCTTGAACTGGGCATCAAAATCCTATCCCAAAGGTCTGTCTCAATAGCTTTGTAAAATTGCAGAATGGCAGAGGGCAAGATGGCTAAGGCTTAATCCAGATAATCCATAGTGATATTGGTGGATTGGGGGTCAGCAACTGGAGGACTTGGCAGGGGTAATGCTGGCAATCTGGACAACTTCTTATCTTTCAGAGTTTTTCATTCTTATTTTGATTAATTACAAACTATCTATTTTGTCAAACAAATATTTTAAGTATTTTAAATCCATTTAAATAAAAGGATTTCACTGTATATTGAACAGTGATCACTGCTGTACATTGAGAGACAAATTAATGAATGAGACATTACAGTACTATCCACTGGGGCTCATTTAAAAGCAAGTGCATGTCAGAGCTGGGAACTGTCTTAAACGCAAATGTCTGTAATGTCTAATTCATTAATTTGTCCCTCAATATAGAGTAGCAATCATCATCATCAATGTGCACCATCATGAAATAGTCTTAAAATAGGCAGTTTTCAACTTTATCATAGGGTGAGTCATACTTTAATAGAGATTCTCACAGACCCCCTACCCCTATCATTTGTCATTGCATTACATCCCTGCAGCCTCTACAGCAATTGCTTTCATGGAAGAGTCATATTTAAAATACAATGATTGTATATGACACATTAGTTAATCATAACATCACACAATAAATTAACAATAAACTAAAATCATTGGCTACATAGCTGTCTTGTAATGCAGTTTAGCATCTGGAAAGAAGGAAAGCTGGCATCAGATGATCAGCTAGCTCTCTAAGGGCCACCAGCAGTTGATATTTAGTAGTTAAACTAAAAATATCAATGGTGAGGGAAAGAGGAGGAAGACATTGTCCAAATGTTGAAGCAGGATGAACAAAAAGGAAATTCTTATAGATGCTTATTCTTCAGGAGATTTTAGTCATTTTGAGGTGCAATGATTGACTGTCCAAAGAGCAGGAGATAAAACAATAGTATTAATGTTACTACTTAGATGAGATAGAAGTTAATCTACTAAATGTCAATCTTTACTGAGATCCTGTACAATTTTTACGTAGCCCTGTATACCAGTGGCATCAGTCTATCGGCTTTTTTGCAACCTCTTCCTATGGCAATCTTGTTTTCCTTATATATGCTAATTTCTTTTATCATTTAGCATGATTAATGATCATTGATATTAGTGTGGAAGTGGGGGGGAGGCATATCGTTCCATTGTACCTTAATGGTTGTCTGTATAAAGACCATCATATTAAAAGACCACTGTAAAGGGTCTAACTAAATGCAAAAATCTGGACTGAGCAGGCAAGAAAAATGTTGCCTTAGTAATGTTAGGGTTTATAACCACAGTTGTAGGAATATGTGTATGTTATGACTAGTCCATAAATGTAGTGATGAGGAGGATGATCAGTAAAGAGACCATATGTGTGCTTTATAGTCAATCCACACACTGTTTTCTGAGAGACGTGAGAGGTATTTTGCACATGGGAAACCTGAGACATAAGAGTTATGTGACTTGTCCACAGATACATAGTGAATGAGTGGCAGAACCAGGATGAGAATTCTTGAGTTCTTGGTTCCTATTCCAATGCTTGGATCAGGACACGCTACCCACGCTGCCATTTTAATATTGTTTCTATTCCATATTTACTACAATTCAGTTTTAACTTGGATGAATGTAGTGATAACAAAGAGTGCCTTTCAGCAGAGTTGGACACTGCAGCCTACTGTTTATCCACAGAACAGCACTAGAGCAAACCTCCGCACACCACCCTTCCAATATGCCTCATTGCTGTTCTGAAGGAACCACTTCTAGCTGTGAAAAAGTAGTTTCTCTTGTTGGGCCTCTCTTCTGAGGTGTCAAATATTGCCAGGGCTGTTGTTTTGGGATGTGATCAGGTAACTTGTATGAAGCCATAGGTGAAATTTTATATGCAATTAAAAGACAAGGCCCCTGCCCTGTGGAGATCACAATCTAAATTCAGTGCACAACGAAATAAACATATATAATGAGCTTGTATCATGCAAATCACTGAACATCATCACATAGCATCATTCAGTCTCTATCAGCCTTAACTACATTTGAACAGTACATTGCTCTAGACAAGTACTCCATGAGTGTCATGAATGAAGATTTTCTTTACTAGTGCCTACTCTCCTAACCAATCAAGATGTGGCAAATTGTTTTGAGGTAAAATTTTCAAAACCTTCACTTAGGAGCCTAACTAAATCCCATGTAAAATCAATTTCAATTTTCATTTACCATTGCGAGTCAGTAGGACTTAGGCTTCTAAGTGAAAGGCATTCCCTTTATGCTGTGCTAGTTTTTAAACTCTACATTTTTTTTTATTTGGTTGGTTGGATTTTATTTTTGTTTGATTTTATTTTTCCTCTCACAGAGTTCCTCTGTGGCTGCCATTCAGTTTCTGAAATACTTACTGCCACTTCGACTTCATAGTCCAGTTAGCCATTTGTGGCCATTGCCCTGTCAGCAATGACTGAGGCATTACAATTCTCCTTTGTATGTTGTATGTCATGGAAAAAAACATATTTAAGATCTTATCTGGATGATAAAACATTTTGAAATTTCTATGCATGTCATCCAGTCTGAGTAGGTCCTCTTACAGAGCAGAAAAAAATAGCACATTACTGTGCTTTCACTACCAGACAGATGAAGATCTGCTGAAGTCAGTGGCAAAAATCCCATTGACTTTAGAGGTGCAGGATCTGGACCCAAGTTTGCAGTGTGTTTTCTTCCTTTTTCAGTTTTTAATACAAATTGTTATATTACTTGACTGTCCTTGTGTAGAACTAAATAATTCTTGCTCCTCTTTTAGCTTTATCATTTTTAGTCCTAGAATCAATGCAGCAATTTATTGCCTATTCTATGGTTTATTTTTGCATTACGTTTTCTCTTACCCTCTGTGATGAGAACTACTGTAGGCCTAGGACACAATGATTTTCATGGCTCCTTTTAGAAAGGGCACTGTGTGGGTGAGCAAGGGAACAGCAAGAAAAAGAATTGGGCAATTTAGTAGCTGAGGCTGAGCCGTCCAACCTAGACGGGAGCTGCAAATTTATGTTAAGGATATATAATAGTGGAGGAGTGACATAGAGGGAGGAGGGAGTGAAGAGGTGGGCCAAAAAAAGGATTTGTAGAGCTGATTAAGGATAGTTGACTGTTATAGGATTAAAATATTTCTCCTCTTTGATCACTAAATTGATACCAGTGTGCTACTTCAATGGAGTGTTGGGATCAAAGGGTTAAAAAATATAAATTGGGGACACAGATGGGGTTGATCTGGTGCTTAGTTATGACTATTTTATGTCTCTTTTTCCCTTTTCTGTCTTTTTTTTATATATATATTATTATTCAGTTCCGTGCATTAGATCTTCTCTAGTCTTTGAAGTCCTACCTTGCATGCTATTTTTTCTTCAAAAACATTTTTTGCTTATCTGGAGATTCACAGCTTTGTTGCTGCTCTTATGTTGATGAAGCATTTTCTCAGGGATGTGTTTATTTTCATTCATATGCCATTGTGGTCCTATTGCCTCTGTTCTGAATGTTGTTCCAGTTCTTAGCAGCCTCTTTTCATCATTGCTTTTAGCATGTCCAATCCTCATAATCAGTCTTTTGGAAAGTTTAATTCCTCAATTCTTCAACTGATGATATCGGAGCTATTTATGTTACTAGGCACAGCCAAAGAATTATAACCTGTGTGCTCTGTTCCACTTCATGCACATGTTTATTAGTAAGTTAGTAATGTTGTAAGAAGTTGCACCAGCCATTCCCTGATGTTGTGTACAAAAAATACAGTATAGTAACTTAAAAATGTTTAAGAATAAGCTTTCTACTTATGAACTTTTACTCCCTATTCATAGCAGGTTATTTTAGCTAGCTAACAGAGACTGTTAAACAAGTTACTAGTTACTTGTTTGGGTTATTTTCAGATTTTCTAGAAGTCTTATAAATGGCAAAGTGCTACAGCTAAATGGTTGAACTAAATATTTTACAGGTCACTGGAGATTTTAACATTTCTAAAGATTCGGTTCAACGAAAACCCACTCCTAAACTTCTGCTCTTATTTGTTCTTTTTTTTTTATTGTTGTTTTGAAAAAGTTAGTGTCATTGTTCCCAAGCCCACCATCTAATATTCAAGAACCTTTTGGCTCTTTCCTTAAGTGTTCATTTTATTGTTTGAGCATTGGCATCACAAAGCTCTCAAAGCAACAAAGAAAATGAAGGTTACAAAAGAGATTTAAAGATTCTGCAAAACAGCTTGCAAACCATTTAAAAAAAAACTTACTAGTAAACTTTAAGTATTGCACAGATAATGAAGTTAAGTAGTTCAAAATAAAAATGAGTCATTGGCATTATTTTAACAAACATACTGAGCTTGGATTGCTCATGATTTGGAAAGAGGATTGCTGATGATTTGGGAAAGGGTTTAACACAACTCAAGTCTTGTGAGGAAGCCCAAACAGTAGAAAATGGAACAGTTGTATTATCAGCACTCATTTTTAAGAGTAACCAAAAGTCCTGTGCTATACTTAAGTACTTGACAAGATGGACCGAGAGGTTTGCTTGTAGTTCAGGTACAATTGCAGGAATCTATAATTCATTTAGGGAGTCTCTCCCAGAGCTGAACAATGAAAGAAGTTAGTGACATCTGGAATCTATTGAGAAGTAACTATTTTGTATTTTAATCAACATGTCACAAATGCCATAAATTAACCCAGATGACCCTTCTGATAACTGACTATTCCAAAAATATTTCACTCATATAGCACTTGTCATCAGTAAATCTAAAGCATTTCACAGAGAGAGGTAAAATATCATCTCACTTTTACAAATGAGGAAATTGATTCACAAAGAGTTGAGGTGACTGACCCAAGATCATCCAGCAGGCCAGTGGCAGAGCCTGGAATCAAACCTAGGTCTCCTGAATGATTTCTCTATTCTGTAGAATACACTGTATCCCAAAGAGATGAGCAGTGCTATTCTGATCATATAGCATACAAAGTTAAGCAGAAATATTTTATCACATCTTACAGAAGGCTACTCTGGACAAGATCACAGAGTCAGTATTAGCAATAAGAATTGCCGCTCTGTCCATGGAAAGCATTGACAACCAACATTGTTGGACATGCTGGCTTGTGAAGTAATTAGAAAACTTAAGCAGAATAAAGAGGACACTTGTAAAGTAAAGACCACCATGAAATTCTTAAAGCTTCAAAACCGGTAGCATCCTCCTATGCTATATTTAGTCTACTCCAGGGGTCGGCAACGTTCGGCACGTGGCTCGCCAGGGTAAGCACCCTGGGGGGCCGGGCCAGTTTTATTTATCTGCTGACGTGGCAGGTTCGGCCGATCGCAGCCCCCACTGGCTGCGGTTCGCCGTCCCGGGCCAATGTGGGCGGCGAGAAGCCGCGGCCAGCACATCTCTCGCCCGCGCCGCTTCTCGCCGCCCCCATTGGCCCGGGACGGCGAACCGTGGCCAGTGGGGGCCGCGATCAGCCGAACCTGCCGTGTCAGCAGGTAAATAAAACTGGCCCAGCCCGCCAGGGTGCTTACCCTGGCGATCCGCGTGCCGAACGTTGCCGACCCCTGTACTACACTCTCAGGACTGAGGATAATAGTAGGGTCAGGTTCATTTGTGCCTAATGCTCCTTGAAGGCTGAGTTCTGCCCTCAGTAGGAACCATGTTTGCATGATAGCAAGCAGAAATTGACTCTATGTACCATAATATAATTGTCACCTGCCAAGACTCATTGCAAGGATGACCTTGTATCAACCATTGTTTTTGTGATTTAATTATTGTATTTTCATTTCTTTAATGTACTGCATAAGAGGTTAATCAAAAGCAATACCATCCGACACTTCCCCTTGCATGAAAATTTCATTCAAATACTTCTCTAGAACTAACTTGGGGAATTATAGTTTAGAAGTTGAAAGATATTACATGGGGAAAACCTCTCAGACATCTTAGTTAGTTAACTGGTCTTTGTTCAGATCAGAGTTCCCATCTGTTGTGTTATATGACACATGACTAAACCAATTTGGTCTTTAATCCATAAAACACACTGTCAACCTTGTCTGTCTCTTTTTGTGTCATTGCTTGTTTGACTATGACTACAGTTGTGAAAAATTGAATAAAAACAGGTCTCTTGCTTATATTTGATATGCATTTTTGTAGATGTTTTATTCTATTTCCATATATACATTTTCTGAGAACTAGTCTTTAAAATTACTTTTTTACTTATCTTCATGACTCTAGACTTTGAAGTAATACTTCAGTGACAGCTGAACTGAGACATTTAACAGCTTCCTGAACAGACCTCTCTGTATTCTGTACCATACTAAAGAACTCCTTTGCTCTTGAAAATTTTATCATGTAGGAGGCTATTAAAGTTACGAGGATAGGCTGAAGCATGAATAAATTCTGAGATTTACTGATGATGTCATTATACTGGTCAATAAAATACATAGAAGCAAGGACTTTTCATGCCACTAGGATCAGCTAACCAAATCAGGATACACGAGCAATTAACTCTTTAATTAAGATGAATGGGTGACATTAGCCCTCCTTAAACCCTGCTCGTCAGCATTTACAAACAGAAAAAGACTGATGTCTCCTTCCCAATAAATGTACCTTTTATTTTTCATTTGTTGACAGCACTCATTCTTTCCACTTTGAAAATAAATTCACTGGAAAGCACTGCCGATCACAGAGATATAAACAGCTCCATTCAATCAATGCAATTTCTCATTGCTTAAAGGTATCATGATTTTAATATATTCTCTAGCCAACTTGCATTCAATTTTTGTTGTTTTTTTAATTGAGAAAAATACAGTCTTGCTCTGCCCAAATGCAAAAAACTCATTCAATGTGATACTTTTGAGGCCATTGTTATATGCAGTGTTGTTGTAGCCATGTCAGTCCCAGGATATTAGAGAGACAAGATGGTTGAGGTTATATCTTTTATTGGCCCAACTTCTGTTGATGAGAGAGAGAAGCTTTTGAGCTTACCCAGAGCTCTTCCTCAGGTCTGGGAAACTTATTCAGGCCAGGTGTACACTATAGATTTACGTACCCCTGAGCAACGTAGTTATACCAGTCTAACTCCAGTGTCAACATAGCACTGTCTATGGGAGAGCTTCTCCCATCAACATAGCTACCGCCTCTGAGGGTATGTCTACACTATAAAGTTATGTCAACCTAATTTACGTCAACATACAGCCACCACAATAAATAAAATGCTTTTGCATGTCCACACGACACTCTTTGTGTTGGCAGTGCATGTTCTCACCAGGAGCGCTTGCACCAATCTAAGGGCTTATCTACACTGTGACGTTTGTCGACAAAACTTTTGTCTTTCACGGGTACTTAAAAAAGCCCTCCCACGAAAGACACAAGTTTTGCTGACGCAAGTGGCAGGGTGAACGCAGCTTTGTCGGCAGGAGCGCTCTCCTGCCGATAAAGCTAACACCGCTCGCAGGGCTGGAAGTAATTTGTCAGCAAAAGTGCTAACAAAATACCGACAGAGAGCGTTCACACACGCTGACTTTTAGTGACAAGGCTGTGTCGACACAGCCTTGTCACTAAAAGCTGCCTAGTGTAGACAAGCCCTAACTGTCAGTGTGGGACAGCTTCCAAAAGCCAGCAACAGTCAATGTAAGCAACATAGTCAACCTAATTACATCAACATTGACTCTATGCCTCTCGGGGAAGTGGAATTATTAAGTAGATATAGTGGGTGAGTTACACCTGCAGGAGCAACATTTTGGTGTAAACACTTACAGAGTTAGTCAACCTAACTCTGTAGTATAGACCAGGCCTCAGGGAGGTGGATTAACTGCTCCGATGAGAGAAGCTCTCCTGTCTTCATAAAAGTGTCTTCACTAAAGCAGTATAGAGGTGAAGCTGCAGCACTGTGAAGACAAGCTCTGAGTGTCACTGCTAAATACAAGATGGAACAGGTGTTTAGCATAAGTTAACACACATTTTAAGGGACCATTCAAGGTGAAGTGGCCCATTAACACCCCTCCAGTCATGGGGAGGAAAGGAAGGGGGAGAAAGGAGCTAGAGGGGGCTTGTTAGTGGGTTATAGATTGTTGTAATAAGCCATAAATCCTGTGAGTCTATTCAGTACATGATTTTTAGTGTCTAGCAATGTTATGAATTTAAGCTTTCTTAGCAACTGTGACCCGTCAGACATCCGTTGCGTGGTTTTTCTCCCCAAGTACTTAAAAACAAACGTGAAATCATTAGCAGCAGCGCACTTACAGTGAGAAACCGATTACATGAGAAATGGATCATTTTGTGACACAGGGAGAAAAGCGAACAACACAAGACAAAGTGAGGGCAGCAGCGGAGGTTCCAGCAAAACGCAGAAACCGAAAATATGACCAAGCTTATTTCAACCTGGGCTTTACATGGAGTGGGTCCAGCGATGCACTGAGGCCTCAATGTGTTGTATGCAGCGAAGTACTGGCAAATGACAGTATGGAGCCCTGCACGTTACACCAACATCTCGAAACAAGACACCCTACCTTGATATCTAAACCCATAGAGTTTTTCCAGAGGAAGCTCAATGACTTAACAGGAAAAAATAAAGTTGTTGACGTGTACAGCACTATTAACATGTAGGTTACTGGGGCTTCTTACCATGCAGCTTTGCACATTGACAAAGCTGGTAAGCTGCACAAGGTGGGTGAGAAACTATTACTTCCAGCTGCAAAGGATATATGCTCAGTGATGATAGGAGAGAAAGCAGCACTATGGCTAAACCTGATCTCACTTTCTAATGACACAGTTTCATACCATATTGTGGAGATGGCTACCAATGTAAAAGAGTAGATCCCAGAAAGTGTTCATCAGAGCCCATATTACTCAATTCAGATAGGAGTCTACCAATATATCAAATGCTGCACAGCTACTTGTGTATATTCATTTTGCTATAGCAATAGAACTAAAGCTTTCACTTACAACACAACTGGTTAAGAGCTTTATAAACTGTTAAATGGTTTTGTCCAAGACATAGACCTTGATTTGGGATGTTGTTTTGGAATTTGCAGCAATGGAGCACAGTCAATGACAGGATGGCATAGTGGACTTGTGACAAGGGTACAAGAAGTGGCCCCTACAGCAACCTGGAATCATTGTATGATCCACAGACAGGCATTGGCTGCTAAGAAGATGGCAAAGGAGCTCAACAATATTCTTTCAGTTGCAGTAAAAAAATATAAACTTTATAAAGTCATGCCCAGTTAATTCAAGGGTTTATGCCATTTTATGAGATAGGGGCAAACTTCACTCCGTTTTTACATTCAAAAGTTTGTGGGCTGTCCACGGGCAAGGTGCTGACAAGACTATGTGAACTGCATGAGGAAGTCCCATATTTTTCTTGCAGATAATAATTCTCCACTTGTACAGCATTGTTGTCATATCTGGCTGACATATTCGAGAGACTGAATTCTCTGAATGTGTCACTTCAGGGATGAGTTGCAAATGTTTTCATTGCTAATGATTGGATAGCAACATTCATTAACAAACTTGAACTGTGGTCTTCACATGTGCAGCAGGGATCTGTTTCCACACACCGAAGACGTTGTGCAACAGTGCAGTGACCTGTCAGTTGACAGTATCCAGGTTGCAACTGTTCAGCACTTAGGGGGTCTGCAGGAGCAGTTTTGTGAATACTTTCCTGAAGTGGGCAAAGACAAATGTGATAAATGGATGAGGAACCCATTCAGCTTTAAGCCAAATCCCATGGATATGCTGTCTTCAAAAGAAGATGAAAGACTTATTGACCAGTCAAGCAACAAGGACCTGCAGCACAAATGTTCACAAATGCCAGCTGCAGACTTTTGGTTAACACACCGGGCTCTTAAAGTCTTTTCATCCACCTACCTATGCGAGTCAGGCTTCTCAGCATTAACTGCAATCAAAACAAAGTATCTCTCCCAGCTTTCTGTTTGAAGATGACTTACGTCTCCTCCTTTCTACAGTGCAACCACGAATTCTACTGCTTTGTGCAACCAGGAAACACCCCTCCTACTGATAAGATAGGACTGATGGATATTATACTGAATTAATATATCACTGTTTGATGTCATGTTTCCTAAAATGTTTGGGAAGTTTTATTTTAGCTGCTTCAGTTTGTACTGTTTTTAACATAAAATTAATACTTCTGAAACTCATACTGATCTATAATTGATGAAATCTCAACTTTTTTATTCATTTTTGCAACATATAGGATTTTCAGCTTATGTTGTTTTAGCAGACTATGGGGAGGCACAGTCTCTTTTTTTCATAGCTCAGGGAAGCTCACTATGACAAAGTTTGTTTAGCACAGGGGTTCTCAATCTGTTCCATCTTGTATTTAGCAGTGACAATCTGAGTAAGTTTCCTGGACCTGAAGAAGAGCTGCATGTAAACTTCGAAGCTTGTCTGTCTCACCAACAGAAGTTGGTCCAATAAAAAATATTATCTCTGTCTTGCCTGACAATGGTTCAGCCCTTCCTATTCCCCAAATTTATAAGGAAAGGACTGGTGGGACAGGTCACATTCCATATTTGTTGCTGTCTCAGACTGAAATAGATCACCCCACTGCTTCCAGCTTTGTCCTTTACAGGGAGCAAGTACAGAAAATTCACTGACTTTTCCCATGCATGGAGAATGAAGACAAAATGGTGGGTGGACCAGCTGAGAATCTGGAAGATGGCAGAAAAATGGCCTTTGGTGTAGCAAACAGATTTCTATGGCATCCTGACAAAAAGTGAAATAATGTAGCTATACCGCTGCAGCTGCTTTATACACAGACCCAAATGAGTGAGAGACTCTTTCAAGTTTTAAGACCCTCATAAGGCCAAATTTCAGGGGGTGGGGGGAATCTTGCAGCCATGAAAATGTTCTAGCTAGTGCAAACCTGCAGTTTGCCAAAGTCTAGATGCTAGGGCTCTCCTGAGCTGACGCTGCCAATCAAGGCCGGCTCTGGCTTTTTTGCCGCCCCAGGCAAAAAAGCCTCCCGCCGCCCCCCGTCCCCGGCGGGGAGCACGGCAGGGGAGGGCGCCGAGCCCGGCCGCGGGCCCGCTCTCCCCGACCGGCCGGAGCGCCAGAGGGAGGGCGGCGAGCCCGCGGCGGCTCTGCTTTCCCCGGCGGCCGGAGCACTGGGGGGAGGGCGGCGAGCCCGGACGGGCCCCACTCTCCCCGACCAGCCGGAGCGCCGGGGGAGGGCGGCGAGCCCGGCCGTGGCCCCGCTCTCCCCGGCGGCTGGAGCGCCGCGCCACGCCGCCCCCCTCCAGGTGCCGCCCCAAGCACATGCTTGGTAGGCTGGTGCCTGGAGCCGGCCCTGCTGCCAATTGAAACAACGTATGGAGCAGTTTATAATATAGAGTGCTATCCACCTTGTGTTCAGCTGAAACTGTCAAAACTACTTCACATATCGTAACATATTAGAAACACACACAAGAGGGGAGAGAACTAATCCCATTCACAGATTGCCAGCAATGCACATTTTTGTTGTTCCAAAATAGTTACAGTGCTGAGACAACTTGGGGGTAAACTGCATGAAAATTCAAATTCTACTGCCTTTTCCCTCCATCTTTGTTGTGCTAATTCTGCACTATACCATTTTAAATAAATAATTCCAAACTGTCTATTCAAAGAGGCAAAATCCCTAGAAAAATTTCTAATAAGGTAAATGAAAATTATTTACTATACTGTATATAGTCAAAGAATGTTAGGCACTTTACTGACACAAAGAGGTGGATCATGCCATGAAGAGCTTAAAATCTAAGAGGCTTTTCCAATACCTATTGACGTCAGTGCAATTTGGACCATTCACTAAATGAGCATGTAACTTAACAAGGAAGACTAAAGAGCCTAGGGGGACTAGGGTACATAGGTTACATATGCAAGATTATGAATATACTTAGATGTAGCCATGGGTCAAATTCTCTGCAGGCATAAGCATGTGCACCTTCTTTGTGCTCAGTCTAGTTGCTTCCTCTTACGCCAGTGGTGGAAATGGCTTGACGCCTCATGTTTGTTGATTAGCCAAATACATGCAAGGCAAATTTTATGCTCTCAATCCTCTGCTCTTTGCAAAGAGGGATTGTTACCATGGTAACAAATGCAACACATGGCATCCATTTCTTCATAGAGTTACAGGAAAGCCTCTTAAACACTCTACATGATATTTAATGTCAAATATATTACTTCAGTCATTGTTTCTGGTGTAGAAGTAACTTCACGACATATTGGTGTGATGGCTTTTGTCATTTTTAATGTTTATTTGCCATTAAACTTTCCATCAAGTTCCTTGTATTTTAAACTGTATGTTAATAGTTTTTGTTTTAATTGATTGAGGCAGGATATGGGGTTGATAACAAGGGCAGCTAAGTGGAAGTATTGCCTGAAGATTATCTTCCAGTTTCCTTGTATTTTCACACGGCATATATGGTCAGCTGGAAATTATGACAATTATTCCTGATTTTGCATAAGGAACATTTCTCCAAATCTGTATCTTAATATGTGCTTTCCTTTGAAAACTTAGCTACCAACCACTAAACAGATTATATTAAGCATGCAAATTTGGGCACCTAATGTTAGGCAACTAAATACAGATTTTGCCTGTCACAGGGTGGTCCCTTGTGAGTCCCTTCAGGCTTTAACTGTATACCACAACCACTCCAGTTCTCCTTCACCGCCACCATTTTTATTGTATATTTACAGTGAGTCCCCAGCTTCTCCATTTGCTTCTGGGGAAGGGTACAAATAGCAGCAGCCAGTCCTGCCTACTCCTGCCTGCCTTCAGGCTCCCAACTCTTCCAGCTCTTCCTTTTTGTCAATGTATATAATTCTATCTGCTGGCATTGCTTTCCCTTCAGTTGTAGCACTACTCAGTGAAATCACACCCTCTGTCAAATGCCTGTCTTCCAATTAATATATACAGGTAGGAGTTAGGGTTGCCAACTTTGTAATATTTAAAAACTGGACACTCCAGCAGGAGTGCCAGAACCTCCCCTGCCCCCATTTGCTCCTCTTCCCCTCCTCTGCCCCCAACTTCCCTCTGCCCGGTTCCGAAAGGAGCTGCAGCTGCATGGCAGAGGCGACCCCGGCTGAGTAGGGGCTGGCGCGGGCAATGACCCGGTGCCTCTCCTGCCCACAGCAAATGGACTTTGCGTATCCGGTCAGTAGATCTGATTGGATGCTGTCAGGTCCCCTTTT
>NW_020665189.1:13392791-13449091 GCF_002925995.2 Terrapene triunguis | reverse complement strand
AGCCTAATACAAACTACCTGTGCTAGTTTTGATTTAAAATAATAAAAGCAACAACAACAAAAACCAACAAAGCCCTGTGTTTACTTTAAATATTAAGAGATGCTTGGATCCTATTATTTAATTCATGTGCTATTAATTTTTATCACTTTGCAGATTAATGTTCTGCACGAGGACCTGACAAGGCAAGTTGTAATGCAAAGCAATGTAATGGGATGCTACTTGTCATAAATGCAGTCCATCAGTTCCAGAACACACACACATTTGCCACAATACTGACCCTACTGGCAGAACTAGAAGCAGGTACTTCAGGTTATCCACAGATAATTTGCTGCCCATACGTCTGTAACTGACACTCATAAGAACGAGGAAACAACAACAACCTATAAAGCTTATTAAAAGATTTTGCTGACTGTACAATCGCTGTGGTGGTAGCTGAAGTATTTTCCCTGTACTCCAAGTATGCCATTCACTTGTCTGCAAACACTACCATAAAGTGGCTGAATGCTTTTCATTCCCTGAATTTCAGTTAAGTAAAATGAGCACCATGCTATTTTGTGCATGCATGCTCACTTACCTGAATTGTCTCCATCTAGGGAGAGAGGGATGTCGCACTTGCCTCCCTGAAAACCTGTACCGTACCCCAGCTGATAAACATTACTGTGGCTGAACAATTGTGATAACCATTTATAATAATCTATGGAGGCTGAGATTGCTTATTTTTGCACTTCTGGATAACAGATGTTTTGTGTTTTGTTTTTGTCTGTTAAACTTACCAGATTGTTCAAAGAGCCACTCAGAATTGTAAAGAGAAAGTAGCTCATCATTAATAGAATTGCATTATGTTGTTGCTAATAATGGGGTATTTTCACAATTTTGTCTGCAAAACTCAGCTAACTTCCAAATAAGTACATTTCTCTACCCCCCCCCCCCAACATTAAAAGACTAGATACTCCACTTCTCCCTCAGGGCCTTATTTCTTCTCTATTGGAGACAGCAAGTCTTTTACCTTCATTTCAGCAGGCTGTCCTTAAAGTTCATGCCTTCTGGAGACTAAGCTGAAGATGATAAATTGTTAGCTTGGCAGGAAAGTATGCTATGGTGGTACATAAAAGAAGCTCCAATGGTCATGCTTAAACCCTCACTACTTGCCTCAGATAAATAACATTATCTCTGTATTTGCAGTATTTCCTAGGTGATTCCTTCACTATATATGGGGAATACTGCAACTTCCAGTTTTGCTTTAGATAGGTAAGTATCTACCAATGTAACCATGAGAGAGAGATGGACTCAAGAAGAGTTTAAGTACTGTATCATAGTTTTCCAAAATGAAGTCTCAAATATAATTAAATAAGTGTATAATTTACTAGTTAAACTTTTCCCCCCTACACAGCTAACACAAAACAGGGAGGGGGGGGGGGAGATTGTAGATACAGTATTTCCATGGTTTAGTGACCAGTTAAAAGGTTCCCTTTTTATTCAGCACTAGCTTTGCAAATTTCATTGCAAGCACCAACAGCTTTACACCTAGCAGACACAAAGAAGTTTTTCATCAAAGCAGAGGTGTATGCCACATGAGCAGGTGAAAATGTGATGAAGAGAGGTGTGATATCAATTCTGTGTTTGTTATACATTTAACCCATGCCAGGCTTCATCTGATACACAGTATTTTGGTTTCTGTTCAAAACTTAGTAGCTTAAGCAGATAAGCATCTTTCTCTTGAGATGAACAAGTTATATAATGTTCATTTCCAAATCAGAATGCAGACATACTCTCAAAATTCTGCAGACGTTACCTAAGGTGTTAATTTTGCTGCAAAACTTTCGTGAAATTAAAAGGATATTTTAAATCCCCTTCAGTCTCAGTACCTCATTTATCATCATTTAGCTATTGTTTATCATAGATATTTTAAGCTAAGATCAAGAGAAACCATGAATATACAGTAATGTGATTAATCAGACAAAACTGCTATCTCTTAGTCTGCAGTAAAGTCAATAATATCTGCTTTCTCTTTTCTTGCTGGCGATTTTAACTCTTCAATATTTTTATACTTGATAGTCTACTATATTAATAAAATATAAGCTACCATGAAATATGCAGTACAGCCAGGATAATAATCTCAAGAGATTTAGGACAGAATTCCTACTTGTACTAGGCACCAACAAGCAGTAACATGTAAAAGAAGAACTGACGGCCAATCTAAATATCACAGGAGCCCATTAGAGACGAAAACGTTGGAACAGCAGGGCAAAGCCTTAACTCTTCTACTTCTCTCTCTTTAGTGATTCCACTATGCTATAAGATGTTCAAACTACTAAGTATACAGCCAAAGTGGTGGAGGAAAGTGTTCATGAATTCAAACCATCATGTTGATAGCTGCTGTGCAGGGAGGGCACAAACAGCCCATAACAGAACTGCACAAGGGCCTGGGCACGATGACCATTCTTGTGCTCCCTTGAGGGTAAGGACTGCTGTAGTCCTATAAAGAGCTGGTCATACATATGAGCGAGGGAGAGATAGGATCTGCACCCTCCATCCAGTTCAAGAATTCCACAGCCACACCCCCTCTGTGCCCCTAGCAGCATTGTGCCACTCTGTGCTATTTCTTAGCCTGGGCCCCTGTGTACTTAGACAATTTATATCTGAAAGAAGTAGAATTGTTTGCTGAATTACACAAATGGTTCAGAATTCTTCCCTAAGAACATTAAACAGCACTGTATTATTCTGCTCTTATGACTTTCTGTTCAGCTAAAAGCCAGTGACAGAATAGTGGCTTTGTGTCAGGGCTAATATAAGCCAAACCTGAAAACAGATGTAAAGCCACCTCAAACAGGCACATACATATACAGTAAAAGCAACTTTAGCATGCACCTGTATTCTGGCTGAAACCAGCTTGACACACTGCTTTCTCATGTAACCCGTTACTGCTAAAAATAGGAATGCAGGAGGCTCTGGAGAACCATGCATGAATACACATGGTCCCTGAGTCCTAAGCTATGCCCAATAGTACCCCTTCTATAACAGACAGTTTATGAACCAGCCTGGCCATTATTATGAAGGAGTCAAACAGGGTTGGCCAACAGCCAGTTCCAGGTAACCTGGCTTGAATCTGTATGCAGCACCTGCCAGAATTTGGCTTTTTATATTCCTAAAACCAGTCTAATGAAGAAGTGTTCAGTAGGCCCTCCGAAAAGTAGGATGTGGCAAACATTCATTTAATGTATAGAGTTATGACAGTTATTAAAAAAATAAATTGTAAAATAAATTAAGCATGCAAGTGTATAAAATTCCATCCAGCTAAATGGCTAGCAAATGCATTTCTAATATGAATAAAACAGCTTTGCCAACTAAAATGTGATGACAATTCATCTACAATTCTTTTGGTCAACAGAGTGAACAATTTTTAAGGAACTTACAAAAATGCCATTAAAAGATATTGGAAAATAGTTTTGTTTTTTTTCTGCAATACAATACTATTATTAAAAGTTCACTGGCAGAAAAGAATTTCTTTTAACAAAACATCTTTGAACTGGCATATCGAGGGGAGAGGGAGAAAGCATTTGTAAACATTTTAATGAATCCCTAAGCATGTTTTGATTCTGCTATGTTCATCAGCCTTTTGCTTTGCTATCACACACTTATTAGGGCAACTTGGTATTTGAAGGAGACCTTACCTATATTCACACACTAACTAGAGCATTCATATTATACAGGTATTTTCTATTTGTGCTGCACTACTTATTTATGAACTTTTCATCATCCAGTCAGTGAGCAGAAACACTCCATGACTTAGACCAATCACACATGATGAATAATAAATAGCAAATAGGCAAAGACATTGTCAAAGCAAATAGCTTACAAGCAATCCATAAGTTTACATGTTAGTGTAAAGTATGAAAACAAATATGAATAGCAAATACAATCATTTAAACCAAAGTTCATTTTCTGGACGATTTGCAATCGTCAATACTGATATAAATAATTTTAAAGCAAAAGATAAGAAATTTAAAATCTAAGATGAACAAAGACCATTTTGGTCTATTTTTATTATAAAGTGGGTGATATTTTTTGGTAGTATAACTGAGTAAGATTTTAAATACTTTTGAAATTATATCTTTCATAAAACTGTTCATGAGAAAAAGCTGTTAAGAATTCATTGTACAAAATATTTATAATAGAACAAATATGCTCATAATGTGAGTGAAAATTCTTTTCATATATTCAGTATTTTTATATAGTCAAGATGAGCATTTGTTACTACAAGTTTGAATAATACATAAATTCGTTTGACACAGGACTATTTATATATCATACACACAATACATAGATGTGTAGAAAAAGAGAGACCTTGTGCGTATCAAAATATACTATAAACTACATGTAGACTTTACCACAGTTTCACATAATGTTTTACCACCATGCTTATTTTCTTAATAGGAGTGGAAACAAAAAGCCAGATACATCATTTTACAAGTACTAAGCAAATATCCATTTTCCAAATAGTAGCCATAAATCAGAAGTATGTGAGATCTGAAATCTGGTCACCCTTGATTGAGCTACAGGGTATTTCTGTAAAAAGCTTCCGCTTGATTTGCCTTGTGACCACCAATGAATCATAATGAGCTGACATATTAAGGGGTTTCCATACTAGCCTTTTCTTCTTAAAATCTTCCACCATTGATACTATGAATGCAGCTCCACCAGTGGTGGGAATGTGACTGTATATCCCATTGCCAGCATTGTAACTGCTATGCAGGTTTAGACTGCACAGTTGTTAAAATACTGGTGGGACCTCTGGAAGCTTGTCTACATTAGATCTCTGTCCATTCCTACCAAGAGTGAAGCTTGTCAGTGGTAACAATGGAGGGAAACAGAGGACAAGGTCTAGTGTAATCCCTTCACCCACACTCTTAGGGCATGTGTATACAGCATTTTGGAGTGAGCCTCCTAAGCCCATGTTGCCAGACTAGGGCTAGTGCTAGTGCCATAAAAATAGCTGTATTGACAGCACTTTGAAGTTGCAGCTCAGGCTCTGAAGCCCATCCTGCTCCTTAACCTTCAGAGCCCAAGCTCCACCCTGAGCTGCAACTTGAAAGCACTGTGTATATGCAGCTATTTTTAGAGCACTAGCATAAGCCCCACTAACCCAAGTCTGTCCACCTACGCCAGGAGGCTCTCTCCAAAATGCTGTGTAGACAAACTCATTACTTAGAAAATCCATTTGCTTGTTCTCCCACTTAGCTCTTGACCATACTATAGTTAAAATTATACTAGTCACAACTGCATTTAAACATGGTTATTGTTGGCAAAATTCGTGCAGTTTTCTTAACTAGTGTGGACAGGAATTAGTTCTGTGTACTTTTCACTGTAATAAAACCATACATAAATGCACTATAGACTGGGGATTTAAGGCCAGAAGGAATAATTAGATCCTCCAGTCCCCTGCATGACACTGGCCCTAGGAGTAAATGGATGAAATTCTTTATGGAGTCCAATAACTTCTTTAACTAAAGAATATCTTTGATATTTGGTGTCAAGTATCAAAGGGGTAGCTGTGTTAGTCTGGATCTGTAAAAGCAGCAAAGAGTCCTGTGGCACTTTATAGACTAACAGACGTATAGGAGCATGAGCTTTCGTGGGTGAATACCCACTTCTTTGGATGCATGTAGTGGAAATTTCCAGGGGCAGGTATAAATATGCAAGCAAGAGTGAGTAAGGCTAGAGAAAACGAAGTTAGTTCAATCAGGGAGGATGAGGCCCTCTTCTAGCAGTTGAGGTGTGAACACCAAGGGAGGAGAAACTGCTTTTGTAGTTGGCTAGCCATTCACAAATGGCTAGCCAACTACGTCTCCGACTCAAAGAATACTTTCAAGATAACACTGAACAGCACACTGATACACAGATACCCTCCCACCAACAGCACAAGAAGAACTCCACATGGACTCCTCCTGAGGGTCGAAATGACAGTCTGGACCTATACATAAAATGCTTCCGCCAACATACACAGGCAGAAATTGTGGAAAAACAACATCGCTTGCCTCATAACCTAAGTCGTGCAGAACGTAATGCCATCCACAGCCTCAGAAAGCATCCTGACATCATCAAAGAGGCTGATAAAGGAGGTGCTGTTGTCATCATGAACAGGTCTGACTACCAAAAGGAGGCTGCCAGACAACTCTCCAATACCAAATTCTACAGGCCACTTCCCTCAGATCCCACTGAGGAATACACTAAGAAACTGCACCATCTACTCAGGACACTTCCTTCACTAACACAGGAACAAATCAACATACCCTTAGAGCCCCGACCGGAGTTATTCTATCTACTACCCAAGATCCACAAACCCAGAAATCCTGGACACCCCATCATCTCAGGCATTGGCACCCTCACTGAAGGACTGTCTGGATATGTGGACTCCCTACTCAGACACCATGCCACCAGCACTCCCAGCTATCTCCGTGACACCACTGATTTCCTGAGAAAACTACAATGCATTGGTGACCTTTCAGAAAACACCATCCTAGCCACCATGGATGTAGAGGCTCTCTACACAAACATCCCACACACAGCTGGAATACAAGCTGTCAGGAACATTATACCTGATGATGCCACAGCGCAACTGGTTGCTGAGCTCTGTGACTTTATCGTCACACACAACTATTTCAAATTTGATGACAAAATATACCTCCGGACCAGTGGCACCGCTATGGGCACCCGCATGGCCCCACAATATGCCAACCTTTTTATTTCTGACCTGGAAAAATGCTTCCTCAGCTCTCGTCCACTCAGACCCCTTCTCTACCTGCACTACATTGATGACATCTTCATCATCTGGACCCATGGGAAGGAGACTCTGGAAAAATTTCACCACGATTTCAACAGCTTCCACCCCACCATCAACCTCAGCCTGGACCAATCTACACGCGAGGTCCACTTCCTAGACACCACGGTGCAAATAAGTGATGGTCATGTTAACACCACCCTATACCGAAAACCCACCAACCGCTATGCCTACCTTCATGCCTCCAGCTTCCATCCCGGACACACCACATGATCCATTGTCTACAGCCAAGCACTGAGATACAACCGTATCTGCTCCAACCCCTCAGACAGAGACCAACACCTACAAAATCTTCACCAAGCATTCTCAAAACTACGATACCAGCATGAGGAAATAAGGAAACCGATCAACAGAGCCAGACGTGTACCCAGAAGCCTCCTACTGCAAGACAAGCCCAAGAAAGAAACCAATAGAACTCCACTGGCCATCACATACAGTCCCCAGCTAAAACCTCTCCAACGTATCATCAGTGATCTACAACCCATCCTGGACAACGATCCCTCACTTTCACAGGCCTTGGGTGGCAGGCCAGTCCTCACCCACAGACAACCTGCCAACCTGAAGCATATTCTCACCAGTAACCACACACCGCACCACAGTAACTCTAACTCAGGAACCAATCCATGCAACAAACCTCGATGCCAACTCTGCCCACATATCTACACCAGCGACACCATCACAGGACCTAACCAGATCAGCCACACCATCACCGGTTCATTCACCTGCACGTCCACCAATGTAATATACGCCATCATATGCCAGCAATGCCCCTCTGCTATGTACATCGGCCAAACTGGACAGTCCCTACGTAAAAGGATAAATGGACACAAATCAGATATTAGGAATGGCAATATACAAAAACCTGTAGGAGAACACTTCAACCTCCCTGGACACACAATAGCAGATTTAAAGGTAGCCATCCTGCAGCAAAAAAACTTCAGGACCAGACTTCAAAGAGAAACTGCTGAGCTTCAGTTCATCTGCAAATTTGACACCATCAGTGTGCTGTTCAGTGTTATCTTGAAAGTATTCTTTGAATCGGAGACGTAGTTGGCTAGCCATTTGTGAATGGCTAGCCAACTACAAAAGCTGTTTCTCCTCCCCTGGTATTCACACCTCAACTGCTAGAAGGGGCCTCCCTGATTGAACTAACTTCGTTATCTCTAGCCTTACTCACTCTTGCTTGCATATTTATACCTGCCCCTGGAAATTTCCACTACATGCATCCGAAGAAGTGGGTATTCACCCATGAAAGCTCATGCTCCTATATGTCTCTTAGTCTATAAAGTGCCACAGGACTCTTTGCTGCTTTGATATTTGGGTTATCTATTGCATTACTTAGCCAAAAATCCGTGATTATTTTGGTCAACTATTCTGAAAAACATGGCTTTTGAAGATTACAAATTTAAGTCTCTGGAAGTTAGGCACCTAACTCCTTTAGACACTTAACTCCTACCTTTAGTCTATATAGTTTTCATGATCAATAATGTTTGCATAGGTGTTGGGATTTCTCTAGATCAGTGTTTCCCAAACTTGGGACGCCGCTTGTGTAGGGAAAGCCCCTGGTGGGCCAGTCCAGTTTGTTTACCTGCCGCGTCCGCAAGTCCGGCCAATCACGGCTTGCACTGGCCTTAGTTCGCTGCTCAAGGCCAATGTGAGCTGCTGGAAGTGGCGACCAATACATCCCTTGGCCCGCGCCATTTCCAGCAGCTCCCATTGGCCAGCAGCGGCGAACCGCGGCCATTGGGAGCCGCAATCGGCTGGACCCGCGGACGCAGCCGGTAAACAAACCGGCCCGGCCCACCAGGGGCTTTCCCAACACAAGCGGCGTCCCAAGTTTGGGAAACACTGCTCTAGATGAAACGTTCCACAAATATTATCATTAACACTCTTGGGTTTTTTTTATAAATATTTATTTAGGACACTTATCAGGCTTACAAATCATTGCCATGTAAATATGAGAAACAAAATTATAATCATTGCACATATTGATGATATTATTTTGTTTAGAAAAATATCATTCAGTAATGTAATCAACAAATCTCTCTATTTGATGGGGTGTTACCATATTACAGAATGAACCTCTTTACAGTATCGGGGCTCTGTTTAATGGATCTGTGCAAAGTATCTGTACTCTCTCTCTCTCTCTCTCTCTCTCTCTTTATTCTATTATAAATTCTAACAACATTGCCTGTATTCCTGCTACAGTTTTGTGTGTGACTATAGGAAGATTTTGAAACAAGGATATCCTTGGCAAAATATTCATTTTGGCACTGGCTATTTTTCCCAACCAAGAAATTGCATACTTACCATATCACTCCAACTCTTTTACAGAAGTAGTGGTTAGACATTTAAATAATACAGATCTCATAGGCTGTTTGAGATTTGAATTCCCAGTATCTTACAGAATGGTTTGCCCATTTCTAGCCAAATGTTTCTGGAAGGATGGTAGTGTTTGCAGAGAAGTGAATGGCATACTTGGAGCACAGTGATAATATTTAGGTTACCATAATAGCAATTGTACAATCAGCAAAATGTTTTTATAAGCAAATTTATATCTAGCACTTCAGGAAACTGTTTGTCTTTAAAGTAAATTTATGCCAAATCTGAAATAGATTTCTTTAGATACTAGTTTTAGGGCCGTGTTCAGGTTAGATAATTAATATTACATGAGCAGCACATAAAGTTATTCCTTTTTGTTTGTTTGTTTTTGTTTTCCTGCAAGTTTTTTTCCTGTGATAAAGATTATTTTTTGTTTAAGTTCTGCCAGCACTTTTTTGTCTTTTAACTATGTTATTTAGCCCTTTGACATCCAAAACGAAGTAATTGATAACTATTTTTCTTATTGAAAATTTGGAAGTTGTGTTTCTTTGGCTGCTTGATGGCATGAAACCTTGTGTGGCAAATATCTATCATTTTGAATTATGTTGTATGCATGGTTGTGTTCCTGAATATTGTTTGGTTTATTTGTAAACTTCCATAGCTATTTCCTGTATCATTCCCCACAGACACCCCCCCACACACACACACCATTTTCCTCTGATCTAGATATCAGAATGATCTTTGACTGGCCCACTCTTCCATGGTACTTACCTTGAAGTTAGGCATTATGGGTGCAATGCATGAAGGCACCTACGTCCCATTTTTCAATGCCACCACCATCCATAAAACTTCAGCTCAGCTGCTGCCTAACCCTGTAGGCACCTCAACTCATTCTAGCTGAGCGGGTGCACTGTTACCTCATGACAGGCATCTGGATGTCTGTCTCATGCCTAAGCCCCAGAGCAATTCACAAACTGGGAAAGATAGGCATTTTGCTGCCTAAGTTGCGATGGGGGGCCTGATCTGGTAGGCAGCCTCTGAGTGGGGAAGGGAGGACCTCCTCACTTATAACCTTTAGCCTAATAGATAGGGTACTCATCCAGGGTGTGGGAAACTCCCATTTCAAGCCCCCCACCTTCTGAGGGGGAGAAGGGATTTGAACAGGGATCAGCCACCTCTCAGGTGAGTGCCCAAACCACTAGGCTATAGTCATTTTAACTGTTTCACTGGTTCAGTAAATATTTAATTATTGCTTAGTTAAAGAGGAACAACTTCAGTAGGACAGATCAGGGATCTTCACATCAGAATATTCCATAGCTTAGTGGCTCAGGCACTCACCTAAGAGGTGGCAGATCACTATTCAAATCCCTTCCACGCTCCCAGGAGGAGAGGGATTTGAACCAGGGCTCTCTCGCGTGCAGTGTGAGTCCTCTCCCTCCCCGGTTTTGTTTCGGGTCCTGTACATAACTTAGATGGCCGACCTCTGAGTTAGTGGATTGGTAGCAGAGATAGTTCCAGCTGCATAGAGACATCTTAGGCACCTATTTCAGAGAGAGAGAGAGAGGGTCAGAGCTTGGCACACACCTCTCTCATAGGCATCTCCCATTGGCCAGCTTAGGCACCTCCCCACCTAGCATGCTGACTTTGTGGATCTTACTCTAAGATGCCTAAATCTCCCCATCCATTCAGTAGGGAACCTTGACTTTTAACTTAGTCTTTGTGGATAGCACTGGTGCTGCTGTGTTTTTTCTAGGCTCCTAAAAGTAAGGCACCATGACACTAAGTCTAAGTGTCATTGTGAATCCCGCCCTGTGCTTCTCAACTTCCTAGAAAAAACTTGTTTTATACAGAAGCTAACTTTAATAGAATGGCTTCTGGTCAATTAGGAAACAAAAAAAATAACTAATTTAGATCAGTCTTTGCAGGCAACTTTCTTAACAAAGCAATGTCCATATATGAAACAGTAGGTAAAGGATTTGGATAGACAAATTACTGCAGAGGAATGGGCTTTGATCTGGAAAAGAGACCAGCAACCTCAATGGGTAGCACAATAAAAGAGAAGCTTTTTAAGATGCTGTTTCAGTGGTACCTCAGATCAGCCACGTTCAAAATATATATTATGACTTAATGGAAATAAGCATTGGAGAAACTGTGGTGAAAGAGGATTTTATAAATATTGGGGGGGACATGTCCAGTCATTAGAGAGTATTGAGATAAAAGCTGTAACAAAATATTACAAATTGTCAGATATTTATATTACCAAATGATCCTTTGGTAATCCTCCTGGGGCTTCCTAATGGAAATGATCATACTCCAAGAAATGAAGAACTAATCCCTTATCTGTTAGTAGCTATTAGATTGCTGATTGCCTCTCATTGGAAAAAGAAAAGAAAAATAGACCAAAATTAGAGGAATGGTTCCAAAAAATATGGAAGGTGGTCGTTATGGAAAAAGGTAATGCATCTGTTATGTACCTAGAAAAATAAACAGAAGATAAATAGGTATTTAGTTACCATTTATTCAATACTTAACTTATATTCACCTGCAAAAACCAGAATACCTATCCATTTTTTTGCATCTTAATGTTTGATAGACAATACCAGTTCCTGCTGCTTATTATCTACTCAAATATTGGGCCAGATTCAGCACTGGTGTAAGCCAGTGCAATTCCTGTAAGTTAATGGAGTTGCACCTACTTGCACTAGGTCTGAATGTAGCTCTCTCTGTTTGACATCATACCAGTTTCCAGCTAAATGTCATGTTCAAAGTGAGGATTATGGCATAACATTGAGAATAGGATGCAAGAACTGGTGAACTCTTAAACAAAATCCTGTTTTCATGCAAATCTCTCTAGTAATGAAGAATACTGAAAATGCAGTAGTACAGCTGTGTCTGAAAGTATAAAACAACCCTTTTGGAAGCTGAACCTGAGTGCTAACAGCTCCTTCAGATTATAATAATACTTAGCACTTTTATAATGCTTTATGCTTTCAAAGCGCTGAACAAACAAACATTAGCTAATTAAGATACCTTCCTAAACTTCAGTGGAGGAAAGAAAATATTCAAATAAAATTTGTCATCAAACTCTTTATATATATAAAAAAAAATAGTAGTATCAAATTTGGCAGCTTCTCCAGTGTTTTCTAAGAAGCAGCCAACTTATCCCTATTCTGAATACCAATCAATTCTACTTTTTACAACTGATAAGATGTTCCCTAATTAAATTATGTTTTAATTGCCTTTGACTTTTAATGCAAGAGAAATGGCAATATGCTTTCTGTTAAAATACCTCCTTCACCCCCGTACACACATTCACATCTATCTACTGTGATTGCCATTATACAGCAAATAGTTATATCACAGTGGTATCATACAGTTTCTCTTTATGGATAGAATATGAAACAACTGCAGTGTTTTAGATACCCTTGTGTTATAAATGGTGCCTTTTTAATGTTGACAACTGTATCTGTACCCAGTGATACTTATTTACACTGTAATAGTATTCTCAGAAAGAATGATCCAAGTGTCATTTCCAGGAATATAGTTATAGCACTAATAAACCAGTGCATCCACTGGTTATGTTAATCCTGGGATGTGATATTTTCCTATTTTCACTCATTTAATCACCAACAGCCTTTACAGGCAGTTAATGAATCCTTGCACCACAACTGTGAGGTAGATAAATGTTTTTACCCTCTTTTTTTCTGTTTTTTTTTTTTTTATAGATGAGGAATATCTGAGGCTAAAAGGTTAACTATGGTCACAAAGGGATTTGGTGTTGTAGCCAGAATTAGAACTCAAGACCTCCTTACTCCCACTCTTGTGTTCACATGTCTTTCTAGAGTAGCAATACAATACTTTAGGGAATGACGGGACCCACATATGGACTGAATGAATAAACAAATCACCTTGGTCCAAATGCCAAACTCCAAATAGGACTCCCAATTCTGAATGCTTGCTCTTGTCAGCTGAAGCACCCCAATACACTCCATACAACAGTCACCTTTTGGAGAAAAAGCAATATCCTGACAGGCAGTTCTTCTCCTTCATCTCAGGAAATACATTAGTGGTTTCGCACCCTGCATTTTTGGTCAATTCAAACTGTATTTCACCTTAATATTGAAGTAAAGAAAGGTAGACAAACTATAAACATACACTGCTGCAAGATATGGAAAAACTTAGATTTCTCTGCGCTTTGCGATAACCAGACTGGGGAAGGATTTGACATTCATGCTGCATTTAATTGACTGACTCAAGAAAACTGTTGCTACTGTAGTAGTAAGGGAAATACCAGCTCGAGGCCTAAACACAAAGCCTTCTGTCACACTGTCATCCATAATTATTCTATGTTCTGGATTCATTCATTGTCGTATGGACCTAATACCGTGCTACATGCCATACTTCTCGGCCCTGGTTTACAAATAAAGCACAAAGTACTGTAGCTACATTTTTCTAGATATTCCTACAGTCAACCGAGAATGATGCATTTACTGCTGGGATATTTGATGTAACTAGTGGACATTTTTGTCACCACACGAGTCCTTAATCTCCCTAGGATCCTGCAGGAACCAAATTATTTGATATGAGAACCTTTGATATTACAAGTTGTATTTAACATTTCAAGACTCATTTGAATCAGCTCAGTTCACTGAACTGCTAAAGCATACAGGACAACAGATCATGTAGAGAGAGAAACCTATAGATGTATTTAGTAGCCTGAAGGTGTATTACATAAAATCATGAAAATGAGTCAGTAAAGATGGTGCCAAAATCTATTGGTTTGGTTTTTTTTAAAGTAAACAGTCCTGGTACATTACAAAACAAAAGAAAAGGGTAGATAAATGAATTACTGAGATTTACGTGATATATTGGGTATGTGCATAAGACAGAAATTCTATTATGTCCTACATATATCAGTAATGCATGAGTGAACCAAATCTAATATTGATCTAAAAACTACTATATCATAAACTCTCTCTCACACACACACATACACACACTTTCAATAGAGATGTGCAGGCAGTAACATACCTACTGTGCCTTGGCAATGTACTAATGGCTATTGCAAAACACCTGCTATTGTAAGCATTCATCCAGTTTTTGCCCACAGCAGAAATGAATAAATAAGCTTTTATCCAGTTGTGTTAACACAAGTAGGTTGATTTGTAACCTTACTGTAAAATGGCAAAATACATTCTCTTGGGGGTTTTAAAGCATAGTTTGTGATGCACTGAAGAATGTATCCTTCATAAGGCTTTCTATTAGAACAGTGTCTTTGAGAGAAGCCTTTGGTAAAAACCTAATTTTTTAATAGCCAAAGTACTGTTTTTTTGACTACAGTACTACAAAAAGAATGAGCATATTAAGGTAATCAGCCTCCTTTAGGTTTTTGTTGTGTGCTTTTAAACCTGCTGGTAACAATGAGCCAATCCTGAGGTTCTACTCTGGTAACATTCTTACTAATTTCAGTGGAAGCTATTTTTTAGTAGTGCCTGTAGGATTGAGCCTATAATTCGTTACATGTGGAAAGTACACTTTCTGAAAAGACACCTTGGTTTCTAGAGGCAGTATCAAGTTGTTGTAAGTTGCTGCACAGACCTAAACTTCAGAAACACACATACTTTCCCCACCATTGCTTGCTGGAAAGATGATGGGGAGTAGCCATAGAAGACACGATGAAGCCAAGTTAGATTTTCTTTTTACAGAATATTATGCTGCTTGCCATATAAAAGGTAGATATGTAGAAAAAAATAGTGAGTGTACAGTACAATCAGAACGGTGATACACGTGTAATGCAAAAGGGCGGTGTCTCCTTTTGTGCAGTCACAATGATGCAAGGATCTGGTTCAAAGCCCACAGCAGTCAATGTAACTCTTACTGCTAATTTCAATGGACTGTTGATCATGCCCTGAATTCAGAGTAACTCTTCTGAGGGCAATGTTACTAAGAACTGAACTTGACCCTTTTTTTACAGGTATATACCAATGCAGTAAAAATTAAAATGACACATATGAGCTTTCATTTATATAGTTAAGTTGCATGTTATGCAATGCACATCTCCTGCAAACTGGGTCTAATGTAATGTTGCTATAAAATATGGAGTAAGATGGTTAGAAGACAGATAAGTGATAAAATATAGCTTGGATTTATTGGGAATTCAGTTGATATGCGAAATCAGTGAACATATACTTAGGGGGAAAACTGTGGTGTAGCAAAAGAAACCATTAACATGCAATTGTTAGACTGAGGCTGAGCAATTCATTCATAATGAATACATTCTTTGCTCCCTTTTCTGTTTGCAAATTTTCTAAACAAACTCCTAATTTATATGTTCAAGATATTTGCTGAATATTCACTTCACTTCTCAACTCCTTTTCCCCAATTTACATGGGATCGAACAAGTCCATGATTCTTTGCCACTCCTTTTGGTCCTTGGCATGGGTTTGTAGGACTTGGAATTCTGGTACTTTCTCTTCAAATTTAATTTAGAGTCTTTCCATCATATTCTCATATGTCCAGCCTGAGGTGGGTTGGAAAGCACACGTTTATCTATCACTGACAGTCTCAAGTTCATCTTCCCCCTAATTTCTTCCATGCATGCTCTGTCTACCCTCTGCTTCCCTGCCATTCTCTTCAGTATATTATATGCTGAATAATAGCTCTGAACATGTTTTGGTCTGTAATTCATCTGAAAGCAGATCCTTGCAAATATTCAATAGTTGAAATTCAAGGTTATTTTTTTTTAATTAACATGTAGATCATGCAGTATGTTTCTCTTCCCTGATTGGAGGAGTGTTATTCTTATAAGTTTCTGGTGTGAACATTCATATTTACAAATTGTAAATTCATTGTCCACACACATTCAGCAATAGTTTCTTAAAATTCATTGTTTCAGCAAACATTCCTACCAGAAAACTCATTTGTTAGAATAATCATGGAAAGGAGGTGCAAACACAGGCAAAATGAATTATTCTGACCCCCTCTCTTACTTCTTGTGTCAGAAATAATTTGTACTGTCAATAATTCTGTTTACCTTTAATTAAAATACATGAAAGAGCTAAAAAATTGAAAGCATATTCTCAAACACTTCTTCAGGATTTGTTCAAATCTAGTTTAGGGTAACACTCGTGTACATGTGTATGTACGTGTCCTGATTTCCCTCAGACACTGTTAGTTGCTTTTCCTTCTTTACCCTATTTCACCCTGCATGTGTAAATTACACTAATTATGCACATCCTCTGAATACCAAATTAGTGCAACTTAAGTCTACTTTGTCACTTACACCCATTTTCTCACTAACTCGCACATGATGCATAGCTTGGCCCACCATTTATGTCATTGTTGAATTTCACCCATTACATCTGCATTATGCATTCAAGATGCATGGCACCACTTTCTCTGTTATTAGATAAAGAGAATATTATATTTTAAAGGATGCAGCTAATGGAGGTAAAATATACCGTTAGTTGCCACTCAGAATTATTAAATACAGAGACAGAGTTTATTGTGCCAATGTTGATAATTGGTTTTATGGACAGGGACCAAATATTTGAACTGGTCCAAGGATTGTGACTACCTAAACTAAAGTGTAGATATGGACAGAAAAGTGAGTGAGTCAAAATGGCAACTTCTTACTTAAACCTGCTTCCAGAGTATATTCAGAGTAATCTGCTTATATTTCTGACAAATCAGTTTTTAAAAATTTTCTTAGCACTTCAGGTCAATAGAACCAACAGAGTGTGAGCTGCATTCTATTCTAATTTGTGTATCATCAACACAGTTGAATGAATTTCCAGTAGCAGAATCTTTCTTACTGGCAATGATGTAAGAACCCCAGTTTCCTTTTCATATCCCAGGGAGAGTTTGCATGGTGGGCATTTAGGGAAAAATATTTTTACTAGTAAATCAAGCCCATATACCTGAGAGGGAACAAAGAAGCATTGGTGAAATTCTCAACTCTGTCAAAGGTGTCTTTAAGTCCCCTTTGCACTGGTACTGGAGCAGTGGAAAGAAGATTTATGTAAGGCTGAGGATCTAGCTATCTGGGTTTATACTGCTGTACACGAGATCAGAAACTAGCCTGCAAAGTGTTTGATGTCAGCAAGAACATGGAAGGCTTCAAACACCTCCGACTTCACTGGGAGAGAAAAATGCAGCACAGACAAAAATATCAAATAGGAACTAATTAGATTGTGAAAGCTATGGTGTGGTTTTGCTTTGGTTTGTCTTCTGCTTTTGTTTATATTTTAATAAGGCAAAAAGGCATCTATGGTGGTTAGTCAGGGTAGACAAGTGAAAATTTCTGGACTAGCAAATTTCTTCAAGCTCTGGTCTTGGACTAATGGTCAGAAAAAAAATGATTTCAATACCTGGTGAACAACTCCTGGTGCAGATGGTCATTAGCTGTTCCCAATCCATCAAGATGTTTAAAAAAAAATCTTTCAGCATCACATAGGCTTAGGTAAATCATAGAATTGTTTGAAAATAAAAATGTTAATAGGTTGCATTTAAAAATAAGTGAAAACTACTGGTAATTGTGCTGCAATAATTTGGCAGACCTTCTATAGCAAACATGTTTGGTTTTAAAAATGAGATACAAAATAAACTAAAAAGACAAATGAACCACGCAGTTGAATACACACTCTCCTTGTTCTTATGGCAGCTGCCTTCTCCTCTTTATACCTACTGCACCATCTTAAAGTCAAACTTTATGAAACATCTGGATGTAGAACACATTCTTTAATGAACATGTTCCAATATGACTGTATTTTCTTGTCTCCCTTTCCATTTTTCCACTATGATGCCCTTAAAGAGAACTAGAATTGTTTTGAATCTAAGTACTTTATTAGAAATTGTTCTAATATAAAGGTATAAAAGTTAAGATGAAACCCTGTATGTTCTTTTCATAATCTCTAAACATACAGTGTAGAATACGTTTTTATGCAGAAAGCACTCCGGGACTAAGTTCACAGTCTGTCACAGCTGCCTTAATTTCCTTATGCACTGCAGTATTTCTTTAAGTGTGGAAATGATAAATGAACATTTTTCTTTGCATTATACATATTTGCAGAAAATAAACTGTGCATGCATATCACTGTACCAGACCTACTGCCCACACTCTTGCACTCAGTGCACTAAATCTAGGGCTTCCCAAGGATTGCTCACTGCAGTTTAACACCACAAATAATGAAAGGTGACCAGGCATGAAAACTACTACTTATCTTGCACCCTACTTCGCACAAACTAACTGATATCCGCTAGGTTCTTCACTCTTCCTTCTTTCCTACAATAGTCACAAGATCAGATGCTTAGGCTGTAAACTCCTCAGAACAGGGACCATATCATCTTATGTATTTGTAAAATACCTCGGATATTGGGGTCTGAATCCTGACTGGAGCCTTTGGGTGCTACCATAATATAAATAAAGCCAGTGCCTCAATTTCTTTGCATGTAATAGTAGCTTTACAAAACATCTTTCATGTAAAAAATTTTGCAATAAGAAGAAAATAAAAACCACAATGAATAAAATCAAACTGTTTTACATAAAGGCTAATACTGGAAGAGTTAATTAATTAAAGGTAAATGTAAAGTAGAAATAATTTATTCAGTTATTAATTTACTTGAAATGTTCATGGGCTATGCAGGTTCAATCATTTAATAAAGCCCAAAAGATTATATATTTCTCTCTTAAAGTATTAGGATACTATCCAGTACCTTATAGTGTTGATATTTGTGAATTTGTTCAGCCATTAGGAAAAAAATTATTCCTATTCTGAAAATGTATACTGATTTTTAAAGATATCATCTGGGCAAGATTTTGAAATAATGTAGGTTCACAGATGTGTGCCTAATTTCTGTATACATTTACTCTGATAGAAAATACAAATTGGGTAACCACACACAAAAATTACCTAAAATAAAATTGATTTCGTACACTCCATTCGGGTAAATGCACATGTACATTAGAGATGCATCTGTATAACTTATTTGAAAAACTGATTCCTAGTTTTTTTCTTTTTAGCTAAAGATATATTGCTCCTGCTATTCTATTATTCTAGCTTGGCCTTAAATCACATTAAGAATGTCCTTCATTTAAAGTGATAAAGACGTTAGGCCAGATCATCAGTTGATGTGAATCAACATAGTTGCAGTGCCTTCAATGCAGCTACATTGATTTATAGCAGCTGAGGATCTGGCCTCTGATTTGCACCATTCTTAATTTTTTCTAAACCTGAAAAATCTCTATATTAGCAAATAAACATTTTAATTTAGATTTTAATCCTGCTTATTTTAACATCCTCTTGCCATATATAAAATATGAAGTGTTTTTTCAAGAAAGCTCTAGCCACCCCATGTCAATATCTATGAAGCAATTAATCATCATAACCCCTATACAGAATATTATCTATTCCTACACCAAAGAAAACATGCCCAAGAGAGAGATCTTGGAGTCATTGTAGATTGTTCTCTAAAAACATCTGCTCAGTGTGCAGCAGCAGTCAAAAAAGCTAACAGAATGTTAGAAACCATTAGGAAAGAGATAGATAATAAGAACAAAAATATAACAACACTATATAAATACATGGTACACCCACACGTTGATGTGCAGTTCTGGTTGCCCCATCTCAAAAAAGATCTATTAGAACTGGAAAAGGTACAGAGAAGGGCAACAAAAATGATTCGGGTTATGGAACAGCTTCCAAATGAGAGATTAAAAAGACTGGGACTGTTCAGCTTGCAAAAGAGACGACTAAGGGGAAATGTGATAGAGGTCTATAAAATCATGAATGATGTGGAGAAGGTGAATAAGGAACTGTTGTTAACCTCTTCACATAACACAACCACCAGGGGACACCTGATGAAATGAACTGAAAACAAACATAAGGAAGTACTTCTTCACACAACACATAGTCTACCTGTGCTATCATTGCCATGGGATGTTGTGAAGGCCAAAAGTATAACTGGGCTCAAAAAAGAATGAGAAGTTTATGGAGGACAGGTCCATCAATGGCCATTAGCCAGAATGGTCAGGGATGCAACCCCGTCCTCTGGGTGTCCCTAAACCTCTGACTGCTAGAAGTTGTGGATGGATCACTTGATAAATTGCCCTGTTCTGTTCATTCCCACTGAAGCAGCTGGCACCTGCCATTCTTGGAAGACAGGATACTGGGCTAGATCGACTATTGGTCTGATCAGTATGGCCATTCTTATGTTCCTATGTATCAATACATGGAATTAATTCTCCTAATTTTCCTAATCTGTTACTTTAATTCTTGCCCTGCCCTTATATTTACTAGAGCTGACTGAGCCCAGTGAAGTTCAAGGATTTGCAAACCTGTAACTATTTCTGGGTTCACAAAATTAGCACATTTTTCTATTTTAATTTAAACCTATTTTCCCCCTGCCGCATTACTCTCTGCATTTTCATGACTTTTCCATTGGATGATTTCTGTCTGCTTCTTTTTTACATTCTCACTCCCAAGCAGAACGCTAACTTTTTAATGTTGTTGGGTTTTTTTTGTGTCAGTTTTTAAACCTCATGATGTTTGAGTGGGTTTCAGTATTAGGCAAAAAATGTTCACCTACTGTATCCTTTACACTTTGCTAGCTTCCCTCCCTTCATCTCATTCTACATGTATTATTCCAGAGAATATTTCCACTGGATGAAACTCCTGGCAATTAAACTGACTTTTCAGCGAGGTCATGCATTAGAACTGATCTTTGTGCTGCCATTTACTTCTGCTGATACCCAAGACTGTAGGTAACTCATTTATTCATGCTACAGCAAAAGAATATTTTATCTGTAGTACTGCTCAACCCACACCAGTGATGCTTCATCACAGCTGAAAGAAAATAAATTTCGGATGCCAGAAACAAGCATTCATTTTCCCCTTAGTTCAATTTAGAAAGCCCCTAGTTCCCTCACAATAACCAAAATATCATGTATTCTCCTTTTACTGTTATCATTTTTCCTCTTGGTACAAAAAAGGCAGAGTATGTAGGTAAAACTATATACTTTTTTATTTTATGGTTACAGGATGGGATCTATAAAGGGACTTCAATCTTGCAATGCTGAGTCCCATCGCACCTAACTTTTAGGTGCCTAGAAAATAACAAGAACACTGCAATCCACAAAGTCTGAGTTAGGCACCTACGTTCCCTATTGCAATGAATGGGGAGAGAGAGGTGCCTTGAAATGCAATCCACAAAAGCTAGCATGCTAGGTGGCTCCCCACCTAAGCTAGCCAATAGTAGACGTTGACCAGAGAAAGGCAGGGTGCTAAGCCCTGCCACTCTCTTGAAGATAGGCACTTCCCTATAGCTCAATCTCTGCTTAACAATCCACGGGAACCATGAAGTCAGATGCCTAAGGCACTTCTTGTGGGAATGAGTTAGGAGCCTGCCTTGCTCCACACAAAACAGGAGTGGGAGGTCGTTCCCACCTTATAACATCTAGCCATGTGGCTAGAGCACTCACATGGGATGTGGAATACGCCAGAGACTAAGTCACAATTCAGAGCAAGTGCACTGGTATTTCCCCCTTGAGGTACACCAAGGGCACCCACTTTTAGACTCGCAGTTCCTCAGCCATCCCCTCTCTTGGCAAAGACCTGTCTCTCTTTCCCTTCCGACCAGAGTTCTTCCATGCTGCACAGTTCCCTGCCTGCACTGTAAATTCCCCTAGGATGTCAATCCACCTATGCAGGAATGCTTTGCCTGCTCCCTACAAGCTGTAAACAGTGTAATTACCCACAGTGATAAGGTACCACACAGCTTTTCCTAAGCAAACGCATTTATTCTTGAGGTGAGAAAAGCACAAGAGAATCTAGCTGCATGCTAATAAGCATGCCAGAGATCACTCCAACTCCAACAAGGGCTGCTGTAGGAATCAGTCCTTCCAACCCCACCAAGAGGTTTTTCTGTGGTTACAACTTTGTGCCACTTTTTTTTTTCGATACAAGGGCCCCCAGATGCTATATGTAGGTCCAGTAGAAAAGGAGATAGACCCAGACAGATGTTGTTCGAAGCACAGCTTTTTGCTGGGGCAGGAGCGTTATTGTTCAGCAGCAAAACTGAAACCAAGACAAAAGTGAGGCTTTGCACTGAGGAGGTGGGAATGCTCAAACATTTCAAGAGACAGTACATCACACCATGAATAAATCAGCCTGTCCTATGTACAGCTGGGGTCTTTGATCTTGAGATTGCGGGAGTAGGCAATCTGTTGGCAATGGTTTTCTTTTCAGGTCATAGCTTCAAAAGGTTGGGTCTGGAGGTAGGAATTTGCATTTCCCTCCTCCCAAGTGTTTCCTAGGAAACCCACTCAACTAAAATTCCATTATTGTCTGGCACATTGTTTAAATAAGTCATCTGATGTTCATAACACTTCCCAAGGGGTTACATTAGTCATGTCTCTCTTTTCCTCCCACTCCCCCACAAAGACATTACATACGATCCCACGATACATATACATTTGCATTTTTAATACAATTAAATCCTAGGGTACTTAAACCTAATTAAATAAGATTTTATCTTAATGCAATAAAGTTTGTCCAGGTCTTTTCATGAAATTGCCATATCTGTCACAAGACCAATATCAGAATATCCCATAGCTCAGGGGTTAAGCACTGTCTGTAAAGTGGGAAACCCCATTCAAATCCTTTTTCATCCTGTGGCAGAGATGGGGAAATTGAATCTGGGTCTCCCCTTTCCCATTCCCCTACCCCTACCTCGGTTAAGTGTACTAACCACTGGGATAAAAGTTTTATAAGGTGGGTACTGTGGCATCACCACCATCTCGTGCTTCTCCAGCCTGAATGGGACCCAAGCCAGTAAGTGGCCTCAGGGTACATGCAGCCTATTAGCCCCTATCCCCTGTCCTGATTTTTCACACTTGCTGTCTGGTCACCCTAGCACAGTGGTTCCCAAACTTTAACAACCTGTGAACCCCTTTCACTAAAATGTCAAGTCTCGTGAACCCCTTCTTAAAAATGAATATTTCCAGGGATTTTCTCCTTTACCTGAGTCTGAATTAGAAAAGCAGTGATCTTGGAAATATAAAATTTGTTTTTGTGACGTGTTTATTACACACTATGTATTACTAATTATTATTTATGATTACAGTATTTTTATTGCATTATGAAAATGGCAAGACTCTTCCAAGATCTCACTTTTGTAGCTTGTATCACTTTGAATAAACCTGTTATAAGACAAGGCTCCTATGTTTCATCAAGGAGTATCAGATATGAAACAGCATGAAGGTATTTAAGAAGCCAACTCAAAGAGTTCCTCCTACACAAGCATTCAGGTCTTGAGCAGTCCAGGCAAACAACGCACGTTACAACAAAGCTTGATCTTGTTCTTCATAATTTTAAAAACAATACTAGCTGACTATTTAATTTTAAAAACAGCAAAAAATATCCACCTCCCTTTCCATTTCTTATAAGGAGTCTTGAAGGTTAAGTCTCCTCAGTGTCCCATGCTGCCCGGGGTCCCTAGGGACAGCTCTGTCCGCCATTAGGGAATTTTTTCCCCGAGAACACCCTGTAACATTTTGTGAACCCCCAGTTTGGGAAACACTGCCCTAGCAGTACCTCAGAAACTCCAATTTAAAGTTGTGAAATTTCACTATGTCACACCCCTCCTTCGGGTTTTAGGAATTTTGTGTGCATGGCTTGCTAAGGGTGCTGTTTATTAGGAGCAGACCCCATTAGATCACAGAAGCCCTTCTCAATGCTGGCTGTATTCTCCTCTAGACCTGCCAGGAGACCAAAGACTTATCTAAGGCCATGGCTACACTTGCAGATGTAGAGCATTTTGGGTTAAACCAGCCTTCGGAGAGCGCACCAGGGAAAGCACTCCAGTCGGTCCACATTGACAGCTGCAAGCGCACTGGCGTGGCCACATTCGCAGCACTTGAAGCGGCATTTGGAGTGGTGCATTATGGGCAGCTATCCCACAGAGCACCTCTTCCCATTCTGGCGCTGTGGCTTGTGGGAAGGGGGCATGAGGTGCGGGGCATTCTGGATCCTGTCCCAACGCCCCGTGATGCATCGCTTCGCATCCCAGCAATCCCTGTGTTTCCATCCACATTTGGTGCCATCTTTCAATGGTTTCTGTGCAGAGCGCACTTTGTCTTCCTTTTCGATCTGTGGGAATGGAGCCTGAACTGCTGTGGAACATGGTGACGAGTCTCACCAGCACGTCTCGTTTGGCAGTCAAGTTACTGCTTAAGATCCAAAGTGACAGTGAGGAGTCCGACGATGATATCGAGTCACGTAACGCATACGACACGAAATTGCTTGTCTCATTCACGGACATGCTTTCCACCATGGAATGCCGCTTTTGGGCTTGGGAAACAAGCACTGAGTGGTGGGATCACATCGTCCTGCAAGTCTGGGATGACGAGCAGTGGCTGCAGAACTTTCGGATGAGAAAAGCCACTTTTATGGGACTGTGTGCTGAGCTTGCCCCCACCCTGCAGCGCAAGGACACAAGATTAAGAGCTGCCCTGCCAGTGGAGAAGCGGGTGGCTATTTGCAGTCTGGAAGCTGGCAACTCCAGACAGCTACCGGTCGGTCGCTAACCAGTGTGGAGTGGGAAAGTCGACGGTTGGAATTGTGTTGATGCAAGTTTGCAGGGCCATTAATCGCATCCTGCTCAGAAGAATCGTGACTCCGGGTAACGTGCATGACATTGTGGCTGGCTTTGAACGAATGGGTTTCCCTAACTGCGGAGGGGCGATAGATGGGACGCATATTCCTATTCTGGCACCAGCCCACCTAGCCTCCGAATATGTTAACCGAAAGGGGTATTTCCCCCTGGTTCTCCAAGTGCTTGTGGATCACCGTGGTCGTTTCATTGACATTAACGCTGGCTGGCCCGGAAGGGTGAATGACGCACACATCTTTCGGAACACTGGCCTGTTCAAGAAGCTGCAAGCCGGGACTTTTTTCCCAGACCAGAGGATCACCATAGGGGAAGTCGAAATGCCCATTGTGATCCTTGGAGACCCCACTTACCCTTTAATGCCGTGGCTCATGAAACCCTACACAGGGAGCCTGGACAGCAGCCAGGAACAGTTCAACTACAGGCTGAGCCAGTGCTGAATGACTGTGGAGTGTGCTTTTGGCGGTTTGAAGGGCCTCTGGCTCTCTCTTTATGGGAAGCTGGACTTAGCCGAAGACAGCATCCCTGCGGTTATATCCGCATGCTGTACCCTCCATAATATTTGTGAAGGGAAGGGTGAAAGTTTCACTCAGGCATGGGCCTCGGAGGTTCAACACCTGGAGGCTGAATTTGCACAGCCAGAGAGCGGGACTATTAGAGGGGCCCAGCGTGGGGCTGCAAGGTTAGGGATGCCTTGAGAGAGCAATTCGAGGCTGAAAGCCACCAGTAATGTCTGGTGCTCTGCATGGGAGTAAAGTGCAGTGTCTGTGTTTGGTACACTGACTTGCAGTGCTTGTTGCTTTCCTGGGCTAAGGTATATTTTGCTTTATCCACTAATAAAGTATGTTTTCAAAGTAAAAAACTCCATTTCTTGAAAAGAAAATTCATTTATTGAAAAAAACAAAGTAACACAGAAATACCAAAAGAGCAAGGGGGTTGGGTGGGGTGGGGACTGGTTCATTCATAGGCTTGAGTATGTCCTGATTTCATACTCTTGAATCCTGTCTGGAGTGCTGTGCACTGAGTGCTGCACTTCAGGATGGCTATAAGGCATGTTGAGGGGGGGTTGAGTGCAGTGGATAAGGATCTTAGTTTTCGTGGGTGGGTGGTGAAGCTATGTGTGTAGGAGGCAGCTGAGGGCGGTAAGAACCCAGATGTTGGGGAAAGTGGGTTGGAGGGGACATGGGGCCATAAGGGGAAGAGTTTGGGGACAAAGGCTGCGGGGGGGGGGGCGGGGGGTGAGCGCGGTAGTGCTCTGCCTGCATGGTGACAAGCGCCTGAATAGAGTCTGCTTGGTGCTCCATTATGCTAATCAAGCGTTCCATGCTTTGCTGCCGGTGTGTCGCATTTTCGTGGCGGATCCTCCTTTCGCTCTCCCTCCACTTCTGTGCCTTTCAATTCTCGTTTACAGACTGCTGCATGACTTCATGCAACATGTCTTCTCTGCTTCTACGCGGCCTCTTCCGGAGTCTTCTCAGTCTGTTGGCTGGTGATAAGAATGAGGGCTGAGATTTCAAGGTTGCACCTAGACAGGCAAAATGCAACACTTAACAGCGGCAGCATTGTACACGCCAGACAGAGCAATGATTCCCTAGCACTTAAGGAGGGCAATCACAAAAACCATACTTTGCCTGTCCCAAACCGAGTGCACATAACCCATGGGAGCCCCAGAAATGGTGAGTAAGCACAGGGTCCATGGGGACAGATTGTTTCATGGCTGTACTGTCCTGTGGGTTTCTGTGCCTTGGGGAGAGCCAACAGCTGCAGGGGGCACCTACACGGAACACTGTTCCAACATTCTCCACAGGAATTCGTCCTGGAAGATATCTCGCTGCTGAGGGTGACCAGGGAAGCCAGGGAGGGTCTTCTCCTACAATGCAGCTTCCACCCTGGCCCATACACAGCTTGCCTGTGTGCAGCAATGGTCCCCCCGCCCCTCACGGCACAGTGGCGTGGACACGTTAGCCTGACTGGGACAAGAACCACGCTGGCTCTCCCAATAAACCTGCACAGGCGCATTGCCCACGTTCTGGCTGAGACTTTTGAAGAGATCACCGATGCCGATTACCGCAATGTGATAGACCACATCAATGTGCTATTCCGCATCTAGGCATGCATGCAGCCCTTACCCTCCTTGCCCAAAGAGCCTGTACCTAAAAACTTCCTTCCCGAAAAGAAAGCCGCTTACCAGGAACCTCCTCTGTTGTTTGCCCTTCCCCAAGCACCGGACGCCACGACTGGCTGCCTTCCTCTTGGCTCGAGAAGAGCTCCTGGCTGCATGCATCTAGGGATTCCAGGGTGTCCCCCCCCCGCCTCAGCACCATTGCTCGTGCTTTCCTCCCCCTCCTCCTCCGCCCGCCCCTTGCTGTGCTGGGCTCAGAAGTGTCCATGGTGGTCATTGCAGTGGAGGTGGGATCGCCCCCAAGTATCGCGTCCAGCTCTTTGTAGAATTTGCAGGTCGTGGGGGCAGCACCAGAGCGGACGTTTGCCTTGCGGGCTTTGCGGTAGGCATTCTGCGGCTCCTTCACTTTAACCCGACACTGCACCACATCCTGGTCATGGCCCCTGTCCATCATGGCCCTTGATATGTGCCTGAAGGTATCGTAATTCCTATGGCTGGAGCGCAGCTGGGACTGGACAGCTTCCTCCCCCCAAACACTGATGAGGTCCAGCACCTCGCCATTGCTCCATACTGGAGATCGCCTGGTGTGTGGAGGCATGGCCACCTGGAAAGATGCGCTGAGAGCACTCCACGCCTGGCTGAGCAAACAGGAAAGAGATTTTCAAAATTCCCAGGGAATTTAAAGGGCGGGTCTGATGCTTGGTCTCCTGAGGACAGGGCAGCAGAGTTCAAAAGTGATGACCAGAGTGGCTAGAACAGGCATTGTGGGACACTTCCGGAGGCCAATCAGAGCCAATCAGAGCGCATTAGGTGCTGGCGCCGCGGCGCTCCAGCGAGAGCGCAACAAACGTTATTCCTCTCGGGGAGGTGGAGTACCAGGAGCACTCCAGCCACGGAGTCAGAGCACTCTACATGCCTTGCCAGTATGGACGGGGAGTGAGGTAGAGCACTCTTGGCGGCTTTATTGCACTATAACATTCAAGTGTAGCCAAGGCCTAAGAGACAACAGTAATGTACTTTGAAATTCAGTTGGCAACTTTCTTCATTAGAATATCTTTGAAGTGTTCTTGGTCAGCACAATCCCTGTGGAAGAAAAGGGCGTTGAATCTGTAAATCAGTAGTTTTAAAATGTGTAGAAAGAACATTAAGTAGGTGTCGAATACCCTATTGTGCTTTGCATTAAAGTCTCATTAGGGATGACCATGTCCACCAAATTTGCTGTTTTTAAATTGCTCATGAATACAGCAATTTTGCCCCTCTCCAGCAGATGGGAAAGAGATGACATAACTTTTGTTGTGGCAATATGTACCTGTTTCAACTCAACAGTTGTCGGTAAAAGGCTTCTAGCTAGTATACAAACTTTCTCTAACACACTATTTCTTTTTTGTCTCCTTCTCCTTCTTTCCATAACTGCAAAGTTGTTGATGGCTTTGAATTGTTCAGAGCTGTTCAAGCATAGAGAAAGTAGCTTTCTACCTGCTCAGAACTTCCCATCTGAGCTGTTTCAAAGGCAGGCTATAATTCTCACAAGATATGATGGGTTGGCTGTGAAACAGAAAACAAAAAAGGCTGAGGGAGCTAAAGACTAGGTGAAAATATCAGCATGGCTTCAACATTTTTCTTCCATCCATTTGCTTGACAAATCACAATCAGCTTCAGACAATATGTAAAACTTGGCACACGGACAAATTACCCGTCTCTGTGTCATGCATGCATCATATTTGCTGAACTATCAGAAGTGATAATCCCAGTGTTGGAACATTCCCTTTCCTCCACTCCTCCTGCCTCTCCTGGAAGTTAGCTACATGCTGAGCAGATATTTCTCCAACACTATTGTGCGGTTATTTTTCAGGTTTCTTGGAACAGATATTGCCATATGTACGTCTGATTTCCTTCCCGATATTCCTTGCACTGCTATACTGAGAATGTATTTCTTGCTGTGGAAAAAAAGACATAGCAATTGTGCCACCAATGATATACCAGGATATGTCAAAAGTTGGAAATTCTACCAATTAATTAAAATAATCCTCTTTTTTTTACATGTGTTACAGCTTTTGAGAGGCATTATGTAATTACAATAAGTTTTCTCTTTATTCTGTAAATTTTAAGTCATTTGTTAGAATAAATCACCTTTCATGAGACTCAGTTTTAAGGCCAAAAGTGACCATTATGGTCATGTAGTCTAACTTCCTACATAACACAGGCCAAAGGATCTCCCCCAGCAATCTCTTTTACAAACTCATAATTTCTGTTGGAGGTACAGCATATTTTTTAGAAAGAAATCCAGGCTTGATTTTAAAGACGTCAAAAGATAGAGACTCCACCACATCCGTAGGTAAATTGTTCCAACAGTTGGTTAATTGCACTGTTGGAAAAAACACACCCTAATCTCTTGTCTAAATCTGTTTAGCTTCAGCCACTGGATCTTGTTATTCTATTTTGTTAATAAAAGAGCCATCTGTGACTGTCGTGGAGCTGTTCTAGTTATCCAGAGGTTAATACATAAGTAATAATTGCATGAGTACTGTCAGTGACCTGGTCAGCGAGGTAAAGTTGCTGTATAGCTATGGAGGGTTATTAAAATTTCCTGTATGAATGTATTGCTCTAACTTAATTGGTAGAGCCCTGCAATGCAACCTGAACCTGATGGGACTTGACTATAGGTGTTTGGGTCCAGGTTGGGTCAGAAAACAACCACACCCATTCAGGTCGGGTCAGCTCTCCTCCTGCTTGCCCACCTCACTGCGCTGTGCACTGCAGAGGGATTGTGCCGATGAGTTACAGCACTTCTCATTTCATAGGGCACATGCAGCAGAGCAGAGGGCAGTGGACGGCAGAAGTAGGGCACACAACCACCACTGCGCTGATCCCATGGGAAAGAAAACAGTGGTGTTGTTGACTCAGGCTCAGGGCAAGGGTCAGATTGGAAAATGATTGACCTTCTCGGGTTGGGTTGAGAGTGTTTGGGCCTGGGTTGGGCTTAAAATGTAGGCCTGAGCTGGCCACTAGGGGTCTGTAGGAAGAGCAAAGGGGAAAGCTACACAGTTGTTCTAGCTAAGTAAACCCAAGCACACATTTGGAAGACAATGGAGAAAGCTGATAGCTTCAAGGATCCTGGCTCCAGTGAGTTGCAAAACTTGTTTTTGCCAGGCTTGGCGGCTAGAGATCAGAGTTTAAAAGCCTTGCAGAGGAGGAGAAGTAGGTTGAGGAGAGGGGGTCACTTAGCAGCACTGCCTAGGAATATGGATTGAGAGAGAGAGAATGTTCGGAGAGAGTATAAGAAATTTGGCCTTCCCAGGTCCAGGCAATAGCCTTAAGGGAAACCTGGATATGAATACAGTGTTTTATTGGTTTTAAGATACATTTTTGCTTAAAAGCTTTTGTTGTGTATATAAATAACATTGCTTTAAGGAGGCTGTATGGTCATTGCCCCAGACGGGTATTGCAACACTTATCAGTGCCCCAGAGGGAACAGAATTTCAGGGTCTGAATATGTCTAAGCTGCCAAAGTAAATCATAGTTGATACATGCAGGACTACAACCCTGATCCCAATCTGAGTGCAAAATTTGCATGGTTCCATCCTGAGAAAGGTGCTGGCTCTAAGTTGGAGACCTGAGTAGGTGTGCTTGCAGAGACCAGGAAGACTTGGAGGTGCAGTTTGCCTTATCTATGAACACTATTACCAGAAATCTCTCCCCCATGTAGGCACTTGTAACCATGATCAAGTCACCTCTTAACCTTCCCTTAGATCAGTGGTTCCCAAACTTGTTCCGTCGCTTGTGCAGGGAAAGCCCCTGGCGGGCCGGGCCGGTTTGTTTACCTGCCGCATCCTCAAGTTCAGCCGATCACGGCTCCCAGTGGCTGCGGTTCGCTGCTCCAAGCCAATGGGAGCTGCTGGAAGCGGCGAGGGCCGAGGGAGTACTGGCTGCTGCTTCCAGCAGCTCCCATTGGCCTGGAGCAGCGAACCGCGGCCACTGGGAGCCGCGATCGGCCAAACCTGCGGACGTGGCAGGTAAACAAACCGGCCCAGCCCGCCAGGGGCTTTCCCCACACAAGCGGCGGAACAAGTTTGGGAACCACTATCTTAGATAAAATAAATTGAATTTCTAAAGTCTTTCACTTTTAAGGCATGTTTTCCAGACCTTCAATAAGTCTTGGGGCCATTTTCTGAACACTTTCCAATTTTTCAACATCCTTTTCTTGAAGAGGGGACAAAAGAACTGGACATTGCATTCACTCTCTTATATACAGCATCCTACTGGGAGCATAGGTTCAGTTGGCTGTTATCTGTCATGACCCCTAAATCCTTTTCAGAGTGGCTGCATTCCAGGACACAGCCCCCATCTTAGATGTCAGACCATTTTATTCCCAAATATATGACCTTGTATTTGGCTATATTAAAATTTGTGTTGTTCAAATGAGGCCGCCTTACCAAGTGATGCAGGACTGTCTGTTTTAACTGACCTGTCCCCATCATTTGGCACTCCACTGCATTTTGTTGTTTGTCATCTTCAATGTTAGTCAGTAATTTTATATGTTCTTCCAGATAGTTGATAAAGATATTGAATAGCATTGGGCCAAGAACAGATCACTGTGTAACCCCACTTAGAAACACCCCTATTGGATAAGGATTCACTATTTACAAATACTTTTTTGAGATCTATCATTTACTAGTTCAAAACCATTTAATATGGGCTAGGTCTATTCTGTATAATGCTAGTTTTTATGAGAATGTCATGCAGCATTGTCAAATGCCTTACAGAATCTAATGTATGCAGTGTAGTTGTAACTGTGTCAGTCCCACAATATTAGAGAGACAAAGTGGGTGAGATATTATCTTTTATTGGACCAACTTCTGTTGGTGAGAATCCAAGTATGTTATGTCAACATTATTACCATTGTCAACCAAACTTTTTATGTCATCAAACATTGCATCATGTTTGTCTGACAAGAGTAGGCCTATTTTCTATAAATCTATCAATGTAGGCTACACTTCCTGTTTGGGACAACTTGCCCCTTAAAAGCAATTCACTTTTGAATACATCTTTACTATTCATTTTTGCAGTTTACAATTTGTCTCTGGGCACAGAAATTCTTTCCCTTAACCTAATTGTCACAACATCCCTATACAGAGGTCTCTTAGCAGAATCAAGGCACATCACCATCTATGTTATATGAGAACTTAGTCTGCAGTGTCTGACACAGATATCTATCTTGAAATGGTGTGGGAGAGGTTGCGTGTGCTTCACCCTTATATATGTAGGCTTAGTCCTCCGGCAAGTGGACTGTTTATAAATTTAGCAAACTCTACTAACACACTCCGCTCACCCCACTTCTCAATTAACCTGGAAGAGCTGAGAGATACTTCCCCGCTGATTTCTGGATTGCCCCTTAAAACTCCTGTTCTTTGCTGACAATTAGAAAACTATAGTCACAGTCAGAAAATTAACTCTACTGTAGTTTGTCTCCAACGAGACACTGACAGTATGCTTCTCTACCACCGCTGGTGCACCATACATTGGTTTGCTTTGCTCCTCCACATAGACTTTCTATTTTATGGAATATAGAATTGAAGACAGTTATGTTTTAGCAGTACCATTACAAAAAGCCCTGCTGCTGTGGATTATATGTCTCTACGGTTTCTTTACTGCTGTTTTTACATATCCTGATTAATTTAAGCTCCTACTTTTTTTTTTTTGGCTTTGCCAAGTAGCTGGAGGGAGTTTTATAGGATCCTATCAAGTGCTGTTTAGCAGCCTGCTGCTCTTTTCTTTCTTGAACTTCTGGTTTGCTTTGCTGTGGCTTTTTACTCCTGGTTCCAGGTACACCTCTACCCCGATATAACGCTGTCCTCGGGATCCAAAAAATCTTACCGCGTTATAGGTGAAACCGCATTATATCGAACTTGCTTTGATCCGCCGGAGTGCGTAGCCCTGCTCTCCCGGAGCGCTGCTTTACTGCGTTATATCCAAATTCGTGTTATAACCGGTCGCGTTATATCGGGGTAGAGGTGTATGTGTTGGAAAAGAGGAAAATCTGAGGTCTGTCACATAATACTCAACACTTAGATCTTCAAAGTGCTTTACAATAATGAATAAATACCCCAGCTTGATCTGCTTTTGAGGCAACATAATTGTAGTGGCATGAAGGAAAGCAAGGGTCAAGGCTAATGTGGGCCATTAAACATGTGTCCATTGTGGAAGTTAAGGCTCTGTGTTGTATTGCTCAAGTCTGCTACCTATTTCCAAGGGCCTGGAGGGTAACTCAGTGAAAGTTCTGTAACTCCTAACTATGTGGAGAAAACACCTCTCCACCAATCTCACCTTCTCAGGGCTTATCCTCACGTACAGCGGTGCAGCTGGCTGCTGTTGTGCTTTAGTGAAGACGCTATTACACCAACAGGAGAGCGTCTCCTGTTAGTTTAGTTAATCTAGCTCCCTGAGAGGCAGTAGGTAGCTAGGTCGATGGGAGAAACTCTCCAGTCGATATAGCACTGGGGGGTTAGTCACTACAACTATAGGCATGGCTACACTTGCAGATGTAGAGCGCTGTGAGTTAAACCAGCCCTCGGAGACCGCAGTAGGGAAAGCGCTGCAGTGTGTCCACACTGTCAGATTCAAGCACACTGGCGTGGCCACGTTAGCAGCTCTTGCAACGGCCACAGAGAGCAGTGCATTGTGGTAGCTATCCCAGCATGCAAGTGGCTGCAACGTGCTTTTCAAATGGGGGGTGGTGGAGTGTGACAGGGAGTGTGTTGTGTGTACGTGGGGGGAGAGAGAGTGGGTTTTTTGGGGGGCTGAGAGTATGTCAGCATGCTGTCTTGTAAGTTCAGACAGCAGCAGACCTCCCCTCTCCTCCTCTCACACACAGCATTCCACAGTAATGGTTTGCTTTGTCCTGGAGCAGATACGCATGCCGGCTTTGAAAGGGCATATCCGCATTCCTGCAGCGATTCCAAAACAATGACAAGAGTGGCCACTTGACTTAAGGGGATTATGGGATGTTTCCGGAGGCCGATCAGAGCGCAGGCGTTTCAGCCGAGGGGCACCAAGTGTTATGCTTCTCATGGAGGTGGATTACCAGGAGCGCTCCAGCTGCAGAGTCCAGGCACTCTAAGTGCCTTGTCAGTGTGGTCAGGTCGTGAGTTAGGGCACCCAGGGCTGCTTTAATGCGCTCTAACTTGCAAGTGGAGCCAAGCCCTATGTTGCTCAGGTGTGTGGATTTTTCACACCCCTGAGAAATGTAGTTATACCACTATAAATCTTTAGTGTAAATCTGGCCTAAGTCTTCAGCTAGAGGAGAGTCAGTCTGTGACCCCAACTTCCCTCTTGTACCTTAAAGCTCCACTATTTCTAACATAGAAATATGATTAGACAGACTATGCAATGAATTGTTTGAAAGCTAAGGCTGAGCCTGAGTTGTGCGTCCCTGACACAGGGATATGAGGGGGTCGGGGGCATGTGCCTGGACTAGTGACAACCACTGTGAAAAAATTCCTCTACCGCCCTCATTAATCAAACACAAACCATTTGAAAGGAAATGCCCCTCTCCTTTATTGCTGTTCTCTATCCTTAAAGTTTACATTATGGAATCAGTGTGCTACAGTTACTGAACTCACTGCACCCAAATTCTATTAGTGGTATCCAAATGGGTTCCTTTGACTTTACAAGGGGGGCCTTGTGCTTTTGAATACCATACACTGCTTTGCTCTTGTATCCCTATATTTTCATAAGGAGCAAAGCTAGTTTGGGGCAGTTATCAGACCATTTTTTGTATATTATTACATAGAAAGTGAAACAACCCATCTCTATTTCATGTATATAACTAGTGCAGAGCAAACAAGCACCATAATGTTTTTGCTTCTCGGCTCTCTATGAGCTGAGGGTGAAAACATTATCTACTATCTCTTATGCAAAATAAACCATTCCCTATCAATCAATCAATACTGCTTCAGTTTCCCTGGGGGAGGTATATGAATGGTGGGCCACAGTCTGAGACCCGAAGGAGTTTACAAAGTGGTGAGGATTCAACAGCTAAACTACAGAAAGAGCCAGATGAGTGCCACATAAACTTGGGTATGGGTATAGAGCTATACAGCTGCACACACGTTTCCACAAGAGAAACGAGAGTTAGGCTTGAGATTTAGAACAGTCCCAAGGACGCCCCGCCACCTTGGAGGAGCCTCCTGCAGGTTCCTTCATTTATTTCATCACTAAGCAGGTTGTTTAGGCCACAGCTGAAACTGTGCACCCAACTTATTTCCCCACAACCCCCTAGGGAAGGAGCTGAGAGGGAGCCCTTGCAATATGCCTGCCTGCTGTGAGTGTCCTGCCCCTCTTTCTCCAGCCACCGGCAGGGCCAGAGCTGATGAGCCATACCCGTCGGTGCTTGGCTTCTGCAGCCAAAAGCTTCCCCATCTCCATGCTGTGGTTAGCATAAGCACCCCCGCTTGGGCGATCTGCCGGTGCATCACCTTATCCCCTTTTCCCGCACCTTTACCGTAAACACACAACTGCAAAGCACATCAGCAGCTCAGCTGCGGGATTTACAGTTGCAAAATGCAAACAGCCGGGAATGCAACATAAAAAACACACACACACAAAACACAATCTTGGCGCCTCGGTAACGGCGTGAACGCAAAGAGCAGGCCTGGTGCTTGCCATCGTCGCCTCCTCCCCGCTCCGCACCCGGCATCGCCTCGGGTGCACCTAGTCAAGGCACCCCAGAGGCGGCTGCCGCTTGCGGTTGCTGCATCCGCCGCCGCCTCCCGGCCGTGCCTGTGCACGGTGCCCCTGCGCGCGCGCTGCCTGCTGCTTGCAGCTGAGCCCGGGATTGGCTCGCGCCCCCCATTCAGGGGCTCGTGCAACCTGGTGTCTGCCGGGCTGGATTCAGAGAGCAGCTGGCATTGAGCTGCTTGGGTAGCTCGCAGGCAGCAGCCGCGGCTCCGTCCGTCGCTGAGGCTCAGCTCTCAGGAGGCAGGCGCTGTGGGGAGGAGGCTCGCAGGGCGCGTTGGGATATTGCATCGGCTCTCCCTAGAGGTGTCCTAGCCCCCCCGCCCCTCAGTGAAGGAATCCGCGCTGATGCTGAACACTGGGTTAAGTTATCACCCAGAGATGGTGTGAGGGACTCAGGCTGCTCAACCTGCTGCTGCTGGTAAATGCTCTTCACTTCTTATTTGGCTACAGGCTTTTTCTCTTGCTTTTCATTCTGCAACAGCGCCTAAATCTGCAGCACCCTCTCTCCCCTTCTCTTTCTCTTTCCTTTTCTTATGTCTCTTCTTTAATTGTATTAGCACAGTTGACAACTTCTTGTATGTCTCTCTCATAACCAGACTGCGAGCGGTTTGTCTCCTGGAACCTTTTAATTCAGCACTTGGAGAGGTCATTAGTTGCACGAGTTCCAGTGAGAAGGGGGAGATTGTCGCTTATTTCCCTGCTGCTTTTCTGCCCATTAATTTTCATCCTCGGTTGCTGAGATATTTTTCCCAAGTGTTTTAATGTTGTCTTTGTGGTTTTAGGTTTGTTTTTCTCCACCCCCAGCCCCATCCAAATGTAATTTTGTTTCCGTTTTTACTAACAGAGCAGAAAGGTATCGCTGATTCAGAAACTATCATGGGCACAGGGCATGTTGGTTAGAAATCGGGAAAGGAGGCATTTGTATTCCAAAAGGGAATTAAAAAAAAAAAAAGCTGTTTTGCATCATTGCTGCAGATTTGCAGGAGGTAATAAAGGACACCACTACTCATGTTGCTTGTAAAGATGATAAACACAGAAGTGCTTTAGTGCATCACATACTGTCCAGTGATTGAGCTGTTGCTAAATTGTATTTAAATTCAGGGCTGTGGAGGAAGAGAGATTGGTGGCATTGTATTGCTCACACTGCTGAGACAATGTACATTTATTTGCTAACACCACACCAAGACCCTGTTAGACCTTACATGGAGTGGCAGTTTGACAAGATGTTTTTGTTTGTTTCTGTTTCTTTTATACACACAAACTGAAATTTAAATTAGCCAGCCTAAAGAATGCAAATAGAACTCTTTAATTCTTCTTTTACTTCAAAATAATACTTCTTTTTAAACTCTTGCTGGCAGGATTTTTTTTTAAATATTAGAAGACATTCATATATAACATATGTTTTAGATACATTTATACTACTTAAAGAACAATAAGATTTAAATTAGTTTTAGTATTTCATTCCTATTTTCTTTCCTCTCACTCTCTACAGGTCAAGGAGGGGTGGGGAGAGGAGGGAGGAGAGGAAGGGATATAAATAAATAAAAAACATGGAGGGTCAATATAAAATTGGCAAGTCAGCTGTATCACAAGAAAACTTCCATTTATAATTGTAAAATTATTGCAAAGCCACTATTACACGCAGAACATAGCTAATACAATGCTGCCTAAGTGTACATTATCAGATTTTAGAGATACTGTATTAAAGTGGGCTACATTTACAGTACTTAGGTATTGTCTTTTTAAGGTGTTCAAACTACATAACTAAAATAAACATCAGATATTTATTCCACATATGTAATATTGGAGTGAAAGCCTAGAAGTAAAATCATTGCAGTACTTCTTTAGTTTTGTTCCTGCAGCCTAGGATACAAGTTCTCAGAGAGGATGTGTAGTAGTAGACCACTTCATATAATGCTGGATGAAACTTTTTTTTTTAAAACTTCATAGATTTGAAAGGTGTAATCTAAATGTGGAAGTTATTGAATTATCAGCAAAATGGAAATTAAATCACAGTTAACGCTGTTCTTTAAAAAAAAACATAGTTACAAATCACTATGCAAATTTACCAGTTAATTTTGGTTATGCAATCTTAAATCTTTTCTTTAAATTATAGACAGAATTTAGAGAGATAAAATACATTAATCTCTTTTTTAGTTTGCATGATATTAATAAGATGGTTCATTGCATTTCATCTCAACTCTTGTATTGAAAGAATACAAAAGTCATTACAATACTCATAAGACTGACATATTGCTGGTTTTAAATATTTCCATGAACTCCTTAAATTTACTAATTTAATAAAATAAAGAGATAAATCCTTCCATTCATAAAGATCAGAGATGTTTTCTAGGGAAGCTTTTCCTTGTCTAGGTGGCAAGGAAAGGAGTTCTTCTAGAAGACGCTGATATGCTAAAGAACCTTTGATTCTGGTACTGCTTTGGCACAGTTTCCATTATAAAATAATAACAATCATTTAAAAAACCCAACACACACAAACAATATGCTTCCTGCTGTGAATCTGCATCATTTAAATAATTAAATTAATTCCTTGTGTATGGGCACAAGTGCAAATGACTGATCAGGTCAAGGACGAATCTAGCTTGGGCCCATGTGATGAGACTTCTAATTACTGAGTAATAAAATCAGAATATAAATATATTTATATTACACTGAGTTGGACTCAGTTTTGGAATCTAAAATTCAATTGTGAAGTCTAAGCTTTAATTGATTTAGAGAGATAATCTTTTATTGCTGAGGTTTCTTAGTTTTCTGGCAACTTCAAAAAGCTCAGAGTATTATTTTGTTAAAATATTAAACACGCATGTTGAGCATAAAAAAAGGTTTGGTCCAGGTAACTTACCTGGGTTTGTATTCTGTTTATTTTTAAATGACTTATATTGATGCAATGATTAGTTAAAAAGTAACTCTAGCCTCTTTTTAACTCTACATGCTTATTTCTGACTTGGGTAATGAAAATTAGTATGACTGTCTTTTTCTTTCATTTACAATCACACTATGCAGTATGGTGCAAACTGTAATGTAAACATCACATGGAGGATGTTCTCTCCTAATCAGCTTGACCTATATTTTGTATTTCAGTATCTCCCACTAAAAGTCAAAGAGTTACATGGGGAAACAGAGAAGAGGTACTGGCAATTGTTAGGCCACAGAGAAAAGCTGATATTCCAGGAGTATTGATTTGAGGGGGCTGACAGTCACATTTGTCTGGCTTGTTAGGATTCACATTTTTATTTGGAACAGAGTGGAGATATCTATGGATATTTGATCTATTATGGTAATGGATATGGGATTCTTTTGTCAAACACTTACTGTCATTTTTGCTTCTGCTATCCAAGTAAATTTCTTATGCACAGTACAAATATGTTGTAGTGCCAAATTGTGCATGCTACAGAAGTATTTTTATGCTTAAAATTATTCAGAATAATAATAATAAAAAAAGAAAGTGTTGATTAAGTTCATTCAAGGTCAAATATCTAGACATCTTGATCTGAAAGGTCAAATTAAACTGAAGGTCACATTAAATGGAGACAAAACTGAAGCGGCTGTTAGACCACTCAAGTCAATTAACTGATCTTGGAAAACCAATACCCATATTTACATGTTAGTTTGAAGTGGCTTATTAAGAGTCTAATCCTGCGACCCTTACTCCTGTGAACAAAATTTACTCATTGCAGTACTATTAGTGAAGAGCATATTTAAACATGTGAGTAAGGGTTGCAAGATTGACCCCTTAAACTGTAATTTCTACCGCATGCAGTTAGTTTTTGAAAATCTTTCCAGGGGACAAGAAAGGACACGTTCTGCTCTGAGTGTCCATAAGAAAAGAACATGATCTCAAAGTATAACTAAAGTTCATATCTGTTTTAAATGTTTGATGTGGGATATTTCAGTTCTGACTTGCTGTAGCAAAACAAAATTCATGAAAATGGTGAGTGTTTTACAGATTTTTAGTTGGACTATATCCCACTTATAATTTCAAAAGGCCTTAACTGTTTAGAAGCACAATTTTATATAATGTCTGTGCCAATGCTACAGGAAATAAACCATTCTCATTTAGAATAGATATACACAGAAGTGGTCCATTCTTTTTTGACCTTTTGTTCACATCACTGAAGTTTTTATACCAATTATTACTGACTCATCATCACTCTTATTTCTGAGTGTGCAAAACAAATAAAGCACAGTAGACTTGGACTTATTATATATAGGAGTCAAGGTACAAAATGACTTTGACTCTATCAAACTGTTTCAACCAATACTATCTTTGTGCACCAGTGGCCTCTGTAGTCTTAAAGAGTTCTGTGTTTTGATCCTTATTCAAAATTATAGCTTTTATTTAGCTGGATTGCCAAAGCAACATGCTCTAAAATAAAATGGTTTCTGCAATAGTTTCTCACTTAATCCACATGAGGCATTGCATGATATATTAGGCCCCCTTCTATTAGATGATTTTTGTCTCACATTATTGGTCTGTGTTGAACCCATAATGCTGTTGAGGTTCAAATAGGTTCTCGTAAATTCACCTGGCTGACTGAGTCAGTACTACCAAATAGACTTTTTGGATAAACAGCCTGTACTCTAAGATCATGATTGTGAAATATAAATACAATATCCTTTATATCAGTGGTTCTCAACCAAGTGTACGTGTACCTCTCGGGGTACTCAGAGATCTTCCGGTGGTACATCAACTCATCTAGATATTTTTCTAGTTTTACAACAGGCTACATAAAAAGCACTAGTGAAGTCAGTACAAACTAAAATATCATAGACAATGGTTTGTTTATACTGCTGAAATGTAAGGACAATATTTATATCCCAATTGGTTTATTTTATAATTATATGGTAAAAATGAGAAGGTAAGCAATTTTTCAGTAATAGTGTGCTGTGACACTTTTGTATTTTTATGTCTGATTTTGTAAGTTTTTAAGTGAGGTGAAACCTGGAGGTACATAAGACAAATCAGACTCTTGAAAGGGATACAGTAGTCTGGAAAGGTTGAGAGCCACTGCTTTATATAGATTATTTCTCATAGAATTGATTGACAGTCCATGACACACAGTAATGAATTATTTCATTTCATGTTTATTGAAGGGCATTAATAATCCAGTAGTTATCCCAAACAGTGATATCATTATGAGATTTTTTTAGCAGCAAGCAGCACAGTATACAATAATGAATTTATCTTTAGGTGCGAAAGTTGGGAGTGGGCACATAGTAATTATTACATAGTTACATATTGTCTAACCACAACAGTTTTGCACAGCAACATTTTTAGGGAATAGATGTTCACTTGAAAATTAAAGAAATGTCAACATTTACCTATAGCCCTTTAATTAACCCTGGGCCAGATTTAGTGCAGAATGTATTGCACTGTCTGAGCCTTACGTGAAGAAGAAAACCCCAGGCCAAATTTCATCCTCCATTAAGCCTGTGAAACCCCTATTGATGTATTTGGGTTGCACTGAGGGTAGAATTTGTCCCTTTCTGTCTAGGAAAAATGGAATAATCATTCTAGTCCGTTAAAGGACACCTCTTAAATATATACATGTATGCTATTATACTAAGATTTTTATTGTAGCTTTTAAAGCCACAGGCACTTTGGTTGTGTGATGTGCACCAGCAGCAGTGTTTTTGGAACATTCTCCACCATATACAGCTTGTGATGTCTAACAAAACCATAATACATTTGCATCTTGTCCTCAAGGAGCATATAAGCATCTTGATTCTTCCTGCCCTTTTCACCGTATGTACAAAGGTCTGAAGAGAGCCAGGGAGAAAAGGTCTGTCTATTGCTGTAGTATCTGAGCATCTCACAAACATTACTGAATTTATCCACCCACCACTTCTGTGAGGTAGGGAAAGTGACTTGCCCTAGGTCCCACAGGAAGTATGTGGGAGAACCGTCAATTGAACCTAGGTCTTCTGAGTCCTAGTCCAGTGCCTTAAGACTGTCAGTCTTCTTTCCCTTCATTATGTACACATTCAAGAACAGCTGGAATCAGAACACATTTAGGGACATTCTTGGATAATTTGTGAGAGTCTGAATATCACATGGAAAATAATGTATATTCCCATTGCTTGATTATAATGCATAGAAATATTTCATGGAGGTGGAGGCATCTTGTTTTCTGTATTGCACAAATGTAATGTTCTGCCTCTGAAAATCTCTGTGTATCATGCCGCATTTAAAATATATTGAGAAGAATGTATACTCAAAAAGTTGAGTGGGATTGTCTCTAAATGGATGCAGTCTGCCTAAATTCTGGCCTGAAATCATTATTCTTTGTTACAAAATAGTATAGATTCAGTAAAAGCACAAACATTTGTTACAAAAATTTAAAGATTCAGTCAAAGTAGCTTGTATCATTAGATTGAATGTTTGTATAATAAACTTACCAAATCACTTTACAAACCGTGTATAGTTTATGCATCTTTGAAATACAACCATTTCTGTAGTGAAGCACAGCAGATATGATAGTACTGTGCTGCAACTCTACACCACATTATAGAAGAGAAAGTGAAGACTACTTTTTTCCAATAGAAACTGTTGGGGGAATTTTAAAAAGTAAAATGTAAAATACTTGACGTGATTCGATCTGGACAAGACCCATAATCCTGCAAATAAAGTTCACTTACTTGTTAATCTTGTCTATTTTATATTAAATATTGTACATAAATTAGATATGTAGAAAAAAATGTTTACTTTTCAGCAGTTGACATACTAGACTGTTAGCTATTAAATACATTATTTATAGTAAATGAAAATACATTTTATGTTTGAATGTCAAGCACTTCATATGCTCTGCATGAAATGGGATGTTTGAACCAAATTAAATGAGTAAAATACATTAGACTACTCTTGCACAAAAATCAAAATTCCATGACAAGTTGTCATTAGCATTGACTTTTGCCTAATCATGAAGTGTTGTGTGTATATATAGACTTCAGTGGTGTAGTAGGATCAAGGCCTTTGTACACACTTAAGGGAAAATATTGCTTAGGGATCTCATTTTTATTTACTCAGTTCCGATAGTGGATTACATACATACCCGGGTCTTCCGACATATTGTTCACTGGTTGTGGCATAAGAACCTGGTGTGGAATCCTGGCCCCATTATAATCACTGGGAGTTTTGACATTAACTTCACTGCAATCAGAGTTTCATACTGGAACTCAGAAGGCACACTCAAGGTCTAATTTCCCTTTTGATGTACACTGAATCTACAGCAAGTCGTGTGTGCATTTAGCTAATCCTGCAAGTATATATGATATAGTGGTAAAAACATCTTTGCCCTGTTTCCACTACCATTGATAGAGGTCCACCACTGGGGGTGTAATGATGTGAGATTACCTGAAAATGGTAGCGTAAGCAAAGCATGGGTGTACAAAAGATCTAGAACATAAGAACAGCCATACTGGGTCAGACCAAAGGTCCATCTAGCCCAGTATCCTGTTTTCCGACAGTGGCCAATGCCAGGTGCTTCAGAGTGAATGAACAGAATAGTCAATCAAGTGATCGAACACATAGCTCAATAGGAAAATTGTATTTTTTTCTAGCATCATATAATTCAATTATGGCTAAACAAAAAAACCAACCAACAAAGAAAAATACCTTTTAGCTGATCCCAGTCATGGGAAATTTCAACCCAAATAATAAATTTTTCAAAGCACTTGAGTGAGTGAAAATAAGTGCTTAAACTATAGCCACAAACTGAACTGTGGCATACACTGTACTGTAACATTCACTTAGTAGTGAAAGTGGTGAAACTGGATATACCATTTTACTTTTCCTAAGAAATTTAATTTATCTGTAACTTCTTAACCCTGAGATATTTTTCTTTCACATTGATTTTCTGTTCTAAACAAACTTCCAAACACATTATTGACTAATATGTGATTGTGAGTTTGCCACTCTGCAAATGGATCCATGCGGAGTGTGAAAATCAGCTATGAATTAAATCCAACATTTTGATTGCATCAGTTTTTGGTACCTAACCTGAGAAATAGTAGGGCCCAATTTTCAGAGGTTTTCTCTGTCCACAGCTCCAGCTGATGGGAGGTATGTGTTCTCAGCATTCTTAAAAATGAGGCACTATGTGCCAGTTTTCAGTGGTTTGTAAGTGCTTAAAGATGCAGATAGGCCCCCAGTTGGCTTTTCAAAAGCACCTATGGGCCTGACACCCACTAATTTCAAAGAAAGTTTGGTCCCTAAGTGATTTTGAAAATTCTCTTGGGTGCCTCTCTGCATCTTTAGGCACTTAAAATACCTTTGAAAATCACAATCTAGGTGTTTCAAATTGCACACCTGAAATTAGCATGAGCAGTTTTGAATATCTAGCTGTTAAGTCTTTTCAAGCCAGGTTGATAAAATGTAGATGTTAAGATTTATTAACACAGAAACAAAACAAAAAAATGCAACTTAACTCCTTTTGATGAATAACCTAGCTTTAGCTCTCATTCTGAGCTCTTCTCTGCCAGAAGACTATTTTTCCTCTGCCTTCTCTCAGCACCTTTGATATGAACATGAAAGTGAGACAGACTTGATAGTAGGGCTAAATGCGGAGGCCTCAGTTTTATTAACTAATGACAACTGGTGTAAATCACTCCAAACTACCCAGCAGTGTTATTTGAGCATGAATGTCAACTGACACCAATGGCTTCTATAAAGCTGAGGATGAGTGTGAAAGCCTCTATACCTGTGGTCTGCGAAAGAGAGCCTGAAAACTGACTGATCAGAATTCAACTATGTATACAGACAGTAGATTCCCAAAGCAGTCCGCACCCTCCATTTGAAATTTGTCCACAAATGAAAAAAGGTTGAGAACCACTGCTCTCTACCCTCTATTCCCTCTGGCCAACAAACTGACTAGAAGTCAAAATCTCAGTTCCCTGCCCTCCTTCTCACTGGAGGTAGAAGAGCTGAGATGAGGTGAGCCAAGTGCTGTGCTAGACATAGAAGCATATCCCCTCACCATGCCATGTGAGTGTCCAAGCCCAGTGCCCAGGCAATCCACTGGGCAATAGATTCCTCAGTTGGACCCTTTCTTACCCACTAACCATACTGGAACACGCCAAAGTTATGACAGTTGTAAATTAACACAGCACCTCCCCTTGTCCCTACAAAAGCAGAGCTCCTGGATGCTGAGTAGATGAAAAATCTCACTCAGCACTTTGTCAATTTCACCATATGGGAAAAATCCCTCCCAGCCCCCAAGACAGGTAGTCAGGAGACCCAGCAACTAGATTAAGGAAGGATGGGGATGAAACAGTCAGCCTACAGTGACAGCACTGCCCAGGAGGCTAACTGTGTCACTCCTACTCACCCCCCAGACAGGAGTTGATCCACCTGGCCCCCCACCACCCAATGGCCCATCTGAACCCCCTCCCCCATACCCTATAGCATGAAGGGGCCATAGAGATGAGAGAATAATAAAGTAGCAGCCCCTCACCCTGCAGGTAAAGGGCAGTGATTGAAAAGGTGGGAGCACGTTGAACACTGCCACAGTTGCTCTCAGCTCAATTCCCTCCCCCATCCCCTTTCCTTGCCAGAGGTGTCTCCACTGCTCCTGGATCCACCAGTGCTGCACCCCAGCTAACAGGGTGAGCATTTGTAAGATGGATTCTGCATCAATGTCGCTCCCTAGAACAGCACTGTGGAGGAGAAGGCAGGCAGCTCATCCTAGCAGTAATCCTCATTGGTCAGTTGAACTGGAGTGTGTACCTACACTTGCAGCTGGCCCATGTCAGATGACTCTGGCTCCCCAGGCTATAAAATTTCAGTGCAGATATTTGGGCTCAGGGACACCATGAGAGGGGAGGGCACCAGGGCCCGAACAGCTACACTGCAATTTTATAGTCCCACAGCCCAAAGCCCGTGCGCCCAAGCTCTCACGGGCCAGCTGAAGGTGTTTTATTGCAGTGTAGCACTGCAATAAAAGCACTCCCTGGACACCTACCAATATTCTCCCCTTCCTCTAGCCTTCACTGTCTTGCTAAGAATTTAACAAGGTGTAAACATTCCTATGCTCGGGTTGGCATGATGTTTGCACCTGTCACAGAGTGCAGATGTATCCTTGGCTCACCATTAATTAAGGCCAATTTTGGACTGCTCTTGCGTGGTGTGTGGGGCCAGGGCGCTCTCCAAATGACCCCTCCTCCTCAACTGCTCTGGAGAAGTCAGAATTCTGGTACTTATCCTCCCAGAGTGCATGAACTAGCAGAGTCACAGCCAAACAATCCAAAGGTGGCATGGTGAGGACATAGACATGGCCATGCCTCATTCCAAACCTGTTTAAAGGATGGAACTGGTGCTGAGGGTCAGTATATGTTTCATCCCTTAAAAAGGTGTTACAATTGCCCCTCCTTTATGTTGCGTTGGGATGCTGCTTCTGTACTACAAATGTCTCTGGCATCTGCAATTAGTGCAGTACTTTGTAACGTTATCCTTCCTAATTTGACTGTGTCTGGTAAAGCCACATTCTAGACCTTAGAATTCAATATACACCTCCTACATATAATCAGATTTGGGTAATCCAAACGAGGTAGAAATCTATTTTTTATATTATTTACAGATTAAAAAAGAGATGATTATATTAGCCCTGCCTGCTATAAAACAGGTTAACCTTAAATCTTTAGCATAGCAATACTTGGTCATATGGATGAATTAAGCATGGATTAACCGGGTCTGAATGTTAGAATTTGAGGCTGTAAGTATCCTTGCTCACAGTAGGAATCCCTCGAGGTCCATGTCACTACACATATGACTTAGGACCACTCACATGAGTAAGGCTTTATAATAGCAGGATTTCCTTGCTATCTTCATCTACCACCTTATTTAATTAAATTATCTGAAATGAGATGATTTAGAAACAGAGAATTTTGGCTTCAGTCAGATTTCATTTTCACTTTTCTAATGAAATGTTTAATAGTTCTACAGTTAGACTCAGTAGCTTATTGGTCCTTAATGTCAGCACAGCATAACAAGATATTAAAAAAAAATCAATAACAAAATCCCTGCACGTGAGCCTGATCCAAAGGCCACTGAAATCAATGAGAGGTTTTCCATTGATTTCAGTGGGCTTTACATGCAGTAGCTACTTTTCATAACTTAAATAAATAAACAAACACTGGCAGGTTGCAGTCAATACTCAAGCACAACTGTTGAGGTTGAATGCAAACATTGTGAGCTAAATCCTTGGCTTAGGGTAAGTCCTCTTTATGTAATTCAGGCAGTGCAAAGCAACTTAAAGCTGGTGATTCCCCTGGCAGCATCAGGTCAGCTACACCATACTGCCATCCACTCCTTACCCATATGCAAGAGGCATTCAGGACCACAGAAGGGGCATGACAGGGGCTAGAGGTAGTGTGGCAGAGTACCTTATGCTCTGACAATCCTGGCCAGCAAAACAATCTCCAGGGAACTATGTTAGCCAGTGCACGTTAGAGCAGCTCTGTGGAATTCAGCTGGTTTGGACCCAGGAATGGGGATGTTGAAAGGTAGCTTAAAATCATTTTCCTTTGTATTCAGCCCCTTCAGCTACACTAAGCATGAGCTGGGCACAGTTGGAGATTTACACCCATGTTTTCAACAGGAGTTTTCCTTAATCAACGACTGTAGGGCCAGGCCCTGTAGTCGGTATTCTGTGCAGTCAGTTTTTGAAAACTTTGGGGGGCTAATCCCCTCACTGTGTGTGAGGAACACCCATTGCTCTGTGGAATCCCTGTATATGTCTGTTGTTCAAGAACAATATACTGTATCCCCTCATGTGTAAGGGTTTTAAAATATTTTCATTTTCTAATTACATTGAACTGAAAGTTGATATACAAATTCAGGCCATGATCCTGGAATGGATCTGTGTGAGTGGATAACACTTACTTTCCTACAAAAAAGTCTTGACATTGATGGGAAAAGAGCTACAGTAGTAATTTAGTTTTTGAAGTTTACTATTTATCTTGTTGGTTGAACTTGTATGCATACTTGATGCTTTTTCTCCCTCTGTGTGATATCTTGTTTGTGTCTATTACCAAGAGATTATAGCTAAAAGCAATATAAAATGACATGATTTATTTTCACTGTGATTATTGTGGAAAGACTGTAGACACTTCCATCTTCCAGGCTTAGCAGTTATACAGCATGTCTGTTTGCTCATTGGTAAATCTTTATATTTCCCCCCCACTAAAAACAAAAGAACAACTTTTCTCCTTATATTGGGAAGCCCATGTTAAAGGATAAACTAATGCAATGAGAACCTATCCTCCACTTGGACAACAGGGATTAGTGGTCACACAGACTGGAGAGGCAACGTGGTCTATGAACTGCACAGAGGCACAGAATTCTCCCCACCCACATATTCCAGGGCATATGCATGCTGTTCCTTCCTCTCCTAAGAATGGTAGTGATCCCTATTTTACCTTGAATAATGTGCTTTTCCTTCCCTCTGCACCACAGGAAGAAAAGGGGCATCTGGCCCAACATTGGGTGTCTATGAAGTTGACTCTTTTTTCAATTCATATTGGTCAAGTGTCTCCACCATAATATGTATACTCATGGTAGCCTCAGCAGAGACTGCAGAATGAATCATCAGTAACTTGAATTACTCTTCCACCCTTGAAGCAGTTCCTTCTGTGTCAAGGTTAAGGCATACTGACAGAGTGGTATTGGGAAGTGGAACTGTTGTCTGCAGTGTACCTGTGGAAAGATAGTTCTGTCAAGGGTGCCAGTACTGCACCATTCACAAGCACTACATTTATATGGAAATATTTCAATTAGAAAATGTTTTGGAAGATGATAGAAGTTTGAAAAGCTTTTAGCAGTGAAAGAAGAAAAGAAAAATTAATCCAATTTTTAATTTTAGATAAATAGCTTTATTATAGAACCTATCTTTTCCCCTGCAATTAGTCTTAATGTGAACAGGAGTCTTTTGAACTAACTAAAATAGTTACATTACATTTGAAATAGACAGTAAGTATGCAGCCTGCTTACTAGTTACTTTTCAAAATATCGTGGGTAATATTCTGTTCTCAGTGGCACAAGAGAAAATTCAGTGTAACAGAGAGAGCACAACTTGACCATTTTTGTCTTTGAGCCTCAGGAACATTAAACTACAGTGACATTTGAGAGTCCACATGAAATAACGGGACTCCTCTTATTCCTGGGATAAGAATGTTGGGGGAAATCTCTCCCTGTTCACTCCTCTTTACAAAAGATGTCAAAGATAGCTTGCTCAGCCTCTGATATCAAACCGGCCCTTTTTAAGGACCTGGTCCAAAGCTTGTTAAGGTCAATGGAAAGACTTTAGTGGGAGCTGGGACATGCACTAAGGCTGCTTGGTGATTACATAAACTACCAAAGGACTTTACTGACAATTGGGCTCTGTCTTGAGTTCATCTATTGTTTTTGTTCCAAGAAAACAGATCTCCCTGTGAAGATATCCTATGGCATCCAGTGTCTTAATGAAAAATTGTTTTGTTAGGGAAATGGAAAAGTTTTACCTTAGTGCTACCCATTTTCCTTCAACGGCTTATTTCTCAAATGTCTGTTATCTGCTGGCCATTAGAGATTATGACAGATTTCTGTGCTTCACTGCCTAAGAGCCTCTCCAGAGTTTCATTGGCAGTCAATAGCTTCTTCATTCACAGTTTGTCTAGATCCAGTTTCTTTTGTGTCCACACAACTAAAACTCTCACCCAGGACTTCCTGTCTTGATTGGATTGGAGAAGCCTCCTCACTGGCTTCTCCAGTACCCACATAGCTCCTTTAAGACCATACAAAACACAGCCACTAAGATAATGTTCCTTACCCATGTTTCTTACCACATCTCTCCCACTCCTTTAAATACCTCCACTCACTTCCCTGTCTCCTCTGCATCAGATATATATTTCTTGTCCTTGCCCTCTAGACCTCACCTAACTGCCCCTCGCACATCTGCCCTTGTCTCTAATTGTGACTCTTGTCTGCCAGTGATGCCACCTTGTCATCTGATTTGTCTGTTTCTTCCACAGCTGCTTCAATACTTTATTCCATGCCTCTCCTGCACGTAGAGCATCCTTTCTGAGCTGTTCCACAAAGCCAGAAGCTGTTCTCACTTGAAACTCCTCTTTAAGACCCACGTGTTCTGTGACAAGAAAATAAGTGACTAAAGGCCAAATTCTACACTAGCATAAACTGGCGCTGCTCCACGGAGATCAGTGTAGCTGTTCCAATTTATACCAGAAAATTAGGCCTGAAGCTATTTGCTTACGTATTTAATTTATTCTTCTTATGATTGAATTGCTCTGGTAGGGCTTGGCTACACTTACGCAGTAGTTCGGCGGCTGGCAATCGAACTTCCGGGTTCGATTTATCGCGTCTTCTCTGGACGCGATAAATCGAACCCAGAAGTGCTCGCCGTTGACTCCGGTAATCCTGCTCGGCGAGAGCAGTACGCGGAGTCGACGGGGTAGCATGCCTGCCGCGTCTGGACCGCGGTAAGTTCGAACTAAGGTACGTCGACTTCAGCTACGTTATTCACGTAGCTGAAGTTGCGTACCTTAGTTCGAATTGGGGGGTTAGTGTAGACCAGGCCGTAGAGGAACCATTTCAATGAGGGAATGGTGGAGGACAAGAGAACTGAAAGTGGGGATAGGTGCAGGGATAGGAGGGGGCAGTAAGGGGGATTTACTGGTGGAGAGAGGATAAGTGACACTCACATGTTTCACTTAAAAAAATCAGGAAACTTGTGACTATTAAACTGTATGCACATAATCACTCTGATCATGGTGCTTGTATGTTGTGTCCCTCTTCTTCAGCTATCTTAATTTCTTTGGTTTGTAAACTCTTTGAGGCTGGAGCTCTTTCAAGGTTGGTGTCTGCTATTTTTCTAAGCACTTCTGTAAATTTGGTAGAATCATAATGAGCACAGATGATCAGGAGTTCCCCAGCTAAGTTTTAACCATGTGTGTGTGTAGGTGGGGGGCAAGACACTGTAAACCATCAGGCACTGTAAATCACAACCATATCAGTGCCTGTCAAAATAGCTATTGGGATCATGGGAGCAATTTTAATAGCAAATGAAGTGAGGGCAGGGAAGTTCTTCTTTCACAAACCATCATTCCACGGGTGCAGGGATAGGCACAGAGGAGCAGCCCATGATTTACTCCCCAGTAACAAATACTATGAAGAGGAGGTGATAGAACTGAAATCTTTGCTGTGGTATCCAATCCAGAGCACACTAAAGACGAGCATGAAGAGTAAGACAGAAGCCCATGCTGTGGTATCTAATCAGGAATACCCCGTCTCCCTGCCCATGGAGTTCTTTCCACCAGCACAGAGGTTTTAAAATAGAAAAAAATATGTTTTCGTTCACACCCTACATTTCATTAGTGCAATGGAGCAGTTTGTTGGAATCCCCATTGCATATAATGACATCTCTTTTGGAAAACAAGATATTTCAGAATGTTCAGCCAATTATTCAGCCTGGTTTAACCTTTATAGGTGCTTTTATAATATAAATTACTGTAGAATTAGAGAGTAAAATATTGAATGTTGTCTCTTTTAATGCTGTCCTTTGAAATATTAATGATAACGATTCCCTGGTTTGGGGAATACTGCAGTGGTTTTCTTGTGACTAATAGCTTCAGTCAGTAATGTAATAGATTTTGCAACGTGATAATGAAGAAATTCTAATGAAGGTCAGATGGCAAATGGCTACTGAATCGTTAGTTTTAAAACATGTGTCAAACTTGGCAATAATTTTTTTCAGTTTTTGTTAAATAGTTTTCTTTATTTCCTAATGACACTGCTGTGATCATTATAGATAGCTTTGTGAATTTTAAAAGAACACATCTATCTATTATGATCTCGAAGACGAGAGCTGTTGAAGTTCTTTAGCTGACATGAGGTGTAAAAGTCTGAAAACTGGATTGGGCTTTAAAGGAGGGCTGGCATATCTGAGTATGACAGTTGAAATAGGATTGTGTATGAAGGGTTTTTTTTTTTCCCCCTTCGTACCAGTTAGCTTAATAGTCTTTGCAAAGAACCTTAGGGCCCATTCCAAAGTCACTGTATTAATATGCCAACAAAAAAAAATAAAAATTTCTTTATTTTTCAAGTGGTGCATATGACAGAGAGTAAGCAAATGTCAATAAAGCACGTAGCTTATTTGGGATTCAAATGTTTTCTTCATTTTGAGTCATAAATTAGAAGGAAGGGTTGGAATCAACTGTATTAGTGCATGGTGTTTCTCTATCATTAACAATATCAACTTTTTTTTAAGTTTCAGCTTTCAGTAAGATAACTTATTTATAAGTAATTTCTTATTTATAAGTAATTTATAAGTAATTTCTGGAACACTAATAATCTAACAATTATAGAAGGAGTTCTGCCATTGATTTGAGTAGGTGCAAGATCAGGCTTTTAGTCTGTTATCCTGCGTAAGCATTCTACAAGTAATCTGAATGAATACATTTCCTTCTCTTGGGATTTGTCTTGTTATTCACTTACTTTAATTTACAAAAATTAATGCTGTTTATTTTTTTCTTGTGAGATAATTGCTTATTTGCATTTGTAAAATGTTCATCTATATCAGTTACAGGGCAGTAGTTGTACTTACAATATCTGGAATTTGTGAATTTTCCATCACATAAGCATACAACAAATTATTTGTGCAACACACTGATTCTTATTATGAATTAGATTCATTAGCTATACAGTGTAGTTTTATTATTACGTATTATTTTATCTCTTATATGCATTCCTTTATGGATTATAAATATATTAAAATATAAAGGAATGCATACACAGTTATAAAAGGATATATAATATATACATTTCTGTTGCTGAGTGAGTATTTGATTGATAGATCAAAAAGTTCAATAAAACAACCTCTAGGTCCATGTGCTAAGAATTTTCTGAAATGCTTCCATTCTCCTCTAGTGATTCATCCAGCATTGAACCACTGTGATAATTTCATAGGGTGATAGAAAGTAAATATTGATAAAGAGAAAAACATTTTTTTAGTTAGTCTCAAATTATTAGGGGGCGGAAAAAAGGAAAGTGGTACAACTTTTTTCCTTTCCTCATATCAGCAGTGTGAAGTGAGAATATCCAGGAAAAATAGTGTCCAGGTTGAGCCCCAGTTGAAAATCAGGCCCATAAAATCTTAGCTGCTCAACAGCTGTTCTGCAAGAAGTGGAACAAAATTCCTGCTATATTCCTTCTGGTCCTGTTTTAGGCATATTTACACAATATTTAATTCTTTGAAGGATAAATATATACAAATATTTCCTTCAAATTATAAGAATCCAGTAGGAAATAGTACCAAGGAGGGTAAGATAGTCCTCTAATATTCTAGTCCTATGAAATCTATGAGCAGTTCTAGTAGTCCAACTAGTTGTCTAGCTTACCAAGACCATTGCTGTAATTGTAGAAAAGTTTTCCACAGTTAGAGGTTTTATTCTCATGTATGGACAGCTATGCTTCATGGGCAAAAGAACAAAAAATAGAAGAGTCAGTTTAATTATTTTATTAATCCAGATTTTGAATTCAATAATGCATATCAAGTTTGTGAGCTTTTCACACACAAAAAATCATATTTTAAAATCAGTTTCCTGTTTTGTATTACACAAGCTGCATGTATGTTTAAACTAAATGGAAAGAACTGATGTAATTTGACAAATAGCTAATATGGTTTTTAATGCTGAATGTTTAGTAGACTGAGAGATTATTAAAAGAGTTCTAATAATCTACTTGAATAATTTACTGTTCAGTTCAGAATATTCTTTCAAAATTATTCTTTCAAGAGTGTAAGAAAATGCAAAAGAGAGTACTTTGAAGGATTTCACAATAAGCAAATATTTTAACATATACATGTAACACTTGACCTCAGAAGACTTGTTAGAAATGGATACAGAGGTTTATATTGCTTGTGCCCAGCGTGCAATGGAATATATTGTTAGTAGCCCTCGAGTCTTTGGAATCAATTAATGCAAAAGTTGGATTCTGAAATGTAGATGATGGTTAAAGAATACACAGAGACCACTCATTTCATTATCCGATTTTTACTTTTACTTCACTGTTCTGATTTTTTTTATTATTAAAGAAGAGATAATTAATGTGCAAGAAAGACTCTCCTTTTGTTAAATTCTCACTAATTTTTGAGCTAATTGCTTCAGAGGAAAATTATCATATACCAGTTATGCATGCAGGCCTTTGAAATTTGAATTAGTATGGTATTTGAGAGACTGGCAGCAGCCTCTTTGTAAAACTTGATTGTCTCCTTTTCTGATATCTTCCATAATGTGTCTTCACTCTGCTTGTCTTTCACAGTTTGCAGTGGCGTATCTCTAAAAGGGACATGTTTGGAGCAAACTCTGGAATTTTATTTTATGCAATGGATCTAAATCATCCCTGGTATAATTCCATTGAAGTTAGTGGTGGTACAAAAGGGATGAATTTGACCCGATGAGTGTTAAGTCCTGTACTACTATCTGAAAAAGGTTTAGGCAATGTAACTGGCAGCTGACATTAGAAGGAGTAATGTTGTGTTCTTGATCTTCTGCCTTATGTAGTCAATGTGGAGGTGCCTGACATGGGGTTTTACAAATGAGGTTTTGCATATATTTGAGCTACATCAGAGATCACTAGTTAACATCAAATGTTGGGGCGTATATAGGGCAAATCCTTGGGTACTCCCAAAATGAACAGAAGACAGGTCAGTGAGTGATGTGTTAATGCTTCCACTTGATATGTCTTCATCATGGTGCTGGTCTGTGCATTTCTTCCTACCTGTGATGTGTAAGACTTTCTAACATACTTACATTGGCTTGTAATGGCCAAAAATGGCTGAAAACCAAGCCCAGTTGACATAGCATAGGGTCATCCTGACTATGCCTTTTTTTTAATGTCATCTGGCACAGCAGGAGAGTGTGTGGCGTACAAGATTGTACATGAGCTCTGTGCCACAGCATGATCACCTTTATTTTGGGGTGATCCTTCATTAGCCAGATATACAGGTTACAACAGAAAGTCTCTAACACTGTATCCAAAGATCTGGCCCTATAAGAGGATTTGTGACACTCCTTGGGAGACTCTCTCTCTGGAGAAACCACTGAATGATTTTTGCTGATTTGTAAATGTAGGAGTGAGGTTTTTTTCAACTTCACCTGATACAGCGGTTGTGATCATCTTCATTTTATCCCATCAGAACACAATGTGTGTCAGAACACAATAGACCATGAGAGACATTGCAGCATTTTGTGGTGTCTGACAAGCAGTGTGAAAGTAATGTAATATGGCATTTCGTTCTTATGTATTTTATGTACTTTGTAATTGCAATAGCTATGATTTGTTTTTTGGTAATTATGGTGCGCAATATGCCAGCTGGCATACTAGACCAAACAAAAGTTCCATTTTGCTTGAAATTCTGTGTCTGATAGTGGCCATTAAAAGATACTGCAGTGGAAGTTGAAAAAAACCCTATAATAGGCAATTATACAATAAGATACCTATGCATTTCTTAATTATATATATAATGTATTGGATGAGCTTTTTGCACCCTGATATTTCAATACAGCATAGTTATTTCCCAGACAACATTAATCACAATTGCTATGGTGATCTATGTTGTGTGCAGGGAAAAGCGCATGCGCGCACACACACACACACAACACCTGTGTGTTTGCTTACATATATTGATGAAACTGTCTGTATCAAACTCATTCTGTGAAGAGGGCTGATTTACCTTTTAATTGTGTGGCCTGGGACCACAAATTTACACTAAACAGGTCTTACACAGATGATTTAAGGCTTATCTACATGGAGAATTCATGGGGAAGTTAATGCAAAGTAGGGTGGGTGTGAATTTAAAGCACATCTGCACCAACTCCCTATGTGGGCATTTATGCCACACTGAGTGCCCTTTTTGCAGTTTGGGTTAATCCACTTCCGAAGTGAATTAACCTGGACTGCACAAAGGCACTCTTAATGTGGAATAAGTATATTCCTCCAGGGGCTTTTTCCCCATGTATACAAGCCCTATGTAGAGATAGGAGGCTTGCATGCAGATCAAGGTTAAGATAAGATCTTTTGTATTCAGTATCACTTAATCGGGCAGAAAGGATTCAGGACACTTTTAGATTCACTGCTATTTCTGCCCTATGCTCGCTTGTCCATTTGCACATGCAGTTATCAAATTTGAAAGCACAATGCCAGATTATATGCACAATTGCATTCCTAATTATTTGAAAATCTAACCTCACCCACAGCCATATGTTTAGAGAGATCTGAAAAAATCAGATATTTCTCTGATTCTGAATACTTGCATACGTCATATAAAATTTGCAAGGTAAGCACACAGAACTGTTTGCAGAATACAGCCTGTTGCTTGCTAGAATTTGATTACCTTTTTAGTTTTCTCTTGCAGACAAATCTCTTTGGAAACCTGTTCGTAACCATTCATTTGAGCTGTGCTGGCTTTGGCTTTACTCACTAAGTTTATAATTTACAGAACTTCTCTTGATTGTATGACTTTAATTCATACAGTGTGAACAGCTTTCTGAGCAGGGCCGGCTCTAGGATTTTTGCCGCCCAAAGCAAAAACAATTTTGGCCGCCCCC
>NW_020665189.1:13357349-13392391 GCF_002925995.2 Terrapene triunguis | reverse complement strand
GCGCGGGCGCCGCTTCTCCCCCTCTCTCCCAGGCTCTCCCTCCTAGGAGGGAGGGGGAGCCGTGGCGCGCGAATGGCAGCAGCAGCGGAGGTGAGCTAGGGCGGCCGGGGCACATTTTTAGGGGCAGCATTCTGGCGCCAGCCATGCCGCCCCTAAAAATGTGCCGCCCCAAGCACCAGCTTGTTTTGCTGGTGCCTAGAGCCTGCCCTGTTTCTGAGTCTGTATCAAACAGTTTTCATTATATACAATATCATTTGATCCTTTTTATCATGTTAATGTCTGACTCTCCACAAGGCCCATAATAGTACTTTTTTAAAAGAGCAATGGAAATTACTATAGCATGCTCTTTCTGATAAATATGTTCTATTTTCTATAGTCCTGTATGCTCATACTGAGAAAAGAATGTTAAGTACCTGGCAATTTTGCCTGACCAAGGAATGCAAGGTCAGCTTTTTTGCCCTGATTCTCTCCTCACTTAGTATGTCTATATACTGCAGTCCAAGGTGTGAATGCAGCTCGGGTGGACAAACTGAGCTAGCATGGCTAAAAATAGTGTAGATATGGCAGTTATACCTCAACGTGGGCTATTCAAGCACACTATGGACCTTGGGGACCTAGTCACATTGCTGAAGCCCGTGCCACTGCATCTACACTGCTATTTTTATCCATACTAGTGCAGCTAAAGACCCTTACTCCAGGGTAAATCAGGAGTAATTCAAGTCAATTCAGTTACACCTGTAAATAGTGAAATACAAACCATGTCTCTATTCTTTGCATTATAGTTGGTAATTTGAACTAAAACCTCAGAAAAAATACTGAACTACAAGTATACACACATTCATATTCTGGCTGTTATGCAAAAAAACATTACATAGTATAAATTGAGCAAAATTAATTTAAAATAGTTTGACCCATGAAATAGAGAAGCATGATATAATGGTCAATAATCAACAAAGGAAACACTGAAGGTTCTGGTGTGTTAACTGGTTATTTTACCAAATAGAAATCTACAGACCACAAAAGATGCACTGTCTTGAGGCTAAGGACAGATACAAATGTGTAATCGTTGGGTTACAGATTATTTTCCTAACATTCCAGGGGCAAATTATTAGGAACTGACCTGCAGGATCTGAGCACATAGACAGTCCGTTGACTTAAGTGTGGAGAGCTTGCAGGATTGGGCCCTCTGTGGTCACGCTTGATGGAACCTTTCTGAAGCATAAACAACTCATTGAGATTTTAGAGTAGCTGACAGCCTTGAAAGATCTTAGCCAGTCCATGCTATCTGATTGACTCTGACTTGTTAGAGATTACAGCCATGATTATATAACCGCAAGATACAGGCAGATTGGCAAAGTGGTAAATCATTTGTATTATTTGACTTCAGTTTGTACGTACAGACTTCAGTTGAATTTAGCAACTTTAGGGCATAATGTGGAAGATACAACAATGCCTAGGAAAGGAACTACAGAGTAAATTGTTGTAATTATACGATTTAAATCAAGGCTCTTGGAAAGGAGATATGTAGCTTTCTACAGTATGTGAGGAAAGGTTTACAGTACAGTTGCCCTCGCAAGACTGTTGTGGTCATTAATGGTAGTAAATGGAGTAATTTTGGTACAAAGTATAAATTCATCCTTGTTAATTCTTAAGATGTATCTGACCCTAATCCGAAGGGATACGGATGATGTTACAAGAACTATGTTTATGTCACATGGGAAAAATACAGGCTTTCATCAAGCTGTGTCTGCAAAATTTAGAGCTATCTTCTTTACTTTCTTATTCGTTTTATGAAAGCAGGATTTTACACAAGACAATATTACTATGGCTTTATTAACTGAAGATGTATAACTTTGTTAGCTTTATTTATTCAAGACTACATTAGCTTTGAACTATGCATGCTAAGTTGAACTTTAAGGTGGATCAGAGCATCCTGCAAAGCTGCAATGGCTTAGTGAATAGGCATATTGTGCATTCTAAATTTTGGATACAGTACATGTAATTGTGTAAGCACTGCAATCTATTAAACCCTATCACTGAGTCAATTAGCTCAAAAATCAAAATATTACATAAAATATTGCTTAAATTCAGATTATTAAAGGCACAGTGTGAGATGCTCTAACAATGGGAAAATTTATTGGAGTTCACATGGGTGTGCCTGGCTTTCCATTAGAATGAATTTTTAGATCTGTGCCTTAAAAATGTACAGGTAAGGGAATTTACTAAATATATGTTTTTTCCAGATGTGGATGCCATATTTTTTATTTTGTATTTATTTTGATGGAAGAAAGATATTTTAAAATAAATTATTTGTTAACCCTTTACTAATTCCCTTACCAAAATATCTATGTTTCAGGCGTGGCTCTCCAGTGAGTTTGGGGAACTTATATTGATGAATCTCTCTTTCAGCTGTGCAGGCTTGTATTTTAGTGGGAATTGGAGAAGAGAGTTTGCGAAGTCTACTTTAGAATTAAACAAAGAGAATACTTGTTATTTGACTTATGTATGACTGATCTTCTTTCAAGCTGTTTTCTTCAGATGATTGGTCTATCGCTGCACAAAATGTGTAAATGCAGTAAGTCGTCACTCAAAATGCAATAATAAAGTAGGCAGTTTTCTAAAACAGGCAAACAACAAAAACAAAAACCTAGCTGAGACACATTTTAAAGTGCATGTAGGGGGAAATAATGTGTTACTGACCCCCATACCAAAGGCAGATTACTTCCATCTCCACATTTGATCAGTTGTGCTGGCTGCCTTACTGGGGGGGAGAGGAAAGGAAGGTAGACCCACAGCTTTGCTCCTCTCCACTTGCCTGTTTGGGAGAGAATAGTGGCTGTGCATAGCCTGCTCTTTCCCCTGTGAATGAACTAGCAGTGTGGGTAGCCCTCACAGGGGAGAAACCAGATTCCTTATGCCTCTTAGGTTCCTGGATGTAGGAAAAGTGACAACTTTGTTCTGATTTACTATTTATCATGTATATTGTGGTAGAACTTAAAGGCCCCAACAGGATTGGAGTCCAGTTATCCTGGGTTCTATACAGAGCTTTCAGCCTAATTTTTAAAAAAGGAAATGAGAAGTAAGTGTGGGAAACAGTAGGAGAGAAAGGGGAAGGTAACAGTAATCATGATGACATGGATGTGCACAACTTGATGGTTCTCCAGTAATTACAATTTTAAATGTTATTCTGGTCAAATCCCCTTGCTGTGCTCCCATGCACATTTGTCCATTAGCTACTAGCCCATTTTGTAAAATGGCTAATGACACTAAACATAGCACAGTGAAACCTGGTCAATGGACAACCCCTCACTTATTATGCAACCTCCTGTCGTAAGAAACTACCCTAAATATAATAAGTACAATTCTACTCTACCTTTGTTTAGAAGACTAAAATCTGCGGCTTGTTAAGCAACCAATTTTTGTCAGACCTGCAAAAAGCTTTTGCTGTACTTAAATTCTGTGCAAATTGTGGTAGGTCCTCTATATCAGTGCTTCTCAAAGCCGGTCCGCTGCTTGTTCAGGGAAAGCCCCTGGCGGTCCGGTCTGGTTTGTTTACCTGCCACGTCCGCAAGTTCAGCCGATCGCAGCTACCACTGGCCGCGGTTTGCCGCTCCAGGCCAATGAGGGCTGCGGGAAGCGGCGCGGGCTGAGGGATGTGCTGGCTGCCCTTCCTGCAGCCCCCATTGGCCTGGAGCGGTGAACCGCGGCTAGTGGGAGCCGTGATCGGCCAAACCTGCGGACATGGCGGGTAAACAAACCGGCCCGGACCGCCAGGGGCTTTCCCTGAACAAGCGGTGGCCCGACTTTGAGAAGCACTGCTCTATATGCATTATAGCTCAAGATGGAAAAATATAGCTTGATGAAGCATAGATAAGAAACACTAATTATACACTAGTATTTGTACATCGGGCAAAATATGTAATGGAGAGATTGGCCATAGTTTGCCATTTGCATGATTTAAAGGATACAAGGTGCCATTATAAAAAATGTATGGATAAAATGGGCTTGATTTGATAATAATCTCAGCCTAGATATCATGATGATTAGGTCACTATAAATACGTAGATCTGTCTGAATACAAGGTTTCAGTAGGTCAGACAATTCCTTGCCCTACATGGAGTAAAGTAAAACAGCCAAGTAGAAGACAAATATGTCTGGGAAATTAAGGGTGGAGATGGGGGTGGAGGGGAGTGAATGGTATGCATCATCATCACTTCTCTCCTGCATGGTGACTCCTCTTCATTATTTGCCTAGGCACATAGGGATGGATGGGGCCTGAGATAAGATGCAGCTACTCTACATCATTGTCCCACAGCAAATTAGCAGAATTTCCTGCAGGACTCATAGCTGTTCGTTGTAGCACTAATTATTCTTTTCAGTAATACTGTAATAACTAGTTACTGTAGTAACTAGGAATACTAGTTATGGGCCAGGAATCCATTGTGCTACATGCTGTAAAAACAGAGCAAAAAATAGTCCCTGCCTTAAGGAGCTTACAGTCTAATTCCCATGCTGCAACTTTTGCCCCACTCAAAGGGAGTGGGAGGATACAGATGAGGATGCAGTTGTGGGAGGCTTTTCAGTGTGGCATGCTAAGGTCCAGTAATTATACATATAAATCTGAAGGCTTTGAAATAATCTATTTTCATTTTGTTAATTTTCACATGTGAAACCTATGGTTTTTATGACACTTTGTATATTTAGTCGTGCAGATATTTTATTTTATTTTCCAGCAAACCTAGTTTTTTTCAGTAGTGTTATGAGAAAGTCCATCCCATTAACATTTGAAAATTTGCACAGATTTTGCCTACGGAGTAGTTCACTTGTTTTCAGGCAAGGAAAGTGACACAGGCCTGGTCTACACTGGGGGTTAGGGAGATTGATCTAAGTTACGCAACTTCAGCTACGTGAATAACGTAGCTGAAGTCGATGTACTTAGATCAACTTACCGTGGTGTCTTCACCGCGGTGAGTTGACTGCTGCTGCTCCCCCGTCGACTCCGCCTGCACCTCTCGCGGTGGTGGAGTACAGGAGTTGACGGGAGAGAGTTTGGGGATTGGCTGGATCGGTCGCTGCCTGCCGATCTGGCTGGTAGTGTAGACATACCCACAGATATCTGATATGCCATGCATTCTGAGGTTCATAGCTCCAGAACACTTGAAAACATAAGAACAGCCATACTGCGTCAGACCAATGGTCCATCTAGCCCAGTAGCCTGTCTTCCAACAGTGATCAATGCCAGATGCTTCAGAGGGAATGAACAGAACAGGTAATCATCAAGTGATCCATGCCCTGCCGCCCATTCCCAGCTTCTGACAACAAAGGCTAGGGACACTTCTGAGCATGGTTTTGCATTCCTGCCCACCCTGGCTAATAATCATTGATGGACCTATCCTCCATGAACTTATCTAGTTCTTTTTTGAACCCTGTTATAGTCTTTGCCTTTACAATATCCTCTGGCAAAGAGTTCCTGTGTGAAATACTTACTTTTGTTTGTTTTAAACCTGCTGCCTATTAATTTCATTTAGTGAGCTCTAGTTTTTGTATTATGAGAAGGAGTAAATAACACTTCCTTATTTACTTTTTCTACACTAATCATGATTTTATAGACCTCTGTCATCTCCTCACTTTGTCATCTCTTTTCCAAAAGTCCCAGTCTTATTAATCTCTCCTCATATGGGAGCGGTTCCATACCACTAATCATTTTTGTTGCCCTTTTCTGTACCTTTTCCAATTAAAAAATATCTTTTTTGAGATGGGGTGACCACATCTGTACACAGTATTCAAGATGTGGGCATACCATGGATTTATATAGAGGCAGTATGATATTTTCTCTCTTATTATATATCCCTTTCCTAATGATTCTAAACATTCTGTTAGTTCTTTTGACTGCTGCTGCACATTGAGTGGATGTTTTCAGAGAACTATCCACGACTCCAACATCTCTTTCTTGAGTCGTAACAGCGAATTTAGACCCCCATCATTTTATATGTATAGTTGGGATTATGTTTTCCAATGTGCATTACTTTGCATTTATCAACATTGAATTTCATTTGCCATTTTGTTGCCTAGTCACCCAGTTGTGTGAGATCCCTTTGTAAATTTTCGCAGCCTGCTTTGGACTTAACTATCTTGAGTAGTTTTGTATCATCTGCAAATTTTGCCACCTTGCTGTTTACCCTCTTTTCCAGATCATTTGTGAATATATTGAACAGTACCAGTCCCAGTACAGACTCCTGAGGGACACCACTTTTTACCTCTCTCCATTCTGAAAACTGACCATTTATTCCTACCCTTTGTTTCCTATCTTTTTACCACTTACTGATCAAGGAGAGGACGTTCCCTCTTACTTTGTTTAAATACTTTGGTGAGGGACCTTATCAAAGGCTTTCTGAAAATCTAAGTACACTATATCCACTGGATCATTCTTGTTCACATACTTGTTGACCCCCTCAAAAAATTCTAGTAGATTGGTGAGGCATGATTTCCCTTTACAAAAACCATGTTGACTCTTCCTTAACAAATTGTGTTCATCTATGTGTCTGATATTTCTGTTCTTTACTATAGTTTCAACCAATTTGCCTGGTACTGAAGTTAGTCTTACCTGCCTGTAATTTCTTGGGATTGCCTCTGGAGCCTTTTTTAAAAATTGGCATCACTTTTGCTATCCTCCAGATTTGAATTATCAGGGATCTTCAGAGCACATCAGAATGGAGAATTGTGGGAAGGGAGGGAGCTGAGAAATTTTTATTAAGCAATGGCAGGAGCTCAGCAGACAGACTGTTGGAACCCATAATGAAGTCTCCAGAAGCAGAAAAGGAGGCCAATGGGTTAGAAGAAGGGAGCTGGGGTCTATCAGTGTTGTAAGAAAGGTGCAACATGGGAGACATGAACTATTGGAAACTCACTGGGAGACTCAAAGGAGTGTTACAGAGTAGCTTCATTAGTATTAGAAGAGTTTGGATTTACACAAGTTTAATGGAGAACGGAATCTTTCCCTCAAGAAGTTCAACTAAGGTCTTATCTACACTGCCTGATGGTGTGCCTGATTACAACACAGAAATCCCTCTAAATAGTTGAAACAGAGTTCAGGCTTAATATAGATAAGACTAAATGTGTATTACTTGTGTTCCCTAAATCATGCTACAGCCTTGAACTTTGCAGAGCTGTAACACAAATTGGGAACATTATTAGAACATCATATGGTCTCATCTACACTATAAGAACAACCTGTGTCCTAACTGTAGTGAGGAATACAAAGAGGAATGATGATTCAGTGGCTAGAACACTAGCCTCTCACTTGCTCTGGGCAAGTCATTTAGCCTCTCTGTGCTTCAGTACCCCTTCTATAAATTGGGGATAATAGCACTTCCCTACCTACCAGGGGATTATGCAGTTAAATACATTGAAGATTGTGAGATGCTCAGAGATTACGGTAAGGGGTGGGGGATAGAAATTTTTAGGCAGATTGGAACTACTGTGTTGTATGTAGTTGGGTACCCCAACAAAATAGTTTCTGCACTGTAGATATGATTCTCTTCTCTGTAACACTGGTATAAATCCAAACTCTGTTAACTTTGAGTGAGTTCCTCTGGATTTACACTAGTATAACAGATCTGGCTCTTTGCGTTTCTCTCCCAGTGACTTTACAAATACCCCATGCTCTCCAGATTGCCTCCACCTTCCCTGCAATATGCTGGCTCCTATAATCTACATTTTTAGATACTCAGCCAATTCAACCAAGCCTTTTAAATTTCACCCACCACTAATCACAATGTTCTAATCAAATAACATTATATCTTAAGTAAATGTTCCTTTTTTTCTTTAAACTGTTCTTTCTTTTTCTTTTCTTTCTTTCTTTCTTTCTTTTTTTTTTTTTTGGCACTAATTGTACCTTGTATAGCTGCTCCTAGTCAACTCCGCTTTTTCCTAATTGGAAAACTGGGATAGATACAGCATGGTATCTGAAATTTTATTCTTGCGATTCTTGATTAAATTGGTCCTGTCATACCATTACAGTACTTTGTGGTCCAGAATCAACCTGTGCCAGTCCACAATCAGTGTGCAGATGTCTGTTTGGGCTTTCTGTGTAAATTCAGTATTCTAGGAAAAGGCAGACTAGGTACAGCATAATGACCCTGCACTCTTCTGTTACATAAAAGAGGGAGAACTAAGCATGTGCACTCCGAAGTGAACAGATGTGGATGGTTAATTCTGTTGCCCTGACCAAGTGATTAAGGGAATTAAACCTGGCCCATTCCATTATGCTGAGTATCCTTACACCCACTCCTGTTTAGAGGCAAACTACTGCTTAAAGTGAAGAGTTATTGAAAAGCAGAGCACAAAACAAACATTATCAATCACAGATGTGACATTTAACCTTTCTGGCTAAACAAATACATTTATGAATACAGGATTCCCATGATGTGACCAATTTAATTAGATTATGACAAAAAAGAATAATATGAGACAGCCATTTGAGTTCTGCTTTACACTTCGGATCCATGAAAATCGCATCTATTAAAGGGGGCTAGGGTGTAAAATGTACATATAAAAATTTTAGACTATTCTCTCCACAGCACTGGAGTGTATTTTGCTTTTGTTTAAACAATGTTGCTGTTCACTTTTCCCCTAGGTGGTAGTTTACAGTTTTTAATGTAACTTTTGTTCATCTCTTATGACAAATGCAGAAAACTAGGCGGCTGGGAAATTGTAGAAATAGGCTTAAATGGAGTTTAAAAGTCCCTCTTCCCCAGTGCATTTGACAAAACCAAGTTTTACAAGAATACATGCTTCAGATTGCAATACTATCACCATAATATTACCTGTAAAATACGGTTATGTTAATTATATTAGTTTATTTTTTCCATAAGAAAGGGGCACATTTTGCTAGAACTATTACCTTTAATATTAATGCAAATGCAAAATTGAAGCTGAAACTCAAGGTTGTGGCTCTAACAGATTCAATCACAGTTTGCTTAGCCATTTCTTTCCAAAAAGAAATGGTTGAACTTCATGTACAGTGGTAACAAGATTAACATTATAAGGTGCTTGCTTCCATTTCAGAACATAAACTTGTATTCATTGAAGCATAAATCACCATAGGTGAACTGTTTTCCTAAATTTATATGATATCCTTGTCTTGCGGGGATAGAAAAATCTACCTATTAGCCAGAAGAACAATCCTGCTAGTTAGAGGTAAATAGGAAAGATAAAGGATGGGGATGGGTGCGGGTGGATTTCAGGGGTAACACTCTAGTTAGAAGCTGACTCTCACCAGATGAGAGGAGTGAGTGTGCTGGGATTCCAGCCAGAAACTGTTGCTGGACCCAGGTTAGCACACTGGCCCCAGGATCCTGCTTTGGAGGTGTTTTCTTTTGTATTAGCCTCAGGCTAGTAGGTGTCTGATAAGTGTGAAGCTCCACTGCCAGTACTGCCCCTTCCCATTCTTCAGTGGCTGTAGTGAGGAGTAACTGGAGGAAGAAAAGATGGATCCTCTACTCCCCAACATCCTGCTGTTCTCGGTTTTTCTCCATGAACAATTCTAGTGCCGCCTCATGGCTTTCCCAGGCAAAGACAGCAGCATAAAATTGACAGTTTCACCATAACCCACAGGTTTTTGAACAACTGTGAAACTGGCAATTGCTGTTAATATCACTTTGCTAATCTTTGGTGAAATTATGAGCTGCAGTGAAAGCACTAGAGCTCTGTCAGTATACTCAGGAAGACAATGTTGCATTTGTTTACTTTCAGCTCATGCTTAGACAGTTATCTTCGCAACTGTAGGGCTATATATGTTTGTTCTCCTTTTTTAAAAGAAAGCTCACATTCTACAGAAATCGATGGTTTCGACCTCTAACACTTAATTTGGGAGATTTTCACCTTCTTCTGCAGCATTGGGCACATGTCACTTGCAGCTTTGAACTAAAATGAATGGTGGATTCTCTGTTACTTGAAGTCATTAAATCAAGATTTGAGGACTTCAGTAATTCAGGTGGTTGTGGGCCTCTCACAGGAGTGGGTGAAGTTTCATAGCATGTGATGTGCAAGAGGTCAGAGTAGATGATCATGATGGTCCCTTCTGGCCTAAAAGACTATGAGTCTAATAGGGAAGTTTGTGCAAGTGTATTTTTCAGACATTGATACTCTGGATTGCTGCATAGTTTTATGTTCCTGTTATTGAATGCATTTCATGTTTTTAAAAATTAATTTTAGACAAGCTACTTGACATTCTAAATTGGTAGAAATTAATTTTTCACATACTTTTTTCTATATATAAATTGTTTTGATAATATTTACTTTTGTGACTGCATTACCATTTTCTGGGGTTCCTGAGAAGGGTTTACACTGCAACAAAAGAGCAACACTGTATATACAATTCATATATTCAGAGTTTGTGTGTGTGTTTGTGTATGTGTATGTGTGTATAAGTATATACTATATCCTGTCTTTGCATTTTTGTTTGTTTGTTTATGGTGATGTGTGCCAAACACATTTTTCAAGCACCATGGCATTTTTTCCATCCTGCCCTGGTTAATTTTTAGTATAGCAAGGTCAACAGATGTTATAACAGATCATCAGTCAGCTTTTAGATATCTGAGCTGAACCTCGACCTATCATTATATCCCTGCTGCTGAGGAACTGGCTAGTTTTGTTTTGCCTCCACAGTTCCTGGCAGGATGGACAAACCTCCTTGTGGCAGATGTTTGGGTCTAAAGCATTTCTAAACTAAATCAAAAGCTAAAAATTACATTTCTGATGCAATTGGACTTTAAGGCGGTTGACTCTGGGTGCTGAGCTGCCATATTCTTGGCTTCCTTTTCTTCCTGAAGCACTGAAACTGCACATATCCTGGCATGCCTCTACAATCCACTGCTTGACTCCAGCCTGCCAAACAAACAAGCAGAGAAGAAGCCTAAATGAAATAAACTGCCCCTCTTCTCAAATGGAGGATATGCGTAGCAAGTTCTGCTAGTTATGTGACTACTAACCACACAACTTGGCTCAAACCCCTATACATCCCACCACTGGATAGGGTTGCCAACTTTATACTCGCACAAAACTGAATACCCTTGCTCTGTCCCCTACCCCGCCCCTTCTCCAAGGCCCCACCCCCACACACTCAATCCCTCTCCCTCTGTCGCTCACTCTCCCCACCCTCAGTCACTTGCTCATTTTCACCGGGCTGGCTCCAGGTTGGGGAGTTGGGGTGCAGGAGGAGGGGAGGGCTCTGGCTTGGGGTGCAGGCTCTGTGGTGGGGCCAGGGATGAGGGATTCGGGGTGCAGGAGGGGGCTCCAGAGTGGGGCAGGGGGTTGGGGTGCGGGGGTGTGTGTGAGGGCTCCAGCTGGAGGTGCAGGCTCTGGGGTGGGGCTGGGGATGAGGGGTTTGGTGTGCAGGAGGAGGCTCCAGGCTGGGGATGAAGGGTTGGGATGCAGCGGGGTGAGAACTCTGGCTGGGAGTGCAGACTCTGGGGTGGGACTGGGGCTGAGGGATTTAGGGTGCAGAGGGGTCATGGGTTGGAGCTGAGTGGTTCAGAGTGCGGGAGGGGGATCAGGGCTGGAGCAGGAGCTTGGGGTGCGGGAGGAGGTGCAGGCTCTGGTCGGCGCTTACCCCAGGCGGCTCCCGGAAGCAGAAGCATGTCACCCCTCCGGCTCCTATATGGACGCACAGCCAGGTGGCTGTGTGTGCTGCCCCATCCTCAGGCGCCGCCCCTGCACCTCCCATTGGCCACAGTTCCCAGCCAATGGGAGCTGCAGAGCTGGCTGCCCCTACACCTAGGAGCCGGAGAGGGGACATGCCGTTGCTTCTGAGAGCCGCACGGAGCCAAGGCAGGAAGGGAGCCTGCCTTAGCCCCGCTGCACCACTGACCGGATTTTTAACAGCTTGGTCAGCAGTGCTGACCGGAGCTGCCAGGGTCCCTTTTCAACAGGGCATTCTGGTCGAAAACCAGGCACCTGGCAATCCTACTCCTGGGCCAGGAGAAAACCAAGCTGTGCCAGGGAGGCAAAGAAGAGGGAAGAGGCAGCAGTTAGTCCAGTGCTTTCCCCACTGTATGAGAAGGTGAAACAGAGGTCTAAAGCTGCTTCTTCCAAGGCAAACATTGCTACTACCGAGCCAGCTCAGCTTGTTTCATCAGCTACTGCTCCAGGCTGTGGCTTCAGCACGAAGAGCTGGGATAAGGGCTCAGACACTTCCTCCTGAGAGGAAGTCAGCTCTCGGAGAGGGAACTGAAGGTGCTAGGAGAGGGGAAATGCAAAAAGACTGTTAATTTAGGAGTAATTTGAAGTAGCGTTAAAGAGAGTCATCCCCGAATTGGACTTTCCATAGCGAATTAACATGGAAATATTTTACATCAGGTTTAAAATTAGACCCTTATGTCCCTCTAAAAGCTGTTCTGATGAAGACTGAATGAGCGGGCCCAGCAAAATCCAGCCTCTGCAACAAAATGGATAGTCCAGTTGTCCTCTAAATCAGTGGTTTTCAAACTTTTTTTCTGGGAACCCAGTTGAAGAAAATTCTTGATGCCCACGACTCAATGGAGCGGGGGATGAGGGGTGTGGGAGAGGCTCAGGGCTGGGGCAGAGGGTTGGGGTGTGGGAGAGTGCAGGTTCTGGGGTGGGGCCATGGGGGTTGGATGCAGGAGGGGGTCAGGACTTTGGGCTGGGGTGCAGGCTCGGGTGGGGCCAGGGATGAGGGGTTTTGGGTGCAGGAAGGGCTCTGGATTTGGGGGGGCTCAGGGCTGGGGCAGGGGGTTAGGGTCTGGGCTGGGGGTGCAGACTCTGGGGTGGGGCCAGGGATGAGGGATTTGGGGTGCAGGAAGGGGTTCCAGGTTTGGGGGGAGGGCTCAGGGCAGGGGCATGGGGTTGGGGCTCGGACTTACCTCTGTCAGCTCCTGGTCAGCAGCGCAGCGGGTGTGCTAAGGCAGGCTTTCTGCCTGTCCTGGCACCGTGGACCGCGCTGAGCCCCGTAAGTGGTCAGCAGCAGGTCCGACTTCTAGGTGGAGGCGCGCAAGCAGCTCCGCACAGCTCTTTCCCGAAGGCACCACCCCCCAGTTCCCATTGGCTGGGAGCTCAGGGGATAGGCGGTGCTCAGGGTGGGGGCAGCGAACGGAGCCCCATTGGCCCCCTTTCCTAGAAGCCAGACCCGCTGCTGACCACTTCTGGGGCACAGTGCAGTGTCAGAACAGGTAGGCACTATCCTGCCTTAGCTGGGCAGCACCGCCGACGGGACTTTTAACATCCCGGTTGGCGGTGCTGACCAGAGCGACCAGTGCCTTACATCCTGTGACCCAACACTGGGTTGCGACCTGAACTTTGAAAAACGCAGCTCTAAATTGTAGGTTCTCAACTTGTGAGTCATTTGGGAAGGGAGGAGAGTCACAACCACCATCCCTCACCATATGGATAGGCTGGAGGGGCCCCCAAAATTATGAGAGGAGAGGGTCTCCTCACTCTTTTGTGACATGAGTGCACAGCATGGGAAATATTGATAGCCACTTCTCTAATGTGAAATTTGTGAGATCTCAATCGTTAGCTCTTCCTGTCTTCTTAGGAATGACTCGTTGATTTACAGGCATCCAGGTGTTACTAGAGAAGAATGGTCTTTCCCATTGTAGGTTGCTTTCAATCTCTATGGAATCATCAATGGTGTTCTGTTAAATATCCCAATCAATGCAGTTTTTATGGCATCCTGTTTGATTTATATCACAAAGTGTGGTAGAAAGAATAACAGAATGAAAAGACAAAATGCAACAGAATTACTAATGTAAGAACAGGTTGGATAATGAATACGTGGATTGAAAACAACATTAACAAGCAACCTTTTTTTAAAATCTTGAGTTGAATGAAAGATGGATGTGCCTGGGATAGTTCTTTTTTTATAAAACTAAACCATGAAACCAGTGTGGATCTATTCATCTATGGCAGAGGAGCCTCTGGTGATTATTGTTACTGTACTGGAGAAAAGGGGGGGGAAATAGAAAATAGAAAATGCTTCATTTCTCACCACTGTCATCACTCATCCTAATGAGGACAAGAAAGGTTACCCCTACTAGGAGCGTGATGCTTTCATATACTCTGAAACCCACCTGCTCACTTCTTAATGAGAATGTAAGGTATGGATGTACTGTGATCCTGCTATCTTGTTTTTGAAATACATTACACAAGGAATAACTGTCAGCTGCTTGTTCAGTAGCCACAACTTTTTAAATTCAGACACCTCATGATATGCACTTGAAATAAGTTTGTGGGATCCTTTATCCTGATTGTTACAGACCTCACCATGTGTCAAGTGTATCACTTATAACTATGATTCTTGGAGGTTTGTTGGCTGCTTTTACTCAGTAAACATGTTTGTTTGCTACAGGTTTCAATATTCTAGTTCACTGGCTAATGTATAATATAGTATAATACACATCCTGACAAATATAGCAGTTTGAGTTTATAATTTAGAAAGAACTGACAAAGCCAGTCAGTTTGCAGAGAATATTAGTTGGAAACAGAATATTTGTAGTATGTTATTTTTGACATACATAAACCATATTATTCGTTTAAGGTTCTTATTTTCAATATGTGTATGTATTTGGGAATCATAGAATGGTGGCATGAAATATTACAAGATACACTATACTTTAAAGTTTTTATAGCTTCCAGTTTAAATAGTGCGTTATTTAGTTATTTCCAATACCTGTCTGTAGTTCTGAGCACTATTAGATAAATAAACATACACAATTACAAATACAGTGTACAAAATATCTCAAATGGAATGGATTGCTCCTACTTGAAATCATCAGCACAAAGATAATGCCCATATAAACCACCCTGTTAATTCCCTCTTTCTCAAAAGACCTGAGAGGAAATGATGGGCTTTGCAGGGGCCCCCAAAGATTAACTGATCCAGGGTCTGTCAGACTAAGGCTTGGATTGAGTGGAAATCATAATGGAAAATGTCATGCTCCCATCTTTTCCATGTTATTCCAGGAAGCTGTTTGCTTGAGAACCTCCAATGGTTAAAACTGCACACAGTGAGAGATGTAGACATCAGGTACCAGGTCCTAACAGTAGTGCAGATTACAAAACACTACGGGTAATACACTCCCTCTATGAGGCATCACTTAATGCAGGAGATGGCCACCTGCCTATTAACTTCAATTTTAGAATGTTCTCATGATGTGGCCCCATGTAGAGCACATTACAGTAGTGACTAAGGCAGGGCTGACTATAGTAAGGTCCATATTTGAAGGAAAATGTCACATTCTTCTTGCCAATTTTGGATGGATTTAAATTGTTCATGATGTTCCATCCTAATTCATTAAATAAATTATGATTGCTGTGTGATCACAATATGTCAAATACTGTGGCCCCAAATATGCCCTTAGTTTCACCATACAGGCCCACTGACTACAGAGGGGTTGCAAAACTGTAATTAAGGGCAGATTTGAAGCCCCTACCATATGTCTAAAAAAGGAACTTACTTCATGGGACTTATATTTATGTAGCCTTCATTGTACAGTGTTCAGTGTAGACTTATATTATAGTTTGTTCTGAAAAAAATGAAATACAATTTAATATTAAAATTTTATTCTGTTTAATATTTTTGGCAATGACATCAAATTAAAATACGTTAGGGCTGGAATTTTCAAAGAGGCCTAATGAAGTTGGGTGTCCAACTCCCAGTGCAAATCAATTGGAGTTGGGTTCTAGCTCTCTTAAAGCCCTTTGGGAAATCCTTAAGTTAAATTAAGCAGTTAAGCTAAATGTCAAATGGTGATGTTTGCTGTCACATTTGGAGGGCGTATCTAGTGGGGTCCTAGAAGGGTCAGTCGTGGGTCCTGTTCAATATTAATGACTTGGAGTAGAAAGTATGCTTATAAAATATGCAGATGACACCAAGCTGGGAGGGGTTGGAAGCACTTTGGAGTACAAGTTTAAAATTCAAAATGGCCTTGACAAATTAGAGAATTGGTCTGAATTCAACAAGATGAAATTCAATAAAGACAAATGCACTATACTTCACTTAGGAAGGAAGAATCAAATGCACAACTACTAAAAGGAGAATAACGGTCTAGGTGGTAGTACTGCTGAAAGGATCTGCGGGTTATAGTGGACCACAAATTGAATGAGTCATCAATGTGCTACAGCTTCTAAAAAGGCAAATATGATTCTGGAGTGTATTAACAGGAGTGTTGTATGTAAGACACAGAAGGTAATTGTCCTGCTCCACTTGACACTGGTGAGGCCCCAGATAGAGTAGTGTGTCCAATTCTGGGCACCACTGTTTAGGAAAGATATGGACAAATTGCAGAGAGTCCAGAGGAGAGCAGCAAAAATGATAAAAAGTTTAGAAAACTTGGCCTATGAGGAAAGGTTGAAAATACTCGGCAAGTGTAGTATTGACAAAAGAAGACTGAGGGGCAACCTGATAAGTCTTCCATTATGTTAAGGGCTTTTATAAAGAGGATGGGGATCAATTTTTCCCCATGTCCACTGAAGGTAGGACAAGAAGTAATGGGCTTAATCTGCAGCAAGGTTAGCTATTAGGAAAAACTTTCTAATTATAAGGGTAGTTACGCTTTGGAATAGGCATCCAAAGGAGGTTGTGGAGTCCCCATCATTGGAAGCTTTTAAAAACAAGTTGGACAAACACCTGTCAGGGATGCTCTCAGTTTACTTGGTCCTGCCACAGCACGGGGGGCTGGACTTGTTGACTTCTCGAGGTCTCTGCTAGTCCTACGTTTCTATGATTCTATGTTTTAGGCCTGGTCTACACTAACGCCCCAAGTCGAACTAAGGTACGCAACTTCAGCTACGTGAATAACGTAGCTGAAGTCGACATACCTTAGTTCGAACTTACCGCGGTTCAGACGCGGTCCACACGTGGCAGGCAGGCTCCCCGTCGACTCCGCGGTACTCCTCTCGCCGAGCTGGAGTACCGCAGTCGACGGCGAGCACTTCCTGGTTCGACTTATCGCATCCAGACCAGACGCGATAAGTCGAACTCAGAACTTCGATCCCCAGCCGCCGAACTAGCGGCTGGGTGTAGACCAGCCCTTACACTTTGAAAACACACTAAAGCTAGCTAGCTATACATACATTTATTTCTCTTGTAAGGGTCTTCTCTGAATATAGACTCATATTAAATATCAGTAAAAACAAGTAAGAATTTGAAATGAGTTAAAGATGGGCCTGTACTCTTTAGGTCTAGATTTCTTCCATGTTGGAGGGTGTTCAGCTACAGGACTTGGTTCAGACCCATCTATACTATTAATAACGCATTTCACCTTGTTGATCCTATTTCTTTGGCTGATTTTGTGAGTGTTTGGGAAAGATTATTTTATATTTCCTCAATATCGCATTGATATGTCTATCCACAAGCAGCTCTGTTCCTCACTTATGTGTGTATGTGAGGGCGGGGGGAGTAAGTAATTCAGCTTGACTGGTAGGCACAAAGTCTAGAAAAGCAATCAATTACTTCCCTTACCTCAAAAGAGTTTGTGCTGATGAAAGAATTGCTTAGGTCAGTTTCCACTGAACAGTAATCCACTGTCAAAAAATTCATCCTAGTCATTGGCCTGCTAATAAAAGTCATTCATAGAGCAAAGTAATTTTCAGTCAGAAGCGCATTTAGGATCAAGGAGTTCACCATCAGGAGTTCAGGAGACAGGGAGCCGAATTACACTTCGCCACTGGAGGAAATGGGAAATACAGATTTAAAAAAAAAAAAACTCCACTTCTTTTAATCCTCAAAAATACATATCTTTTATATGGGCCAGTTCAGATGCTAATTTACATAGCAGTTGGGGCAGATAAGACATGAAGAGCTTCACATTGGGCTAAATAATAATCCTAAAGGATGCTTACATGTGGAGGAGGGGTCCCACTTTGCTCTGTGATCAATAGATGTGGAGCTAGATGAGCAGAAAATTAATAAAATAAGTCCCCCCTCCCCCTGCCCTCCTCCAAAATAGCCCTGTTTATATTCTTTATTCTCCTCTTGATGGACATATAGGGGTTACTCTAGCCGTGAAGATGAAGTAGGCCCTCTGCATCTCCAGCAGGGTTAGGCTGGAGGAATCTTGGCTAGGTTATTTTATCTTTTTACTTTTTTGGGCAGCGGGCGGAGAGGAAGTCAGTGGCTATGAGTCCAATTTTACTGGGTTAGGGATCTTTCCTCCTACTAGTTGGCAAAGGTGGGAGACCAAGATCCCAGATTCTTGACTGACAGGTTAGTTTCAGAGTCGTAGGCCAGAAAATGTCTTCAGGTTGGCTGGTCTATTCAGTCTCTCCTTAGTGGACTTACATCCAGAGAGACGTATACCCTCACCTCTGGACACTATGCTGTCTTCCTGGTCAGTGACCTAAACCTAGCTGTGACCTTAGGGAGATACTGCGTAGATTCAGTTCTCTCCACAGCATCTCTGATCCCATATGGCAAAGTCACAGACTTGGGAGGGCAGAGGTTTAGTGGCTGCATAAGTACCACATGGCTGTTTTAGAGGGTATCAGCTTCCTTTTCAAGGATGTACACTGGCATATGATGCTGTTGGACTGCAGAGTTCTTGAGGTCTCTGTGCTGCCGAAGCTACTGGGACATGACATAGTGTCCATATGTATTGTTTTAAATCATTTAATTTGGTTTAAACCTGGACATCTGCTTTGAATCACAGAATGAAGAAACAAATGAAGATTTCTAATATTATTACAGTATATTCCCTTAAGTCATAATACAAAGATTAGTGTTACATAAAGGCTTTCATCATAAAAAGTTATATTCTGATGAAAAAAGATTGTGTTAATGACATAGAGCTTCTGAAAGATAGCACTCTTCTATCATATGTAATAGAAATTTAAAATTTTTATCCTTCAACCTATTTTTCCCCATTATACATGTTATACCACTTTTACCTCTACATTTCCTACATCTATCTCACTGATAAGCTTAAAATAGGATCCTTGAGAATTAATGATTTGACAAAAATGTTTCAATTTCTATAATGTACGTAAAAAAAGGTATACCATGACTTTTTATATCTTCCCCCACACCTAGATTTAGTTGGAGGTAAAATGGTCAGTCAGTCACTCAGTCGGATGATTCTTTCAGCTACTGAGCAGCATTGAGACTAGTCTGTCTCAAGACAGAAGAATTAAAAAAAAAGTATATAGTTGTATGAAAAGAAAAAGCACTGAAGACATAATTTGTTATATTATTTCTGTCAGGGTTTGCAGTATCATTTCTGGCCTGATTCTCCTCACGCACCAGTGTAAGGCATTGATCCTACAAACACCTTTAGTTTTACACACATGGGCCCTGATTCAGGAAAACATCTAAATACATGTTTAAGTGCTTATCTCAATAAGGATGATTTCCTGAATCAGGGCCATTGGTACTCTCATTGAAGTCTGGGTACTACTCACCTACATAATGTTAACTGTGTGGGTGTTTGCAGGACTGAGGACCAAATCAGAAGTAAAGGCAGCCTTCCCAGTTTTAATGATTTTATCACAAATGGTATTGTACTATTTGATGATTTTCCCCCCTTAAAGTCCCAACTGTTGGAATCATGTTATTATCTGAGAATCTCTGCTTTCATTAAGAAAAAAAAAAATTCTAGCCCTCATGTTAGTGGCAGATGTTTGACCATGTGAATCCTAAAGGCTCTAACCCTAGATAGCAAATAAAAAGAACCCAAACTGTATTATTTTTAGAATCCCATTAATTTTAAAGCAATCTCATGATTTTTTTGTGTGTGGGGGGGTCTGACTCATAAATTTTTAAACACATGGGGTTGGCAATATTTTACAGCAGTTAATTAAGTCAATGATGTTCACTGGTGCAAAACTAATGTTAAATTGGAGGTGAATCAAGCCCAGGATGTATTTTATTTGTAGATTACTATTAATACAGAGAACTCCTGGTTGCATCTGGCAATATTAAAAGCAACTCATATTTCAGTGACATCCTAGTGATTGTTTTGAAGGTGGTTGTTCAAAGTACGTTTTAAGATTTTTTTAAAAAAAGATTTTAATTAAAGTTTTAAAACAGGGGTCGGCAACGTTCGGCACGCAGCTCGCCAGGGTAAGCACCCTAGCGGGCCGGCCCAGTTTATTTACCTGCTGACGTGGCAGATTCGGCCGATCGCGGCCCCCACTGGCCGCGGTTCACCGTCCCGGGCCAATGGGGGCGGCGTGAAGCCGCGGCCAGCACATCCCTCGGCCCGCGCCGCTTCCCGCCGCTCCCATTGGCCTGGGACGGCGAAACGCGGCGAGTGGGGGCCACAATCGGCCAAACCTGCCGCGTCAGCAGGTAAATAAACTGGCCCGGCCCGCTAGGGTGCTTACCCTGGCGAGCTGCGTGCCGAACGTTGCCGACCCCTGTTTTAAATCTTTAGAAGAACTTGTGGTGTAGGCCTAAAATTACAAATAAGTATCTGCCTTTTGCTGCAGTTTTTAATTTGCCAATAACTGCATTCTGAGTTCTGTGTTTCTCTTAGAAAAGCCGATAACATCACTAACACATAAAATAAAGGATGGATCTGCATTCCTTATGGTGCTTTCAGTGCAAATGATTATTTCCAGTTCTTTCAGGAGAAATAGAGAGATTTAAATGCAGGTCTTGGCATGTAAATGAGATGAAATGGTTTTCAACTATATTGTTTTTAAAATGTATTTTTGGTTTTAATACCTACCCAATATTCTTGTAAGGGTTTAAGATAGAACAGGTTTTTTAAATTTATTTAAATTCACCTTTAGTTTAATAATAATTATTTTTATGAAGAAATTAAACAATTTGAAACAATGCATGTTTGCTTTATAACATTTTCTTATCCTAAAATTGAATTGCAGTGTAATGACAGGACAACTGTGCCATTTAGTTTAATACATTCTGCCACCATTCTTCAGTCTTAGTCATCATGGAGACTGGTGCTGTTTATATTTTTCAGGATTTTAGCATAATCAATATTCAGATTTCTCTTCCCTTTTATCTTGCACATCCCTTGAGAAGAAAAATAGTCACGTCTGTAAAAGATAGTTTTCTTCCCATTTAGGTACTATCCTGAGTGGGGTGGCTGGGGTTTAGAGCTGCAATACACTAGTGAATGTAGGGAGAGGTAGTACAGGAGTCACACACCAGTGTACAAGGGAGTTGAATCCCAAAAGCATGGTGTAGCCTTGCTTCCTATAATGTCCAGGCCACTCCATGGGTTGGTGCAACATGGGGAGGATGGGGGCCATGTCCCTGCCTCCTCTTTTCCCATTTTGAGGCACTGTGTTCCCCTGGCTTTGTGCACATCAAGTAAGTGAGATTGGGCGGTTGCTCCCTTGACAGTGTTGGAGACAATCTGACTCTTTCAGTAGAAAAGAGCAGTCATAAGATTACCAAATACTGCTCCAGCCTTGTGGAAACTTTATCCCTTCTTGCTCAATCCCAGACACCTTTCCCTTCTTTTCACGTACTCGCAGCAGGCCAGTTACAGTTGGGAGTCAATTCCTGCAGCCCTTGTTTAAGCAAGTAAATTATTGCAGAGTTTTGCCTGATTAAGGACTGTGGGGTCCCTGATACTTTCCTTCTGATAGATAATGTGACTGCAGTTGATCATGATGAAATATTCTAAAGCAAGAATCTCGTATGGGTAAATGGCTCAGAGACCCAACAGTCACTACTACATTGTAACTATGTTGCCCGATTAACTTATAGTGCTGCTTTAGTCCTATGACAAAAACCAAAAGGCTGATCTGTCTGAGCATCCTAACCAAATTCTTTGCCAGAGCCCAGAGCATGAATGTGAGGTTTCTCCTTTTCCTAGTGTAGTGCTCTTTAAATTAACAATAAGGGGGAAAAAATACTCTCCCATAAGGAGATATAATGAAAGTCTTTGTGAAATCTGTAACATATAAGCAAGGATAGAGTGTGGTATGATGATGAGCACATTATTCTGTAGCTGATACTGAATGGAAGTTATTAAAAAATTCTAATTATAAAAATTGCAAAATGAAAAATACAATAATACAAAGGTAATTGATTAACAAAATACATTTGCTAAAAAACCCATTAATTTTACCTTCTGTGTGTTTTGTGGATTTCACAGTAAGTAAAATAATTAGGTTTGTGTGTGTGTGCGTGTGTGTGTGTGTGTGTCTTTTATGAGCAAATTGAAGTGTCTTAAAGTTAGGACCTTGAGCTCTGTTCTACTGTTTAAAAAAAGGTAAATATCTTGGAAAGAGCACTGGTATTTCTGTGCTGTAAGTTGATACAAATGACAACCTAAGCTGCTTTTTTTGACTGGACAAATATTTGTGTCTGGCTTTGGGTAAGGTTTCCACAGTAAGGCTTCTGGCAGAGATTGTCAGTATTTTATCCAGACCTGTGTCCCCATGTGGGCATCTACATGTTTTAAAACAGCAGATGCCATTTTTTGTGGCAGTCCAGAGGGCCAATCTTTTATTGATTGTATATAATATACACCAAAACAGTAGCTGTGATATCATCTTTGTATGAGAGATACATGCTGTTCAGCTAAAGCTGCACATCTGTAAACATACTGGATCTTTGCACCTTGATTTCACACTTCAATACAGACCACTCACTAACCCAGAATAAATCTTTCATGGGCCTAGGTGAAGGCAGATGGACTCATCCAGGACCTTCAACAAGTGAGGGTAGGTCTGAATGTCTGAAACAAGTAATCACTGTATGATTTCAAAGAAGACTTAATTCTTTTGCATCTTCCTAGGACTCTGAAATTTTTTTCTCAGGTCTCCTCCCAGATAACATGTTTTGAAAGAATAGGGTGATATTCTGACAGTCTTTTGGTGGTTTTCAGGGGATCTTTACTGCAGCAACAAGAAAGGCAGCTTCCAAATCCCTTTTCCCTTTCCAACTTCAAACCTTTTGCAGGGTGGAGAATTGGTAGTGGTTCAGCCTCGAACAGTGAGGCCTCCACAGGGTGCTTTCTTGTGCACTGGTCCCACCTTAAGCATGTCTCCTGGACTCAGCAATTTCAGTTCCAATAGGAAAAAAAAGAATAAATACATCTGCATCATCTTGGACAAAGCAAGTTAAAGAAACTCCTATCACTTCATTCCAACATCCATAATCACCTCAAAAATTCATAGCATTATCCTGTTACCAAGCAACAAGCAATACAAGCTGTATGGTGAGTCTCCAGTTAGATACAGCATTTGCTTCTTGCAAAAAGTCTTCATCTGTTTCCCCCCAGGATATCAGAGTTTCCCTTCAGAACATATGAGAGAGAATGAGCTTTATAAAAGAAGTTTGTACCATGCAGCTAAGCTGCAGTTAATTCAGTCTACAACTCCTACATGTTCATTATGATTATTGGAAATATGGGCCACTACAGATCTTTGTGCCAAGTTACATAAACTTTGCCACATAGTCATGTCTAAAAGATTTATTTTTTTCATTGCTTACCATTCCCTTTTGTTATCTGCTACCCACCTTGATGCTTGGAGCTTCTTGTGCTTAGTCCTTGAGGCTCTCTCTTTAAAGATAATGTTAGACTGATGGTTCCTCCCTGGTGGGGATCTAGATGCTTTGAGAATGCCTAAATTAAACATTTAGGAGCTTTTGAAGAAGGAGACTCATGCCGGGTCTTGTGGGCAAGTGGTCTTGTGGGCAACCTCTGTTGGGTTCCTTAAATCACTTTCCAGTTTATTACCATCTTCATTTGACACTTTCCCCCATTATATTATCAGTTGGGAAGCAGTCTTCTGGGATCAATAAACTTAATTACTGGTTTTTGATTGGTTGGGGTCCTGACTATGCATTTCTTTCCCGGTCTGACAGAAAGACTTGCACTATTTCACCTTGTCAATGAAACGTACCTATGTGGTATCATACTTGTATGACTAATCAGAGAAGACAGAGAAAGCAGTATTCAGTGGAGACCTTCAGTTCAGCTGAATGTTCTAAAGAGAACAATTTATCCTCTGTCTTGGATTCTGTAAGTAAGATTGAGTAAGTCCTCAGATAGGCGTGGCTAGAGAGACTAATCAAATCTTACAGTAAAGAAGTCTGCTGTGTTAAAAGGAGAATGAGAGACTCATTATTAGGTATGCTATAGTGAAATCAAGAAAACAATCATATTTACTTCCCGATCAAAAAAACAACAAAAATACGCTATTAATTTTTAAAATAATTGTTCTGTTTCAGTATTATTTTCTAGAAAATATCCAAACATTATCTGGATAAAGAATCATTTGCTTGGCCCACCGTGCTGAATCTCTCCCTTCCCACTTTGACTTTATGAAACACTAAGGAGATTAAAATGGGAGGCACATCCGTTCATGCATTTGCTGATCCAAGACGATAGTAAATACTGCTCTTGGATTTTCGTCTGTGATCCCTCCTGTTGTTAGTGACCATTTTCAATTATGGGGTATTATTTCCCTTGAAGTGTGATGCTAAAAATCGTATTTCTTTCCTCTTAAGTCAAGATATGTCCTATCTGATTTCAGCGCACCTTTCCTGACTGATGGCGGGTATTAGATTTTTTTACCCTCTCAACAGATCCTTGCCATTCAGAAAGTCAGAGTCATTATGCCTTGTGCATTGGAGTCACAAATAGGGAATTGGGTCCTACAAGTTTGTAGTTCTCAAATGGATACACTCCTGTGATATTTGGTAAAGGGCATTCTTCTTCGAGAGATGTCCCTGTGGGTGCTCCACTCCAGGTGTTGGTCCATCCCTGCACCTTCGCTCAGAGGTTTTTACAACAGTACCGGTCATGCATGTGCAGAGTCTGCCCCCCCCCAACCCCTCAGCTCTGAGTGTACCTTAATAGTACGCGTGTGCGACCCGTCTCTTCAGTTCCTTCTCTACCCTCCCCGGCCTGAGACGGAGCACAGCAGACTCGTTAGAGACTTTCTCTCCCTTTGTTCAAATTCCTTCCTAGTTAGTTAGTTCATTACCAGTAGTACTTAGTTACCATTTTTCTATCTTTTCTCTCTCAACAAAAAAATTTTTTTTTTCTTCGTTCCTGTCAGCGCCAGCCGCTTCCGACATGCCTGGCTCCTCAAGCTTTAAGTGCTGCTCTACCTGCAATGATGCCATCCTTCTTTCAGATTGCCATTCAAAATGCATAAAATGTTTGGGGGAGTCCCACATCCCCCCAAAATGTGCCCAGTGCAGCAAGCTTAAATCCAGGGCACGGAAGGACAGGGAGCTAAGACTAAAACTTCTCCTCCTTCAGAAATCTTTAGGGTCAGCTTCAGACCTGGGCGCTGACTCCGCTGCACACCACCAGCCCCCCCGCCTCAAAGAAAGATAAAAAAACTTCCGAAAAAACACACCTTCTCTCACCTGCAAAGGGAACTTTGTGGGAGAAGATTTCCCAGGGCAGGTCTACAGCCTCCCTCCCGGCACTTCCCCGGCTGAGTACTTTTGATGTGCTGGGCATCTCTGGCGCCGTGCAAAATCCGCCTGCGGCTGCGGCAATAGTACAAAACTCCAGTGACGAGGCTTCAGGCTTCCGGTTGCCTGCCTCTCATATGGCACCGTTTGGCACCGCAACGTACGTGGTGCCGATACATTCTGACATGCCTGACCCTCAGCAGGCTATTATTGCTCTACCGGCACCGGCACCTGCTGAGCTGGCCGGCAGTGAAACAATGCTCAGGACACCGGTGCAGAGGAACTTTTCTTCACAGCAGATTCCTCTTGCACAGCCCTCACCTCACAGAGGAGCTCCAGCACCACAATTTACATAGTCAAGGGACCTGCTGTGTCACCTATCCTGCAGTCACCCCTATTTAATGCCCACTTCTCTCCAAATGCTCAGTCAGGGTCCGGACAGCCTTCCTCCAGTGATGAAGAAGCTGGACTGCAGGGGGAATTTTCACCATATCAAATCTCCCATCCTCAGACCCCAATCAATAGAAGTTATAGAAAAATTAACTTGTCCTACGCTCAGGATCCTGCCCCATGGTGCGTACGGCACCACCTATGCCCTTCCCACCACAGTGGCAATATTGGGCTCCATGGGCATCTTATCTTTGCTATGCCACGACAGCCAGGCGTGACACCTTCCCGGTACTGCCGGCTGATGAACCTGCCACTGATGTAAGGGACCAGGCAGCACCGTCACAATTGCAAGATTAGTCACAACCTGCCTCAAACCCAGTAGACCCAGTTGTTACGCCTGATGAAGCCTTACTTCCTCCTCCCCCGACATCTTCAGATGATGTCTCAACATTTCAAGACCTTTTCAAAATAGTTGCCAGCGAGTTAAGAATTAACTTGGAGGAGGTTCCTGAACAGCAGCATGAGTTAAAGGACTTCCTGCAGCCCTCTTCTTTTTCTAGGATTGCATTACCGATCAATGCAGCCCTTTTGGAACCTGCTAAGGCCATCTGGCAGACTCTCGCTGCAAGCCTACCTACCTGTAAACGCACGGACCGCAAGTACTTCATCCTTCCAAGGACTCTGAATTCCTATTCATTCATCCAGCGCCAAACTCACTGGTAGTAGACGCAGTCAACCAAAAGACCAAACACCAGTTTCCCTGCTCCACCCCATCCGACAAGGACAGTGAGCGATTAGATCTGCTTGGACATACAGTATACGCATCTTCCACATTCCAATTTTGAATTGCTAATTATACTGCCATTCTGGCAAAATATGATCACAAATATTACAACAAATTCATGGACTTTATTGATGACATTCCAGAAGAAAAGAAACAACAATTCATGGCTCTAGTTTCCGAAGGACAAATCATCTCACGTACTGCTCTTCAAGCGGCCCTTGATGCAGCCAATATTGCAGCAAGATCTACTTCTACAGCAGTGGTCATGCACCGAGGTTCATGGCTCTCCTCCTCTTCCTTTCCTCGAGAGGTCCAGAATACCACTGAAGATCTTCCCTGCGATGGTGACAAACTATTTGCCTCCACGACGAACAATGTACTTCATTCAAAGAAGGACTCAAGGGCAACTTTCCGGTCCTTAGGAATCCAAACCCCTACAACCAGAAGGTGACAATATAGATATCAACTTTACCAGCGTCCACGTTACCCCGCATATACCCAGCACTTCCATAGATCACATGAGCAACAACAACCACAACAACACCAGAGACCCAAATACCAGCGTCGTTGTCCCAATTTCTCGGCAGCATCTCAACTCCCTCCGACTAATAAGCAGACTTGAAGCCTTGGTCGAGGGTTTAGAAAACAACGTTCCCACTTCAGCGCTTACACTGCATGTCCCTATTTTTGGACACCGCTTAGGACCATTCTCCCATCAATGGCAGAACATTACCACCAACAAGTGGGTTATAGAGGTTGTCACCATTGGCTATTCCATCCCTTTCCTATCCTTGCCTCCTACCTACCCACCCTACCTGTCCCTCTTCAGGGACCCCTCTCACGAGCAACTGCTCCTCCAAGAAGTACAACATCTCCTTCTATTTGGAACTCGTGCACAAACGACACAAAGGGAAAGGGTTTTATTCCCATTATTTCTTAACAGAAAAGAAAACCGAGGGATGGCGACAGATCCTCGACCTCAGGAGGCTCAACAAATTTATCAAAAAGCAAAAGTTCAAAATGGTTACTCTCACCACCATAATCCCAGTGCTGGAGCAGGTTGATTGATTTTCAGCCCTTGACCTACGGGACGCCTATTTTCATGTGACTATACATCCGGCCCACAGACGTTTCCTTCGTTTTACCCTCGGCTCGACACATTTTCAATACAGGGTGCTACCCTTCGGCCTATCCACCGCCTATCCTAGCCATAGTCACTGCCTACCTCAGGAAAAAAGGGGTCATAATATTTCCTTACCTCGACGATTGTCTCCTCAAAGCCTCAACGCTCGACGAAGCGCTTCGATTCACACAGCTCACCGTCGCTTGTTTCTTATCCCTCGGCCTACAAATAAACAAAAACAAATCCACATTATCTCCTACCCAGCACCTGGAGTTCATAGGAGCACACCTCAATTCCCAGATGGGAATAGCATCTCTCCCGCCCAATCACTTCAACATCATAAAGCTAAATTTCTCAACAGTCCTCAGGTCACCACTCGAGACTGTCTACAACTATTAGGTCACTTGGCCTCATGCACTTTCTTGGTCCAAAATGCACGACTATACATGAGGTGCTTTCAAGCTTGGTTGGCCACGGTTTACAGACCGAATGTACATGCTCTAAACAAGCCTCTATCCATACCTTTCAGAGTCAAAGACTCTCTCCTATGGTGTACAGTTCCCTCCAACCTCTGCTCAGGAGTCCCCTTTCTCCAGGATGCTCCATCCCTCATAATGACTACCGATGCATCCCTCACAGCATGGAGTGCACACATGTTCCACCACACAGCCCAGGGGCTACGGTCTTCAACCGAAACCTCCCTGCACATAAACGTCCTAGAACTTCGAGCCATACGCAACGCCTGCCATCACTTCCTCTCATTAATCCGGAACCAGCAGGTACGGATAATGACAGACAACATCGCCTGCATGTTCTGTGTAAACAGGAAGGGAGGAGCTTGCACTCACTCGCTTTGCACAGAAGCTATGAAGCTCTGAATTGGTGCCTTGCGAACAACATCCAGATATCAGCCGCCTAGCTTCCCAGAGCTATGAATACCACAGCGGACAAATTAAGAAGATGCTTTCCCTGGGATCACAAATGGGAGATAAACGGGACGATCATCCGCAACATATTCCGCATTTGGGGCTACCCAACCATAGACCTTTTTGCAACTGCGAAAAACATGAAATGTCCTGAATTTTGCTCCAGAGCAGGACTGGGCAAACATTCCCTGGGAGATGCATTTATGGTCCCACGGCACCAGGACTTACTCTATGCTTTTCCCCCGATACCGGTTTTCCACAGAGTTCTGACAAAGATACGAACAGATCGTGCCACAGTGATTCTGATTGCCCCGTCGTGGACCAGAGAACTGTGGTTTCCATTCCTCACCAGAATCTCAATTCGCCCACCAATTTCATTGCTCCTCGCTCCGAACCTCCTATTGCAGCAACACGGCTGATTTCTTCACCCCAACCTGTCCATGCTTCACCTCAAAGCGTGGTTCCTACATGGTTCTCCCAAAATGAACTAGCATGTTCTGAGCAGGTTCAAAGAGTGCTCCTTCATAGCAGAACACAATCTACTCGCATCACCTATCTCCGAAAGTGGAAGCGATTCACACAATGGTGCTCAACTAAACAACTTCCTTCTTCTTCTGCACCTCTTCTGCTCATACTTGACTACCTATTAGATCTTAAGCAATCTGGCCTTTCTTTTAGCTCCATCAAAGTCTACTTAGCTGCTATTACAACGTTCCATGACAAGATCAACGATACCTCTGTTTTTGCTCATCCAATCACCAAGCATTTTCTCAAAGGACTCCAATCCCTATACCCAGACATTAAACCTCCTACTCCTCTGTGGGACCTTCACTTAGTATTATCCTGCTTAACTCAACAACCATTCGAGCCCCAAGCCACTTGCTCCCTCTTACACCTCTCTATGAAAACAGCATTCTTAGCGGCAATCACCTCCGCCAGACGGGCAGGAGAAATAGCAGTTCTCATGGCAGACCCACCATATACGCTATTTTTTAAGGACAAGGTTACCCTTTGATTACACCCCAAATTTCTTCCAAAGGTGCATTCGTCATTCCACATCAATGAGCCGATACACCTACCAATCTTTTTTCCTAAACCACATGCAAACTCTTTTAAATCCACAATGCATACGTTAGACATACGCAGGGCTTTGTCCTTCTATTTAGATAGAACCAAGCCCTTTAGGAACTCTTCTAGACTCTTTGTCTCCATTGCGGAGTGTTCCAAAGGGACACCTATTTCTACCCAGAGACTTTCAAACTGGATTTCTGAGTGTATCCGACTGTGCTATCAGGTAAAGAAAGTTATGCCTCCAGCCGGCATCAGAACTCACTCCACTAGGTCTGTGGTTACCTCCGTGGCTTTGCTACGCAAAGTTCCCCTGGTTGACATCTGTAAAGCGGCCACTTGGTCTTCTGAACACACATTTGTTAAGCATTATGCTCTTACTCAAGGCCTTCTCTCTGATACACGATTAGGCAGAGCTGTATTATCTACTGCATTCCTACCAAATCCGAAGTCCCTACCTCCTTGAGATACACTGCTTTTAAGTCACCTGCAGTGGAGCACCCACAGGGACATCTCTCTCTCGAAGAGGAGGTTACTCACCCTGTGCAGTAACTGACATTCTTTGAGATGAGTGTCTCTGTGGATGCTCCACTACCCACCCTCCTCCCCTCTACTTTGGAGTTGGGGTAGCCTCCATTGTAGAGAAGGAACTGAGGAGACCGGTCGCGCACGCATACTATTAAGGTACACTCAGAGTGGGGGGGCAGGCTCTGCGCGTGCGTGACCGGTACGAGTACTGCTGTAAAAATCTCCAAACGAAGGCGCAGGGACGCACCAACACCTGGAGTGGAGCATGCACAGGGACACTCATCTCGAAGAACGTCAGTTATTGCACAGGGTGAGTAACCTCCTCTTATTTGTGCAATTACACTCGAAGCACTCTCAACCAACAGTGCAATGACTTCTTTATGAGCAGAACATTGGAAGTCATCCATTTAGGTGCTCTGTGATACACACACTTAGTTTCCTGGCATCAGCCAATATGGCTATTAGCTACTGAGTACTTGAAGTTGAAGTACGCTCTAACAAGTTCTGCTGTGGGCTAATGGTCTTGCTTGTCATCTCATTTTGCATCTCCTTTTTTGTTGTTGTTTGTGAGCTTCCACTTGGAACCCCGTTTTTTGCTGTAAAGGCAACCAAATCGTAGATAATTAATTTATTTTCAAATAATAATTTTCTGTTACTTGGTTAGACCAGAGTAAGACCCTCTACCCCTTCACTTTTCACATCAGTATTCTGTTTTCAGTGTATTCATGTAGCACTGGCTGACTGAGGTGGGGGTGGGGAGGACAGGACAATTATTCCTATTTTAGCTGTTGAAGTAGGCATCTTGTAGACTGAAAAAAAGGAGGAATTCTGGGAGTACCGGAGAATAAGAAATTCCTGTAATAGAATTGTCTGACATGTGAAGATGTATAAACCTACCATCTGTCAGGTATAACCAAGTCACAGGGTACAATTAACTGGTAAGAATTTCCTTTACTCTCTCCTCACTTTAATCCCGCCTCAGGTTTTATTCTGTTCTTTTTTCGTATACGTGTTCTGAAACTGTTAAATGTGTAATAAAGAGTAGCATTAATTTGTATTACTAGTAACTCAGTAAATTATTCTTGACTTAATAAATGAAGGTTATTATCCATATTGTATCTGTCACAGCTGAAAACTTTATATATACAGAGGAATGCAATCCATTCACTGGTTTGTGGACACATACTGCTCGAGGGAGTATCGCAAATCCACATATGCCTGAATCTTTTATTTTGTATTTGGATGTCTGAATTAGCTGAAAATTGTGCGAACGTATCCATTTTTAAAAAGGGGCTTCACAGAATATACTTGTGGTTTTTTTTTAAATCAGTATACATTCAGTTAATGTCAGTTGTCCAGAAGGGTAACTGAGTGTTCAGTTTTGCATTTTTCCTAGAGGGAGTGGGACACCGTGAACCACTGTTTTTTTACAGGAATTACAGACTTATACGGGATTGCTGTTTTATATTAAAATTGACCCAGGGCCTATAAACAGTCTGGGCCAAATTATTAGTTAGTTTCCATAACAGCACTGATGTTTGCATTGTGTTTTGCAACATACATTTTGCACAGTTCTACTACTGATTCCACTAATTTCAGGCAAGACTATGACCCAGATTGTGCATGGCTTCTTTGTCTTTTCCCAAGTCGGGAGAGTAGGAGGCTCCCCATGCTCCAGGTGCTTCTCATACTTCTTGCATGCTTTTCTGCGCAGAGACTGATCCCTGCTGTGTCTGCAGCAGCTAGAGGAGCTGGCTGGCCTTCTAGTTGTTGCAAACTGCACCTTCCTAAGAGGCTGTTGTGATAATTGGACGTATAACTTCACCCTAATTGTGAGCTCAACTTATAAAGTAAGTGAAAGTTCATAAGATGTCATAATAACCTATAATAACAAATGTTGGTGTGAAAAGGTACAAAAGGGAGGCAGAAAGACTACATTAGTCCAATCTAGGGCTGTCGATTAATCACAGTTAATTCATGAGATTAATTCAAAAAAATTAATCATAATTAAAAACAATTAATCATGATTAATCACAGTTTAATCACATTTAATTGTTTAATCATTAAACAATAGAATACTGATTGAAATTTATTAAATATTTTAGATTTTTCTACATTTTCAAATATATTGATTTCAACACAGAATACAAAGTGTACACTGCTCACTTTATATTATTATTTTTGATTACAAATATTTGCACTGTAAAAATGATAAACAAAAGAAACTATTTTTCAATTCACCTCATACAAGTACTGTAGTGCAGTCTCTTTATTGTTAAAGTGCAACTTACAAATGTAGATTTTTTTGTTACATAACTGCACTCAAAAACAAAACAATGCAAAACTTCAGAGCCTACAAGTCCACTCAGTTCTACATCTCATTCAGCCAATCGCTAAGACAAACAAGTTTGTTTACATTCACGGGAGATAATACTGCCCACTTCTTATTTACAATGTCACCAGAAAGTGAGAACAGGTATTCGCATAGGAGTTTTGTAGCTGGCATTGTAAGGTATCTATGTGCCAGATATGCTAAACGTTCATATGCCCCTTCATGCTTCAGCCACCATTCCAGAGGATATGCTTCCATGCTGATGACACTCATTAAAAAAAAATGTGTTAATTACATTTGTAACTGAACTCCTTGGGGGAGAATTGTATGTCCTCTGCTTTGTTTTACCCACATTCTGCGATATATTTCATGTTATAGTTGTCTCGGTGGATGACTCAGCACATATAGTTCATTTTAAGAACACTTTTGCTGCAGATTTGACAAAACGCAAAGAAGGTACCAATGTGAGATTTCTAAAGATAGCTACAGCACTCTAGCCAAGGTTTAAGAATCTGAAGTGCCTTCCAAAATCTGAGAAGGATGAGGTGTGGAGCATGCTTTCAGAAGTCTTAAAAGAGCAACACTCCGATGCAGAAACTGCAGAACCCAAACCACCAGATGGTGGCATTTTACTCAGATTATTATTAAAATGAATATGTGTCTGTCTGCATTGCTTGGGTGGTTGTTGAGCAGAACCTGTCATCAGCATGGATGCATGTCCTCTGGAATGGTGGTTGAAGCATGAAGGGACTTATGAAACTTTAGTGCACGTGGCATGTAAATATCTTGCAACGCTGGCTACAACAGTGCCATGCGAACACCTGTTCTCACTTTCAGGTGATATTGTGCATAAGAAGTGGGCAGCATTATCTCCTGCAAATGTAAACAAACTTGTTTCTCTGAGTCATTGACTGAACAAGAAATAGGACTGAGCGGACTTGTAGGCTCTAGAGTTTTACATTGTTTTATTTTTGAATGCAGTTATTTTTTGTACGTAATTCTACATTTGTAAGTTCAACTTTCATGATAAAGAGATTGCACTACAGTACAGCACTGGTTTTTCTGTCAGTGTTATTGCTCCAAAATTGTGTTATTAGTTTTAGCCAGAGGTCACATTATTATAAAAAAAATAAACCACTATTCAGGTGTTTATTAAATTTGTCTAGCTTAAATTTTTGCTCATAACGTCAGTGAGATAATTGAAAGAACGAAATGTTTCTATTCAATGAATTATATCCCTGATGCAACACATATTTTCTGCTTCTAACTTTTTTCTTGGTCATAAAATAGTTAACTAGCAAATACATGACACAATTTTGTAAATATACTATTAATTATTATTATTTATTAAAGTAGCACCTTGACGTACAACACATACAAATATACATAGTAAGAGAGATCGTACCTGCTCCAAAGACCTTAGGAACTAAATAGACCAGACAAAGGATGAGAGAAGATGCATTGTAATTATGCAGATGTAGAACTGAGGCACAGAGAGATTAAGGGGCACATTTTCCAAAGAGGTTGGGGTCAGATTTTCAAGTGCTCAGCACCCACAAATTGGGGTCATACTTTCAAAAAGGCTCACCAGCTAGCAGCTCCTTTTGGGTAAAAATTTCAAAGGTGCCTGAGTGACATAGACGTGATTCTCATAGGTTTTCACTGACACTTATGGGCAGATTTTCAAAAGAGCAAAGCGCACAGTAGCTGAGCTCTTTTGAAAATCTGGCCCACTGTAACTTTTGCATGGCCAGAGAAGAAGTCTGTGGAAAACCCTGGAATTGGATCCAGATCTCCTGAGTTCCAGTCTACTGCCTTAACCACAAGAGCAAACTGCCTCTCATTACATCCTATGCAGACAATTATAAATGCATTAGAAAAGGTAAACTGCCTAGAAGTAGCTGCTTGAGTAAGGCACCATGAGGAATTTACTGTGGCCATGAAACTGTGTATCAATGTATTTATCTGCTTGTTCAAAATGTGCAATTTGTCTTTCGACTGCAACTCATTCAATATCTTTCGTTTAGTTCTATCATAGCTCACACAATCGTCATGATACACATTCAGGAATACATTACTTAGATGAGTATATTGCTTGATAAACTACTTGCAAGCATACAGTATGCAGGTCCTTAACTGATTTTAAAATGTGACAATTTCATATATATATAATTTAGCTTGTTACAAGATAGAAATGCATGGTTGATTAGGACTGGGTGGGTTTCTGCGTTTGTAGATCACCATTCCCATTCACCTCAGCCCCTTCTATTTTGGCTTCTTTAAAAGCTCCTCAAATTGTACAGTTCCTCATCCTGCTAATCTGACCTTTAGGACAGGTTCATTTTATAGGTTTCAGGCTGGGAGCAGTAGGAAATTTTATAATCTGGCTTTACTGTATTTAGAATAAAGATAATCATGATTGTGGGATTAAAATATCTAGGTCAGGGGTCGGTAACGTTCGGCAAGCGGCTCACCAGGGTAAGCACCCTAGCGGGCTGGGCCAGTTTATTTACCTGTTGATG